>NW_027507903.1:371524746-372724746 GCF_037356315.1 Lithobates pipiens
TATATGTCTTTACCAGTAAAGGAACTCTGTGTGATTGTGGGCAGCTGCAATATTATCATCCATGGACATTCATGTAGCATTGAAAGCGAGTCTGCTTTATATATGGCTAGGAGCAAGGGCTGATTACTGCACATTGTTACAATATATTCCCCTTTCACAGACTGTCATCCTGTGGAGCTGAATTTGTATATCATTATTGCCTATAAGTAGTGATGTAAGTAACTCAGTTGAAATAAACTGAGTTACATAACGCAGTTACTTTAGAGGGTAACAAGTAATCTAACTGATTACTCTTCCCCTCATGGTAACGCCGTTCCCATTACTTGGGGCGGCGTTACTGCAATTACATCTACTGCCAGGGACCAGGTAGACGGAACTAGCGAAGGATGTGAATGTCGCCACCTCCATCGGCGAGATTGACTCCTCGCTGGCCCCGTCGCCTAGGATGGATTTAAAGGGGAATTTAAAGGTTCTTGTCAATCTCACCGATGGAGGCGGTGACATTCACTTCCCTCACTAGTCCCGTCTATAGAATATAAAAAAAAGTCACAGTTACTTTGCTGAGTAACTAATTACTTTTCCAATGTAGTAACTAGCGCAATTACTTTTTGGGAGAAGTAATTTGTTACTTAACTAATTACTTTATTAAAGTAAGATGACCAACACTGCCTATAAGACTCTTGTGTAGGACTTTTAGCCAATGTGCTAGTTATAGGATATCCACATACACGGAGCTTGCTGTTTTGAAGGTTAATCAGCTGCTAGATACAGTTATGACATATTGTATGACAGGCTGGATCTAGAAGGCTTGTTAGGAACCGGATCGTGAAACAAGATCTATTCTATGTGCAGGCTCATATATGTATGGAGTACAAGTATTCACCATAGGGTGGATTTTGTCCTTACAGCTAATGCCTGTTTTACTATATATTGGTATCACTCTTGAGGTAGTCCACTATGGTTATGCTTTATGGGTAATGACCACCTTATACTAATTTTTCCTAATTGTGCTTTAGGCTGCGGTGTCATACACATAGGAATCCTTTGTGGACCTGATCTAGAAAGGGGGGAACAGGTATAGATTTGGGAGGGGGAGAGGGGTTCTTAGAGAATAGGGAGTGGGGTGGGATCTGGGGTGTTGAGGAGTGTGGGGTTTGAATGGGGGTTGGGGATTGAGGGAGAGTTTTCCTTGTGGGGAGCTTGGACACCGTGCTGTATTTTTTAATCATATACAGTGCCTTGAAAAAGTATTCATACCCCTTGACATTTTCCAAATTTTGTCATGTTACATCCAAAAATATAAATGTATTTTATTGGAATTTTATGTGATAGACCAACACAAAGCGGCACGTAATTGTAAATTAGAAGGAAAACGATAAATGGTTTTTAAATTGTTTTACAAATATATATGTGAAAAGTGTGTTGTGCATTTGTATTCAGGCCCCTTCACTCTGATACCCCTAACTAAAATCTAGTGGGAACAATTGCCTTCAGAATTCACCTAATTAGTAAATAGAATCCAGCTGTGTGTAATTTAATCTCAGTATAAATATAGCTGTTCTCTGAAGCCCTTCAGAGGCTTGTTAGAGAACCTTAGTGAAAAGACAGCATCATGAAGGCCAAGGAACACACCAGACAGGTCAGGGATAAAGTTGTGGAGAAGTTTTAAGCAGAGTTAGGTTATAAAAAAATATCCCAAGCTTCGAACATCTCACGGAGCACTGTTCTATCCATTATCTGAAAATGGAAAGAGTATGGCACAACTGCAAACCTACCAAGGCATGGCCGTCCACCCAAACTGACAGACCATGCATGGAGAGCATTAATAAGAGAAGCAGCCAAGACGCCCATAGTAACTCTGGAGGAGTTGCAGAGATCCACAGCTCAGGTGGGAAAATCTTTCCACAGGACAACTATTAGTCGTGCAGTCCACAAATCTGGCCTTTATGGAAGAGTGGCAAGAACTAAGCCATTGCTGAAAGAAAGCCATAAGAAGTCCCTTTTGCAGTTTGTGAGAAGCCATATGGGGAATACAGCAAACATGTGGAAGAAGGTGCTCTGGTCAGATGAGACCAAAATGTAATTTTTTCTGGCCTAAAAGCAAAATGCTATGTGGGGGGAAAACTAACACTGCACATCACCTGAACACACCATCCATACTGTGAAACATGCTGGTGGCAGAATCATGTTGTGTTGTTGCTTTTTTTTCAGCAGGGACAGGGAAGCTGATCAGAGTGGATAGGAAGATGGCTGGAGCCAAATACAGGGCAATCTTAGAAGAAAACCTGTAAGAGTCTGCAAATGACTTGAGACTTGGGTGAAGGTTTACCTTCCAGCAGGACAACGATCCTAAACATACAGCCAGAGCTACAATGGAATGGTTTAGATAAAAGCATATTCATGTGTTAGAATGGCCCAGTCAAAGTACAGACCTAAATCCAATTGAGAATCTGTGGGAAGACATGAAAATTGCAAATCTGCATGAGCTATTTTGCAAAGAGGAATGGCCAAAAATGTCACTCTCTTGTGCCAAGCTGGTAGAGACATAACCACAAAGACTTATAGCTCTAATTGCAGTGAAAGGTGGTTCTACAAAGAATTGACTCAGGGGGGCTGAATAAAAATGCATGCCACACTTTTCACATATTTATTTGTAACAAAATTTGAAAAAACATTTATCATTTTTCTTCCACTTCACTATTATGTGCCACTTTGTGTTGGTCTATCAAATAAAATCCCAATAAAATATGTTTACGTTTTTGGTTGTAATATGACATAATGATGAAAATAACAGGGGGTATGAATTATCTTTTCCAGGCAATTACTGTGTGTGTTTGGAAGCCTTTGTAGGTGCTATATCCTTTGTGGTCAGGCCCATTGTGACAGGACAGGCAAAACAAGCAATTGCTTGGGGCCGCCAGCTGGCCTGGGGCCCCAGCCACACCGCTTCCTATAAGCTGCAGCCTGTAGCGTGGCCAAGCTCCTCTTCCTTCCTCCTGCAGTCCACGCGGTACAGGAGATTCAGGGGGTGGCAGTCATCAAGACCCATTTAGTAATAAAAAATATGATAGCTTGCTGACTATAATAAAAACAATTCCCATAGCTTTCTTTCCATTTTCTTTCTTTCTTTACCATCCCATTTCTATCTTATTGCTTCTTTTTTGAATCAGGTAATATTTATTAAAGCTTTTTGAAAAAATTTGCAAAGCGGGGGCGTGGCTTGACCTCAGCCAAGATGGAGGTTTAGACCCAGAGCTCCGGTGTACAGCGGGATAACGGAGCGGCTCACGGAGCACAGTGGCCACACTTTACATCCCTATACCGGCGTTTCGATCCGGGCACAGCCTGCCGACATGTCTAGGAGGAAAAGAGCGGAGAGGAAGCCCAGAAAACTGACGGCATACTTTATGCAGCCGCCGAGACAACATGGCCAAGATGGCACCGGCGCGTCCTCCACTCCGCTCCTTACATCCAGCATTCTGGAGCGGTCCAATGAGAATGCTCACACCAGCAGTGAACATTCGCTGGGGAACTCACAGGCGTCCACCCCGCTGAGCAGAAGTCCAGCCAAGGCCAGGAGCAGAAGGGACAGCTCCGGAACACTGCAGCAGCACGAGGTGAGATCCCCTACTGATTCCCAGGAAGACACTAGAGAACTCCCTGACTCCATTACCACTTTCCCCACGACAAACCAGCCTGTCCTGGACACTACCCTTAAAGACATGCTAATCTTTTTGCGCAGCACCATTCATACAGACATGATGTCTTGTATGAGAAGCTTTAGCACAGAGCTTAAGGAGGTGGGTGAGAGAGTGGGTCATGTGGAAACTAAAATGGGGGAATACGCCACCACTATAAAGGACTTAATTGATGCCCATGACTCAGTTGAGGAAGAACAGAATTGGATTAAAGCTAAGCTGGCGGATTTGGAAGACAGGGCCAGGAGGAACAATGTGAAGCTAAGGGGCATCCCTGAGTCGGTAGCCCCAGCAGACCTGCGTCCCTATGTTACCAACCTGCTAACTACTCTTATGCCAGATCTTTCGCCAATAGAAATTTCTATTGATAGAATACATCGCATCCTGAAGCCTACCTTTATTCCTGAAAATTTTCCTAGAGATATTCTATTTCGTAAGCATCTTTACCAAACTAAGGACCATTTAATGCAAATTACCAGGAAAGGGGAACACCGCACTACGGAATTTTCTAATATTCAGCTCTATGGGGACCTTTCGCAACATACATTGCAGCTTCGCTAAAATAACATCACCAAGGTTCTATGGAATCACAGCATCAATTATAAATGGGGGTTCCCCACCAAATTGATTGTGAGCAGGGAAGGGTCCAACTATGTGATTTCATCACCTGACAAAGGCCTTCAACTCCTCAAAAGATGGAAGATCCTCCCCGACGATTCCTCTCTGCCTCCTGCTGCACACAGCCCAAAGGGCCAGTCACTGGTTGATTAACTGTACTATGACACTGGATTTGGATCTGAGGCTTTTTTTGCGGCCGCTGCGCTGTGTTAAACAGCCTCTTATGGGCCCCACCTGACGGAGCCACTTTCTTTTGGTCAATAAAGCCCCCACTTTCTTGAGCAGATACGATCTGCACACGGGTTATGATGACGCTCCTTATACCCAGTTATTGTTTTGGAAGTTTTTTCCCTTTTTTGTTTTTCCTCCAGGAGCTATCAGCACTACCACCACGTCCAGAAACAACCAACTCCAACGTATCAGAACACCTACTTTACGCAGAGGATCTTGCAGGGGCCTTCTATCCACCGCATCTACACTACTACCACCTAAGGATGTACCGAGCAGAGACCAGTGGTGAGTACAAGTGTCTCCTCATGGGCAGCGCCCCATCACATAGATGCAATGCCTCTTAATATCCTGTCAGTCAATGCCCACAGACTAAACCACCCGGCCAAGAGATTTTCTTTATGGAAAGAAGCCCAATCATCGCATTGCGATATACTCTGCGTTCAAGAGACACATTTTCAAAAGGATTCCCCTCCCAAATGCACATCAAGAGGTTTTCAACACTATTTTCTAGCCAGTGCACAGAAGAAGAAGAGAGGTACTATGATAGCTATTAGAGACACTGTCTCCTTTCTTTTGCACCAGGAACTTACTGACCCTAATGGTCGATTCATAGTCTTGGTGTGCGATATCAATAACACCCGTTATACATTGGTAAATGTTTATGCACCTAATGTTCGCCAGATCCGTTTTTTGAACAGACTTATGAAAAAGATAAGCAAAATTAGACAAGGTGCTCTATTGTTGTGTGGAGACTTTAATATAGTACCAGGCCCGGAGATGGACTCAACGTTTACCCCTGCTAGAAAATCTCAGTCTTTGTGCAACTTCTTAAGAACTAACGATATATTTGATGTATGGCGTTGTAGGCATGCCGATCAGAGAGATTATTCTTTCTATTCTCATAAGCATCGCTCTTACAGTAGGATTGACCTCTTCCTCTCAGACAGGTGGTTCTTCCAGAATATCACTCATACCAAAATTAATTAAATCACATGGTCGGACCATGCTTCAGTGCTGGTCACAATCGCAGACAACAGTCCCACTAATGCCTCCTATTTGTGGCGATCAAACTCCCAATTGATTCAGGATCCAGCTACCAAACGTTTACTGGAGGACCATCTCTCTGAGTTTTTTCAGATTAATTCTACCCCTGAGGTCACTCCTACTGTGGTATGAAATGCCCATAAGGCATTCATCCGTGGTATCTTTATCCAGCAAGGTGCACGGTTGAAGAGGTAGAAGCAAAGGCAGACGGAAGATCTTCTGAACAAAATCACAACCCTAGAAAGCCTGAACAAGACCAATCCTACTTTAGCTCTCCATACCGCTCTAGGGCATTTGAGGCATGAACTCAGACTAGTGTTAATACACAAATTTGAACAGGTGGAAAGGAGGCTAAAACTGTCCTTCTACTCTGCGGGCAATAAGGCTGGGAAGGCCTTGGCGCGTAGGCTACAGGGACAGCGTATCAAATCAAAAATCCCTCACCTGTTCAACCCTAGGACTAATATCAAAGAATGTGATCCGCAAAAAATTGCAGACTCTTTTAGCGACTATTACGAATCTCTTTATAACTTAGGTAAAGTCAGTTCTACCCCACAGCCATCTAAGGATGACATAGCAAATTTTTTAGCGCAAGCAAAAATTCCTACTCTAACCACTGATCAGTTGGAGGAACTAAATTTGCCTTTTACGATTGCTGAGGTGTATAGGGCCATAGACATTTTACCAAACAACAAATCCCCAGGCCCTGACGGGCTGACTGGAGAATATTATAAGACTTTTAAGTCTGTGTTGGGCCCCCACCTTCTTAAGGTGTATGAGAATGCTGCTGCCTCTGCTCTCTTCCCGTCTGAAATGATGAAAGCAATTATAGTAACCCTGCCTAAGCCGGGCAAAGCTCCGGAGGTGCCCCAAAACTTTCGGCCTATATCATTACTGAACAATGATTTAAAGGTATACGCTAAAATGCTAGCTTTACGTCTGATGCCGATGTTGCCTACTATCATAGATGCTGACCAGTCGGGGTTTACTAAGGGGAGGCAGACCTCGAATGCCATGAGGCGTGTTATAAATATAATTGGCTTGGCAAGGGGTCGGCGATCGCCTTCTCTGCTCCTTGTCTTGGACGCAGAGAAGGCGTTCGACCGGGTCCATTGGGGTTATCTGTCTAAAGTGTTAGGGTCATTTGGCTTCACTGGCCATATTCTATCGGCCATACTTGCCCTCTATACCTCTCCTTCGGCTAGGGTATATTCCTCAGAAATGTTGTCAAACCCCTTCCAAATCACGAATGGCACTCGACAGGGATGTCCATTATCCCCCTTGATCTTCAATATGCTCATTGAGCCTTTGGCTGCGTGCATCAGACAGGACCCGAATATTTATGGGTTTAGGGTGAAAGGTCGCAAACATGTTGTCAGCCTATTCGCTGATGACATGATTCTAATGTTTACTAGACCATCTGATGCACGTCGCCAGGGTTCTGGATCACTATAGCAAAGTCTCGTACTATAAAGTAAATACAGCCAAGTCCTATGTTCTTGATCTGGGAAACTTTTGCAGTCTTCCTACCCCTTTCAATGGCAAGACTCGGCAATACCTTATTTAGGGATCACGCTTACCCCCTACCCTGATCAACTTTTTAAAGCTAATTATGTTCCTTTAGTAGACAAAATGAGGTCTGGTCTCCGCGCCCTAAGTAAGCACATTCTATCATGGTCGGGACGACTTACGGCATTTAAAATGCAAATACTACCTCAGTTGCTTTATATTTTTCGTACGGTCCCCATTCCAGTCACTAATCAATTTTTTAGTAAATTGCAGTCATTGCTCTCGGGGTTTCTCTGGGAAGGTAAGAAAGCTAGAAGTGCATTCAAGAAATTGAGCAAGTCTAGGAAGGCTGGCGGCCTCGGCTTGCCCATACTAGTGGATTACTACAGAGCAGCTATCCTAGCACAACTGAGGGAATGGTTTGCTAATAAGCCATCCTCGTTATGGGGGGAGATAGAACAGCAGAGTGTTCCAGGCAGTAATTTACAAGATTTTGCCCTGGCCTTCCCATACCTTGCACGGACACCGAAAGATCTTTCGCTCCCAGTGCTAGCAACCTTAAACTCCTGGAAATTATTTGTTTCTACACAATCGCATAGCAGCCCAACCTCTACAATTTCATTACCAATATCTATATTAACAATACTAATTCCTGAGCTATCCCTGAATAGTTGGTTTAAATCGGGAATCCATTGGATTCACGACCTGTTTAGTGGCTCTCAGCTTAAACCCTTTGCAAAGGTGCAGGAGGAGTACGGCTTATCGCACTTGGAATGCTTTACTTATCACCGAATACAGTCATATCTTACTAGTAAACACACTCCCCCTTACAAAGTTAATTGGCGAATTAAACAATATCTTAGTACCGGGGGTGAGAAAAAAGGTGGTATCTACCTATTTTATAGCACTCTAAATGACAAATTGATATTAGAAAAGTCTGGGCCTATAATGGCTTGGGAGAGAGATCTTGGAGTCTCTATTTCTGACGATCAGTGGAGCATAGCTATCCATCACACGTATTCTGCCACAAGATGCACCTCCCTTTGGGAATTAGCACATAAAACCACACAAAGATGGTATTTAACACCATACCGTCTGGCCAAATTTAACCCCTCGATCTCTTCACTTTGCTGGAGAAACTGTTCTCAAGTAGGCACTATTCTTCAAGTAATGTGGTCGTGCAGCAAACTAGCTGGATTCTGGACGAGAATATTCGAAATATTCTGACAAGTGACAGGCATCACGATGTCCCCTTCCCCTGCTTTTGCACTGCTTAATATAGGAATAGAAGATATTCCACCATCCCTTAGACAGTTTGCAACTCATCTATTTTTAGCAGCTAGACTGGTACTTCTTAGGGTTTGGAAATCCTCTCAGCCACCGGAGGTGCAAGAGGTTATTCGATCTCTTGCTACTCATTACAATTACGAACTTATTTTGGCATCGATATCAGGGAAACGTACTTCCTAAATAACTGGCTACCGTGGTGCGACTGGTACAAAGCACATATACCATAGTTAAACATCGTAGCTAATCTAGTAGTGTGGGGTGTGAATTCAGAGGAACTGGAAACATATCCCACTCTCTTCAGAAACTCTTATTGAGTGATAGCCTCCTGCCCTGGGGCCTAGTATTAGGCTCCTACCCTCCCTTCCCTTCCCTTCCCCTTACCCGATTAAGGTTACAGTTTGGTTTTCCCCTAATTTTTTACTTTCTTTATGGCACATAGTAGACATTATGGAATATCAGCATTGTCGCCTACCGAATGTTTGTCACAATCTATGGGAAATGAGTATAAACCCGATTGTTCTAAGTTCAATACAGAATCCAAATGAAGGGAACCATATGATTCCTCCCACGGGGGTGCAGCTAGACCCCCGAGGGGGCACCTACGATGGGAGGGTGATATGGTCTCAGGCGGTGGTAACGATGCCTGTTTGGCAGTATGTTGTGTCAATACACTGTATTGTTTTCTATAACTGCAACCACATAGTTAGCGGATTATGTTTGGATCGTCTCCTGTTTATGTCAATGGTATGATTCCTATGTACGAAAGTTAATTTGTATATTTTGTACCCTGTAAATCTGAAAAATTTGAATAAAAATGTATTGGTTAAAAAAATTTGCAAAGCAAAGACTCTGCAGTACACTCTACTGTAGAGTCTTTTCTCTGCTTCGTATTGTTTTGCAAAAAGCTTTAATGCACAATAACATGGAAATGGGATGGTAAAGAAAGAAAATGGAAAGAAAGCTATGGTAATTGTTTCTATGGTAAAGCTATAGTAAATCTTTCTATTTTTCTCTCATTAGATATCGTTTGATATACTGTGTCCACTGTACAAGATGTTATCCCTTATCTATAATTTATATGCCCAGCCAGACGAGACTTTCAGAACTGACTTCTTTCTGCCCATGGTTGACACAGCCCTCAGAAGCCTAAGTGACAGGTTTTTAAGATTGAATGGTGTTTATTTATGACCTTTATGACTTTCTGTTCTCAAAGGACAACATGAAGCAGACAATAAAGAATGGAAAGGTTCATGAACGATGCAAAAAAATTGAACAAACCCTCCATGACATTGATGCTGATGACTTGGCACTTGAGATCAATTCATCTCTCTACACTTTTCCTGATCATGTAGTCACTTCCCCATTTGACATGCTTAATTACATATACAGTGAGAAGCTACTGGATTTGTACAGTAATTTAAGCATTGCTTTGCGTCTACTCCTGACTCTCCCTGTGTCAGTGGCCTCTGGGGAGAGGAGCTTTCCACTGCTACCCCGTCTGCCAGCTCGCTGATTGGCCAGCTGCCCTCTCATCCACGAGCCACCCAGTTGCCCAGCCTGCCTTCTCTCTCTCACACTGCCCATGGAGTCACCCACTCTCTCACCCGCCCGCCGAGCCATTCGGCTGCCTGGCTCACCCACTCTCTCACCCGCATCTAATTTCCCCCCTCGGATCCGCCCCTGCTTTGCTCATACTGTACTTCAACAGCCCTGACCTTAGATGTTGTATTGACTATCCATGTGCCACTTTTCTGTTTTCTGTTGTCAGTTCTGTTTACTCCTAGCAGTGGCTCTTGGCTACTAACCTCAGTTCTTAAGTCATACTTGCTGAGGAAGACTGCTTAAGTTCCTCAGAGAGCCCAAGTACAAGTGTACACATAAATAGAGTCCTTGAAAGGCTGTTGCTAACAGGGAATTGCAGCAACAGTCATCTGAGAGTAACCACTTCAATACCGGTTACTCTTATCCCCTTCCTGCCCAGGCCAATTTTCAGCTTTCAGTGCTGTCGCACAATTGCACGGTCATGCAACATTGTACCCATATGAAATGTTATGATTTTTTTTTCCACACAAATAGAGCCTACTTTTGGTGGTAATTAATCACCACTGGGTTTTTCATTTTTTACTAAATAAATGAAAATGGACAAATATTTAGAAAAAAAAAAGTTTTTCTTAATTTCTGTTATAAAACTTTGCAAATAAATAATCTTTCTTCATAAATTAAGGCCAAAATGTATTCTGCCAAATTTCTTTGGTGAAAAAACCCAAATCAGTGTATAATATTTTGTCTTTAGGAACGTTATAGAGTCCACAAATTATGGTATATATATATATATATATATATATATATATATATATATATATATATAGAATATATATATATATATATATATATATATATATCAGAAAATCGATCAATCATAATGTACTGACGGCCTATCTCATTTCTTAGGCCGCATACACACGGATGGATTGTCTGGCCAACTAAGTTCGTCAGACAATCCGACAGACAATCCGTCCTACTTTTGAATGAACGGACTTGACCACACACGATGAGCAGACAGTCCGCCGAAAGCTTGCGCGATGACGTGTACGGCACGTACGACGGGACTAGAAATACGATGTCCAATACACTGCAATGCAACCTTCGGCCGTGTAAATCCTTTCTGAGCATGCGCCATACTTAGTCCGTCCAACTTGCCTACTCACGAGTGGACTGTCCGCTGAAACCAAGTTTGGACGGACTGTATTACGGAAATTCCGAAAGACTTAGTCCGCCAGACTGTCCGCTGAAAAAGTCCGCTGAAGCCCACACACGAGCGGATTGTCCGCTGAAACACATTTCAGCGGACTAAGTTGGACAGACAGTCCGCCCATGTGTACGCGGCCTTAAAAGCCAAAAATGCCAGGACAGTACAAATACCCCCCAAATGACCTTTTTGCAAATTAGGCAGTCTCAGGCATTTAGTAAGAGGAATGACGCATTTTGTAAAGTTGACATTTTTGCCACGTTGAAATTTTTTGCCACAATTTTTTTTAAAAATTAAGAAAAAAAGTTGATGTACAGTATCTCACAAAAGTGAATACACCCCTCACATTTTTGTAAATATTTTATTATATCTTTTTATGTGACCACACTGAAGAAATTATACTTTGCTACAATTTAAAGTAGTGAGTGTACAGTTTGTATAAATTAGTTTGTGTAAAGTAGTGAGTGTACAGTTTCTATAACAGTGTAAATTTACTGTCCCCTCAAAATAACTCAACACACGGCCATTAATGTCTAAACCACTGGCAACAAAATGAGTACACCCCTAAGTGAAAAATTTCCAAATTGGGCTCAATTAGCCAATTTCCTTTTCCAGCATCATGAGACTAGTTAGTGTCTCAGGTCTCAGGTGTGACTGGGGAGCAGGTGTGTTACATTTGGTGTTATCGCTCTCACTCTCTCATATTGGTCACTGGAAGTTCAACATGGCCTCTCATGGTAAAGAACTCTCTGAGGATCTGAAAAAAAAAATTATTGCTCAACATAAAAATGGCTAGAAGGGCGTGGCTTGGCGCGCGGCGGGGATGGCAGCATAACTGAGGAGCTCCGTCGGATCCGTGGCCCTAGCACGTCTAACTGCACTGCTTTTTATCCGAGGATGAACAAACAGCACTGGAATTCACACCACACTCGCTCCCGCCGCTCCGGGATCGCAGGCAGAGAGAGAAACATCTCAGATCTCTTTAAAGATCAAGCGGCTGCCCTGACTGCCGCGGAGGAAGACAAGATGGCGCCGATGCACGCCAAGGACGACCTCAGCGAGGATTCGCAGTCGGCGACGGAGGACGCCAGCAGGAGAGGTACCCGCACTAATCACCCCCTTACCTATGAGGACATGTCCGGCTTTGTGGCGGACATTAAAGCCTCGTTCTCCACCGCCATTACAGACCTGAAGACCAGCTTCCTGGTTCTTCAGGAAAAGATGGCTGCTTCAGAGACGGCTGGGAAGCATAGAGACAAACAGATTTCTAGACTGGACAGGGTGGCAAGTGCTCATGCTGTGCATTTTATTGAGATAAACAGACATTTAGAGGACTTGGACAACAGGGGAAGGCGCAATAACATTAGGGTGCGTGGTATACCGGAATCGGTCATGGCCGAGCAAATTCCCGCTGCGTTGCAGAGAGTTTTCAACACTGTGCTGGACAGGCCGGAGGACACGGGTATTGAATTTGTCAGGGCCCACAGAGCCCTCAGAGCTTGGGGTCCGGATACGCTACCCCCTCGGGACATTATATGTAGGCTTGCAGAGCTTCTCCCTCAAAGAGGATATCATGTCCAGAGCACGCAGGAATGAGCAGATCATTTTCAACTGGGAAAATATCAAGCTCTTTCAGGACCTCTCGCAAATCACCCTGAAAAATCGCAGGGCTTTGCGCCCTCTCCTGGAAAAGTTGCGAGAAAAGGAGCTACGCTATGCTTGGCGCTTTCCCTTTGCCCTGTCGGTCACGCATTGGGGGTAAACAACACATCCTGCGTACCCCTGAGGATCTTCCAGAGTTCTGCACAGCGCTCCAACTTGAACCGCTGGATTTACCGGACTGGTACCAAGAATTCTACCCACCGCCCAAAGATAGGAGTCCGCCTCATTCGCCTCTGACCTCCCCGGAGAAACATCACTCTAAGAAAATGAGACAAGGCCGCCATGAGACACTGGGGTCGGGCACTCCTCGGGGCCGTCCTCATTCCTCCAGGAACCTGCTGGAAGATTGACAAGCTTGCAAGGCGCATACCGTGGCAGGCCCTCATCGGTTTAAGGTTCTCCTTCTGATTCCCATTTGACTGTCCGGAGCTGCACAATTTGAGACTCCTTGTTCCCTTTTTTCTTTTTCTTTTTCCTTTATTTTTGGTCTGATTTCAGCCTCTGCTTTTGATCCCCATGTTTTATTTTTCTTTATTCTATTTTATTTCATTTTATTATTTTTTTGCCTTTATATCATTTTTCTTCCCCCTTTTTGTTTCGGGGGTTTTTGTGTTTAGCTTCCATGCTCCACTAGTGTTCTTATACACAGCACCACCTCACACTGGGTCTTCAGCTGATAAGGAATTGTATGAGACTGACTGTTGCTTTACAGACCTGATAGAGTAATGGACCCATTATCCGGCAGTGGAAGGTCATATCTCACAGTCCCTGATGGCTGCACAGAACTGCATGGCAGATCACCTTTTATCCCCATGTTATTCTAAAGGTTTCCCCCATTTTTTCCTTTTTTATTTTATTTTATTTTTTTTTTAAACCCCCCCCCCCTCTGCAGTGCAACTTGGACATTTGAGCATTCATGGGCTTGGTTGGGCCACGGCCCGACTTTCCGTTCCTAGATTATTACAGTTTTACTTGTTTAGCTATAAGATTGATTAACCTCCTCAGGCTGGGCGGACACACAAGTAGGTTGTTGTGTGTGTCGCGCACAGTAGTTGCTGCTGTTCTCGTTGGGTGTCTACATTGACCCCACAATAGTGCCTCGGGCGGATCCAGTTGGGCCCGCCCGTATACACTAACTTTGACCCTCCAGGACGAACTATTCGCCTGCGGAGGGAGTGACTTATACCCTCCACTCTTTTTCTATCGTGCCTTTCTACTCTTACCTATTTTCTCTCTTCTCTCTCTGTATATAACTTGGGGCTATAGAGTGTTAAGATTTAAATTTGTATTACGGTCTGTCTGATATTGTTTTCTTCTAAGGCTTGATTACAGGTGCGGGTGACCCTCTCTCTCTGAGTCTCTATAATGGCGTACTCCAATCTCGGCGGCAGGCCCACGGTCATTTCCCATAACGTTAAAGGTCTCAACATTCCTGAGAAGCGATCCACCCTTTTACGAGAGCTCAGGAAAGGTAGGCCAAGTTTTGTCTTTCTTCAGGAGACGCACTTCCAGACAAATAAGGTACCCAGGCTTACTGACTCCTTCTTTGTGGAAGCACATCATGCCACGAACGAGACTTCTAAGTCAAAGGGGGTCTCGGTCCTGGTAAGCAGGGAGGCCGATTTCGAGCTTTCGGACAAACTGGTGGACCCGGGTGGGAGGTTTATTTTCCTCAGGGGGTCTTGTAGAGGGGTTCCCCTGACGCTGGCGAACGCTTATTTCCCCAACACTGCCCAGCTTACGTTTTGCCACAAATTAATCGACGAGCTGACGGGTTTCTGTAGGGGCTGTTTGATTCTAGGGGGGGATTTCAATGTTCCCTTGATCCCAACGGAGGATACTTCTAATGGGAAGTCGATAGTTACCTATAGAGTTCTTAAAAGACTCAAGCAGCTCTTACACTCGTTGGACCTGATTGACACCTGGCGTTACTTGCATCCTGAGGGTAGAGACTACTCCTTTTTCTCTATCCCCCACGGCAGACACTCAAGACTAGACTACATTTTTATAACGCAGAGGGATATTCCTCTGTTGACGGGAGCCAATATTGGGTTACAAACCATTTCGGACCATTCTCCCATTTCCATTACGCTGAACTTATTTACGCCCCCACCCAAACCAAATATGTGGAGATTGAATTCTTCCCTGTTGACGGACCCAGAGGTGCTCTCCTATCTCACCTCTTCCTTATCAGACTTTTTTAGGCGTAACACAACTCCGGAGGCTAGCCCCATGGCGATTTGGGAGGCCCACAAGTGCTTTATTAGGGGTGAATTGATCCGAATAGGCACACACAAAAAGAAGGAAAGAAATAAAGAGATAAAAAGACTGACGGATAGAATTCGCTCCCTGGAATCTCTTCATAAACAGTCCCTTGCAACAGACACCGCAACTGCCCTATTAGAAGCTAGACGGTCCCTTAAACAAATTTTTGACACCAATACTAGGAGATTTCTCTTCTTTAAAAAAAAGATTTATTACGAACACGGAGACAAGACGGGCAAGATACTGGCCAGAGCTTTGAGGACCCTTCCGACACGGAATAACATCGTGGGCATCAAGAACAGGGAAGGTAGAATTGATAGGGACGTAACCAGCATAGCTCGACATTTTCATGAATACTATACGAATCTCTACAACCTCCCTTCCCGACATAAATCGTCAGAAGCGCAGCCTGACAGGTGCCAAGTTATAAAAGAGTATCTGCAGTCCGCCAATCTCCCTTCCCTTAGTGCCGACGATGCCGCCCTGTTAGAAAGACCTATAGACATAGCGGAGCTTCGATCGGCCATTAGAGACCTGAAACCTGGTAAGAGCCCTGGCCCAGACGGCCTTACGGCCATTTACTACAAGACGTTTTTGGACCTACTAATTCCCCCTCTCCAGAACGCTTTGGGAGACCTGTCCAGACGGGACCATGTCCCAGACGATTTCTTGGCGGCGTATATTACGGTGCTACCCAAAGAGGGAAAGGATCCCCTGGTTTGTTCAAGCTATAGGCTGATTTCCCTACTTAATATCGACGTGAAGCTCATGGCCAAAATCTTGGCTAACAGGCTGAGGCCTCTGCTTTCCGACCTGATAGGTCCCGACCAGGCTGGGTTCATGCCTGGTAGGGAGGCCAAAGACAACGTGATGAAATCACTGAACCTACTTCACTTGGCTCACCAGCGAAAGATCGAGGGTCTTCTCCTATCGACCAACGCGGAGAAGGCCTTCCATCGAGTAGCATGGGACTACATGTTGGAGACGTGTAGACATGCGGGTCTAGGCCCCAATATGATGGCTTGGATATCGGCCCTCTATCAGAACCCTTCCGCAAAACTCAAGATTAATGGCACGCTCTCGGACACAGTCCACATTAGAAACGGGGCGAGACAAGGGTGTCCCTTGTCCCCCCTACTTTTCATTCTATCATTGGAGCCATTTATTAGACACATCATGTCGAATGACTCTATTTATGGTTTCCAGATCAACCAACGGGTGTTTAAAGTAACAGCATATGCTGATGATCTGCTATTTTATTTAACTGAGGCCGCGAACACACGAGCGGACTGTTCGCCCAACTTTCTGAAACAGTCCGCTCGTGTGTGGGCTTCAGCGGACTGTTTCAGCGGACAGTCTGACGAACAAAGTTTTTCGGAATCTCCGTAAGACAGTCCGCTGAAACTTGGTTTCAGCGGACAGTCCGCTCGTGTGTAGGCTTGTTCGACAAACTAAGTTTCGCGCATGCTCAGAAAGGATTTACACGGCGAAGGTTGCATTGCAGTGTATTGGACATCGTATTTCTCGTCCCGTCGTACGTGCCGTTCACGTCATCGCGCATGCTTTCAGTGGACTGTCCGTTCATGCAAATTTTGAGCGGACTGTTTGTCGGATTGTTTGACGAACTAAGTTGGGCGAACAGTCCGCCCGTGTGTACGCGGCCTGACCCGCATGTCTCCATCCCGTCCCTGGTGAAGGAGTTCTCCATTTATGGTTCCCTCTCCAACCTTAAAATAAATTACTCTAAGTCTGAAGCCATGAACGTCACGTTGAGTCCGGATTGCTTGACTAAGACTCAGACTAACAGCCCCTTTAGGTGGGTTAGGTCCGCCTTAAAATACCTAGGAATCTGGTTGACACCACATCTATCCTCAATCTTTGAGCGTAACTTCCCCCCTCTCCTTAAAACTATAGAGGGAAGGCTGCGGGACTGGCACCCCAAATATTTTTCATGGTTTGGCAGGGCAGCCATCTGCAAGATGACAGTTTTGCCTCAAGTTCTGTACCTACTCCGCACTTTACCCATTAAAATACCCCAAAGCTTTTTTAAAGCTCTACATGCCTCACAGATGAGATTTATCTGGGCACACAGGCCCCCTCGGCTGAAATCCACTCTTTTAATGGGACCTAAGGCCAGGGGGGGTCTGGGTATCCCTGATTTCAAAGGTTACTATCAAGCCGCACATATAGCACAAATAATAGACTGGCACTGTCACCATCGCTTTAAAGACTGGGTCAACATTGAAAACGAGGCGAGCGTAATCCCCCTACGTTTCTCTCCCTGGATACCCATATCTAAATATCCCACGGCAGTGAAGGCACATCCGCTTATTGGCACCACACTTAAAATTTTTCACGAGCTTACCAAACATTCTAAATTTTCTACCCCCTTAAGCCCTCTTACACCCCTGCTTGATAATCCTGACTTTCCGCCTGGGATTAGCAACCAATTCCTGAATCCACAGGGCTTGGAGAAGCCCCTTCTGGCAAAGCACTGCTTTTCAGACGGGAAAATGAAAGATTTTATGCCCTTCAAAACGGACAACGGTACTCCACGCATGCCCCTTTGGTCATATTTCCAGATACGTAGCTTTGTCAATTCCTCAGATCACAGGGTTCATTTCACAAGAGAACTCACTGAAATAGAATCGGTCTGCTGGAAGGGTGAACCTGTTCCGAGATCGACTTCGATCTCCTACGCTTGGATGCAAAACTTGAGACCGCGGGACGACAATAGACTCAGAGAGAGATGGTCAGAGGAACTGGGAGTTGCGATCACTGACAAACAATGGGAGACAGCATGTATCCTGGCTCACAGGTGCTCCCTAAGCACACGAATGCAAGAAACAGCTTTTAAGATACTGTCTCATTGGTATGCAACGCCAGTGAAACTTCATAAGTGGTACCCACAAACGTCAGATAGATGCTGGAGGTGTGTGTCACCGAAGAGGGCACCTTGCTCCATATATGGTGGCAATGCGAAAGGCTGGTACCATTTTGGTCCAAGGTGGTCGAGATGATCACACAGATCACGGAGACTAGGCTCAGATTAGACGCTGCATGCTGTCTTTTACATATTTCAATCTTCTCTCTCCGGAAGTATAAAAATTCGCTCTCTAGACATATGATAAACGCAGCCAATTCCCTCATTCCCCTTTTCTGGAAATCTACAACCATTCCCACCTTGAGGGACTGGCTGAATAAAGTGTCCTACATTTGTGAAATAGAGGACACAGCGGCACAGTCCAACGAATTGGTGACCCGCTATCACAACACCTGGTCTCCGTGGTTTGCATTTAGATTCTCTCAGGCTTACACTATGTTGCAGTCACAAACTTGAACTGTCAGAGTAACCGGGGGGGACTCCGAGGCATCAAGGGGCGGATCGTCCCTAGACGTTAGTTGATACATATGCTGGTCTACCCGATCTCACACCTAGAATCATTCTGCTACCGCTGGAGGGGGCCCCTGTGGTACTTCCCCCTACACTCTTGCTCCTCTTTCTTTCTCTCTTTCCTTTTCTCTATATTCCTTACTTTTCCTCTAACTGCCCTTGTTTCTTTCTCTTTGGACCGCAAAGAATAGGAAATTCAGTTAGGCCGGTATTTGAATGTGTATGGCTTGATGTAGCTTCAAAGTGTCGATTAGGTCTGTACACCTTCTGTTATGACCACAATCTGATATGTTTTACCTTTATAGTCAATGTTCTCATCTTGTATACTTTTCGAGCACCTTCTCTGTTCTGAAATGTATATGTGGTACTGTGCAATTTCTGTTCTAACGTGTTTTGTACTTTGCTAATAAACTTTTTCTTTAATGAAAAAAAAAACAAAAAATGGCTAGAAGAAGATTGTCAAGACCCTGAAACTGAGCTGCAGCACAGTGGCCAAGATCATACAGCGGTTTAACAGGACAGGTCCCACTAATAACAGGCCTCCCAATGGTTGATCAAAGAAGTTGAGTGCAAGTGCTCAACATCATATCCAGTAGGTTGTCTTTGGGAAATAGACGTATGAGTGCTGCCAGCATTGCTTCAGAGGTTGAAGGGGTAGGGGAGCAGCCTGTCAGTGCTCAGACCATACGCCGCATACTGCATCAAATTGGTCTGCATGGCTGTTGTCCCAGAATAAAGCCCTTTTCTAAAGATGATGCACAAGAAAGCCCGCAAACAGTTTGCTGAAGACAAGCAGACTAAGGACATGGATTACTGGAGCCATGTCCTGTATTCTGATGAGACCAAAATAAACTGTGTCTTGCCTACAGTCAAGCATGGTGGTAGGAGTGTCATGGACTGGGGCTGCATGAGTGCTGCCAGCACTGGGAACAACAGTTCATTGAGGTAACCACAAATGCCAACATGTACTGTGACATATTGAAGCAGAGCATGATCCCATCTCTTTGGAGACTGGGCCGCAGGGCAGTATTCCAACATGATAACAACCCCAAACACATTTCCAAGATAACCACTGCCTTGCTAAAGAAGCTGAGGGTAAAGGTTATGGACGGGCCAAGCATGTCTCCAGACCTAAATCCTATTGAGCATCTGCGGGACATCCTCAAATGGGAGGTGGAGGAGAGAAAGGTCTACAACATCCCCCAGCTCCGTGATGTCGTCATGGAGGAGTGGAAGAGGACTCCAGTGGCAACCTGTGAAGCTCTGGTGAACTCCATGCCCAAGAGGGTTAAAGCAGTGCTGGAAAATAATGGTGGCCACACAAAATATTGACACTTTGGGCCCAATTTGAACATTTTCACTTAGGAGCGTACTCCTTTTTGTTGCCAGCGGTTTAGACATTAATGGCTGTGTGTTGAGTTATTATTTTTGAGGGGACAGCAAATTGACACTGTTATATAAGCTGTACACTCACTACTTTACTTTGTAGAAAAGTGTAATTTCTTCAGTGTTGTCACATAAGATATAATAAAATATTTACAAAAATGTGAGGGGTGTACTCATTTTTGTGAGATACTGTATGTCTTGACAACCAATCATATAGCACCACATGTATTTCTATGGTGAAACTGTTATAAAAAGGTTTCTGCAGGGGGCGTGGCCAAGATGGCACTGAGAGTGGCTGCTTTTCCAGAGAGCTCCACTCCTTCTCGGCAGTTTATCTGGATCCAGGGTGGAATTAAACTTGTTAATTTACCCTTCCAGATCGGGAGGGTGAACGAGCACCACACCAGCCCTAGGCCCTAGGAGGGAAGAGATGTCAAGAGCCGGCGGCCACCAGTGCTCCCCCTGGACACATTCCAGCCCTCCTTGTGCAGCTAGGCCGCAAGCGTGGCCTTCCTGGCAGACCCCGAGGCTCTAGAGCAGGATGGAGGCACCCGCGCTCCCTGCTTACGAGAATGGAGCTCTCCACACCGCACAAGCCACAGACGGCGGTGGGAGAGACCGACCTCCGGTAGATTCTGGCCTATCCTGATACACATCCCGGCCTCCACGTGCAACTAGGCCGCAGCCGCAGCCTTTCCTAATGGCCCTGAGGCTCTGGACTGGGTCAGAGGCGCCTCCTGCGACCCCTGCTCATGAGGCAGGTACTCTGCGCAGACCGCAGGACAAGGATGGTGGAGTGAGAGGCTGAACTCTGGTGCATACCGGAGCATCCCCAGCATACATCCCGGCCTCCTTGTGTAGATAGGCCACAGCCGTGGCGGGAGCGACTTCTTCTGACAGGCCCTTGAAATCTGGAGCGGATCGCTGCTGCACACCAGGAACTGCTGGTAAGGGGTGGAAAGACTGACTGGGGGCCCTAATACTCACTCCCTGACACCCCCCGGCCCCACTAACAAACCCTCCAAGATACCCACAGTTCAAATAGCTTACATTGTAAGCCCTGGGCATCTGAATGAGGTGCCGAAGCTCGGATGCAAAGTTTAGCAAAGGGGGTAAAAGATTGACTCACTCTCACAGCCAAACCCCCCAAATGCCCACCGACCCCCAAGTGGAGGTTCACACCACAGAGCCTCACAGATGGGCTCCATGGACTCGGCCGAGTCCCGACCTCCGTGGCTGGCTCATCAACTTCAGGGACAGAGACAAAATTCTCAGTGCCTCCAGAATTGTTGGCGACCGCCATTATCAGAATGCCTAGCTGATGATTTTCCCTGACTATTCGGTGGAGACCCAAAAGCTCAGGAAATTCTTTGACCACGTCAAAGCAGCATTGAGAGCGTGCAATATCCGCTACAGTGTCCTCTCCCAGGGCCGTCTGAGAGTCCAGGATGGAGAGACAACCCACTCCTTGAACACCCCCAAAGAGGCATCTACCTGGCTGGACTCGATACCACCGGCCTGCTGATCGGGCACATGGTATGCACCACAAGACACCCTCAATTCTGCTGAGCTTTACTCAGGCCCAGGCCTGGGTTGACCACAAATTAACCCACGGATGAGACAGCCACACCTTTGTAGCACCTGTTGTGCCCTGTTTGTACCCACTACTGGATCAAAATTACTGCTGGGACTCATTTCGGGTTTCCTTTCTCCTCTTGAACACATGTCCCTTACAGCTTACTATATTGAGCCAACAGTTGTCTCACACTTAAAGAGCTGCTCGGTCTACTGCTTGACCCCCCCAGAGAAGTTTCCGGGGGGCTGAGCTTGCCTCTTACACAGACCCCTTGTTGCAGTCAATGAGCTGAAACGATTTGGGATGAATGCCCTCCTCAGTTTAAGGGGGTTGGGCAGGGTGGGGGGTGGGGATTGTTCCCTAAATGGGGCCAGTTTTTTTCATTTTAGTTATTGGGTTTTTACAAATGTTCCTAGTTTGGTTGTATTCTATTTGTGTACTAAAATACTTAATATTTCAGCATTGCATTGCTTTCAGATGTGTCTGCCTCGGGTCCAGTGGTCCACATCAGGAGCTGAGATCCACATTGATCCTAACCCCTCTATTGCCCCTAGAGCCCGTGTCTAATCTTAACATCCTTTCATGGAATACCAGGGGGCTGAACTCGCCTATCAAACGATCCCTGGTGTTCCAATTCCTTAAAGCTTCCAACCTGCATATATGTGTGCTCCAAGAAACGCATCTTATGGGGAGCAGGATCCTCACCCTTAAAAAAATCCTGGGTGGGTTATCATTATCACTCCACACATTACAGTTTTGCCAGGGGTGTCAGTGTCCTGGTGTTGAAGTCCCTTCCCTTCCGGCTCCTGGATCTGGCCCTAGACCCAGACAATAGGTATGTCGTCATTCATGCTAAGATCCACTTGATGACGTGGACCATTCTGGGTTTATATTTACCTCCTCTGGCCTCCTTGCTGATGCTGAATCAAATCACTAGCAAGATAGCCAAGTTTGCCTCTGACAATGCTATCGTCCTGGGGGATTTCAATCTAGTCCCTGACCTGGTCATGGACAGACTGATGTCTGTGGGGCACCACTGCCCTGGGCTGGCTGAATGGGCTGACACCTACGGCCTGACAGATGTCTGGAGGTGGAGACATCCCCGATCTCGGGCATTACCGTGTCACTCGGGATCCCATAGAACATTCTCTCGCATAGACTTGGTCTTTGCGGGGAGCCCAGTCCTCCCTAGGGTCACAGACATATAAATATCGCCCAGGAGAATTTCAGACCATGCACCCTTGCTCCTGACATTAGACCTCTCCCTGGCCCAGCTGACAGACTGTGGAGGCTATCTAGATTTTGGATTTCAGACACTGCTGTGAATGCTCAATTCAGGACTGAGTTGAGTGGCTACTGGGCGGCTAATGCTGGTTCAGCGGAGGCTATGGTTGTGTTGGATGCCTTTCAAGCCACAACGAGGGGACAATACCAGACCATCATTGCCAGAGTATGCAGAGAGTGCAGAGCAGATCTGACTAAGGCTGAGAGGGAGGCAGTTAGTGCAGAGGCACTCTTTGTTTGCACTCGAGACCCCCGACACTACTCGCAATTGCAGCTCATAACTAAGGAGGTTATCCGCCTCCGCACCTCTCTTACCCAGAAGAAAATGCTAGCACAGTCCCAATGGATCTTTGAGCAGGGGGAGAGGTCAGGAAGACTGTTGGCCTGGCTCTTCATAGAGCAGAAACGGGGGATGAGTATCTCACATATCAGGGGATCCTCAGGACAGTTGATTCATACCCCAGATGGGATTAATCACTGTTTTGTAGAATTCTACAAATCCCTTTATACCGCTAGGACAGACTACAGTAAGGAAGACCTAACGACATACTTGGCTGACATTGACATACCGTCCCTTACGGTAACGTACTGCAACAAGCTAGATGCCTCCCTTACGGTCTTGGAGATTCTGCAGGCGCTTAAATCCATGAAGGATGGGAAAACGCCGGGGCCCAATGGTATCCCAGTGGAGTTCTACAAGCAATACGCTGCAGAGCTCGCTGATAGACTCCATAGTCTCTTCTCTGCATCGACGTGCCTCGAGAAACTTCCTGACACCATGAGCGTAGCGATAACAGTCATGATCCCCAAGCTGGTAAAAGATCCCACCTTATGTTCCTCATATCGTCCCATATGCCTGCTAAATGTGGATCCAAAAATATTGGCCAAAATTTTGGCTACTAGGCTAAACTTAGTCATCACTGCCCTCGTCCACAGGGACCAAACAGGCTTTATGCTGGGAAGAAGCACAGATATTAATATTACATGCCTTTTTATTCGTATAGACAGAGCAGATGGAGGGACGATGGAGGTAGTGGCCTCACTCGATGCGGAGAAGGCTTTTGACTCCGTCGAGTCGGGTTACCCATGGGAAGTACTCTCGCGATTCGGGTTTGGTCCGGGCTTCACAAATTGGCTATGCATGTTATAGTATGGTATGTGCCTCAGTTAGAATCCGCACCAATGGCTATGTCTCGGGGGTCATTTCAGCTAGCTCGGGGCACAAGACAAAGATGCCCCCTCTCTCAAGGTCTGTTTGCCCTCTCAATGGAGCCCCTTGGCTATATTTCTGAGAGCGGATCCTAGGATTAAGGGACTACAGATGAGCCCAGTTGAGGAAAATCTGTCTTTGTATGTGGATGACGCTCTGCTCTATTTAGCGGACACGTTGTCCTCCTTACAAACTGCACTGGAACTAATTAACCAATTTGGTCGATACTCAGGGATTAGTATTAACTGGGACAAATCAGTCCTCTTCCCACTCCACTCCGCAACCCCTGGAGTGCCACATCCACAGCTTAAGTGGGTAGAAAGTTTCATATACCTGGGGAATAAAATTAGTAGTAAAGCACAGGACTATATGGACACAACTAGCAGCCAGATGTGCTGTATGGTGTTCCCTCCCTTTGACCCCTGTGGGCAAAGTCAATCTGCTAAAGATGATCTCCCCAAGTACTTATATTTTTTCCGTATTAACCCCATACAGATCACCAGGACTTTCTTCCGGAGGCTGAAGAGTTTGCTGATATCCTTTGTCTGGGCTGGGGGGCCCCCCAGGGTGGCCAAGCAGATATTATACCTCCCATTATCGGGGGGGAACAGAACAGAAGCTTCACACAGTGGAAGACTCCCACTGAGGTGAATCGTGCGGACAGAGTGGAGAAGAAGCCGGAGCAAGATGCGGGATGAGAAGAGCGGAGGAAGAAGAAGATGGAGAAGAAGCAGAACATCGAAGGAAGACCAGAAGAAAGAAGATGGAAGAAGAAGCAGAGAGAAGAAGAAATTAATAAAGGACTTGTCAAAAATCATCTCTTGTGTTTTTTTAACCCTTTTGACACTTTTTTGTGAAATGGTAGGGGTACATTTGTACCCCATTACCAGTTCACACAGGGGGGCTGGGTTCTGGGGGTCCCCTTGTTAAAGGGGGCTTCCAGCTTTCGATGAGCCCCCCGCCCGCAGACCCCCACAACCACCGGGCAAGGGTTGTGGGGATGAGGCCCTTCTCCCCATCAACATGGGGACAAGGTGCTTTGGGGCTACCCCAAAGCACTCTCCCAATGTTGAGGGCATGTGGCCTGTTACGGTTCAGGAGGTGGGGGGTGCTATCTCATCCCCCCTCTTTTCCTGCGGCCTGCCAGGTTGCGTGGGTCTGGTATAGATTTTTGGGGGGACCCCACACAATTTTTTTTTAAACATTTTGGTGCGGGGTTCCCCTTAAAAGCCATACGAGGGTCTGGTATGGGTTTTGAGGGGGCCCCCCATGCCATTTTTTTAACATTTTGGCAGGGGGTTCCCCTTAATATCCATACCAGACCTGAAGGGCCTGGTATGGAATTTAAGGGGACCCGCGCAAATTTTTTTTTTAATTTTGGTCCGGGGTTCCCCTGTGGGAAAATTCCATGCTGTTTTTATCAATGAACTGTTATGTGTATTGTCGGACCGACAATTCATTATAGCCGCGAGTAGTTTTAAATAACTTTTTTCCCTTTAGAAATGTAATTTTGCTGTCAGACTGTTCTAAACACGGGAAACATGTGCCTCTTTACAGGCATACTATAGACACCATTGGTCACCGTTTCATTTTAAGCATTATTAAAATCACTGCTCCCGAAAAAACGTCCGTTTTTTTTTTTGCATTGGTACATGTCCCCTGGGGCAGGACCCAGGTCCCCAAACACTTTTTATGACAATAGAATGCATATAAGCCTTTAAAATTAGCACTTTTGCTTTCTCCCATAGAACTCAAGTTCGACTCGAACATAAAGCTCACCCTTATATACCAGAGATATGCAATTAGTGGACCTCCAGCTGTTGCAGGACTACAAGTCCCATGAGGCCTGGCAATACTCTGACAGCCACAAGCATGACACCCAGAGGCAGAGGCATGATGAGACTTGTAGTTTTGCAACAGCTGGAGGTACCCTAATTACTTATCCCTGCTATATACTAATATAAATTACATATATCACTGTGTAACAAATTGAGTCTAATTGTGTGATTTAATACTTATTATTAAAGACTTCTTAAAAACTGTTCAAGGACAAGAGGAAATGATATGCTAAACTATATACATGATGGAAAAGATGTTCATACACATAAAAATCAACCATGTCCACATATATATAAATCTTTTTTTTTTTTCCTTTGAAACGCAAGTAATTTAGGGTGTTTTTCATTTTTTTTCTCGCCTTCTAGTTGAGTGTTGAGAACACTCCCTTTGATTCCATAAGTGATCTTAATAGAAAGGTAAATTCAATAAATATTGAATGCTTTCTACGGAGGTTCTGTGTGGAATATTTGCAATGTATATGCGTTTATATACAAAATTTGCCTCTACATGATACATATATATATATGTGGATTTTCAAGTGTATGCGCATTTTTCCATCATGTATATGGTTTAGCATCTCATTATTTCCTCTTGTCCTTGAACAGTTTTTAAGAAGTCTTTAATAACAAGTTTTCAATCACACAATTAGACTCAATTTGTTACACAGTGATTTATATTGGTATATTTACATGTTTTTTCACTAGTTATTATATTTTTGGTTTTTAATACATTTCTTGCTTACATGTTTACTTTATCTATTTCTCGTATTGACCATATTATGATCAGATCTTTTAGCATTTAAGAAATGTTTTTATGTCGGTGAAGTTTTGCGTTGATTGCTCTATAACTACAGGTGTTTTGTGTGAGGTGTTTGATTTGATATACGCCTTTAACCAGTTGACCACTGGGCACTAAAAACCCCTTCACTATTTAGACCAATTTTCAGCTTTCGGTGCTCTCACATTTTGAATGACAATTACTCAGTCATACAACATTGTACCCATATAAAATTTTTGTCCTTTTTTCACACAAATAGAGCTTTCTTTTGGTGGTATTTAATCACCATTGGGTTTTTAATTTTTTGCGCTATAAAAGAAAAAACTGAAAATTCTGTAAAAAAATGAATTTTTCTTTGTTTCTGTTATACAATTTAGCAAATTAGTAATTTTTCTTCATACATTTTGGCCAAAATGTATACTGCTACATATCTTTGGTAAAAATAAGTACAAATTGGTGGATATTATTTGGTCTTTGTGAAAGTTATAGAGTCCACAAGCTATGGTGCCAATATCTGAAAATTGATCACACCTGAAGTACTGATGGCCTATCTAATTTCTTGAGACCCTAACATGCCAAAAAAGTATAAATACTCCCCAAATTACCCCTTTTTGGAAAGAAGAGATTTCAAGGTATTTAGAAAGATGCATAGTGAGTATTTTAAAGTTGTCATTTTTTTCCCACAATTTTTTGCAAAATCAAGATTTTTTTTCTCAAAATTGTCACATTAGCAGGTTATTTCTCACACACAGCATATGTATACCACTAGTTACACCCCAAAACACATTCTGCTATTACTCCCGAGTATAGCAATACCATATGTGTGAGACTTTTAGACAGCGTGGCCACATACAGAGGCCCAATATGCAGGGAGTACCTTCAGGCGTTCTGGAGCACCCAGGCCAATTCTGACATTTCTCTCCTACATGTAAAAATCATAATTTTTCTATAAAATTACGTAGAACCCCAAAACATTATATATTTTTTTTTTAGCAAAGACTCTAGAGAATACAATGGAGGTCATTACAACTATTTATCTTGCACGGTATGTGCGCAGCAATTTTTCAAACACATAAAAAAAAAAAAGTTTTGTGCTTTAAAAAAAACAAAACAGTAAAGTTAGCCCAATGTTTTTAATAAAGCAACAGTGTAGCACTAATATACACACTAAAATGAAATGCATGTGCCTAAAATCAATGTGTATGAAACAAAATTATATGTGTAAAATACAAAATTAACTGTGTTTGGACACAGTAAATATATATATATAATTAATAATATAATATATAATTGGACACAGAGTTCCAGTTTGCGTACCTCTTGTTGATACCGTGACTACCTGTATGCTAGCTCTGGCTTTGCTGGCTGCCCTTGGCTTATCATCTGGATTGCCGTTTTAGCTGTTGAACACAGAATTTGCGGTCTTTTCTACAACTCTGAGAGCTTGAGCTGCCTTTAAAAAAGATCTGGTATATAAAAATCGAACTGGGGGATTTCCCACATCTTGGAGGTACTGGATCTATCATACAACAGCCTGTCCCCAGGTGACATTGCACAGCTAGGGGTACTCCCACGACTCAGAGTAATCTATCTAACAGGAAATGAGCTGACTCAGCTGCCCCTGATCTGACTGCTCCACCACGGAATGATGACAATATGACAATGTTTCCATGTCTGGAAATTCTGATGTTGGATAACAATAGACTATCACACCCATCCGTATTCATGAGCCTGGCTAGACTTAAAAAGTTATTTTGGAGTACATGAGGAACTGTTGGGGGCGATACCCATTTTGATTATAGAGTGCCTGTGGAGTGTTCGGACCGAGAGTCGGAGATACTACGCCAGACCTGCCTCATCTCCTCCTGTGTACAGCACCTGATCCAGGCTTCATAGGATCTCAAGCCTGTTTTGACCCACTGTCATACGACATGTGCATCCATCCTAGTTAGTAAGAGTATTTATTTACTTACCTTCGAAGTGTCGCTAAGAGGGACTACAGACAATCAGTTTACCATCCCCATTGGCTTGGTGTCACCGCAACAGGAAGAGCTCTTCTTTTCACATGTTCTGTGGACTGTTGTTTTGTGTCCATTTTATATATTTACTGTGTCCAAACACAGTTAATTTTGTTTTTTACACATATCATTTTGTTTCATACACATTGCTTTTAGGCACATGAACTATTTCATTTTAGTGTGTATATTAGCGCTACACTGTTGTTTTTATTATTCACGTTGAACTTTGTTTAAGTGTTGGCAGCTTTTCTTCACTTTGAATTGTTTTATGTTGTAGCGTCTTTTCCCCACATGTTTTTGCATAATGTGAAAGATGAAATTGTGCCGAGTAAATAGATACCCAACATGTCACCCTTCAAAGTTACACACACTCGTAGAATGGTGCCAAACTTCACTACTTAAAAATCCCCATAGGCAACACTATAAAATGTTTTACTGGTTACATGTTTTGAGTTACAGAGGAATTCTAGGGCCAGAATGATTGCTCTCGCTGCGATACCTCACATGTGTGGTTTGAGCACCATTTTCATATGTGGGTGGAACTTACTCATGCGTTCACTTCTGCATGCGAGCACACGGGGACAGCGGTGCTTTAAAAAATTATTATTATTTTTTTATTGTTCATTTTACTTATTTACTTTTTATTTATTTTAGTTTGACACTTTTTTCCAAAAACTAAATTTTTTGATCACTTTTATTCCTATTACAAGGAATGTAAACATCCCTTGTAATAGAAATATGGCATGACAGGTCCTCTTTACAGTGAGATATTGGGTCAATAAGACCCCACATCTCACCTCTAGGCTGGGAAGCCTGAAATAAAAACAAATAAAAAACATTCCTAGCTTTGATCATATTGATGAGTCGGTAGAAGCACCGGAGGGCAGCGGGAGGACGGGACATCCCTTTTCGCCTCCTGTAAGAACGATCAAGCAGAGGAACAGCCACTTTGATTATTCTTATAGTGTAGGGAATTGCTGACTGAAAAAGCTGATATCTGAATGATGCCTGTAGCTGCAGGCATCATTCAGATATCCCCACACAAAGTCAAGGACGTCATATGACGGCGGGCGGGAAGTGGTTAGAATGCATTTTTTTTAACACAGTTAACAAAGTTGTCCATTTATACAATAGTTCTAACACATAGCATGTACATTCCAAAAATGACATTCCCGAGTATGGCGATAGCACATGTGTGAGACTTCCACAGTCTGGCCACATACAGAGGCTGAGTGCAACCGAATATGGCTGAGTATGGCCGAGTATGGCTGAGCATGGCCGAGTATGGCTGGGTATGGCTTGATATTACAGGGTATCGCTGAGTATAACTGGGGATGGCAGAGTATGGCTGGGTATCACTGAGTATTGCAGAGTATGGCTGGGTATTTCAGGGTATGGCAGGGTAAGGGAGGGTACTACAGAGTATGGCAGGTTATTGCAGGGTATGGGAGGGTATGGCAGAGTATTGCAGGGTATTGCAGTTTATTGTAGACTATTGCAGGGTATAGCAGAGTATTGCAGAGTATTGCAGAGCATGGCAGGGTATTGCAGAGCATGGCAGGGTATTGCAGAGTATGGCAGGGTATTGCAGAATATTGCAGGGTACTGCAGGGTATTGCAGAATATTGCAGGGTACTGCAGGGTACTGCAGAGCATTGCAGAGTTTTGCAGGGTATTGCAGGGTATTGCAGAGTATAGCAGGGTATTGTAGAGTATTACAGGGTATAGCTGAGCATAGATGTATGGATGGCTGGATGTGACTGCACTACAGATCCATCCCACATCACTGTTGCCATCCGATCTCTCCCCCTCCACTGTACCAATCGGTACACAGAGGGGAGAGAGGAACGGGCGTCATGGCATGACGCTGGTTTGTTTACAAATTATCGCTATCATCATTGTAATTTTGTCTGGCTCATGACAATAAAGACATTTCTACAGCATCTTTTGGATTCAAGTGTGCGATCAATCTTTTCTTCTCTTCTTTATATCACCTGACTCCCACTCCCAATGTGGTTTGATGGTTTGTTTTTGTTTTTTTACAGTTTTAACTCAAAACATTCCTTACTTACTACAAGAAAATTCACATGAAAAAGGAGCCATCACTATGAAAATTCTAAGCTTGCTTATGTTGCAGATTCAGACCCAGTGGACATTCATGCATTCCGTGAGCACAATCCCTTAACAGATCTGGTAAACCATACACTGTTGCTTGCATTAAACATTGAACATCCAAATATCTCTGTTTTGTGCCATAATATGGTAAGCACCATGACTGCTCATGAAGGTATGAAAGGCAAATAGCCTGGATTGATAAGGGATAAATCAAAGATAATTTTCTTGTGGGTGTAGTTTTCAGCAGAAATAGAAAACATGTGAAAAGACACAACATCTGATTCCTAAGGGGAATACCAATGGCTTTACTAATCCTGGACAACAGGAGCCCTATCCCCATATCTCCTCCCAGGTGCTCTGGAAGTCAGAACAGCCATCACCAACTAAAAGAAGCAATCTGTCTGTTAAAATTAGGCTCGGTTCACACAGGGGCGACTTGTCCAGGCGACTTCGCCGCCTGACAAGTCGCCCCCCGTTCTGTACTACGGAACCATTCTAATAGAAGCGACTCGAGTCGCTCCGACTTAGAAAAAAGGTTCCTGTACTACTTTGGCGGCGACTTCGGGCGACTTGCATTGACTTCTATACAGAAGTCGTTTTGCAAGTCGCCGCTGAGGTCGCGGCAGGTCGCGGCGCTGCAAGTCGTGCCGCGTCCTGTGTGAACCGAGCCTTAATAAGCTAGAATCGTTTTTATTTTGATATCATAGTAAAGCTTGTCAAAATAGCTACAGTTTTATTGGTTTTGAGACACTGCTGCTGCTACTGTTTATTATAACGTTGTTAATGTATACTAAGTCAATATTAAGTACAAATTTACATTGGAAAAACGAAACGTCAGTTTGGCTAGAGGATTGGTGATCACACCTTTTACTCTGGTGGGGGAAAAATCATTACGCCCATCACAAGACATATTGGCCTTCATCATAAATATCACACAGAAATGGTTTCCTTCTTTGTCTGGAGGTGATTTCTCCAGATAGCAGAGTAAGGAATTGGGACAAGCGTATACTCCAGCATGAAACTCTATGGATCAAACGCCTTGATGCTATGATCCTACCAGGCCTGAATGAGGTTAACTCATATAGACCTTTTCTTTGAATAATCTGGGCTTTATGGATACACATGCATATGCACATATGTTATATGTGCAGCTGCATGTGTATATCTGGTCTGCCTCTGGTCCTCTCTACTATTATTTTAACTGCATTTTTTCCTTGGTGATTTGCAGGGGCTCAGATTTGGATTTTTCCAGCAATCTATTTCAATTTTAACTGATCTCCTGTCTTTGATCATATATTCCATAACTACAATCCAACCTGAAGAGATGACATAGCCATGTAAGCCACTAGATTTCATCCTGTAGCATCCCAGGTCAGTTTTGCCAATTTCCTACTTAGGATCTTGGGACCCATTCCTTATGTGACTTCCTATCACAGGGAGAGAAAGGCTGTGGCTTCATGCCCCTGTTTTTTCGCTGTCAGATGGGCAACACACTGCACGGATGCTGCCCGTGCCTGTGTGGATGCCCGTTTGGAGACATTGAGCATGCGCAATTCCCACGCATGCTCTCTGCGGGTCTGGGCCCGGTGACGTCACACACCAATTGGTTGGTGGGCAGCACTAGGCAGGAGCCTCACACAGATAAGAGAGGGCTGTGTGTGGAGCTCAGCGTTTTGCTGCAGTCCTGCTGTATCTATTCCCCTCCCCCGTTGTGGATGGTAAGTCCTGACTACACCTGCATTCTAACTTTTACACTGTGAAAATGGGGGTTCAGTGATAATCCTCCTTAAACCCTTTGTTATAGGGACCCTTCTCCCATAGATGCAGTGCGTGCTTGTTGGATTACTCAGGGATAGGATGAGCTTGGTGTTCGAGTCGAACGCATGTTCGACTCGAACGCCGGCTGTTCACCCGTTCGGCAAAGCCAGAACTCCGTGGGCCGTTCGCACCATATTCGTGTGACGCTCATGGCCCACAATGCACTATGCCATCTCAGTGCATTTCTGGCTCATGATTGGCCAAGCATGCACTGTGACCCCAAATGCTTGGCCAATCACAGCGCCGGCAGCGAGGAGAGCCATAATTGGCCACAGGTAGGATGCCTGTGGCCAATTATAGCTCAGGGGGTTTAGTACACGCCCCACACTATATAAGGCCACCAGCGCGGCAGCCTTGTGTAGTGTGTTGCGGCATGCAGGGAGAGAGCAGGATAGGCAGGGACAGTGTGTTCTTTTCTTGTGAATCTGCAGCAGTTAAAGTGGGTGTTGTGTGCCTCCATCACAGTATACACCTGTAGCTACCCTTTATTGCTGGTGTTCTCTAATACAGGCATCTGTGACATTTACAGTGGGTGTTGTGTGCCTCCAGCACAGTATACACCTGAAGCTACCTTTTATTACTGGTGTTCTGTAATACAGGCATCTGCAGCAGTTAAATTGGGTGTTGTGTGCCTCCAGCACAGTATACACCTGAAGATACCCTGTATTGCTGGTGTTCTGTAATACAGGCATCTGTAGCAGTTAAATTGGGTGTTGTGTGCCTCCAGCAAAGTATACACCTGAAGATACCCTTTATTACTGGTGTTATGTAATACAGGCATCTGCAGCAGTTAAATTGGGTGTTGTGTGCCTCCAGCACAGTATACACCTGAAGATACCCCTTATTGCTGGTGTTCTGTAATACAGGCATCTGCAGCATTTACAGTGGGTGTTGTGTGCCTCCAGCACAATATACACCTGAAGCTACCCTTTATTACTGGTGCTCTGTAATACAGGCATCTGCAGGAGTTAAAGTGGGTGTTGTGTGCCTCCAGCACAGTATACACCTAAAGCTACCCTTTATTACTGGTGTTCTGTAATACAGGCATCTGCAGGAGTTAAAGCGGGTGTTCTGTGCCTCCAACACAATATACACCTGAAGCTACCCTTTACTACTGGTGTTCTGTAATACAGGCATTTGCAGCAGTTAAATTGGGTGTTGTGTGCCTCCAGCACAGTATATACCTGAAGATACCCTTTATTACTGGTGTTCTGTAATACAGGAATCTGCAGCAGTTAAATTGGGTGTTGTGTGCCTCCAGCACAGTATACACCTGAAGATACCCCTTATTGATGGTGTTCTGTAATACAGGCATCTGCAGCATTTACAGTGGGTGTGGTGTGCCTCCAGCACAATCTACACCTGAAGCTACCCTTTATTACTGGTGTTCTTTAATACAGGCATCTGCAAAGGTTAAATTGGGTGTTGTGTGCCTCCAGCACAATGTACACCTGAAGATACCCCTTATTACCGGTGTTCTGTAATACAGGCATCTGCAGGAGTTAAAGTGGGTGTTGTGTGCCTCCAGCACAGTATACAGGGAACCATGAATGCCAACATGTGCTGTGACATACTGAAGCAGAGCATAATCCCCCTCCTTTTGGAGACTGGGCCGCAGGGCACTACTCCAACATAATAACATCGCCATATACACCTCTAAGAAGACTGCTTTCCTAAAGAAGCTGAGGGTAAAGGTGATGGACTGGCCAAGCATGTCTCAAGACCTAAACCCTATTGAGCATCTGTGAGGTATCCTCAAATGGAAGGTGAAGGAGCACAAGGTCTCTAATATCCACCAGCTCCGTGATGTCATTGTGGAGGAGTGGAAGAGGACTCCAGTGGCAACCTGTGAAGCTCTGGTGAGTTCCATGCCAAAGAGGGTTAAGGCAGTGCTGGAAAATAATGGTGGTCACACAAAATATTGGCACTTTCAGCCCAATTTGGACATTTTCACTTAGGGGTGTACTCATTTTTGTTGCCAGCATTTTAGACATGAATGACTGTGTGTTGAGTTATTTTGAGGTGACAGCAAATTTACACTGTTATACAAGCTGCACACTCACTACTTTACATTGTAGCAAAGTGTAATTTCTTCAGTGTTGCCACATGAAAAGATATAATAAAATATATACAAAAATGTGAGGGGTGTACTCTCTTTTGTGAGATATTGTAAGACAGGTGTCTAGGGAGACAGTGTCTAGGGAGTTCCTAACCACTGGCACCTAATCTGAAACACCCAATTCTAATTTCATGGATTTAAAGTGGTGGTACAGTGCCTTACAAGAGTATTCACCCCCTTGGCTTTTTACCTATTTTGTTACATTGCAGCTATGTATAGTTCAATGTTTTTTTTAATCTGAATTGTATGTGATGGATCAGAACACAATAGTCTAAGTTGGTGAAGTAAAATTAGAAAAATATACACATAAAACTATTTTTCAGAAAAAAAAACCTGATAATTGGCATGTGCGTATGTATTCACCCCCTTTGTTATGAAGCCCATAAAAAGCTCTGGTGCAACCGATTACCATCAGAAGTCACATAATTAGTGAAATGATGCCCACTTGTGTGCAATCTAAGTGTCGCATGATCTGTCATTACATATAGACAACTTTTTGAATGGCCCCAGAGGCTGCAACACCTAAGCAAGAGGCACCACTAACGAAATACTGCAATGAAGACCGAGGAAATCCCCAAACAAGTAAGTGACAATGTTGTTGAGAAGTACAAGTCCGGATTAGGTTATAAAAAAATATCCAAATCTTTGATGATCCCTAGGAGCACCATCAAATCTACCAAATGGAAAGCACAATAGCAAACCTGCCAAGAGACGGCCGCACCCAAAACTCATGGAACGGGCAAGGAGAGCATTAATCAGAGAGGCAGCACAGAGACCTAAGGTAACCCTGAAGGAGCTGCAGAGTTACACAGCAGAGACTGGAGTATCTGTACATAGGACGACAATAAGCCGTACGCTCCATAGAGTTGGGCTTTATGGCAGAGTAGCCAGAAGAAAGCCATTACTTTCCGCAAAAACAACAAAATGGCAGGTTTTGAGTTTGCGAAAAGGCATGTGGGTGACTCCCAAAATGTATGGAGAATGGTACTCGGGTCTGATGAGAGTAAAATTTTACTTTTTGGCCATCAAAGAAAATGCTATGTCTGGCGCAAACCCAATACATCACATCACCCAAAGAACACCATCACCACCAGCAGTCTGGACTGGGAAACTGGTCAGAGTTGAGGGAAAGATGGATGGTGCTATACAGGGATATTCTTGAGCAAAACCTGTACCACTCTGTGTCTGATTTGAGGTTAGGATGGAGATTCACGTTCCAGAAGAACAATGACCCCAAACACACTGCTGAAGCAACACTTGAAACATGTAAATGTGTTGGAATGGCCTAGTCAAAGCCAAGACCTCAATCCAATAGAAAATCTGTGAACAGGCTTAAAAATTGCTGTCCACAAGCACAAACCCTCAAACTTGAAGGAGCTGGAGCAGTTTGCAAGGCGGTATGGGCAAAAATTCCAGTGGGAAGATGTGGCAAGCTCATAGAGACTTATCCAAAGGGACTTGGAGCTGTGATAGCTGCAAAAGGTGGCTCTACAAAGTATTGACTTTAGTGGGGCTAATAGTTATGCAAACTGGGGGTTATTTACGAAAGGCAAATTCACTTTGCACTACAAGTGCAAACTACAAGTGTAAAGTGCACTTGAAATTGCACTGAAAGTGCACTTGGAAGGGCAGTCGCTGTAAATCTGAGGGGCAGATCTGAAATGAGGGGAGCCTCTGCTGATTTTATCATCTAATCATGTGCATGCTATAATGTTGTTTTTTTATTTTCCTTGCATGTCCCCCTCAGATCTACAGCAACTACACTTCCAAGTGCACTTTCAGTGCAATTTCAAGTGCACTTTGCACTTGTAGTGCAAAGTGGATTTGTCTTTTGCAAATAACTCCCATTGACTTTTTCTGTTATTTTGTCCTATTTGTTGTTTGCTTCACAATAATAATAATAATAATAAAAAAATCTTCAAATTTGTGGGCATGTCTTGTAAATTACATGATGAAAATCTTCAAACAATCCATGTTAATTCGAGGTTGTGAGGCAACAAAACGCGCAAAAATGCCAAGGGGGGGAGGGTGAATACTTTTGCAAGGCACTTTAAATATAGGCGTATACTTCCTTTTTCTCCTCTTTTCTGATAAATCTGTATTCTTGTTAATTTATTTTATAAAAATGAATGCCATTTTATTTGTCCAAATATATAATCTTTTTCTGTAGGCACTGTTTGAATAAAGTATTTTTTTCGTAAATACTGATCTAATTTAATGTCTGTGTAAATGTATTTAAAAGTTAAAAATTTCCAAGAGGTGTACTTCATTTTTAGTATGTATTTCAACAGTGTATGAAGCCTCAAGTTTCTATACTGTGTGGTAAATTTAAGAATTATCTTTTTTAATAGATAAAGACTGATATTTAGAAAAACTTGTCAGAGCCCCATAATTCTCAAATATTTTTACATTTTGGAAAGTTTAGGTTATTTGTGCCAGAAAGAATACAATCTGAATATTTTTTGGCCTCAAGTCACCTTGAACTAATATTTTGGTGTATCAGTTGACTGACCTTTTATCGTGTTATCACATCATTATGTTAAAAAAATGAATCTGCTGATTTTTGTCAGAACTGTTTTTATTTGATTTGTATAAACTTACATTTTTGAACCCCCTGTAGAGAACTTGCAGCTCTAGTTTTGTAAAGTTTGTTTGTGCTTCAAGCTGTTCCAGTCCTTCTGGCCGATAACAAATTGTTGTCATTTCCAGCTCATCTTCTATTTTGTCTATAAAAATAAAAGAATGCATATTAAGTGTTACAATAAAAAAAAAATAAAAAAAAATACAATCTACATAAAAACCTTACACATTACAAAAATCTTATATACTGATTATTATTATTGTTCTTACAAGAAACATGCACCACATATACACTACATATATAGTACATGAACACTGTATCAACATGGACAATTGCATATTATCACTACAACAATTCTGTAGTGCCAATCTTGCAAAAAGGGAATACAAGGAAATCTTAGCCCTATTATTGTTTGTTTTTTTTAGACAAGAGAAATTCATCTACCAGTGTTAGGCCGGGTTCACAAATGCTGCGGCCGTGGCTCACAGCAGGGGTCTGGTGTGTCCCTGTTCTCTGTTTCAGGTGCAAATCAGGTCCAAATTATTGCCAGAATTCGGACTCACAGAACCCTTTTCCAGTGGGAACCAGCTACATTGAGAGTTGGTCACACTCTCCTGTCATGTGAATTGGATGCGGGGAAACCCGCATATTTGCATAAAGCCCCATACACACTATCAAATTTTTTGCTGATTTTTGTCTTCAGGTTTACCAAAATCATGTAGTGCAAGGGCCTGCCTGATCGCATACACATTGAAACTCCTAAGGTTTGACCTCATATTATATGGTTTTGGTAAATCTGAAGGAAAAAAATCAGCAGAAAATCTGATAGTGTGTATAGGGCTTCAGTTTGAACCCAGTCTTACACTTTATACAATGCAGATCAAGTTCTCCTGCATTTAAATGAATAGGCATTTACATGCATTCAGAATAACCAATGCCCCTGGACGCAAATACTTCTATTCTTTTTTAAACCAATTTGAATGCATCTGAAAGGAAGTAAATGCATGGTATACATGCATGGTATACATTATACCATTTAAATCATTACATGTATTTAGAAATGTCCTATACGCACCTACAAATGCATATAATCGTATGTGAGTGAGGTCCTACAAAACATAGTGAGGCACAAGGGGTTGTATTTAGAAATAGATGACCTTTTTCATCATAATGTACTTGTCATGTTAGATAAACAACAAGAAATATTGTTGTAGCTATGACCCTCTACAAAGTTGCTGGATTGTACATGCCCCCCCTAGCCTTTCTACTGGTAGTTTGCCCTTTAGCTGCACCAAACTATTCACCGACCTACCAGCAATGCCCAAATCAATCTTATGTTCTAAAACGTATTGGTTCGGTCTTTAGAGAAGAATGACTTATGGTTAGTGGATACCCAAAAACATAAACAGCAGAAAAAATCCCTTGTATCCCTTGTATCTTGTAGTGTTATTGCCACCACCACTGGTTACTGCTATGGGTGATTTTATAGCATAGTTATATGTGAAGAGTTACATTTTAAAACCATGTGCTGTTTTAGAAGCGAAGCCCTTCCCCATTGATATGCAAATGAACCAGTCAGACTAGTGTATGAGCCCAGCAGAGGAAGCTCCTTCCAAGATATGATGTACAGGAAGTATGGGAGAAGGGAGTAGGACTTTTTAACAAGCATGTGGGAGAAATAAAGTAGAGTTGTTCTTGAAGACAAAGAAATAAGAGTTGTTCTGGGGACAAGAGAAAGCTGTTGGGCTCTGAGCAAAGAATCACAAAGAAGATTTCATCTTGATTCAATCTCCAAGTTGAGCAGCTGTTTCATCGGAATCCTTGAGGACTGGAGTTGAGAAACACGGATCTAGAGAACCTTAAAGTGGTAATAAACTGAATTAATACAAAATCTGGTGTCGGGCAGGGCTTTTATAACAGAAGAGACCCTAGAGGGCTCTTCTGTCACAAACATCCCCCCTGCCTTTCAGTGGGTAATGTGATCTGCACAGCTCAAACCACATTTATGGCCTCCTCTGTGTGCAGCGATGTGACTCCCATGCACATGTGCAGGAGTGATGTCACCTCAGCTTTGACATTCAAGCGGCCAAAGATAGGAAACCCGGAAGGAAAAACAGGTGAAGATGGAAGCACCAGGGACAAAGGAGAGCCATGACAGCGCAGCTCTGGAGAGCTCAATTTGTAGGAAAGTCTGTCATAATGTACTAGTATGCAGTGCATACTTGTATATACTGTATGACTTACACCTGCAGGTGAGCCCATTTTTTCTGTTAATACCAAGACTTTACTACCGCTTTAAGGTGAAGATAGGTAATAGACTAAGCAGAACTCTTCTAAGTGGCCACCTTCCTGTGTACCCAGGCCGTAGCATAGGCCAACTCCCAATCCTTGAGACTTGCCTCTGAAACCGTATCATCACTAGTTAAACAGAACTGAAAGGCAAAGCACCAATTGACTCTTCTCATTCTCCCCAGAATGTGCAGGCCTGACAATTTCTGGATCATTCACACATGCATCCTCTCCAAGAAAAGCCTGGGGAGGGAAAGACCCTTTACAGAAGGTTGCTCACATTATTTATTCCCTTCCCCATGACACATAACTTGTGATTGGTCAACTATCAATTTTGGTGAATCCCTTAGTCATTGGTCAGGAGTTACTTGTCCTCCTTACTTCTACCAAAGGCATAGGTAAGTTGTCCTCCCCATTCATCCTTCACCTTGATGCATTAATGTTTGCTCAGATGTCACTTTGCTTAATCTTAAAAGAGAAAAAGGGTCGAATGGAAGTATCGGGTAGTCGCTCACACCAACCCCATATGTAGTTCCATTCAGCCCTATAATAGATTGGACTATACCGGTACTTGGTAATAGAAAAACATCAGTAGAATTTAAAATCAATATAATATTTAATCAAAATATAAAACAAGACAAAAATGAAATATCACTTGAAGAAGTACAATGATATGCACATCACAGTTGAGGTATTCCTGACGGGTTCTCCATAGGGAACATTCAACCGTAGAGGATGCACAATAATTTTCCTCGACTAGTTTCACGGGAAAAGGCCCGCTTCTTCAGGAGGATATCTATACAAAAGTATCACAATCATTAAATAATACACACATATAAAAATATAAGCAATACAATTATCATGGTGTTATTGATTTTACATACACAAATTCCCCATATTCAAAAAAAAGGAGATCCGCTCACCCCACTTCAAGGAACAGGCTGCAGGCAAGGAGATCCACAAAGTCCCCCCACGGTGAACATTTATAATGATTTAGATCAGAGGCGATACTCATAATATGTGATTTAGGATAGGGTGGATAACACACCCATTTACTCATTCACCTAATTGGGGAACTTAATTGGTGATTGATTGTTGGAGTGCCTCTAATATTTATCATATTGTAATGACAATTATTGTTATATATTTTTTCCTTGTTTAGTCACGTCACCATAGAAAAACTTAGGGACTGTCTCTTTCCTTTTCCTTCCCTCCACCTTCCTGTCATGGATACCCTAAATACTGATTGGGGAGAATTTATGACAAATCTGAAAACTGCTTGCCTTAATGAACATAAAGTTGAGGATGATTTGAAAACCTATTTTTATAAGATTTATGGATTATTGAAACGTAAATCTCATCTACATTGGCATATTGAATACTTTAAGATGTACGTTACCGACTGTATTTGCCCTATAGGTTTGCGAAACCAAATTTTTCCAACCCTAAAAGACCCCTCACCGGATTTTAGGAAAAACTGGGAGAACATCCTGACTAATTGTAGTCTTGATCTCATGAAAACTTTGATTAATCAATATAGTTTGGATATGACTTTATTGGATAAAGAGATTGAACGACTGAATACTGATTATATGTACCTGAAGGACAACCCATCTTTTGATCCCAAATGGAAGGAATTAAGAGATCGGTTGGAAATTCTGAATAAATCTATTATTACAAAAAAACAGATCAAATTTAATAGAGATAAATCTGCCTTTACTGAAGGCTATGCATACCGTTGGTCAAACAGGAATCTGGGGAGAAAGCCTCCTCTTCGATATAATACCTTTAGTAATCCAACAATGGAGATAGAATCTGACTCCTCTTTGACATCAACTTACTCATTATCAAGTAATCCTAGACCTTCGGTCACCCCAACAGTAAATTCTACTCGTAAAAGATTACGTTATGGTGGTGGCACCCCACCTGTGAACCCTAAAAAAGATAAGAAGGGTTCCAAACCCCCTAAACCGGCACGTACACCTGCCACACAAATACCTATTGAGGTCACTCCCTCAATAGAGGGGGCTACGGGCCACTCCACACTTCATGGTACTATCCCAAAGGTCTTGAATTCAACATTAATGACTAATAAACACACAAAAATAAATGAGGACATGATTTTTTTAGATCTAAAAAAACAACAAGGGAATCTGGACTCCTATATTCTCAAACCAGCACCAGCACTACCACATATTCCCAATCCGACACTAACCGTAATATCTTAAATCTGACCCCTTATCGTTTGTCAGACGAACAGGTGTCAGTACTCCATTTGGGCCTAGGGTTTTGCCCATTGGATAGACTAAAAGTTAATGAAACCATAAAAGATTTATATTTGTTTGCACGGAATCTCACATTTAAGTTTTTATTTGACAAAGATCGCACCAATTTGAATTTAGAACGTGAACTTACAGAACGCACTAAACACTTTAGTATGGCGGAATTTCGGGCATTACGGGATCTTATGCTCCTCTATGATGAAGGAGCTATTGAAGACCCTATTTCACAAACTACACCCCCCCCCCAACACAGCCTCATCCACTCACATAGAACATTTAGAGGTGGCTTCCAAGAAATTTAAATTACGTTCCTGTAGATTCCCTGATCTCATGATATGTCCTACCATCTGGAATTTTCTTCAAACTACAATAAGAGATCTGAAACGACAGCATTGGCATGATGTTACCCCTAATCTTGATGTTGGACAGATCCAAGCATTGAAAACTTTACAAAAACATCCAGATTTGATCATCAAACAGTCGGACAAAGGTGGGAATATTGTCGTCATGACACACCACCAGTACCAGACCATGTGTATGACTATCCTCAACAACTCTACCTGGTATCGTCCGATTGACCAATCAGTACCCAATTCATTTCATCAGGAACTCTGTTTTCTCTGCACTGAGGCATTTATGGCAGGCCTCATTGACAAAGATACATTAGATTTCCTGATTCCTAAATTTCCGATGGTTCCTACCTTCTACGCTCTTCCGAAGACGCACAAAAATTTACCATTACCCCCTGGTAGGCCAATTGTCTCGGGGATTGACTCATTGACAGACCATGCCAGTAAACTGGTAGACGCCTATTTAATGCCACATGTGCGAAGACTCCCCTCTTACATTAAGGACACGACGGATTTGTTGCAACAACTGGAGGGGATCCAGATCCCTCCGGATGCCCTGCTCGTGGCGATCGATATCGAGGCCCTTTACTCGAGTATCCCCCACGGGCAGGGCATCCGGACGGCTGGATCCTTTTTGTATGAGCAGGAGATCAATACATGGCCATTTAATGAATTTATTTTAGCATTGTTGGAATTTATACTAACAAAGAATTACTTTACCTTTAATGACCAATTATATTTGCAAACCCAAGGCGTTGCCATGGGGACTTCTTGTGCCCCAGCGTATGCAAATTTATTTTTGGGGGGTTGGGAGAGACAAATTCACTCTGATGATAAACTCGCTCCATTCCTGGAGGACGCTCTTCTATGGTATCGCTATTTAGATGATTTATTTATGGTATGGACTGGAACTAAGGAAAGATTCCTCCAGTTCATGCAAGAATTAGATAACAATGAATTCAACTTGAAATTTACGTTTACTTTCGATACAGAGCGGATTCCATTTCTGGATCTCTTTATCATAAAGCAGCCCGATGGCACTCTATATACGGATCTCTATCGCAAACCCACCGCAGGCAATACTCTATTGTTTGCCACCAGCGCCCACCCGGAACCCTTGGTGCGCAGCATCCCGTTTGCACAGTTTCTGCGATTACGCAGAAACTGCAGCCGAGACGTTGACTTTAAAGTCCAAGCTGATGCCCTACGTGACCGTTTATTAGCCAGGGGCTACTCTCCCACTAATTTGAGGAAAGCCTTTAATAAGGCCGTATCTCATTCAAGAGACACATTATTACATAAACGACCTAAGACGACAAGTAATGAATCATTGAGATTCATCACAACATATTCTGCTCATCATAAAACTCTTCGGAATATCCTCACAAAAAACTGGCATTTACTTACGGAGCATCATGTTCTAGCTAAATATATACGGCCTACTCCCGAATTAGTCTTTCGAAGAGCATGTTCCCTTCGGGATCGTCTAATGCATAGTCACTATACATCTACTAGTCCTATGCATAGACATTCTAGAGGTACATTTAAATGTAATAACTGCCCCCGTTGCCCATGGGTCCTGGAGGGTAACCAATTTACTCTACCTAATGGAGAAGTTTTTCTACCTCGTACGTTTTCTGATTGCAGTACGAAGGGTGTCATATACTTTATGACTTGTAAATGTGGAGCCTTTTATATTGGAAAGACTATTCGAGAGTTTAGACAGAGGATTGGTGACCACTTATATTATTCAGAAAGTGGGAAACTTACCACAATTGGTAGACATATTGGTTTCTTACCATCGTTTTGATACCACAGTGATCCAATTCTTTGTCCTCGAAGTAGTCTTTCCAAATCCTAGGGGTGGAAACTGGGATCGAACGATCCTACAGAGGGAAACCCTGTGGATCGAACGACTCAATGCCACCCTACCACCAGGTCTCAATGAGACAATTTCTTACAAACCGTTTTTATAATAGGTGACGTTTAATATGCCACCAATAAAAAAAACCCTATATCCATTTCCCCCCCCCCCTTGTTTCCACCTCCCCCCCCCTCCCTTCTCCTTCCCCCCCCCCCCTTAAATTTCCTAGGTGATTCTCTGGTGTACGTTTCTGTTTCTTTTTTCTGGGGGACTATATCCCCTGGTTATAATATGTATATCTTTGTATACTAAAAATGATGTATAATATGTTATATGTTTTTTGGATAAGTCTTTTGTTTCCCATGTTATAATTTTCCTATGTGTTGGGAGATGTGCTTTGACCCCTAGAATTGAGGGACAGTGCTTTATGGGTAGTATGGAGTGTCCTTGACTTTTTTCCCCCCGGTGGACATGTGTTTCCCCTGGTCTGGACGATTTATTCGCCCGACTTGCAAGGGTTAACCTTTGGATCAATGATCCATTGGGGTTGTTTCCCTTGCGCACTGGCGCAGTAACAGTCTAGTACTGCACCTGCGCAGTGTGGGGCAACAGACCACATGACGTTCGGACGCCGCCGGGACTTGGCGTACGTCCGACGTGGTGATTGCTAGGTAATCCGTTCGGGCGTTCTATTAGACCGCCGAACGGACGCACCTGCGCAGTAGCGACGGATTAGTACGCCTGCGCGGTGCGGAGAGGCGCGCCATATGACGTCGGACGGCGCCGACTTCCGGCGGACGCCAGACGCCGTGTGTGTTGGGGAGTCTATTTATTGGTCGAATTGACCGCCGAATGGACAGGTGCGCACGGACTCCATCAGGGCTGCATTAGGATATTGTCCCCGCTGACAGGTAACCACTATATATGATGCTATTTACTCATTTACGAATTTGTTTAAATTCTCTCCTTGACGCATTGGCTTGGTAATGCCTGCGGTCCTCTTACCTTCTTTATATTTAAATGTTTTATATCCCTTTTGCAGTACTGATGGCCATTAAGCTATCTAACAGTGAACCTGGTATCTGATACTCAGCGAATGGTACAATATCCTTGCAAGCCTGCTTAACCATTTTGGTGTCTTGTTTTTACACGATCTCTTGATTGGCTTTTTGGTAAGCCGACTTGCTTTTATCTTAACCCCCCCTTTGGAATTAAGGATTCTTACTTGGGTGAAGGGTTCCTCTCTATTCTTCTCTTCACATTACTTAATCCACATGGATACATTTGATTACTCACGTTTGAATTTTTACACATATACCTATATGAGATATTATGGTTCAAATCACTTTTTGATCTTATACCTTTGGAATTATATGTAGCCACTTCAACCTATTTCACCTTCACTCCCTCTCCCCTCCTTTCCTCCCCTTCCCCCCCCCCTTCCCCCCTCCCCTTTCCCCCCCCCTCCCCCCCCTCCCCCTCTCCCCCTTCTTCCTTTCCCCCCCCTCCTTTCCTTTTTCCTTCCCCTTCCCCCCCTTCCCCCCCCCCTTTCCCCCCCCCCCCTTCTTTTTCTCGGCCCCCCCCCTCCCCCGCCTTCCCTCCCCCCCCCCCTCCCCCCAAAATCACGGGTTCACCGATCACGAGGTCCTTCCTTTCTCTTTTTTTTCCCCCCCCCTTCTCTCCTCCCCTTCCCCGTCTTTTTTTTTTTTTTCCCATCCTTAATCCAAGATATACTTCTACCTAATTGATAAACGATTATAATATTATTTATCCAGAGCCGGCGCTTACCAATCCCCCATGTTCACCGTGGGGGGACTTTGTGGATCTCCTTGCCTGCAGCCTGTTCCTTGAAGTGGGGTGAGCGGATCTCCTTTTTTTTTGCATATGGGGAATTTGTGTATGTAAAATCAATAACACCATGATAATTGTATTGCTTATATTTTTATATGTGTGTATTATTTAATGATTGTGATACTTTTGTATAGATATCCTCCTGAAGAAGCGGGCCTTTTCCCGCGAAACTAGTCGAGGAAAATTATTGTGCATCCTCTACGGTTGAATGTTCCCTATGGAGAACCCGTCAGGAATACCTCAACTGTGATGTGCATATCATTGTACTTCTTCAAGTGATATTTCATTTTTGTCTTGTTTTATATTTTGATTAAATATTATATTGATTTTAAATTCTACTGATGTTTTTCTATTACCAAGTACCGGTATAGTCCAATCTATTATAGGGCTGAATGGAACTACATATGGGGTTGGTGTGAGCGACTACCCGATACTTCCATTCGACCCTTTTTCTCTTTTAAAACTACAAATTCTGGATGATGGTACGTTATACAAATTTATAATGATTTAGATCAGAGGCGATACTCATAATATGTGACTTTGCTTAATCTGTTATTTGTCATACCCCTCCCACTTCCTCCTAACAGCTAGCTGTGAATATAGTGCATTTGGACTTTGAAAAAGCATTTGACACAGTTTCCCACACACATCTAATGTGTAAGTTAAAGTCTACAGGCCTGTCACTTTATCTCTCTCATTGCTGGCAGTATCTCAGTTTTTTAATGTGGGAAGAGTTTATACCATTTATCACTGTAACATTATAGTTTGACGTTACTTAACATGTGCATTTAATTTGAGGGGAATCCTTCAGCCAATCCAAACAGATTCATGACTGCTTGCCCGGTACATGGCTTCATAATGTGCTTGGCATTCGCAAAACACATTCCTCCAGTGGCGGCTGGTAAAGTTTTTGGATGGGGGCGCCCAGAACCCGCCCTTCCTTTTTGACCCATCCCACTTCTCAGGAGCCCCTCCCCTTATATATTCCACCCACTCCATCCCCTGTATTCCACCCATAGGCCCCTTTCACACTGGGGCGGGAACGGTGTCGGCGGTAAAACTATTTTTAGCACCGCTTTACCGTTGTTTTAGCGGCGGTATGCAGCTGTTAGTGGGGTGGTTTTAACCCCCGCTAGTGGCCGAAAAAGGGTTAAAACCTAAAACCAGGAGTATAAAGCTCAGCATCACATGACAGAGTATATAGCCCCAGAATCACAGGACAGGAGTATACAACCCTAGCATCACAGGACAGAGTATACAGCTCAGCCTCACAGATCAGGGTATATAGCTCAGCATTACATATCAGGGTGTATAGCTCAGCCTCAAATATCAGATTATGCAGCTATACATCCTCTGTCCTGTATACAGCTAGCTATATACACCCACCTTCCTTCCTGTATATAGAGCCCTTCCTCCATCATCACTGCCTGCAGATATACATCATATGTCCTGTATATAGCTTTATATAATATAACAGGACAGATGATGTATATCTGCAGTCAGTGATGATGGAGGAACGTCTCTATATACAGGAAGGAAGAAAGTGGGTGTATATAGCTGTATACATTATAGGACAGATGTACTCACAATTAGTGACTATTATGTAGTGTAACATAGTGAGTACATGGCATGGTAGAAATCCCCAAAATAATGTATTACAAAGCAGCCAGCGGGACATGATGTGGCACCAGTGACTGGCACACTCACTGACACCTGATGCTCCAGTCATTGTATAATACACACATCACTGTTATCCACATATTATACACCTGTCATCATTATCCTCATAATTGTATAATACACCCATCATTGCTATCCTTATTTTTGTATAATACACCCATGCGCATCATCCTCATCCTTGTATAATACACCCGTCATCGCTATCCTCATCATTGTATAATACACCCATCCTCATCACCCTAATCCTTTTACAATACACCCATCATCACTAGCCTCATCATTGTATAATACACCCATCATTATCATCCTCATCATTGTATAATACACCCATCATTATCATCCTCATCATTGTATAATACACCCATCATCATTATATAATACACCCATCATCATCCTCATCATTGTATAATACACTCATCCTCATAATTGTATAATACACCCATCATCATCATCATTGTTAGAGATTTTGAGTTTATTATTATTTTAAGTGATAAAAGTTTCTGGAAAAATATATGAAACACATGAATGTTATAATGTAATTGAAATGAAGGTTACAGGACAGAGGACAGAGAGAAGTAATTTTGCTGTGTAGGTACTTATATTCTGAGTTACTATGTCAGGACAATGGGTGGAGTTATGTAACTAGACTGAACCAATATAAGCTTATATGCAATAATGGATGTTACTCTAGGACAGTGATGGCGAACCTTTGCACCCCAGATGTTTCCCATGATGCTTAAACTACTCTGCAGAGTGCCAGAGCATCATGGGAAATGTAGTTCCAAAACATCTGGGGTGCCAAGGTTCGCCATCACGGCTCTAGGATATGCTGACATAACATTATGAAACAGTATAAGAATTTAGGGTTGAATGGCTAGTTAGGAAGCGAGGTAGGAAGAGAGGGAAGGAAACCTACACTTTGGAGAATGTAACATCTAATATCTTGTCCTCCTTCTGAAGCCATCACCATACAATAAGTTACCAGATGTCATTATGTAAGTCTTGTCTTTGCTTATCTTTCTGAAGATTAAACACACTTTTCTTGAAGCATTTTACGAACGAAGGATTCTACAATTTCTATTATGAAACGAATTCCTTACATATTGATGGAGATGTGGCCTTGGATAAAGACAGACACACTTCTCCTTCACACACACTCTAGGAGAGAGGACACAGACATATTTACACAAAGACTTTGCTATTCATCCAGAAGTGACCTTGAGATACAAGAATATTAAATATTTAATTATATTCTTCAATCCTCATCATTGTATAATACACCCATCTTCACCATTGTATAAAACAACCGTCATCGATATCCTCATCATTGTATAATACACCCATCATCATCATCCTCATCATTGTATAATACACCCCTCATCGTTATCCTCATCATTGTATAATACACCCATCATCATCCTCATCCTTGTAATACACCCGGATTCAACAAACAGTTGAATTCTAAATTCCAAATTGTAAAATAGTGGATGTTTATAATCTAGATGTATTGATCTTTCTCCTTTAAACCCTACCTCCAGTAGGTAATAAGAGCACCCAACAAAACAAATGCAGGGAAGTGAAGGGTTAACCTGATAACAGAACATTCACTGCACACTCAGGCTGGGTTCACACTGGTGCGACAAATGCTCATGTCGCACACTGCAGCCCCCCCACCCCAAAGCACCTTGTCCCCATGTTGATGAGGACAAGGGCCTCTTCCCGACAACCCTGGCCATTGGTTGTCAAGGTCTGTGGGCTTATTGGAATCTGGGAGCCTCCTTTAATAAGGGGCCCCAGATCCTGCCCCCCCCGCCCTATGTGAATGAGTATGGGGTATATCACCTGGGGGAAAAAAGCGTCAATAAAAAAAAACACAGTAGACAGGTTTTTAAAGTAATTTGTTAGGCAGCTCTGGGGGTCTCTTCCGACTTCTCTGCTCTCTCTCTTCTCCCGCTCTCCGGTTTCTTCTGCCGGGCTCCTCCGGTATCTTCTGCTCTTTTTCTCACTCTTTTGCTAGCATTGGCCTGATCTCCTCCGTCGTCTTATTCCCTCTTCTACCAATGTTGACACGCCTCTCTCTCCCGCTGTGATGCCATGTGCGTGGTGCACAACTAATTATGTAGGCATGGGGCGTGGTCACCGGGTGATGTCATCCAGTGACTCCAACCCCTTATGACATCCCCGCCCGGGGCATGATGTCATAAGGGGTGGAGTCACCGGATTACATCATCCGGTGACCACGCCCCATGCATATATAAGTAGTTGCGCACCGCACACATGGCATTATTTCAGAAGAGAGCGTTGTGTCAACATTGGAAGAAGACCGGAGGGAAGAAGACGATGGAGGAGACTGGCCAAGGCTAGCCAAAAAGCAGGCAGAAGCAGAAGATAGCAGAGGAGCCCGGCAGAAGACACAGGAGACCGGGAGAAGAGCCAGAGACCGGGAGAAGAGGCCAGAGAGCGGGAGAAGAGGCCGGAGAGCGGGAGAAGAGGCCGGAGAGTGGAGAAGTCAAAAGAGACCCCCGGAGCTGCCTAATAAATTACTTCAAAAACCGGTCTAGTGTGTTTTTTTATTGACACTTTTCCCCCCCAGGTGAATGGGTAGGGGTACGCTGTGCCCCATACTCATTCACATAGGACGGGGGGTCGGGATCTGGGGGCCCCCTTATTAAAGGAGGCTCCCGGATTCCGATAAGCCCCTTGCCCACAGACACCGACAACCAACGGCCAGGGTTGTTGGGAAGAGGCCCTTGTCCTCATCAACATGGGGACAAGGTGCTTTGGGGTGGGGGGCCACAGGGCGCTCCCTGCCCCAAAGCATCCATCCCCCCATGTTGAGGGCAGGCGGTCTGGTATGGTTCAGGTGGGGTGCTGGTTCATCCCCACCCCCCTTCCTGACCGGCTGGGCTGCGTGGTCGGATAAGGGTCTGGTATGGATCTTGGGGGGGCCCCCACGCCGTTTTTTCGGCGTAGGGGGTTCCCCTTAAAATCCATATCAGACCAAAGGGCCTGGTACGCTCTTGGAGGGGGAACCCATGCCGTTTTTTTTTATTTAAAATTTGGCATGGAGTTTCCCCTCAAGATTCATACCAAACACAGTAACTGGTACTGGCGGGGATCCAAGTTGGATCCCCGTTCATTGAAGTCGGATGCGTCTCTGACTTCTAGTCGCAGGGCAAAGTCGGATCCAAAGTAGGACGACTGTGATGTAAACCCGGCCTCAAGCTCAGAGTCTTATTTACTGTGGGACAGATGTAACTGGAGACAAGTTCAACAAACAGTGCAGTGGTAGCTGAAGATAGCAGTACTCCAGCAACCTGTCACAGGGGAAGATCGGTGTCTGTCCAGTGTGACGATCCGGGGTGATTAGGTTCAAGTGGTGCATGCAATTTTCCAGAAACGTGCCACTCCAGACTTGCGTTTTTAGGGCATGGCAGCCCATTTTTATTTAAAGGAAACGAAAAAGTTCAAACAAACAGTAATTTTCCCTCGCAGGGGGTTCCACCATCACTGTATAAACAAACAATAGCTTCCTGGCTTACTCACTGTCAGCTTTGTGCTGCTTCAGTCACAGGCTACACCTGCCTGCTTCAGACATACACACAGACTGTCACCTGCAGTCTTAGACTCCGAGACCTCATGTCTCTTTCTTCTGGAGCCGTCTCCTACTGGAACCCTCCTGGCCAGACTTTCTGTCTGCCGGGCGGAGCTGTCTCCAAGTCTGAGCACTGACTTCTTTTCCTGGCATGTTTATGAACCCAGCCCACTGGTGTGTAATTAGTATTCCTGCCAACATCAGGCATATACTGCTTATATGCACCTGTGACTTGGGGTCGCATCTCCACACCAGCAATAAATAAGGTTGAGCCTAGTGTGCAGTGAGCTCTGTTATCATGTCAGTGAAAGATTTACTTCCCTCTATTTGCTTGTTGCTACTGTTGAAGAAGAGAGGATGAGCTACTCCAACTCCAAGTCTGTCCCTGCATCTATATAGAGATGCTTCTCCCAGGGCATGTGTCCCTTCTGCCCATGCCTTGCCTAGGTGCTTATCTACCGTTAAGGAGCCGCACTGCTCAAGCCTTCCACGTGGTTGCGCTGGCAGTTTCAGTCAGTAGATCCGGGTCCACTCCACACAGCAGTGAGCTGGAGAACCAGAAGTGATGCAAAGGGGCTGACAAAAAGCACCACCCATCATCCTCTGATCCTTGGAAATTAAAATACAGGAAAGGAGTTCTGATGAGTCCAAATCAGTGAAGAGTGGGAGTGTTTGCGGGCACATCATTTGCGTCCCAAACACTCTCTAAACACAAGAAAATCAGCTTCCTAGCTTGCAGTCAGCTGATTGCACACTGGGAAGCTTCCCATAGAGCGCTGTGTGTCCGGCATCTGGACACTCGTAAAGGGCACTTTTTGTCTTTATAGCTTGTAGGCAGCGCCCATGCGCCCCTTATGGATGGGTCTCCACTGCATTCCGCCCTAACTGCCTCCCTATAGTGCAGGATAAATGCACCACACCAAATAGAAATCTAACAGTTCCTATTCTGTGAGAGTGAAAAACGTATTGCTGCCGTGGTGTTGTAAGCCCTCAATGTTACTTCTATATTTAATACTGTAAGTGGCATATTGCTTAAAAGAGAAGTATGGGCTTTTTTTTTTTTTTTTTTTACAGAATCATACTTACCTAGGTGGATGTAGCATCTGTCCCCCGTCGGCTTTAAGACCTAGAACTGAGTGATCAAACACTGCCGATCACTCGGTTCTCAAGGCTCCCTGAGCAGAGAGCTGGTGATTGTCAGTCACTACTGTCTGCTCTGCCCCCCCTCCCCTCGCTCACTGGAGCACTGGGCTGTGAAGGGATCAGGAGCGGCCGTCTTAAGGTTTCAGTAGCTCACTGAGAGGCTGTGCCAGGTGTAGGCCCAGGCATGTGAGCCTTCATTGTCGTGATCTTGCCAGAGCCTGGACCGGCTCTGTGACGTCAGCCAACAGCAGGCTTCACCTATCTACTTAAAATGGGTCACAGGAGTGCAGAACGAACTGCACTCTTGTGATCCACAGGAGAAGCACAGTCACACAAGCTTTGTCTGTACTTCTCCTTAACCACTTGGGATCCGCGCTATTGCAAAATGACGGCAATAGCGCGGACCCACATTTTCGGGACTACGTCTATTGACGTAGTCCCGGTTACGAGCGGCCTGCGCGCCCCCTGAGGGGCGCGCGCGGCACGCTCTGTGATCGGCGAGTCCGTGAGACTCGCCTGATCACCGATCCGTGTAAGGGGTCGATCCCGACCCCTTATCACGTGATCAGCTGTCAGCCAATGACAGCTGATCATGTGATAAAACGGAGCCGGTAATCGGCTAGTATTCCTCCTCGCGCTGACAGCGCGAGGAGAAAAAAAAAAAGCCGATCGCCGGCGGCCGTGTTCGGGACATCAGTCCCGATCACGGCCAGCAATTTAAACGGACACCTGCCCCCTGCCAGTGCCCACCTGCCACCCGCAGTGCCATCCTGAAATAAAGTAAGTGCCCCCCTGTCAGTGCCACCCAGCAGTGCCCATAGTGCCCACAGTGCCACCCAGCAGTGCCCACAGTGCCACCCACAGTGCCACCCAGCAGTGCCACCCACAGTGCCACCCACAGTGCCACCCAAAATCTGCCTCAGGTGCTGCACCCCAGTGCCGCCCATCAGTGCCCAGCAGTGCCGCCCATCAGTGCCCAGCAGTGCCGCCCATCAGTGCCCAGCAGTGCCACCTATCAGAGCCACCTATCAGTGCCACCTATCAGTGCCCATCAGTCCCATCTATCTGTGGTACCTATCAGTGCCCATCCGTGCCACCCATCCGTGCCACTTATCCGTGCCACCCATCTGTGCCATCTTATCTGTGCCCATCTTTGCCCATCAGTGCCGCCTTATCTGTGCCCATCGGTGCCGCCTTATCTGTGCCTATTAGTGCCGCCTTAACTATGCCTATCAGTGCCCACCAGTGCAGCCTATCAGTGCCCACCAATGCAGCCCATCAGTGCCCACCAATGCAGCCCATCAGTGCCCACCAATGCAGCCTATCAGTGCCGCCTAATCAGCGCACTTCAATGAAGGAGAAAAATGACCCGTTTGCAAAATTTTATAACAAACTATTAAAACATGATTTTTTTTTTTTTTTTTTTTGCATCTTTTTTTGTTTGTTTAGCAAAAAATAAAACTCCGAGCTGTAACTAAATACCACCAAAAGAAAGCTCTATTTGTGGGAAAAAAATGATAAAAAATTCATTTGGGTACAGTGTTGTATGACCGCGTAATTGTCACTCAAAGTGCATCAGCGCTGAAAGCTGAAAATTGGTCTGGGACTGAGGGGGGTTTAAGTGCCCAGTAAGCAAGTGGTTAAAGGATTTTATACTTAAAAATATTAATATCTAAGTAAGTTTTTGCAAACTACCTCTTACAGAAGTCTATGCATGCTGATTAAGTGAGCAATAATGCGTGAGACTCTTATGCTACATGCTTGTGAATTTGAACTAGAAAACCATGTGCATCTTCTTGTAGGATAATATTCTGTACTTCTCCTACAGACAAGGGTAAGATGTTGTTGGCCTTGTTCATCCTTCACATTGATCCACTAATGTTTGTTCAGGTGTCACTTTGCTTGAACAGTATTTTCTTTTGTCATACTCCTCCCACTTTTCCATGCTGCTGAATAGCTGGCTGTGGATATACTTCTGTAAATTTGAACGCGGCAAAAGCAATTGACACACACACCACAGCTAATGTGGAAGTTAAAGTAGTTGTAAAGTCTCAGGGTTTTTCACCTTATTGCATTCCATGCATTAAGGTGAAAAATCTTCTGTGCTGCAGCCCCCCCCCCCCCCAGAACCCCCTTTTTCTTACCTGAACCCAATCGTTCCAGTGACAAGCATGAGCCTAGCAGCTCCAGCCACTGTCTCAGGTCCTGATTGAATAGATTAATAGCAGCAGCAGCCATTGGCTCCTGCTGCTGTCAATCAAATTCAGTGACACGGGAGCCGGAGGTGGGGCCGAGTCCTGCTGTCTGTGTCAATGGACGCAGCAGCAAGACTTGGTAGCATGCACAAACAGGTGCCCCCATGGAAACTGGCTCTCCGTGGGGGCACTCGCCAAAGAGGAGGAGCCAGGAGTGTTGCAGGGGGGCCCCAGAAAAGGAGGATCGAGGCCATTCTGTGCAAAATGCATTTTTTTAAAACAAAAACAAACCTTTACAATCACTTTAAAGCTGCATGCTTTACTGTAGGCTTGGAAAATGCAGTGTGCAAATGGATATAAAACTGACTAAATGATAGTATTCAGAGAGTAGTGATATAAGCCTCATACGCACAATTGGATTTTCCAAGGGGAATTGTGTGTTGACAGGCTGTTGGCCTAAAATCCAACCATTTGTACGCTCCATCGGACAATTTTTGTCAGATTTTCCGTGGACAAATGTCGGATGGCAGGCTTGTAAATTTTCTGCGGACAACGGTCTGTTGTCAGATTTTCCGATCGTGTATACACAAGTCCATCAAACAAAAGTCCAAAGTACAAACCCGCGTGCTCAGAATCAAGTATACCATAAATAGAGCTTTGTTTTGGTGGTATTTGATTACTTCTTGCTAAACAAATTTAAAAAAAGACCCACATTTTAGAAAAAAAAAAAAAGTTTTTGTTTGTTTCTGTTATAAATTTTTGTAAATAAGTACGTTTTCCCATTCATTGATGGTGCGCTGATGAGGCTGCACTGATAGGCACTGATAAGGTGGCACAGATGAAGTGGCACCAATGAGGTGGCACTGACAATGGGCAGGGACGATGGGCACTAATAAGCGACACTGATGGGCACTGAATGGCTGCACTGGTGGGTACTTATTGGTGACACAGATAGGTGGCACTGATGGGAACTGATAGGCGGCACTGATGGGCACCAGTAGGTGGCTCTAATAGATGGCACCGATAGGCATCACTGATGGCACTGGCAAGCATTGCTGATGGCAGGGTATTGCAGAGTATTGCAGGGTATGGTAGAGTATTGCAGAGTATTTCAGGATATTCCAGGGTATTGCAGGTTATGGCAGAGTATGGCAGGGTATTGCAGGGTATTGGCAGAGTCAGAATGTGGCTGGAATGGCCACTGAGCAGCGCTGTGGGCACTACACACCCAGCCCACAACGCTGCTGCAAACGATCTCTCCCCCTCTCACCTCACATTGTACTGATTAGTACAGAGAGGGGGGGGGGGATGAACTGAACATGACGCCGGTCTGTTGTTGTGATTGCTCCTTCATTTGACAGAGTGATCACGTGTAAACAGCCACTACCAGCGGCCATTTATCGTGATCTGTGATGCACCGAGTCTTCTGGACCCGGCGGTCATGGATGTTTCCGGGTGTGCGCCCCAGGGGGTGTGCGGAAGCAACATTCTGTTAGGATGTCCATGAACGGTCAGCATGTGGTTAATTTGAAATGATTAAAGTATAACTAAAGGCAACATTTTTTTTCTAGTTTTGGACAGAGTGAAGAGGGATCAGAATGCTTGTCATTTTTTATTACTGGCTGAGCCCCTATTAAGAAGATTCACCCTCTCAATGTGTCCTGTTTACCATTATCATTAAAAATGAAAGTAAAAGAAAATCTCAAATTTTGGGTTGTCCACAGAAAAGTATCAGATGGGAAATCTTCCAAAGGGGACACTATTCCTGGTGACCAGGGGGTCCTCAAGGAATTCCCTTCATTTGCAGGGATTTCCTCTCACTTCCTGTGGCTTTGGGACAGGAAGTGAAGGGAAATCTCTGCAATGAAACACAGATGGTGAGAAAAATCTGTCAGAGGTTTACCTTCCCTCAAGCCCCATGTGTATGCAATCAGGCAGAGCCTTGCACTATATGGTTTTGGTAAATCTGAAGACAAAAATCAGCAGAAAATCTGATGGTGTGTATGGGGCTTTACGCTATCCAAAAAAAAAAGAAAAAATGTTTAGCCTATAGTTGTGTTATAACCCCAAGTTTACACGTATGCAGTTTACATATATGCGATGCAATTTTGATACAGTTCAAAAAAGGGTCCTATGCGAGTTTAGTGCTGTGTGGTGCAAATTTCAGCTCCATAGACTTCTATGGGAAGCGATTGAATTCACAGTCCAGTGTTCATATTACTACACATTTTTTTTATCAAGATATTATAGATAATAAAATCACAGATGTGACCACTCCCCTCACATATTCGCACTAAATTTGCATGGAAAGCGCACAGGCCAAGCGGAATTTGTATTTCAATGTAAAGAAATCGCGATGTGAATTTGCACCGCATCAGAGTGAATCGGGGGTTAAGCGCTTGGGATTAAAAACACAATTTCTGTGTTTGCAGATTACACCAAGTTATGTAGTAGAATAACATCCTTACAGGATGTCTCTAGTTTTTAAGCCAACCTCACTTTGTACTTTTTTGTGATAAGACACTGCGAATTGATGTAATTTTTTTCCCACAAACAGAGCTTTCTTTTGGTGGTGTTTGATGGCTTCTGCGTTTTTTATTTTTTTGCGCTATAAACAAAAAAAGAGCAACAATTTTGAAAAAAAAGCAATATTTTTTATTTTTCGCTATAATAAATATCCCCAAAATATATATAAAAAAAAACATTTTTTTCCTCAGTATATATATGAAAAAAAAATCTTCCTCAGTTTAGACCAATATGTATGGTAAAAAAAAAATCGCAATAAGTGTATATTGATTGGTTTGTGCAAAAGTCTACAAAATAGGGGATAGATTTATGGCATTTTTATTAATAATTTTTTTTTCTATTAGTAATGGTAGTGATCTATCGTGACTGTGGACAGATCGGACACTTTTGACGCTATTTTGGGACCATTGACATTTATACAGCGATCGTTGCTATACAAATGCACTGATTACTGTATAAATGTCTTTGGCAGGGAAGGGGTCAAACACTAGGGGGCAAGCAAGGGGTTAAGCGTGTTCTAACTATAGGGGGGATGGGCTCACTTGAACATGACAGAGATCACTCCTCCCTATCACTGGGAGCAGTACATCCCTGTCATGTTGCCAGGCAGAACAGACAAATGCCTTTTTTACATAGGCATCTCCCTGTTTTGCCTCTCCATGCCACAATCGTGGGTCGTCTGCGGACGCTAAGTCTGCAGGACACACGGGCACACTCCTCCGTGCACGTGCCCGCTAGCGTACGTCATTTTGCGCACCAGTGCCACTTTGTCGACGTACATCAGTGTGAGCCGATCGGCAAGTGGTTAATTGGACAATGAGCTTTAGGCTGGGTTCACACTATCTTCGGGAGTCTGGTGCGTCCCCAATCACCATTTCAGGTCTTTTTTTTCTTCACTGGATTCGGACCTGAAATGGACGAAAAGACACACAGGGCTTCTGTGCAAATTCGCACCGGAACCTCACTAAAGACACAAATGTGTCATACATCCTAGGAGGAGTGCAACAGGGGTAGTCAATGGCTGAGAAGAATCTGGGTGTTCTGGTAGATCATATACATGTGCATTCGTTTTCGTCCGAATGCATTTTCGTCCGAATTTCGGGTATTTTCATTATCCTTTTAACCAACGATATTGAACGTGCAGAATCCGAAAACTGTAAGATTTGACATAAACAAATGCTTTATTTTCATTTTCGTTGTGACAACAGTTTGATATAGATAGGAGATTCGACATAACGCTGACAATAACAATCTGTGTCCATCGAACCTGTTCACAGGTTCCTAACCTTAGCTCTATTAGTCCAAGATTATTCTACATAGAGAGAAAAGATTCGACATAGAGAGAAAAGATTCAATGTTATAGAGACAATAGCAAAAAAGGTCGAATGTGCCTAACCTAACTCTATTAGTCCAAGATTATTCGACATAGAGAGAAAAGATTTGACATGAAGATTCGACGAAGCAGTCGCCGCAAGTGGACATTTATGGTCAAATGCTCCGCCCATAGGCTATAGAAGAATTCAAATGTTGGTTGACTAGTGATAATAATTAATAAATATAATTATTACTAGTGTCATACAACATTAGAATTCTACTTAGCTTGTAGTCAGAACATTCGACCGGAAATGTATGTCGTACAGTTTAGCTGCTCTCTCAAATCTTTTTAGAACATTCAACAGACACCATAAGCCTTCAATAACAGATTTGACCTTAATTATTTCGGATTTTCGGACGAATGTATTTTTTAACAAAACAAAATAAATAAAAACAAATTTCGGGTGTAACTAAATAAATTTATTTTTTAGACGAAAACGAAATTCCAAAACAAAATATTTCAGTGTGCATATGTCTAGTAGATCATAGACTTTAACAAAACATAACTGGATATTACCATTTATAGGTAACAGCACCAGGGATTATTGATCTAGTGAATATCGGACTACCTTTTGGGTGACCAGGAAGGAATTAATTTTTCTTCTGCTGTAGCAGACTCGATCATGCATCATAGGGTTCTTTTATTGATTGAACTAGCTGGATCTGTGACTTTTTTTTTCAACTTGTCTAACTCTGTGCCAGATGCTCTGTGCTTCTCAACTCTTTTTCTGCTGCCTCCTCCTCCCTGATGCTCAGCTATACTGGCACTCTGTGCTGCTCATCTATGTATTTAATGCCTCTTTCTCCTCCCTCCAGGTCAGTTGTACTTGTTCTCCAGTTCTTCTATCCTTTGCTACCACAGCTTGATTCTAACAACTGGGAGAGCTGAATCACTATATTAAGAATAAAGGTGGCAACCGCGTGCATTTATTTTTAGGTAATTAAAGGGGTTGTAAACCTTTGTGTTTTTTCACCTTAATGCATCCTATGCATTAAGATGGAAAAAAAACCCACCTGGCAGTGACTGGCCCCCCAGCCCCCCGTTTTACTGGAACTTGACTCAATGGGGACACAATTTCTCTCTGCAGGGGGTTCTTGGCTTTTGATTGGATAGATTGATAGCAGTGCAGCGATTGGATAGATTGGTAGCAGCGCAGCCATTGGCTCTCGCTGCTGTCAATCAAATCCAATGAGGCGGGCGCTGGGGGGCAGGGCCGAATTATACATTTGGCCACTATGGACGCCTCTACTTATCCTTAAAGTGGTTTTAAATCCCTATCGTTAGTTACAGTTAGGACTTTTATGCCTGATTAAAACGGTCCTGCTGAGAAAAAATGTTACACTGCTGTGTCACCACTGAGAGAAGCTCACAACCCCTTGCTCTGTATTCTGTCTGTATGAGTTTAACAATCTAGCTTGCCTAGCCTGCAGTATCAAATATACTGCCTAGCTTGCAGTAGCCTCTTTTCCCTGGTACCTCCCGGTTGGGATTATAAAAAGCTCATCAGATCTGAAAGGAGCAGTAACATAATTTTAATCCAGTTCATGCAATCTCCCAGAGTGCTCTTCTGGAAAGTTGGGCAAAGCACAAATACCTGAGTGGTGGAAAGATGTTGTTACCTTTGGCACAAAAGGGTCAACAGGCCTTAAATTTTGACTCGATCTGGGAAGAATATTATATGCCTCTCTCAGGCTTTAAGGGCCTGGAGTTCAGAAACTCTTCTGCCTGAGGTTATTGTTATCAGAAAAAACGCCTTGTATGTAATGTCCCAAAGTCCCAAAGAAAATATTGCTCAGCAAACAGGTGGGCTGACAAAAAGTCCAATAATACTGACAGATACCATTGGGGAAAGACTGTTCTGTTAGGAATTCAATGACTAATTGATCCTCAGCATTAGGGATGAGCTTCGAGTTCGAGTCGAACTCATGTTCTACTCGAACATTGCCTGTTCGCCTGTTCAGCGAACAGTGAACAATTTGGGCTGTTCGCAGCAAATTCGAAAAGCCGGAACACCCTATACAAGTCTATGGGAGAAATCTAAAGTGCTCATTTTAAAGGGTAATATGCAGGTTACTGTCCTAAAAAGTGTTTGGGGACCTGGGTCCTGCCCCAGGGGACATGGATCAATGCAAAAAAAAGTTTTAAAAACGGCCGTTTTTTCAGGAGCAGTGATTTTAATAATGATTAAAGTGAAACAATAAAAGTGTAATATTCCTTTAAATTTCGTAGCTGGGGGGTATCTATAGTATGCCTGTGAAGGGGCGCATGTTTCTGGTGCTTAGAACTGTCGCTGCACAAAGTGTCATTTGTGCAGGAAAAAAAGTCTTTTAAAATCACTTGCGGCTAAATTGTCGGGTCTCCGTAATACAGAGAACAGTCAATGAGTGTTCTCTGTATTAGCCGACAATTCATTCATTCATTGATTAAAAAAAAAAAAAAAAAAAGCGTGGGGGTTCCCCTAAATTCAATCAAAAGGCCCTTCAGGTCTGACATGGATATTAAGGGGAACCCCGTGTCAAATTTAAAAAAAAAATTGACGTGGGGGTCCCCCCAAATATCCATACCAGACCCTTCAGGTCTGATATGGATATTAAGGGGAACCCCGCATCAAATTTTAAAAAAAAATTGACGTGGGGGTCCCCCTAAATATCCATACCAGACCCTTTATCCGAGCACGCAACCTGGCAGGCCGCAGGAAAAGAGGGGGGGACGAGAGAGCGGCCCCCCCTCCCTCCTGAACCGTACCAGGCCACATACCCTCAACATTGGGAGGATGCTTTGGGGGTCTGTGACCCCTCAAAGCACCTTGTCCCCATGTTGATAAGGACAAGGGCCTCATCCTCACAACCCTGGCCGTTGGTTGTGAGGGTCTGCGGGCGGGGGGCTTATCAGAATCTGGAAGCCCCCTTTAACAAGGGGACCCCCAGATCCCGGCCCCCCCCCTGTTTGAAATGGTAAGGGGGTACAAAAGTACCCCTACCATTTCACAAAGAAAGTGTCAAAATGGTTAAATAAGACAAACACACTTTTGAAAAATTCCTTTATTAAAAATAAAAAAAATAAACGCAGGTTTCCGTTACATCAGAGGGGGCGGGGTCACCCACACGTCACTGGGGAACCCCTGGCTTCCCTCTCCTGCGTCAGAGGGGCGGGGTCAGGTGACGGGTGGCCCCGCCCTCCCAATATAAGAAATGTCAGCGCTCGGCTCTCTGCAGTGTCTCCGCAGTGGAGACAGAAGAAGGAGGTATGGACAGCGCTGGACTGAGAGATCCCCCGTCGCTGGATATGATCATCCATCGCTGGACCCCGGAGACCCGTCGCTGGATAGCAAGAGTGGATTAGCACCGCTGGAATTTTTTTTTTATTTTTTTTATTTTTAATAAAGGAATTTTTCAAAAGTGTGTTTGTCTTATTTAACCATTTTGACACTTTCTTTGTGAAATGGTAGGGGTACTTTTGTACCCCCTTACCATTTCAAACAGGGGGGGGGCCGGGATCTGGGGGTCCCCTTGTTAAAGGGGGCTTCCAGATTCTGATAAGCCCCCCGCCCGCAGACCCTCACAACCAATGGCCAGGGTTGTGAGGATGAGGCCCTTGTCCTTATCAACATGGGGACAAGGTGCTTTGAGGGGTCACAGACCCCCAAAGCATCCTCCCAATGTTGAGGGTATGTGGCCTGGTACGGTTCAGGAGGGAGGGGGGGCCGCTCTCTCGTCCCCCCCTCTTTTCCTGCGGCCTGCCAGGTTGCGTGCTCGGATAAAGGGTCTGGTATGGATATTTAGGGGGACCCCCACGTCAATTTATTTTTAAAATTTGATGCGGGGTTCCCCTTAATATCCATATCAGACCTGAAGGGTCTGGTATGGATATTTGGGGGGACCCCCACGTCAATTTTTTTTTTAAATTTGACACGGGGTTCCCCTTAATATCCATGTCAGACCTGAAGGGCCTTTTGATTGAATTTAGGGGAACCCCCACGCTTTTTTTTTTTTTTTTTTTTAATCAATGAATGAATGAATTGTCGGCTAATACAGAGAACACTCATTGAGTGTTCTCTGTATTACGGAGACCCGACAATTTAGCCGCAAGTGATTTTAAAAGACTTTTTTTCCTGCACAAATGACACTTTGTGCAGCGACAGTTCTAAGCACCAGAAACATGCGCCCCTTCACAGGCATACTATAGATACCCCCCAGCTACGAAATTTAAAGGAATATTACACTTTTATTGTTTCACTTTAATCATTATTAAAATCACTGCTCCTGAAAAAACGGCCGTTTTTAAAACTTTTTTTTGCATTGATCCATGTCCCCTGGGGCAGGACCCGGGTCCCCAAACACTTTTTAGGACAGTAACTTTCATATTACCCTTTAAAATGAGCACTTTAGATTGTGAACGTTCGAGTCCCATAGACTTTAATAGGGTTCTAAAGTTCACACGAAGTTTAGGTCTGTTCGCAGGTTCTGGTGCGAACCGAACAGGGGGGTGTTCGGCTCATCCCTACTCAGCATATTTTACCTTTTTATTGCTGAGATTACAGATATTTGCACCGAGGCAAAAGCCCACGTCTAAACCAGACTGAAGAAAATCCAGCACAGCTGATAGCGTGGGAGCAGTAGGGTCCATGCCACACTCAGCCAGCAATTTGCCTTGTACTAGGAGGTGTGCAAACACTGGGAGGGGAATTGGTTGTTGCATGCTAAAGTAGATTGGCAGGAAGTGTGGGGGCATGGTCAAGATAGCGACCAGATAGGATGTGAGGGAAGAGAGCTCCGCACCTGGTAGGCCGTTTATCCGACTCCAAGGGACACATAAATACCCTGTTGTGCCGGCGAAGCGGTGGAGAGGATCGGGTATGTGCAGGGGAAGCTCCGGTTCCCACAGAAAGAGGCAATCGGCTCCTGGAACCCCGCGGCAAACTCGCGCCACACGCGGGAAGGCCCACACCAACATGGCGTACCAGACAGGAACAGGCTGACACACCACCGCTGGGAGCTGAACAATTCCAGGCACTCATGCGGGCTATCCCGGGCTGCCAAACTACCCTAACCACCAAAATAGAGCAGATACAGCTCGATATGGGGCTCAAAAGGCACGACATGGACAAGCGCCGTGAGAGGCTGACAGAGGCGGATCGGAGGGTAGGTAAGATGGAGGATGTGGTCCGGGACCATGCTGCCTCCCTCCACATGCTGCAGGTGGAGATGAAGGCGTTGGAGTCCCAGGCTGAGGATCAGGAAAACAGAAATTGTAGGAACAACCTGAGACTGGTAGGCCTGCCAGAAGGTGCTGAGGGACGTGACATAGAGACTTTCACTGAACACCTGCTATGCACACTCCTACCACAGGCACCATTTTCTCTTCACTTTGTGGTGGAGCGGGCACACAGAATGCCTTCTATCCAGGGCCGGCCAGGTGCTCCCCACGCACATTTATTTTCCTACCCCCCTCTGGGCAATGGCTGTCTGGGAACCTATACACCGGCACAATGATTTGTATCCCTCGGATGGGGATGTGGGGGTGCACGGGTCCTGCGGCTGTGAACTGATGAGACAGGGGGGTGGGGGTCATACTACAGCCCTGCTCGCCTTCTGGACAGCTTTTTCAGGATTCGGGACTGCTGTGTAATGTGTAATGCTCCGTTTGAAAGCAATAACTTGGGCTTGGGCATGGCCCATGTGAGGTGCCGAAAATGGAGACTTTGGAAGCCAAAAAGGCCTGGGGGTCAGGCAGTTGCCCCCCCAGCTCAATTAATGTTAATGTTCACTTTCTTCTGATGTCGCGTACACACGATCAGACTTTCTGTGTGTGTGGGCTCCGGCGGACTTTTTCTTTCCAAAAGTCTGGCGGACTTAGAAAGAAGTTTTGACTCAAAATTGTCCGCCGGACTGCCCGTGTGCTAGTCCATCAGACTTTTGAAATGAACGGACTTGGCCACACACGAAGAAAAGTCTGTTTATTTTGAATGCGGCTCCAAGTAGATGGGACTAGCACAGGAAGTCAATGTCGCCTCCTCCATCGGCGAGATTGACACCTCGCTGGCCCCATCACCTGGTATGGAAGCCCTACGCCGAAAAAACGGTGTGGGGGTCCCCCCAAGTCCATATCAGACCCTTATCCAAGCATGCAGCCCGGCCAGTCAGGAAAGGGGGTGGGGACGAGCGAGCACCCCCCTCCTGAGCCGTACCAGGCTGCGTGCCCTCAACATGCCCGGCCAGTTAGGAATGGTGACCCCCCTTATGATGTCACAGTCTCAGGTCAGTCCCGGGACTGTGACATCATAAGGGAATGGGGTCACCATGTGACATCACCCAGTGACTCCGTCCCTTGTCCCTATATAAGTCGCCTCACAGCGCGTCCCTGCCATTGCGGCCAGAGAGCGTTGTGTCAACATCGCAAGGAAGAAGTGAAGAAGGCGAGAGCGACAGAAGACCGGGCCAACGCTAGTAGAAGAGCTGGAAGAAGAAAGTGGAGGCCCGCCAGAAGAACCGAAGAGGGGGACAAGACCCCCGAAGAGCGGGACAAGACCCTCGAAGTCGGAAGAAGACCCCCCGACGACGGTGGCGGCGACGAAGAAGAAAGCCGGGCTCCTCCGCTAGTAAAAGAGCTAGCAAAAGAGCAGAAGATAGTGGAGGAGTCCAGCGAGAAGACCCCCAAGACGGAAGACCACCGGAACTGTCTAATAAATTATTTTAAAAACTTGTGTTTTTTTTTTATTTACACTTTTTTCACCAGGTGAATGGGTAGGGGTACATCGTACTCCATACTCATTCACATAGTGTGGGGGGGCCAGTATCTGGGGGCCCCCTTATTAAATAATCCCCCCGCCCACAGACCCCGACAACCAATGGCCAGGGTTGTCGGGAAGAGGCCCTTGTCCTCATCAACATGGGGGCAAGGTGCTTTGGGGTGCTTTTGCGGCCCCCCTTCCCCAAAGCACCCTTCCATGTTGAGGGCACGCGGCCTGGTATGGCTCAGGAGAGGGGGGCGCTCGCTCATCCCCACCCCCTTTCCTGACCGGCCGGGCTGCCTGCTCAGATAAGGGTCTGATATGAGCTTTGTCAGGGACCCCCACTCTGTTTTTTCGGCGTAGGGCTTCCCCTTTAAGTCCATACCAGGTGACGGGGCCAGCGAGGTGTCAATCTCGTGGATGGAGGCGGCGACATTGACTTCCTGTGCTAGTCCCGTCTACCTAGAGCCGCGTTCAAAATGAACAGACTTTTCTCTGTGTGTGGGCAAGTCCGTTCATTTCAAAAGTCCGGCGGACTCCCGCCCTAGTCCGTTGGAAAAGCCTGGTCGTGTGTGGGCAGGTCCGCTCGTTCGGAAAGTCCGGCGGACCTCCGCTGCACTAAGTCCGCGGGATAGTCCGATTGTGTGTACGCGGCATTACAGGTTTTTTTTTATGTTTTTTTTTCCTTTACTGGAAAGTGTTGTAACTAAAAATGGGCCCTTAGAACACTCTAAGCGAACACTGTACTTCAGTTTGAGGTATCACTTATACCCTATTTTGTTCCCTCAGTTATATATTGCCTCCAGGAAGAGGCTGAGATGGAGTCTTCATAATCTAACGCAATAGACTCTGTCCTAGGTGTGCTGGTTGTTACACACTGCCCCCACAGGAGTTTTCTCTTATAAATGAGTTTAATTAAGTTTGGTTTGGGTACTCAAACACCCCGTGGTTTCTTTTTTGGGATGTGGGGTGGGAGGGGAGTTATGTTTCATTTTTATTTGGTTTTTCATTATCTGTTTATATGACTTTTATTGCAGACAGTCCTATGACAGCAAATGTAACATCTGTGTCATGACGATCTGGGTTTCAATATCTGTGTACATGGTTCTGGGTGGGCCCCCGGTGGGTTCTGAATTGCTGTCCCCCTACCCTGGCCTCGGTTATGCAGTGAGCTCCGTTGGTCCCCCCTGACCTTCCAGGTTATGGCTCTGTTAAAGATCCTGTCCTGGAATGTCGGGGGGCTTAACCAAAAAATTAAGCATTCCCTGGTTTTTGACTACTTGAAAAAATATGCGCCCCATATTTGTATCCTCCAAGAGATGCATTTAGTGGGGGGAGGATAATGGGCCTAAAAAGGCCATGGGTGGGTCGCCCCTACCATGCCACACACTCCAGCTATGCCCGAGGGGTTAGTGTCCTGGTCCATAAGTACCTTAATTTTGAGCCTCTAGATATTGTCACAGATCAGGAGGGGAGCTATGTGCTGATACACGCAAGAATAGACATAGCGATGGTGCTGGTGGGTCTCTATATGCCACCTCTGACCAGTCTGTCTCTGCTACACAAACTGACTGCCCTAATTGCCCAGTTTCACACTGACAATGTGGTCCTAGCAGGGGACTTCAATATCCCTCCAAATCCGTCTCTAGATAGGTTATCCTCTGATCCCACTACTGACTCTGCACTCTCTCGGTGGGCATGGATGCTTGGGTTGGAGGATGTGTGGAGGTGGAAATACTCATCAGACCAAAGGTATACGTTCCCACTCTTCCTCCCACAATACTCTCTTCCGTATTGACCTTTTCTATGCTAGTGGAACCATGCTCCCCAAAGTTCTAGGAATCGAGATGCTCCCTCGGGGTATCTCTGATCACTCCCCATTGATGTGTACACTGCAAACCTTTACCCCTCAAGCGGACAGACTGTGACGTCTCTCTAGGTACTGGATTGAGCACCCCACCATAGCCATAGAGATAGCCAAAGAAATAAAGGGGTTCTGGTCGTGTAATGCCAATACTTCTTCGAAGGGGATATTCTGGGATACATTTAAGGCCTACATGAGAGGTTGTTATCTCTCATCCATTGGCCAGGAGCATAGAAATGATAGGATCACAATAGAAGAGGCAGAAGCCAAAGTCCAGGACTTTGAAATCCGCTTTACCCTCACCGCTAACCCTATCACGGCACAAGATATGAAAGTAGCCTACCGGGAGGAGTGGTACTCCTCAGAGTAGCCAGGGCAAATAAACGCCAACTGGCCCAAACACAGAGGATCTTCGAGCAAGGAGATAAGACAGGCAGACTGTTGGCTTGGATCTCTAGAGAACAGGCCCCAGTCTACACTATACCCCGCAACCATAAAAGTGATGGGACACTGGTAACAGATCCTGTCAACATAAATGCTTGCTTTGCGGATTTCTATACCACCCTCTACTCCTCTAGGGCATGGTACTCCCATGAGGAACTCTGTGCCTTCATAGAGGGGGTAAAACTCCCTACCCTCACTTCAACAGCTAGGGACAGCTTAGACTCCCCGATCACACTAGAGGAGGTCCGACTAGCACTGGGTTCCATGCAGACGGGAAAAAACCCCCGGAGTGGACGGGATCCCCCCGGAATTTTATAAACAATATATGGAGGAGGTGACTATTAGATTGCATGACATGTTCACAAAGACCCTACAGGAGGAAGATCTCCCCCCATCTATGGCTCAAGCCATAATAGTGGTGATACTCAAACCTGGGAAGGACCCCCGACTGTGCTCTTCCTACCGACCCATCTCCCTGCTCAATTCTGATGCAAAAGTGCTGACTAAAATTCTTGCTAGGGAGCTAAATGATGTAATATTCACCCTAATCCATGAGGACCAGTCAGGCTTTATGCCAGGAAAGGGGGCCGACATTAATAACTGTAGGTTGTATACTGTCTTGGCCTCTGGAGACGAAGACGGAGAAGAAGAGGTGGTTGCCTCCCTAGACGCAGAGAAGGCTTTTGACTGGAGTGGGACTATCTCTGGGAGGTCCTCCTCAAATTTGGATTTGGTCCGGCCTTTGTCTCCTGGGTCAGGGCAGTGTATAAGGCCCCCACGGCTAGAGTACGTATGGGTGTGGTTCTCTCCGCGCCTTTCCCTTTGTACAGGAGAACCAGAGAGGGGTGCCCCCTTTCCCCGGGGCTTTTTGCGCTGGCTATTGAACCTGTGGCAGTTCTACTCCGATCCTGTCCTGAGGTCCGGGGATTGTAAGAGGCCCACTGCAGGAAAAGGTGTCACTGTATGCTGATGAAACCTTGTTGTATCTCAGAGATGAAGGGACCTCGCTGAAAGCAGTTTTATCAATTATTGACAGGTTTGGACAGTTTTCAGGTATATGTATAAACTGGGGGGACGTGTTAATCTAGTTAAAATGTCGGTTCTGCCCAGGTTTACTTACCCCTCCTGCCAGACCCCTGTGCCTATACCCAATAGATTTTTCAAGAAACTGCATGGAATCATCACATCCTTTGTTTGGAATGGGAAAGCCCCCAGAATAGCCAGAACAACCCTTCAATTACCCCTTTCACTAGGGGGTCTAGCATTACCCTGTTTCTTGAAGTATTACTAGGCTGCGGTCCTTTTGATTATCAAGTGGTGGCTCTCTGAGAGCCCAGCCAACCCTGCATCCTCATTGGAGGCGGCATTGTTGGGCTCCTATGCTGAATTGAGAAACCTGATCCATAGGGCGCATGACCCTTAGGGTGTGGGAAATAGTTACCAGACAATTGTTGGGTCCAGGGGTGTGGTCCCTGTCAACCCCCCCTCTGCGGAACCCCCATCTACCCCACTTCCAATCTATCCCTGATCCAATTGTGTGGGCCAGGCATTGGGTCATAACACTGGGGGACATAGTATCTCAAGATCAATTGATCTCCTTCGATGCTCTAAAAAGAGATTGAGACCTACCGAACCATATGTTCTTCAGGTTTCTCCAGCTGCGGCATGCCTTTCGGTCTCAATTCCCCTCCCAGGTGAATCTGGGGATGTCAGCAGTGGAAGGCGCGCTCGGGTCTCTGGGGGGGGGGGGGACGCACACTCTCCACACTATTTAACATGCTAGCTGCACACAACACGTCTAGGGTCTACCACCCGTTTGAGCTCTGGCAAGGAGACATTCCAGAACTCACTGATAACGATTGGGAGGAGGGTATCCAGCAATGCCTGCCTCTTGCAGTTTCGGCAAGAGACAGGTTCATACAATTGAAATTTATACTACTCCCCGGCACGCCTGGCAAGAATTTACCCTGACCGACCAGTGTACCAGATGCAAATCAGATGGTGCTGACTTTTTCCATACAGTATGGTCCTGTCCAGGAGTGGTGGAATTCTGGAAAGACGTCCTGACTGACATTAATGATATAGGGAAACTGACGGTCCCATTCAGCCCATTACCTCTCCTGCTGGGTATTTGCAACTTTCTGGAGGTCTCCTGGGGGAAAAAACTGTTTATTTTCTATACCACACTCTACGCGAGGAAAGCAATTTTATTGCAATGGAACCAACCCTTCCCTCCCACTAAACAACTGTGGCAGTCCTTGGTGATCAAAGCACTACCGTTATACAAATTGACATATTTGGGTAGAAACTGTCCCCAAAAATTTGGGAAAATCTGGGCAGCATGGGTGGAGGCGAAACACTTGACCATTGATTGAGCTTCGGTAGAATAGTCAAATAGGATCCCCCCTTATGTTTTACTGACCCTGCACTAGCATAAGAGGTATTAGGGAACGTCTGAAACGTGAAATGCAGTGATGAACGCATATATTTGCTGCTAGAAAAAAAAATTACAGTAAGTAAATAAAGAAACTTGGATATTTGTCTATATGTTTTTTGTAACCTGATAATGTATGTTTGTTTTTGAAACTATAAATAAACTATATGTTAAAAAAAAAAAAGAAAAAAAGTAGATTGCCAGGGAAATCCAAGGCCTCTTGGGCCAGAATGGGAGAATGGCTATGACTGCTACTTTCTCTTTCAATAATCTCAAGAGGAATCTCATTATGAGAGATGTTGGGGGGGGGGGGGAGCATAACCTAGGCTACAATTCCAGGATGCATCTGTCCCCTGTGCCTGGGGATACTGAAACTGGGACAGGAACCTCTGAAACTTGTGATTGTTGTGGGATGCAAAAAGGTCTATTTGAAGTAGACCCCACTTGTGAACTAACTGAGACAAGGCCCATTCTGTATAGTCTGGAAATGCTTATGACAGATGATCTGCCTGCGTGTTCAACTTTCCAGAGAGATAAACTGCCCTCAGGGCTTGTAGGTGACCTTCCGCCCAGAAAATGACATTACATAGTAGGTGAGGTCGAAAAAAGACACAAGTCTATCAAGTACAACCTATGTGTGTGATTATATGTCAGTATTACCTTGTATATCCCTGTATGTTGTGGTCGTTCAGGTGCTTATCTCATAGTTTCTTGAGATTGTTGCTCCTCGCTGAGACCACCATCTGTGGAAGGGAATTCCACATCCTCGCCGCTCTAATGCCCTGTACATATGGTCTGACTTTCCAACGGAAATTGTGCGATCGGAGATGGTTGTCGGAAATTCTGACCGTGTATAGGCTCCATCTGATTTTTTCCATCGAAATGTCCAACACACAAAGTTTGAGAGCTGGATCTAAAATTTACAGACAACAAAATCCAATCACGTAAATTCCGATCATGTGTAGACAAATCCAACGCACAACGTGCCACGCATGCCCAGAACAAATTACGAGACAGAAGCGCTCGGTCTGGTAAAACTAGCGTTTGTAATGGATATAGCACATTCGTCACGCTGCATTGTTAAAAATTGTTTAATGCAGCGCATTCTGTTTTTCTTTATAATGCTAGAAGAATTTAATTGTTTTGCTGCTCATATTCACACAGACTTCTCACAATCTTCTTTCTTTATTATTTCTCATGATTTCATAAATATAATATTTTTATTCGTCAGATCTCCCGCAATTTTTTTTTCATTTTTATGTTTTAATATTTTTAATTATTTTGTGGTTATTTTTTTAATCAAGATCTTCATTTTTTTATTTTTTTGTGGGTTGTGTGTGTCAAGTTTCCACAACACCATTATTATCTTGTATTTTTACCTGCCTACTCACAAATAAACTGTCCTTTTTGAAGTAAAACACACAGGCAAGTATTTCTGAAAAATAGATATACCTTTATTAGGGGGTCATAAGAAAATAAAGAGGAAGGCAACGCTGGCAAAACTGCTGAAACTGGTGAAGCCTTTGTACCCCAGGGCACACATCAACTATTTAAAGGCAAAATCTGTGGCCTGAGGAGTCCATATATAAGGGAGTACAATCTGGTCCAGAAGTCCAAGAGATCAGGAACAGCAACAGATGACATCTATGTCCCCAGGCTGTGGTCATATAACAGCCTGCATCTTTTGTCAGAACAGACTGAACCCAGGCCATCACACTCTTCTCTTCCTTAGACAAATCCTTCCAGGCTTCCTTCCAGGCTGTGGCTCTGCTGTTGTAGTTGTGGCAGGAGGTGGAGGAGGAGGAGGGTGATGGTCGACCTCCTGTCTGCCACTTGCCACAGCCTCCTCCTGGTTGAGGTCTTCCTGTGTATGAAAATGGGACATAGTTTTAGTTTTTTGTTCATCAATCACTCAATTTTGTGCTCATGACTGTTGCAAATTGAATTTTAATAAATAGAACAGACTATCATTATGACCCCTGCATTTGTCATTCTTGTCCCAATCACTTTGTGTGATCAATAATACCATCTAGTTAACATCATTAAATGTATGACAATAAATATGTTGAACAATGCTCTACCTGACTCAAGCTGGGCTCCTCCACTTCTTCCTGCCTGGAAGGCCCAGATTGGACATCGGAAGCCTCAGCTAGGAGGGGGGGGGGGGGCGGAGGAAGCCTTGAAGGAAGACTGGAGAGTGCTGGCTGGGTTCCCTCTGGTCTGCCAGAAAATGCAATCTGTCATATTACCGCAGCCTGGGTACATAAATGTCATCTGCTGCTCCTGATCTCAGGGAATCCTGAACCTTCTTGCACTCCCTAAGATAAGTGCTCCTCATGCCACCAATTTTGGCCTTCAAATAGTTGATGTCTGCTGTGGGGATCATCGGCTTCACAAATTCAAGCAGTTTCTCCAGCTCTGCCTGCCTCTTTCTTAGCTTATTAAAAAATGGGTAGTTCACTTGCCACAGGCAGGGCAGCTCCATGCACATGTCAATGAATGTAGGGATAAATATCCCTATCTTAAAATTGTACCTTCGTTAGAACGATCGGCTCTTCCGCTACTCCTTCCTACGCTCACAGATCGTACATACGATGCACGTGTGTTACATTTTATATACACTGTGCATGAATGCATCTGCCCGCCCCTGACGTTCTTTCTAGTATATTCCCCGCCTCTTCTCTTTCTGCGCAGTGGGGAGAGCACATGGCGGAGACATAGCAGGTGCATGCTAATTTCAGCAACGAGGAGGACGAGGAAAGCCCGGAGCCAGAAACGTCCCGATCCCAGAGGAGATGTAAGGCCTCAAATATGTCCTTTGTAGAGATGGCGGAGATGGTGGACATGCTTTGAAACATGCCTGTTTTTACAAAAAAGGCTAGTTATATTAATGTTACAAAAAATAATGTTATATACACCAAAAATGTTGGTTTGTTAAAAAAAAACTTTTATAAACGCACAATGTGTGGCTTCTTCTTTCAATGTTCAAAACCAGTTTTTGTAGTAAAGTTGGTTTTTTCAGTGACATTGGGGGTTATTTACTAAAGGCAAATCCACTTTGCACTAGAAGTGCAGTTTTAAGTGCACTTTTGCAGTGCACTTGTAGTACATAGTGGATTTGCTTTTTAATTTGCCCCAATCACGCCATGTGGAGTCATGAAAATGGTGCGATTGGGGCAAATTAAAAAGCACTGTGGGCGTTATTTACTAAAGGCAAATCCACTATGCACTACAAGTGCACTGCAAGAATACACTTGAAACTGGTGCTGAAAATTTTTAATAGTTTTGTCAGTAATGCGCTACATACATTAACAACAAGAACAAGGTGGGTGTGTGTGTGTGTAGTAGACCCACAACATAATAAGAATATTAACTGAAGAAGAGACTGTCACCTCATGTCTCAAAGAAATTTGGTTTGCACTGTTGAAGAAAAAGGCACAAAAAAAACAACCTAGGAGACAGCTAAAAGAAAGCCACGCAGTAAATGAAAGCAAATATTATTCCAGTTTCAAATGTAAATTTATTTAAAAAATGTCTCAGACATTGTCTGGCATATCAATGGCCCCCCATAACCGCAAAGTGCTCCATGTATCTTCAGCTTCAAGTGCCATCAGGGATGTAGCATCTGGAAAGTTGGCCTCAGGCCCAACTGAGGCCAGATAGTTTGTGGAATGTTGTCTTAGAAAATTGTGCAGAATGCAACAGGCAAGCACAATATGATTCCGTTTATATTCTGCCATGTGAATCGGTGTCAAAAATAGGCGTAACTGGCTGGCCATTATCCAGAAAGCGTTTTCCACACTCTTCGGGCGCTGGCCAGCCTGTAATTAAAAACCCTCTGGTTTGGGGTGAGGGGAAAGGTCACATAAGATGGTCCCCCAGCACAAAGGCTTCATCTGTGATAAAGACGAAGGGGAGTCCTTCCACATTATCTTCTGGAGGTGGCAAGCCCAAGCTCCCATTCTGGAGACGACAGTAGAACTCTGTCTGGGCGATTACTCCACCATCCGACATCCAGCCATTTTTCCCTGTGTCCACATATAGGAACTCGTAAGTAGCTGACACCACCGCCAAAATCACAATACTAATATACCCCTTGTAATTATAATAGTATGACCCCAAGTTGGGGGGTGGGACTATGTGGATATGTTTCCCATCAATTGCACCTCCACAATTGGGAAAGTCCCAACAGGTGGCAAAGTGGGAGGCCACAGTCTGCCATTCCTGTGGCGTTGAAGGAAACTGTGGAGTCAAACAAGAAAAAAATAGTCATTTTGCACATAAACATTGCAAGCAGATTAGACACAAACATTTTTTGCCAACATAAATATAACATTTATTGAAATTTGTATTTAAAGACAAAAGTATAAGGTCCACTTATCAGATTGAATGGGGGGGAGATGTTTTGGACAGGTAACCCTCTCCACTTCATTGAGAGCTGAATGCATAAATAATGTGTGATACTTTGGCCAGCCCCCCCTTACTTACACTATTGGCAGCCCACTGGACAGGTAAAAGCTGTCATAATCCAAAAATAAAAATAAACACTGAACAAATGGAAGCACATTTTTACAATCTTCTATTACTTATCAAGATAATATTAATATGAGAAAAACTTTAAACAGTACCATTTGAAAGTAATCAGGCAGGCCCTTGCACTAAATGCTTTGGTGAATTCATCCATAAATCTGACCACAAAAGAGGTAGGTATAGTGGGTTGCCAAAGTCAGCAGACAGAGGATTGCTATCAGCTGACTTAGCGGTTTGGGGGGAGAGGGGGTTCCAAAAGAGTTTGGGCCACCAAAAAAAAAAAGCCTCTGGTACTCTGCATGAATTTTAGGACACAAATAAAATTTTTACACATTTTAGGGGGTGTTTAGGGGAAAGCACTACTATGGAGCTGACAAAATACACTGCTAAATGACTAGGCTATAGGTGTATCTGGGCCCAGGAGAGCATGCTGGGGGGGTTAGTGAAGGCAAATATGCATGAAGGACAAAAAAGGAATTTTACAACCTTCCAGCATGCATGAGGATAAAGGGGCACAGCATATTACAATCATGGTAATTATGGAATGATGAAAGAAATACAATACATTAGCAAACATTAAATACATAGAATGTGATGTTAAAGGATAAAACACCTTAATATAGTCCTTCATCCGTCATCCTGAGATAATTCCTGAAATCATCAGGATTATTCTCACGGATCTCACAAAGCAAAGGCATGTGCGAGAATTGGTCACGATGGAGCAACCAATTCTTCGTCCATGAACTCCTCCCTACCCTGTTCATGGACTGGGCTTGTGTCAAAGCTAGAACCCCAAACCAAGCCCCTGCACAGCACAAACTCTACGGCGAGTACATACATGCAACATGGCTTCAAAACGGTCGGCTGGTCAGAACAAACTAACAGAAAGCACTGAAAAACGTGCTACTGAACTTCCCCTTCATGGTCCCGTCGTACGTGTTGTACGTCACTGAGTTTTTGACGATCGGAAATTCAACAACTTTGTGCGACTGTGTGTATGCAAGACAAGTTTGAGCCAACATCCGTCTGAAAAAATCTGATGGATTTTGTTGTCGGAATATCTGATCGTGTGTACAGGGCATTACACTAAAGAAACCTCTATGTAGTTTAAGGTTAAACACCTTTTCTTCTAATTTAAATGAGTGGCCACACGCCTTTTTAGACTACCTTCTGCGAAAAAGTTTTATCCCTATTGTGGGTTCACCAGTACAGTATTTGTAAATTTAAGCTCCACTTCCCTCAGCAATGTGCTCCTGCAAGTTCCTCCCTGGCGTTGGATATAGGCAACTGCTGCCCTGTTGTTCATCTTCAAAGCCTGTTGAATAAATATTGGGATGCATGATGACATGGTGCCCAGAAGACTGAGACATTGGGAGGCTGATAAGCTGCTATCAATATTATCTTGCTGACTGTCACTGCTTTTCCTGATGGTATTGAGACAGATGCATTGGCGGTATTGAAGGATGCACCTAAGTACACCAGCTGCTGGGTTGGACTGAGTTACATAGTTAGCCAGGTTGAAAAAAGGCACAAGTCCATCTAGTTCAACCAATAAAAAAAAGAAAGAATTGGCTCTGGATAACAGAAGGATATCGCCCAGGTAGTGGTGGATCCAGAGACCCTGCACTCAGAGCGGGGCTAGTAGAGCAGTGAGGACTTTCGTGAATGTCCTTGGAGATATGCATAGGCCGAAGGGAAGACTAGTAAACTGCAGATGTGTCTGACCAACTGCAAACCTCAGATATCCCTGAAAGGAGGGCAAGATTGAAATCTGGAGTTAAGTGTCCTGCAGATCCAATGAAAGCATCCAATTGGCCATCTGTATAGTCTTAATAATTGTGCGGATGGATTCCATCTTGAATTTTTCCAATAGGATGAAGTGATTCAACCTCTTCAGGTCTATAACTGGACGCCACTCTCCATCTTTCTTGTGGACCATAAATAGGATGGAGTAAAACACTGTGTACTTTTCTTAAGAGGGAACCAGTGTTATGCCGCGTACACACGGTCGGAGAATCCGTCGGAATGCGTCTTATCGGACCGTGTCGTCAGATAATCCGACTGTGTGTGGTAAGCATCGGACTGATTCCGTCCGAATCTCTGTCCGACCCAATTTTCCAACATGTTGGAAATATTTCCCGACCAACTGGGCCGGTCGGACCTAATCCGATCATGTGTAGAGCATTTTGATCGGACCAAGTGCCACGCATGCTCACATTCAAATTCCGACATGGAAGCGCTCGTTCAGGTAAAACTACTGCTCGTAAGCATTTCATCAAAGAAAAATAAAATGTATTTTGTTTGCTAGAAAACAAAACTAGGAACGCAGCACTGGAGAAACTTCTTAACTTTGGTGCAGCCTTTGGCCCCTAGGGCAGACATGACTAAATGAGATATAAAAAAATTGGTGGCCTGGGGAGTAGATATCTCAGAGAGAGAAGTCTGGTCCCGAAGTCCTAGAGAGCAGGAAATTCAGATGCCATTTCTGTCCCCAGGATGTGGATCTTCAAGAGGCTGCATCTTCTGGCACACCAGACTCAACCCAGGCCATCACTCTCTGGTCTTCCTTTGGGACTTCCCACCAGGCATCCTTCCAGGCTGTGGCTGGGGTCCTGTAGCTGGGGCAGGAGAAGGAGGGCATTGGTGGACCTCCTGGCTGCCACTTGCCACAGCCTCCCCCCGACTGAGGTCATCCTGTGTATGAAAAGGGGACATAGTTTTAGTTTTTTGATCATCAATCACACCATTTTTGTGCTCCTGGCTTTTGCTAATTGAATGTTACCAAATAGAACAGACTATCATTCTGACACCAGCATTTTTCTTTCCCGTCCCAATAATTTTTGGTCACTACTGTCTCTTGAGATGTAAACCACTTGGAGAAATCTCAACTTACAGATCAATAAGAACATCTAGTTAACATCATTAAATGTAACACAAGAAATATGTTCAACAATGCAATACCTGTCTCAAGCTGGGCCCCACCACATGGTGCTGCCTGGAAGGCCCAGGTTGGACATCAGAAGACTCAGCTGGGGGTGAAGGATGCCTTGGAGGAAGCCTGGAGAGTGGTGGCCTGGGTACCCCTTGGTCTACCAGAAAATGCAGCCTGTCAAAGTGCACCATCCTAGGGTAATAAACAGCATCTGGATCTCCTGCTCTCAAGGACTCCAGGTGCTTCTTTCTCTCCCTGAAACATGTAAGCTTCATGGCCACAATTTTGAGATTCAGATAGGTCATGTCTGCCGTGTGGACCCTGATCTGCAACAAAGCAAGCAGTTTCTCCAGTGCTGCATTCCTCTTTGATCTGTCATTATAAAACTTGTTGTGGAACTGCCACAGGCAGGGCATCTCCATGTACAGTTCTATGAATAGCCCCATAAAGTTGGCATTATTGAATGGATCCATTTTGTCTGCAAGACACAACACAAGACAAACCCTCAAATACTAATAATGCAATTAAAATCCCTCCTAATCTTGTCCCAGCATGGGCCTAGATACAAGCAGTCTAGTCTAGTGAAGCACCAAGTTAAAAATGTTACCTTCGTTTCCATGTTCGCCGCGTCCGTGATTCCCACTCTCCTCCCAGATCGTTCGGACGATACACATGTGTTGCGTTTTATATACAGTGCGCATGCATGAAACTCCGCCCGCCCCTGACGTTCTTTCCAGACTATTCCCCACCCCTTCGCTTCCCACGCAGTGGGGAGAGCACATGGTGGAGAGAACGCAGGTGCGCACTAATAGTTCCACTAACGAGGAGGAGGGTGAGGAAAGCCCGGAGCCTGAAACGTCCCGATCCAGGAAGACAAGATTTAGGGCCTCAAATATGTCTTTTGGAGAGATGTTGGAGATGGTCGAAATATTGAACAGGACCGACTATGATGGGAGGTATGGACCTTACCCAAACCCAAATATCAGAAAGGCCAAGATCATGAATAAAGTTGTGAAGAGTCTTCTGAAGAATTTTGGGGTACGCCGATCCAAGGATCAACTGAGAAAACACTGGTCAGACCTGAAACTTAGGGAGCACGAGCAGTACCTAAGGATCAAGCGTGTTCTTAAAAAAAGTAAGTAGTTGTCGTGTGTTCATATGATTATTCTTGCTTGCATACATGCCCCATGTGCTTTGATTTCATGTTGTGCATTTTAAAATGGCCACTTTCAAGGTCATGGTTTCGTTCGTTCGTATGAAACATCGTTCTGCAGGGAAGTATTCCAGCTTAACAAAGTGTCCCCAATAATGTTCTCACCTTGTAACTCGGCCCAAAAACACAATTGTACAACACTTCCAAGCAATGTTGCAGATTCCTATTTCTGCCCTCTGTGTGCTAATTAATCTTTGTTTACATTCTCATAGGGGAGAGAAGACTAGGCAAGTATGAGGACACCAGGGACCACACCCCTCCCAAAGAAGGGCAACTTCCAAAAGAAGAAACAGAGGAGCAGGAGGAGGAGGAGGGAGAGATTGTGGAGGTTGGACAAATTGTCACCACAACAGGTGAGTGTCGGAGAACACAGCTTCCGGTAAGCTCACCATATTTGTATTACATGGTGTGTTTGTTCGTTTTGTTTTCTAGGTGATGTGGAGGAAGATTCCCGTTTTACCAGTGAAAGTGCCCAGATCTTGATCGGGGAGATAATGGGGTGCAATAGGGATTTGGAAATTGTACAACAAAACATCAATGATGTTAAAAATAAGATGAAGAACATCATTGATGTTTTGGGGAGAGTGTGAAAAATAAAAAACTAGATAGGGTTTTATTTTTGCTTTTTAACATAAAAATGTTGTATTTTGCATAATTAAACATTTTGAAGATGCACAGAGTGTGTAAACATGCGCTACCTCCCATCATGGGGGATCAATGTACATGTTTTGTGGAAAGTGTCTGAGATGAAGGGGTTGCAGCCCCAAAGCATGTACATTGATCCTCCATGATGGAAGTTAGCACATGTTGACACACTGTGTGCATCTTCCAAATTTGGATTCTTCAGGGGTCACACATGTGATGAAGGCAATATCAGCCCAGTTTGTACATACTCATGTCTGATATTGTCTTCACTTTTCAAAGTTGAACTTTGTAAGTTCCTGTGTTCTGTATTTTACGGTTTGATACATGCCTGTTTACACAAAAAAAAACAAGTAAAAAAAAAATATGATTAAACTCTGTTTTGGATACCCAAAATCTCTTGGTTTGTTGTAAAAAACCTTTATTAAACGCACATATGAATGTGCTTGTATTAAAAAGTTGAATTCTCAACAATGTGTGTGTGGCTTCCTTTTTCATTGGGCTTAAAATGTATTTGTAGTGAAATTTGAGTTTGTGCTGAGAAGGAGTGCGATTTAATAAAGGCAACTCCACTTTGCACTCCAAGTGCAGTTTCAGGTGTACTTTTGCAGTGCACTTGTAGTGCATAGTGGATGTGCCTTTAGTAAAAAGCACCCACAGTGATGTGTAAATTTGGACAATCATGCCATTTTCCTGCCATGGTGCTGAAAATTAGCATGATTTTGGTCAGTAATTCACTACATATATTAATTACAAAAAGAAGGTGTGTGTGTAGCAGACCCACAACATAATAAGATTATCTGAAGAAGAGACTGTCCCCTCATCTCGCTCTGAACTTGGGTTTGCACTGTTGGTGAAAAAGGCACAACTATAATAAAAATGGCAAAGTGGGAGGCCACAGTCTGCCATTCCTGTGGCGTTGAAGGACACTGTGTAGTGACACAAGAAAAAAACCTAGTAATTTGACAAATCAACATTGCATGCAGATAAGACACCCACATTTTTTGGCAAAATTAGTATAACATTTTTTGAAATGAGTATTTAAAGCCTAAAGTATAAGGTCCCCTTATGAGAGTCATATCCGCCCCCCCCCCATCTGATGGGCCGTTGCTTAAAAATGAGGGGGGATGTTTAGGACAGATAACGCTCTCCACTTGATTGAGAGCTGAATGCCTAAATAATGTGTGATACTTTGTGAAGCCCCTCCTTAGTTACACTATTGGCAGCCCACCGGACAGGTAAGGCCGCGTACACACGCGGGGACTGTTCGCCCAACTTTGTCCGCTGAACAGTGTTTCGGCAAACAGTCCGCTCGTGTGTGGGCTTTCAGCGGACAGTTTCAGCGAACAGTCCGCTGAACAAGGTTTTTCGGAAATTCCGAAAAACTGTCCGCTGAAACAAAGTTTCAGCGAACAGTCCCCTCGTGTGTAGGCTTGTTCGTCAAACTAAGTTCCCGCGCATTCTCAGAAAGGATTTACACGCCGAAAGTTATAATGCAGTGTATAGGACATCGTATTTTTCGTCCCGTCGTACGTGCCGTTCACGTCATCGCGCACGGTTTCAGCAAACTGTTCGTTCGTCGTGTGTGGCCATGTCCGTCCATGCTAATTTTGAGCGGACTGTTTGCCGAAACTGTTTGACGGACAAAGTTGGGCGAACAGTCCCCGCGTGTGTACGCGGCCTAAGAAGTGTCATAATAACAAAATGGAAGGACATTTTGACATTCTGCTATTACATAGCAAGAAAATTAATGTGTTTAAAAAATAAAAATAGCATTTGAAAGTATTGAGGCAGGCCCTTACACTACATGCTTTGGTGAATTTGTCCATAAATGTGATCATGATAAAGGTATTTAGAGTGTGTATTGGGTTGGGTCAAGTCATCAGATAGAAGATTGCTATCAGCTGAGCTAGCAGTTGGGGAGAGGGGGGTTCCTAATGAGTTTGGCACAACTCCAAAAAAACAAAAAAAGGTCACTTTGCATGAATTGAAGCACACACATCACATTTGTAGAGATTTTAGGGGGTGTTTAGGGTAAAGCAATACTATGGAGCTGCCAAAAGACATTGTTAAGTGACTAGACTATAGTTTTAGGGGCCAAGAAGAGCATGGTGGGGAAGTTAGTGAGGCAAATCTGCATGAGGACAAAGGGGAAGAGCATATGAATTAGAGCATATTGCAATGATGGTAATTAGGGAATGAGGAAAGAAATGCAAGATATTAGCAATCATGAAATACATAGAATGTGATATTCAAGGCTAAAAATGAGCATAATATAGTCCTTCTGCAGGAGCTGAATGATGGCAAAACAGTTCTCTGGAATAATGATCCCCAGAGCCTGGGGGGGAGATGCCTGTAGAGAACTTGAGGTCCCTGTCGCCAAGTAGCGCAACGTGGCGATGAGCCTCTGCTCAGGAGTTATGTTTTGCCGCATGCAGGTATCCTGCCTGGTGATATAAGGGGTGAGCAAAGCCAGCAGAGAGTGAAAAACGGGGTCCGTCATCCTGAGAAAAATCCAGAAATGATCAGGATTATTCTCGCGGATCTCACGGAGCAAAGGCATGTGGGAGAATTGGTGACGCTGGCGCAACCAATTCTTGGTCCACAAATGCCTCCCCTCCCTGTTCATGGACTGGGCTTGTGCCAAAGTCAAAGTAAGAACCCCTGCACAGCACAAACTGTACGATGAGTACGTAGACGAAACATGTTTGGAAAACGGTCGGCTGGTCAGAACGGACACCAGAAAGCACCGATAAACAGCAAGGCCTGAAAGGACGACCTGAATAGCAGAAGCAAGCAGACAATAAAAAATGCCTTTCAAAGCGTACTATACCAAGATATAGTCCACAATGAGAAGCAAATACTTAATGATTGCACGCACTGATTATCAGATACGTAAAGACAAGCACAAACTGAAGAGCGGTAGCGATCTGAATCACTAATCTGAAAAGCGCAAATCGTCTCTCACCAAACTTCTACTAAAACACGAGATCAGCAGAAGGAGCCCAAAGGGTGCCGGACGTGGTGCTGAACTTCCTTTTTCTAGTCCCGCCGTACACGGCTTACGTCACCGCGTTCTTGGCAACCGCTAAATCTGACAACTTGGCCCGACCGTGTGTATGCAACAGTTTGGGACACAATCCGTCGGACTAAATCCAACGTATTTGGCTGGCAAAATCTCCGACCGTGTGTACGTGGGCTTACAGCTTGCTATGCTTGGAGTGTTTGTATGTACTGTAGCAGTACACCTGCTTTTTGTGGTGCCTCTGGGATGTTGGTGGGCAAAAAGTGACCTGGAGCAGGGGCGTTGAGAAACATACAGAAATGGCCCTCGGTGACTGTTTTCACCCAAATATCTGTACAATTTTTTACCCGCAAAGTGCGTCAAACTGGCTCCTACTGGGAGCATCTGGGACTGCTTGCAGGCTCTGATGAAGGTTGCCTGTGTCCCACTAAAACCGCTGCCTGAGGTCCTTGCTTGACGAATGAATCTAGATTTTCTGTATCTGAAGGAATGGAACCTACTGGGAAAAGTCTTTGAACTCTTTTGTTTCCTGTCCTGCGGTAGCAGATTAGATTTGCCCCCGAACACTTTTTTTTTAATCAACAAAAAGGTTTTTATTGATGAGAACCAAAGGCATTACATGAAATATAATACACATGTATGACATTTGAGTATGTATAATGAGAATAACAGGGATCTTAATTCTCACAACAACATAAAATTGCCTTTAACTGTAAAGTTATCACTGTTCTCATACACCCAGAAAGAGAAATCAGTGCAGCAGCCTAGTGCTCATTCAATAAAGAAACACAACTAAAATAGGAATTGGATTAAAAGTCCAGTATTTAACCAGCCATTGACATATCATCATGGGTTCAGATCCGTCAATCATGCAAAACACTCACATCATGTTTCAAATCTTAACACATATTATAAAACTCCAATAGCAGCTTCATATGTCCAACTATCCCATCGGCAGCCTATCCAGAGCCATTTGTCGCGGAGCCACCTGAGGAACTTAACCAACTATGCCATATATTGAAAAATGTATTTGGTGATTTCCTATGTTAATATGTGTTTTTTTCCCGGATAAGAGTAGTATTAACCATTTGGATCCACTGCTCCTCCCCTGGGGTGAGTGCCGACAACCATAGATGGGCAATCAGTTTCCTAGCCATGTAAAGTAGTCTCATGAGGGAAATGTATACCGAGGGGAGGTACAGGTCTTCATCCAGGTTACCTAGTAAGCCCACCAGTGGCTCCAGTCCAAGCTGAACCTGGAAAACACTGTTTATTCTAATGATAACACATTTCCAGTACCTCACTAGCTTGGGGCAGTGCCAAAGCATGTGAATAAGGTCACCCAGGTGAGCCTGGCATGTGGGACATATGGGTGAATCGCGCTTGCCCCATCTATGCAATTGCACAGGAGTACGGTATACCCTATGCAGTATGAACAGGTGGGAGAGTCTTTGTGCCACTGACAATGATGCCACAGGACCCACTACCAGGATTTGATTCCACTGCTCACCATCAATGGGGCCGACATCTCACCCCACCCCTCTCTACATGGCAACAAATCTGGGGCTTGTATGTGAGATAGTAGGTGGATATAGATTCTGGAAATGATTCCCTTCTTTTTTGGGTCAGAGTATATGGATTTGAGGAACGTGGAGTCTTCTAGTTGCATGTTAGAGTGTCTGCTCTGATATCTAATGGCATGTTGTAGCTGTATTTATTGGAAGCGGTGGCCTTTGAGCGCAGGGAATTTGTTCATCAGTTGGGTAAACGGTTTTAAGACAGGTCCATTGACTATTTGAGTGAGGAATCTAACCCCAGCCCTTTCCCAATATGATGGGCTGGGTACCCTGGTCAGGTCAATGTAAAAGGTGTGATTTTGACCTTTCCAAATTTTCATCAGTGACCGAGCTGTGGGGTAAGTAGAGGGAAACCCATTTTCACAAGGCAGTATAGTCCGTGTTAGAGCCCAGGAGAAGACCCCTAGAGGGGTCTGACCCCTGCTTGAGATTCTATCCCGTGAAATGTTGCAATTGCGCAGTCAGGTAGTATATTAGAGGGTGTGGGACCACCATAACCCCCTGATCCTTAGGGAGCTGTACAGTGGCCAGCTTAATTTTCGCCACTCCACCTTTCCATATAAGAGATCTGAACTGTGAATCCATGCGATAGAACCAATACTGTGGTATCCAGATTGGGGCATTATATAAAATGTACTACATCTGCGGTGCCCAGATCATTTTTATGAGATTAATGCGACCGGTCACTGACAATGGCAGTCTACTCCTCATGGCCGCCTCTTTGGTCGGGTGCTGTGTTCGGGCGCCATCTTGGCCTCCATGTTCCGCGGCCTGCATGTTGTCCTTTCTGCTTTTGCGGGACATGTCCGCTGCCAGGATGTGGATGAAATTTGCACCTCTGGCTCGGGGAGGAGAAGAGGAACCCTCCGGTGTAGATAGCGGACGATGCCAGTGTAACAGGATTGATATAACAGGGTAACTGCACAGGATTTCGGCGGAGTTCTCACACAGTGCTTCCTACTCCATCAGCTGCAAGCCATGCCCCTCCCCCGACACACTTTAAACAAGCCATCTCCATCTTACTACCAAAGAGGAATTTGCCATCAAATGGTATCTTGCACCAACTCTGTTTTGAAGGTGCATCCGCTGACCGGGGTTTCAACCATAGAGCCCTTTTAGCTGTGACTGAGTGCAGCATTGCTCTGACTGAGTACTTGAACATGTCTATTGCTGCTTTGCCAATCAAACCTGCTATCCATGGCACGAATAATGTCTGCCCTTGGTACCCCCATTTTAAAGCGGTTGTAAACCGCTGGACAATATTTTATTTTATTTTTACGCAAGGTAAAGCCACTGTGTGCTAGTATGCATTGCATACTAGCACAATATGTTAAACTTACCTTAAATGAAGCCCCCCCATGCCGAGAGGTCAGAGCTGGAGGCCACCTCTATCTTCACCCGTCTTGCTTCCGAGTTCGTCGGCTCCGGCTCTGTGACTGTCTGAAGCCATGATGACGTCACTCCTAAGTGGGGATGTGCTGAGTGTTCGAGTCGAACCCATGTTCGACTCGAACAACAGCTGTTCGCCCGTTTGGCGAAACCAGAACATTATGGGTCGTTCGTGCCAAATTCGAGTGGCGCTCACGGCCCATAATGCACTGCAGCATTGCAGTGCATTGCTGGCTGATGATTGGCCAAGCATGCACTATGACCCGCATGCTTAGCCAATCACAGCGCCGTCAGCGAATAGAGCAATAATTGGCCTTTCTCCCATGGATGCAGTGCATGCTTGTTGGATTACTCAGGGATAGGATGAGCTTGGTGTTCGAGACGAATGCATGTTCGACTCGAACACTGGCTGTTCGCCCATTCAGCAAAGCCAGAACTCTGTGGGCCGTTCTCGCCATATTCGTGTAGCGCTCACGGCCCACATTGCACTGTGCCATTGCAGTGCATTGCTGGCTCATGATTGGCCAAGCTTGCACTGTGACCCCGCATGCTTGGCCATTCACAGCCATAATTGGCCACAGGCAAGATGCCTGAAGAAATAAAGATAAATCCCATTTGGGAAAACTAACAATAGGTCTAGGTTTTACTTTAGCCATAGCCCTAAAAAATCTGATTATTAAAGGTTCCCCTGACAGGGTCCTTTCCAAAGAAACTGATAAAGCAGCTACCTGCGTCTTGAGCGTACTTGCTGCTAACCCCTTCTCCAATCCTTCTTGAAGAAATTCCAAAACTGAAATTGTACTAAGCAAATTAAAGTTTTTTCTGGAACACTAGGTATTATACACCTTCCAGACTTTGAAATAAATGTCTCATGTCACTTTTTTCCTACTTGCAAGAAGGGTAGTAATAAGTATCTCTGATAAGCCCTTCTGTCTTAAGATTTGTTCTTCAGAAACCAGGCTGTTAAATTGAGATAAGCTGGATCTAGATGGAGGATCTGGCCATGACTCAGCAGATCTGTTCTGCTTGGCAACTTTCAAGGAGGTTTTACTGAGAGGTTCATCAAGATTGAAAACCATGGTCTTTTCGGCCAATAAGGAGCTATTAAGATTAGTTCCGTGGATTCCAGCCTGAATTTGGCTAACACCCTTGGAATCAGCTGAAATGGGGGAAAAGTGTAAGACAGCTGGAAGTCCTACTTGTGGGCCAACGCATCTATTCCAAGAGCTTGATCCTGCCTCTAAAGGGAGAAGAAGTCTGGTACTTTTGCATTTTCTTGTTTTGCAAAGAGGTCCACCTGAGGGGAACCCCATCTCCTGGAGATCGTCTCGAATAATTCCTGATTTAGAGACCACTCGGCTTCCCTTATTTCTCTCCTGCTGAGGAGATCCGTCCACTTGAAATGGACTGCAGATAGAGAGGCCAACTTGTTCAAATCTAAGGATTTGGTAAGCTAGCTCCATCAAGGTTCTGCTTTTTGTGCCCCCTTGCTTTGTTAAATATAATACTGCCGTCATATTGTCCGACAATATTTGAACATGCTGTTTCACTAGAACTTCCTGGAAGGAGAGAAGGCTTAGGTGAATAGCCTTCAACTCTCTCCAATTCGATGACCTTCTTGCCTCTGGTTTAGACCAAACCCCCGAACCATTTGTTCTTCCAGGTGGGCACCCCAGCCCTATGCACTGTCATCTGTGATCAGTCTTCTGGTTACCGGGAAGGACCAGAGAAGCCCTTTTGAGATGTTTCTTAGGTTTCTCCACCACCAGAGCGATCTTTTTGTTCTTGCCCCTATGAAGAACTTCTTCTCCAGGGGTTCCTGGTATGATCAATTCCTCAAGATATCCGCCTGCAGTGGATGAGCATGGAACCTGGTCCACTGTACGTAGGGAATTGTCGCTGTCAACAGGCCCAGAGCTGACACGGCTTGTCTTACGGAAATCTGAGTTGAATTGAAGTGCTTTCAGAACTGACTGCATCTTCTCTATTTTCTCCTGGGGTGCTATTGGAATATGGAGATAGGCATCTCTCGAGTCGATGGAAGCCATGTAACACTTGGGGGTCAGTAAGTTCCTCACCGAAAAAAATCGCATCCATCCTGAATTTTTTGTATTTTATGGATCGATTCAGAACTTTCAAATTGAGAAACAGGCGGAACTTTCTGGATGTTTTTTTGACCAGAAAAATATGGGAGTAAAACCCTTTCCACTCTTGACCTTTTGGAACCTGGGAGATGACTTTCTGTTGCATCAGCTCTTGTAGAAGAAATTACATAGCCAGAGCTTTCTCCTGATCCCTTGGCAGGTTTGTAATGTAAAACCGACTTGGGGGACTTTGTGAAAATTCTAGATGATAACCCTGTTTGATTAACCCCAGAACAAATGGACTTCTTGTCGTTTCTTCCCAAACTGGTAAGGAATCCTGAAGTCTCCCGCCTACTGGGAGATCGTCATTGTTTTTTAGGGGATTGCTTGGGGTTTCTAAACAGTACCCCGCCTCTGCCTCTTCCTCTCTGAGGATTCCAGGGTCTTTTCTTTGTCTGGTCTTTTTCCTTATCGGTTTGTCAAAAAGGACAAACATTCTTCCTCTGCTGCACCACTTTCTTTTTCTGTGGGAAAGCTTTCTTTTTGTCTGCAGTCCTGTCAAGGATAGCCTCCAGTTCTGGCCCCAACATCAGGTCCCCCGAAAAGGGAATTCCGCATTACTTTAGAAGCCGAATCCCCTGACCAAGTCTTTAGTCAGAGGGCTCTTCTCGCTGAGTTAACGAGCGCTGAGGATCTGGCAGATATCCTGATAGACTCTGCAGAGGCATCTGCCATATATTTGACGGCCTTAAGCAATGTAGGGAAGGACTCTAATATAGCTTTTCTGGAGGTACCTGCTACCACGTGACTCTTAAGTTGGTCTAGCCAACACTTCAAATTCCTAGCTACAACTGTAGCTGCCATTGCGGGTTTCAGATTGGCTAAAGATGAATCCCAGGCTTTCTTCAGTAGCCCATCTGCCCTCTTGTCCATCGCATCTTTGAGAATCCCCATATCCTCAAAGGCTAAATCAGTCTTCCAAGACACTTGTGAAAAGGCAGCATCTATTTTTGTTATTTTATTTCACACAAATTCCTCATTTTCCTCAAAAGGAAACCTCCTTTTAAGGGCTTTAGAGAAGAACTGCCCTTTTTCTGGATCCTTCCATTCCTTTTTAATAGTGCCTGTTAAAACTTTATGCACAGGGAAGACTCTGTGTTTAATCTCCTCCAGCCCTTGGTACATCTTGTCATGTGCCGACAGCTGGGTTTTTTCTTCCTGGATCTCCAGGGTAGTATAAATTGCCTTGAGTAGATCATCCACCTCCTCAAGTGAAAGTTTGTATCTAGATGATCTGGCTTCTTCTTCCTCCTCAGAATCAATGGATGAGGGAGGAATGCTTTCCCTTTCTTCCTCAGACTCACTTTCCACCTGTATGGAAGTGGACGGAGGGAAACTGGACTGAGAGCTCTATTCTTGGCTGGAACTCTGGCCACGCTTTTTCACAAGGGAACGCACTGTCCCTAGGGCCTCTGCTATTTCTTTTTTTTTTAAAGAAGATAAGAGCTCCTTGCACTCCTGTGAGGACTCTTCTTTTACTAAATCCGCAATGCAGGATCTGCACAGGGGTTTGGGCCAAGAGTCCCTTAAAGGATTTTTGCATGAGGGGCATTTTTTCCCTGATGTTCTCTCTGACTTGGCAGTAGCTTTCTGAAACAACGGAAAAACAAAAGAACCCCAAGGTCCTTCTTTAGCTATAGCCTCTAAAAATGAGAACGGATAGCACCCACAGCCAACACCCTAAGTGCCCAGAGTCTCACTCCTTGCTGAACTGCTAATGGAACATTTACACCAAAGCAGACAGCTGCAGGTTTTTGTTTCAACAAAAAAGAAAAACACCCAGTGATATACAAGGAAAGAGGCACCGCTGTACCTCTCCTACCTGGGACTGGCCGGGAACCTGGACGCCTGCATCCGATTCTTCCTCCATAACAAACGTTGCAGCCACTGCCTGTGTGCTTTGGAATGGGGTCCTCCATGTGCCAAACAAAAGGAAGTCCCGGCCAGAGGACTTGCCCTTCCTCCTGCATTCCAGAAGCTGGAACCAATCGCTGCTATGCCCTGCCGGAAGTCTCCGCCCACCGGAACAGGCGTCACTCGCTGTCCGGGATTTGACGCCGCCATGTCGAGGCCTGGCATGGAACGCTCGTTCTGAGCACAACCGCGGCCCCCCAAACACCATGGGTGGACGACCTCCAGCAGACCATTACTCCTGTGAGTCGACGAAGGAAGGGACACCGAAACAACCCCCCCCCCCCTCACGTGTAGGAAGGTGCTGGGCTGGTCTTGAGCATAAAATCTGAAGGTACTGCCAAAACCCTCTCCTTGGAGAGAGCGCAGCCCCTCTGGTTCCCCAGCAGTGCTTCCATGGCGGAGGAAACACTAAAACTGATAGCATGGTGGAAGCAGTGTTTCCTGTGAAGGGGTTGAGCTACGCTCTCTCCAAGGTGCTGTCCTGAAAGGCGAAGGGAGAAAAACACTTAAGTTAGCCCAATATTTTTGCATAATGCAAAAGATGATGTTAAGTAAATAACATGTTATGCTTTAAAATTGCATCTGCCCGTGGAATGGTGGCAAACTACAGTGCTTAAAACTCTCCATATACAACACTTTAAATGCTTTTACAGGTTACCAGTTTAGAGTTGCACAGGAGGTCTGGTGCTAGAATTATTGCTCTCGTGCTGACATTCACAACAATACCTCAAACGTGTGGTTCGATGGCCGTTCACATTAGCGTGCAAGGGTAACGTATGCATTTGCACATAAGCACAGTAGGATGGGGGCACTTTAAATTTATTTATTATTTATTTATTACAAAAAAAAAAAATATATATATATATATATATACACACATATATATATATATATATATTTTTTTTTACACTTTTTTTGGTACTAACTTTATTGCTATCAAAAGGGATGGACAACATGCCTTGTGATAGCATGGACCATGACAAGTCCTCTTTATGTAGAGATTTGGGGGTATTACACCCCATATCCCTCCTCTGGCCTCCCATGTAGACGATCAGACAAAGATCATTCTGATCAGCTATTTACCTGGCTGTTGACTAGACATGTGCACCTTCGTTAATTCCGAATTTCCAAATTTTTTAATTTCCGAAATTTTCGAATTTCCGAATTTCAAAATTTGCGAAATTATGAATTTCAAAATTTTTCAATTTCCAAATTTCGGATTTTACGAATTCTGGATTTCCAAATTTCGGATTTTCGGAATTCCAAATTTCGGATTTCCGAATTTTCAGAAATTCAAAAAGAGAAAGAAAATCTGTTTAATTCTAAATAATAACTATTAAATTATAGGTATTGGAATTCCCTTTCAAATTTGTCTGTTAGTAAACGTAACGAGTACAAATTTATCCGACGTTACGAATTATCTGAAATAAGGAATGCCACATCCAACCAAAAGGAAAGTAACAATCTAATAATAATACAACATTTTTATTATTAGTAATTATTTATTATGAATTAGTTCCGTTCCATTTGTTTCGATGCGGCATTCGTTATTTCAGATAATTCGTAACTTCGGATAAATTTGGAAATCCCAAATGTTAAAATTCCTGAAATTTACTAATTCCGAATTTCCGATTTTCGGAATTTCCAAAAAAAAGCAAAAAAACAAATGAAACGGAAATGAAAATGAACTAATTTATTGTCAGTGCACATGTCTACCGTTGACGGCCAGGTAAACAAAGGGGTGAAACCAGAAGTGACAAACTGCTCGTCCAGGGTCACAGAGAAAGGGGAACAACGTCAGTTATTCTTTCTCTGTACAGGGCAGCTATCGCTCCCGGCCTTCACGATGGGACTTTTTAGGCTCTATTTTTTTCTATTTTCATCTGGTCATCCAGCCAGTAAGTCATGGGTAGCCTTGGCCCTAGGGAGCTCCTGTTATTTTTTTAGGTTCCATGTAGACCAGCAGCTCCTAAACATGACTTAAGGAGCTTTTGGCATTTTTTGCCGAAGTTCCTAAACTCAACTTTATAAAAGCCTGTGTCCATGTGCACATAGACTTTTAGGATCATTTAGGAGCTGCTGAGGTTAGAAGAGGTTCGACCTCCCCTAACCTCTCTCTCCTGAATGCGTAAGAATTGCATTCAGGATAGGAATGTTTTAACTGCTGGTTGCAAAACACGCAAAATCGCTGCAAATGGCTGTAAAATCACGGCGTGATTTTGATATATTTTGAGGTTTCCCATGGCCGGTGGACAAAGTAGTTCAAGTGTACATGAAGCCTTAAAGGAGTTGTAAAGTCACCATTTTTCACCTTAATGCATTCCAAGCATTAAGGTGAAAAACCTTCTGTGCTGCAGCTGCCCCCCCCCCCCCAGAACCCCCCTTTTTCTTATCTGAACCCAATCAGTGACGAGCATGAGCCCAGCAGCTCCAGCCACTGTCTCAGGTCCTGATTGAATAGATTGATATCAGCAGGAGTAATTGGCTCCCGCAGCTGCCAATCAAATCCAGTGACACGGGAGCTGGGGGCAGGGCTGAGTCCTGCTGTCTGTGTCAATGGACACAGCAGCAAGACTCGGGAGCGGGCCTGCAAATTAGCGCCACAGAGGGACCTCAGAAAAAGTGGATCGGGGCTGTTCTGTGCAAAACCCTTGCACAAAGCAGGTAAGTATTACATTATAAAAAAAAAAAAAAAAAAATTATAATTACTTTAATGTGGTTGCCTATCTTTCACATTTTTCCCCCTCTAGAGGGAGAACCCTCTGCTAAAGTGAAAGCTTGTTGGTGGCTTTTTTGCTTGAAAGGACCCTGATTCAGTCCTGTTCCCACTAGTGGTCATTGGTTGCTGTTTTCCTGGAAGCCCTTCCCCCCGCTAAACAGGAAAGCTTGTTGGCGAGTGGAGACAGCACACGCCAGAACTGAAGGCACAGGCAGTATTTCCTGTGAAGCCAGGCTGGGCATCATTACAGAGCCACAGGGCAGTATGGCTTTTCAGCTTTCCTTGGGTTTACTTGAGTACCCCTGGGAGGGAAAAGAGACTCTGGCAGATTTCTACCTGGGTCTGTTGCTATGTAAAGAGTTTAGTTTAAGAGCTGGTCTGCAAAATTGCCATGTAAGAAGTTATTGGCAGGCTTCCCATTCCAAGAGGAATGCTTGTTTGGGTCGGTTTTAAACATATAATATATATAGAAGATCGCAGGAGGAAAGAGCTTGCTTCTCCATCAAAGGAAGAAGGGTAAGCGTCCAGCTCGTATGGCATCTATTGCTTCTACATTAGGATCTACTTCCTCTACACATCTCAGAGGAATAATCAAAAGATTCTAAGAGGCTCCTAAGCCATCGTTAGAATCTCACATAATAATAGCAAGGGGCCATATAATAATCAGCTATAAACTATAGTAACAGACACAATCTTAAGTGAACAAAGCTATCTATGTCACTACCAGTCAGGAGCTTGTCCACTTTGGTATCTGTTACAAAAACTAAAAAAAAAACATAAAGGAAAATATCTAGTGGATAAGACACTATACAATAACCGCTTGCCAACCGCCGCCTGTATATAAGATACCACATCTCACCTCTAGGCTGGGAAGCCTGAAATAAAAAATAAAAAAATCCTGGCTTCGATCGTATCTGTGAGTCGGTAGAAGTACCAGATGGCAACAGGGGGGGTTGCATCCCCTCTCTTCTCCCATAAGAATAGTCAAGCAGTGGAACAACTGCTATGATTATTCTTATGGTGTAGGGAATCGCCGTCTGAAAAAGCTGATATCTGAAAGATACCTGTAGCTGCAGGCATCATTCAGATATCCCCACACAAAATCAAGGACGTCATATGATGGCCGGCGAGCGAAAAGTGGTTAAAATGCATTTTTTTTAACAAAAAGTTGTCCATTTATACAATATTTCTAACACATAGCACGTACAAAAACGGCTCCCCAAAATGGATTCTCTTACTCCTCCTGAGTACGGCGATACCCCATATGTGAGACTTCCACAGCATGGCTGAGCATGGCCGAGCATTGCAGATTATGGCCGAGTATGGCTGGGTATTGCAGGGTATCACCGGGTATAGATGGGTATTGCAGGGTATCACCGAGTATGCCTGGGTATGGAAGAGTATTGCTAGGTATGGCAGAGTATTGCTGGGTATTGGCAGGGTATTGCAGAGTCAATTGTTACAGAGCAGCACTGTGGGTACTACAGATCTAGCCTATAGCGCTGCTGCCACCAATATCTCCCCTCTCACACTATACCGATCGGTACAGAGAGGGGAGGGAGGAACCGGCAGCATGACATGTTCTCGGATGTTCTCGGGTGCGCACCCCAGGGGGCGCACAAGAGCGGGATTCTGGGAGGACGTCACTGTATGCCCTCCCGGGGTTAAGCAAACGCCCTGTAGCTGTCATTCGGTTATGGGCCGGTTGTTAAGTGGTTGAGAGCTTTCTGCAGCATACATTCAAATTTTTTAAATATGTCTGAAGCACTGTCTGTGAACCTCCTGTGTCTGAGGCCGCGTACACACGCGCGGACTGTTCGCCCAACTTTGTCCGCTGAACAGTGTTTGGGCGGACAGTCCGCTCGTGTGTGGGCTTTCAGCGGACAGTTTCAGCGGACAGTTGGACGGACAAGGTTTTTCGGAAATTCCGTAAAACTGTCCGCTGAAACCTTGTTTCAGCGAACAGTCCGCTCGTGTGTAGGCTTGTTCGTCAAACAAAGTTGCGCGCATGCTCAGAAAGGATTTTCACGCCGAAAGCTATAATGCAGTGTATAGGACGTCGTATTTTTCGTCCCGTCGTGCGTGCCGTTCACGTCATCGCGCACGGTTTCAGCAAACTGTTCGTCCGTCGTGTGTGGCCATGTCCGTCCATGCTAAGTTTGAGCGGACTGTTTGCCGAAACTGTTGGACGGACAAAGTTGGGCGAACAGTCCGCGCGTGTGTACGCGGCCTGAGTAAGATTTGCCAGTGAAATTCAGAGTGCTTATGCTGAGTTTTAATGGCTTGGCAGTATGTGACGTGCTGGGCTGTGAGGAGACTGCCGTCGCCATATTGGATGATGGCCGGGGCGGCGCTTCTTTAATAGTACCAGTCTTAAGTTTCAATTTTGTACCCTTCAGAACCATAACGGCACCTGATAACTGTTTTTTGGCATCTCTGGGACCTGTAGTTATCCCTGAACCGGAGCTCTAAGCCAGCATTACCATCCTCTCAGACATCCGCGCATGCGCCCCTGACAAAAGAGAAATTCAAATCAATTCAATATTTGGTGTGACCGCCCCTTTGCCTTCAAAACAGCATAAATTCTTCTAGGTACACTTGCACTCAGTTTTTAAAGGAACTCAGCGAGTAGGTTGCTCCAAACAACCTGGAGAACTAATCATGGGTCTTCTGTGGATATAGGCTGCCTCAAATCTTTGTCTCTTCATGTAATCCAAGATAGACTTGATGATGTTGAAATCAGGGCTCTGTGGGGTCCAAAAACAATCACTTCCAGGACCTGTTCTACTTTATGCTGATGAGAAGTCCTAATGACATTTGCTGTATGTTTGGGGTCCTTGTCCTGCTGCTGAATAAATTTGGGACCAACCGCATGCCTCCCCGATTTTATGACTTGATGGATAAGCATCTGTATTTCTCAGCATTGAGGACACCATTGATCCTGATCAGATCTCCAACTCCATTTGCAGAAATGAAGACCCAAGAAGCAAGAAACCTCCACCATGCTTCACTGTTGCATGCAGACACTCATTATTGTACCACTCTCCAGCCCTTCAGAAAATAAACTTCCTCCTGCTGCAGCCATTTCTTTAAAATATTGTGCAGTTCATAGCACCTGCTGCCATTTTTCTGCAGCCCAATTCATATGTTTTTGTGCATAGTTTAGTCACTTCGGCTTTTTTACACATCGAAGGTATGGATTTTCGGCCACAATTATTCCATGAAGACCATTTCTGCCCAGACTTCTCTGAACAGAGGATGGGTGTACATGGCTCCCACTGACTTCCACCAGTTCTGTGCTGATAGCACCGTTGGACATTTTTCAATGACAAAGGGAAGCATGATGATGTTTCCTTGGTTAATCATTGCGTCTACTTTCCTCAACATTGTCCATTTGTTTGTGCTTCTTTAAAAGAGCTTGAACAGCACACCTTGAAACCCAAGTCTGCTTTGAAATCTTTGCCTGGGAGAGACCTTGCTGATGCAGTATAAATACTTTATGTCTTGTTGCTGTGCTCAGTCTTGCCATGGTGTATGACATGTGACATAAAAATTGTCTTTTACAACCTCACCTTAGTAGTGGAGTTTGATTGATCATTAGCACGTGCTTGGTATAATTGGTTAATCATATACCTCGCTCTAATCCTACAAAATCCCTGACTTTGAGCAAGTGTACAAAGTGTGAAAGTGTAAGAACTGATGGCAGTTTAAAGCCAAAGGGTAGTCACACTAAATTTTGATATTTCTTCTGTTTACTCACTTTGCATTTTGTAAATTGATAAAAAAAATATAATTATATATATATATATATATATATATATATATAGGCGCGCCAGGCGGCCAGCATTCCCCAACTGTGGGGGGGGGGGGCCCGCCGCTTATAATTTTGACTGTCCTATCATCCTGGACCATGAACCTTCCTCACTGTGCTGTTTTCTGCTGTACCATTGGCATGGTTATATTTTCTTAGTCCTCTCCATAAAATGTTCCAAAATTTGTGCTTAAAGTAGAACTTTAGGCAACACTTTTTTTATTTTGGAAAGAGTAAGGGAGGGTTATAGCCCCTGTCAGTTTATTTTTTACCATCCCTGTCCCATTGCAGAGATTTCCCTTCACTTCCTGCCCCATAGCCAAACAGGAAGTGAGAGGAAATCTATGCAAATTAGGGGAATCCATCCCCCCCAGGCCCTCAGAACTAGTGTCCCCACTCAAAAATTTCAGGGTGGGTCTGCAAGGGATGGCCTTGACAGGAAAGGGTGGGTGCACAAGTTTAGTCAGACCTAGGGCAGCACAAAACCTAAATACACTGTGTATACACTACTGTCTCATATACACACACATACATAAACACATACACACATACACACTACTTTTTCTACTTTACAGCATTTCTTCACACCTGCCTAAAACCTCTGCACAATACTATATATACCGTACTTCATAAAATTGAATTCACCCCTCAAATTTTTGTAAATATTTTGGCAATCTTCTTATAGCCTAGGCCATCTTTATGTAGAGCAACAACTCTTTTTTTTCAGATCTTCAGAGAGTTCTTTGCCATGAGGTGCCATGTTGAACTTCCAGTGACCAGTATGAGAGTATGAGTGCGATAACACAAAATGTAACACCTGGTAAAACTAACGAGTCACATGACACCGGGGAGGGGAAATATCTAATTAGTCCCAAGTTGGACATTTTCACTTAGGGGTGTATTTGCTTTTGTCGCCGTCGGTTTAGACATTAATGGCTGTGCGTTGAGTTATTTTGAGGGGACAGCAAATTGACACTGTTAGCCCTTGTACACACGGTCGGAAATTCCAACGGAAAATGTTCGATCGGACCATGTTGTCGGAAAATCCGACCGTGTGTGGGCTCCATCGGACTTTTTCCATCGGACTGTCCAACCAACAAAGTTTGAGAGCTGGATATAAAATTTTCCGACAACATGATCTGATCGGACTTTGTCCGATCGTTTGTAGAGAATTCCGATCGGACAAAGTGCCACGCATGCTCAGATCAAATTACGAGACCAAAGCTATTGGCTACTAGCCTGAACGTAGTCCCGTCGTAACGAAAGAAATCACGTTCTGAACGATTGGATTTTCAGACAACTTTGTCCGACCGTGTGTATGCAGTTTCGGACAAAATCCATCGGAAAAAATCAGACGGATTTTGTGGTTGAAATGTCCGACCGTGTGTACAAGGGCTTATACAAACTGTAGACTCACTACTTTACATTGTAACAAAGTGTCATTTCTTCAGTGTTGTCACATGAAAAGATATAATAAAATATTTACAAAAATGGGAGGGGTATACTCACTTTTATGAGATACTGTGTATATATAGAAAAAGGGTGTCCTGCAGCTAGCCAGTAAAAGTCCTGTACAGGACTTGTACATCTCCAAGTTAGCACTTTGATTTGTGTAGTTAGTGCTCGAATTTTGTTTTGGAAGGATGCTTTCTTTTTGTAACACTGTACAGGACTTGTAAATGTTATTGTAAATGGCACAAATGAACACACAACTGTTTGTCACTGTATCATTGAACTGGTATCTGTGTCTGAAAGTGTGCTCACCCCAGGGAGCATTGTACCTGCTACCCCTCCCCAGCATGATATATTATAGTATAGTATTTACAGCATATTGCAGCTTCTTGGACTTTTTACATCTGCAACTAATCTATTCATTCTGTTTCGGTAACATACACAATCTTCATTTATTTATTTTTTATTTATTTATTTTTTAGCCCTTTCCTGCCCCCTTCTCTCCGACACATACTATCTCCAATACTGTCCCTAGCACAGCTGAACATTAACCCCTGCACCTTCATCCTGCCACTGTATGTGACCAGTACATCTAGTGCACCAAGTTTAACCCCCTGTTTCTACATTTCCAAAAAAATTGTGGCAAAATGAGATCACCTTGGGGTGTCTAATTTCCAATGAGGTGTCATTTGTGGATTTTGACTTTCACAGCACTGAAAAATGGCCTGGTAATGAAGGGGTATTGTAGGTTGGTATACAAGGGGTTAAATATTCTTTAAAATACTCTTGAGGGTTTTGTTAAATAATTTAACAAGCCCACCTGTCTGAGGTTTTTACACAGATGAACATAGCTGATTCAATGCCTTAATTCATCAGAACATCTTTAGCAATCTCTGTGCACCTTAAAATGTGGAGCAATTATTTTGCATAAAGCTTTTTGGAGAGTAGTATAATCCATACCCACAATAATATACTTGTACTTTTTTGCAGACTTTACCACAATTTACATTAGTGTGTTTTCACACTGAGGCATTGGGAGCATCGGCGGTAAAGCGCCGCTATTTTTTGCAGCGCTAGTCGGCCACTAGGGGGGTGCTTTTAATCCCCGTTAGCAGCCAAAAAAAGGATTAAATCCACACGCAAAGCACCGCATTAGTGGCGCTTTACCGATGTTTCAGCAGCGCTACCAATTGATTTCAATGGGCAGGGGCACTTTAGGAGCGGTGTATATATAGCTCCTACAGCGCTGCAAAGATGCTGCTTGCAGGGCCTTTTTTACCGTCCTGCAAGCACCCTGCTCCAGCGTGAAAGCACTTGGCTTTCACACTGGAGAGACAGGAGAGGCTATTTACAGGCGCTATATAGGTGCTATTTTTAGCGCTGTAGCACCTGTACAGCACCTCAGTTTGAAAGCAATCTTAGGCTATTACTATACATTCAATAGGGACCTTAATTACTTACCAATGTTTGGTAATACTGGGCCACCGGGGCTGATATTTGCTAGTTGTGTTATGACCTGCAATGCTCCCCCCCCCCCCCTTTTCTTTTCTGCATGATCCAACTAGCCCAAAAAACACTATATAATAAGTTCTGTGGTTCTTTAGCTAGTTTGTGGCCACCAATCTAATACATGCAATACTCTTGACCATGTATTCTCCTGCCCCTGCATTCCTTGCAACCTTTAGTTTGCAATCAGATGACACCAAAAATATCAAGCCATTCAGCCGTGTTTTTAAGAGAGCATGGGGTAAAACTATGCCCCTGAAAGACTTTGCCTGGTATTAAGCTGCCCTTCTAAAATACATTTTCTCCCTTCATGCTGCTATTTCACTCTCATTAACATACTATCACCCAGTCCTCATCAACTCTTCTAACTTTAACACTCTACTTCGTCCTCAGCTTGGCCAACTCTTACACTGCCCAGTACATTGCCAGCCATTTAACGAGCAAGATTGACACAAATCGTCACAGGATCACCACTGTCCAGTCATCTTCACCAATTAACAAACTATCTCTTCTACTAAATTTAACACATTCTTCTTTTGACCCTGTCACTACAAAGGAATTTGAACTATTCTCTGATGAGCAGCACACACCTGCCCCCCTGGACCCTATTCCCAATCAACATCTTGCTTTATTCTATGCTCTCTTACTCACATGTTCAACCTCTCCCTCTCTATTGTTATCTTCTCCTGCCCTCTAAAACATGCACTATTCACCCCCATACATACAAAGCTCTCACTGGACCACACCTGCATCACCCACTTAAGACCAATCTCCAGCTCCCATTTACCTTCAAACTCCTAAAGTGTCAAGTATGCAACCCTCTGAGCTGCTACCTCACTAATAATATTCTAAACTCTTTACAGATTGGCTTTTGTCCACAACACTCCCCAGAAACTGGTCTTTTAATTTTCACAAAATATTCACTAGCTGCTAAATGCAATGGTCACTTCTCAAAATCATTAGCACTTCACAAAATTATCAGCATAACTATCAGTCCTTCTACTCATGCGAGTGTAATCCTGGACTCTGATCCACTCTATTCAGCCCGCATCCAGTCACCATCCCAATCTTGCCACCTTCACCTCTATAATGTTCCTAGAATATACCCTTACCTAACAGATTATACCACCAACCTACTAATCCAATCACCTGATATCTCTCATTGTGACTAATGCAATGGTCTACCTCTACACAGGCTATTCCCCTTCAGTCCATCATTAATGCTGCTGTCAAACTCTTCTACCTTACCAACTGCTCAGTGTCTGCCACCACACACTGCCAATCTCTTCACTGGCTTCTGATCACTCCACAAATTCAAATCAAATCAATTAAAAATGACATACAAAGCCACCCACAACTCTGCTCCCAGATACATCACCAGCCTCCTCTCAAAATGTTAACCAAGAGCTCGTGCTCTTTAGCTCTTTCCATGCCCCTCCGCCGCCCTGGAACTCTCTACAGCAATCTGTATGGCTATCTCATATCTGCCTGCCTTCAAAAATTTTGCATCAGTTCCCTATCTCTATAAATCATAAGATCAAATGAGCATGGTGCTTGTAACCCTCTTGTCTTGAATTGTAATGTAACTGTAATGTCTCCCCTTACTTTGAAAGATGCTGTTTGTGATAGAGATAGATATATATATATAAAAATAATATTGTAACCTGGGGGGCAGGTGGCAGGTACAAAGCCTGCTAGGATGAGCAGTCTTTCAGGCACAGATACCAAATCCAGTGAGGTAGCGACAAACAGTGTGATGATTATTGGTGATGATATATACAAGTCTTTTATATACAGGTGCTGTACGGTGTTTCAGAAAAAAATTAACAGAACAAAAATAGCCAAACAAAAACCTAGCCATGTGTCCGCACTAACTATACAATATACAGGCCCTAACAACCAGGCTGAGCAAGCTTACAGCTTGTCAGCTTTCACTGATCTGTTGCTCTCACAGACCAAAGTTGTCTGATCTTCCCAGGCAGAGAGCAAACACTGTCTGTCTCAGGTGAGTTTAAATTAGCCTGTGGGAGAAAACCAAGATCTGAACTGGAGCATGTATCAGAGATCTATGAATGTGTATGAGAGGAGTCTGGGAGATGTATAAACCCCAAACAGGACTTTTTCCAGCTCTCTCTGGGATGCTCTGCTACATATCCTCCTCCCCTTGTTTCAACCCCAGGGTTGGAACACCTGTGGCCAACAGGATGAACACAGTACAGGGCATCTACATTCCCCATCTCAACACCTGGCCTGTGTTTTACAGTGAAGGAGTAATACCGTGTAGAGCCAAAAAAAAAAAACGTTTATTAGTCTCCTTTTGGGCCATCCAATTCAGGAGAGCATGGCCAGTTATTAAATCAATCTGGCGCCTTACCAAATAGTACCTTAGCGTGTCCACGGTCCACTTTATGGCTAAACATTCCTTTTCAATGACTGCATACTTTTTCTCATGGTCATTGAGCTTTCTGCTTAGGTACACCACAGGGTGTTCTCCCCCATTGTGTACCTGTGACAATATCGTCCTGATACCTACATCAGACGCATCCGTCTAAACCAGAAAATATTTGGAGAAATCAAGGGAGTACAGTACTGGATGTGCACAAAGAGCCTTCTTCGAGACTAGAAAAGATTCCTCTGCTACTGGGGAGCATTTTACCATTACGGAGTCTTTCCCTTTCGTAAGGTCTGTCAGTGGGGCAGCTATAGTTGCAAAATTCGGGAAAAAACTTTTATAATACCCCATGATCCCAAGGCCCTAACCTGCTTCTTGTTTGCAGGACATTTTATTCACTTGAGGTTTGTTGACACCACGGCCAATAGTGTAGATAGACACGATAGAGTAAATCCCCATTGCTGCTCAAATAAGGAAAACAGGGCCTGTCCCCTGGTTCCACAGGTATATCATTAATCACTACTGTATTCTTCCAGGCCCTGGCAAGGGTAGGGTCTTTTCTCTGCTCGGTACCAAAGTTTACCTTGTGAACATTAAGGTCAGCAAACTCTAATGTAGCCTCAGAATCAGCAGACGGCTGTCCGCCTTCACTGGTTGTGGAGACTTCCTCAGGCTCCTCCAGTTTCCCTGCCATAATCAAGAAAGGAAACCCTGAGAGGAGTCCTATGAACCCACATTGTCGGTGCTTGCCAAACATTCTGGCTTTGCCACTGAGTTACTCCGACTGGGTCGGGATGATGCTACAGTTCCCAAAACGTAGGGAAGTTCCTACCAATGATGGCCTCGTGCACTAAGTGGGGCACAAGTCCAACCAGATGGGTCACTATACCTAAGGCAGTTTTAAAGGTAACTGTGGATATAGGATACTCCTGGGTATCCCCATGTACACAGATCATAGCAACATTTTTTTTCATGAAAATTCACAGTTTCAACAATCTCAATTTAAACCAGTCACTAGACTTCTAGAGTCCAGCAAGGCCATAATAGGCTTATTATTAACAGCCATTTGGCACATGTGTTTTTCTATACTTGGCTCTGCAGCGCATGAAACAGCCGCAAACATAGACTGCCTTCTAAGGGATACATTGCACTGCGTGAGTTTATCTGTCAATGGACAGTTTTCTGCAACATGTCCCAGTTCCTGGCAACGAAAACACCTGATGTGCCCCAGTTTGATTTGCTGACAGGCAGTGGCTTCCCCTGTTTGGTACGCCAAGCTTCAGTCCTGGCACCAAAAATCCTCCCCCCATCTTCTTGCCATGCTTATCACCCACTTCCCCTGGTACAGTCTTACTGGTCGCCTGGGGAGACCGTGGCTTTGGGTGGAAAGTCTGTGCCGTTGTAGGGGTGGTGACCAGGCTCTCTGCAGCCAAGTACCTTTCAATGATGTCCACCAGGTTTTCTGCCGACTTGGGGTCTCCTTGACCCACCTACTTCTTCTGGGGAATTGGTAGTGACCTCAGGAATCTGTCCATGACCACACAATCCGCTATTTGTAGCCCAGATAGGGACTCGGACTGTAGCCATTTCTGCAACAGGTGGATCAGGTCAAATATCTGCGATCTTGGGGACCTCTCATTTTGTAAGAACCAGCTGTGGACCCGCTGTGCTCAAACTGCCAAGGTGACAGAGTGTCAGGGCTGGCTTAGCGATGTCTTTGATAAGGGTCAAGCCGGTAGTTTGCCTCCACGCCGGTCTTATGATTGCGCAATTGACCTTCAACCTGGTGCCATACCTCCTCGTGGCCGGGATTACCCTTTGTCGGTCCTGGTGGATAAGGCCATGGAGGAGTATGTTGCTGACGCACTTTCTCAAGGTTTCATCCGCAAATCCCCATCTCCTGCTGGTGCTGGTTTCTTCTTTGTGAAGAAGAATAGCGGTGAACTGAGAGCTTGTATAGATTATAGGGGTCTCAATGGTGTCACGATTAAGAATGCCTACCCGATTCCATTGATTATGGAGTTATTTGACCGCCTCAAGGGAGCAACGGTTTTCACGAAGCTTGACTTGAGAGGGGCATACAATCTCTTGCGCATTAAGGAGGGCGACGAGTGGAAAACTGCGTTTAATACCAGAACAGGCCATTATGAATACCTGGTAATGCCTTTTGGCCTTTGTAATGCCCCGGCAGTTTTCCAGGAATTTATTAACAATGTCCTCCAAGATTTGTTGCAGTTATGTGTGGTGGTTTATCTCGAGGATATCCTAAAATTTTCCAAATCCCTGGGGAGCCACCACACAGATGTCTGTCGTGTGCTTCAGAAACTAAGAGAGAACAATCTCTATTGTAAACTGGAGAAGTGCCAGTTCCATCGTGAACAGGTTACATTCCTGGGCTATGTCATTTCCACTGCTGGTTTTTCGATGGACCCAGAGAAACTTTCGGCAGTCCTACAGTGGCCTCGACCCGTGGGTTTACGTCCTCTGCAGCGTTTCCTGGGTTTTCACCAACTACTATCGGAAGTTTATTCTCGTCTCTGGTCAAGCCCCTGACTGATATGACCAGAAAGGACGGTAACCCACAGAGTTGGTCTCCGGAGTCCATTAAGGCCCTTGAGACTCTCAAGGCTGCCTTTGTTTCTGCTCCTGTGTTGACACATCCTGATCCTACGTTGCCTTTTATCCTAGAAGTTGATGCTTCTGAAACTGGAGTTGGCGCCCTTCCGTCTCAATGTCCTAACTCTGAGAGCGCTATGCATCCGTGTGGCTACTTTTCCAAGAAATTGTCACCTGCTGAGTGCAATTATGAGATTGGTGACAGAGAGCTGTTGGCGATCATTTTAGCCCTAAAAGAATGGACACATCTCCTTGAAGGTACCACTATGCCTGTTCTCATTCTTACTGACCATAAGAATCTTACATTCTTGTCTGAGACTAAGCGACTCTCTCTCACAAGGGCGTGATGGTCTCTTTTCTTGTCGAGCTTTAATTACATTGTCTCATTCTTACCCGGTACTAAGAATGTAAGGGCTGATGCCTTGTCATGACAATTTTCCTCCACTTCCAAGTCGGAGTCGGTTATGGTTCCTATGATTCCTCCTGATCGTATCTTGGCTACGGTTTTCACCAGTCTTACTTCTCCTTTGGGTGACAAAATTCTTGCTGCTCAGGTCCATGCTCCCCCTGATAAACCTTGTGACCGCTGCTTTCTCCCAGAGAGTCTCTGTACTGCTGTGCTCCAGACTTACCATTCTCCCAAGGCAGCTGGCCATCCTGGCAAGAATCAACTCATTTGGGCCATTTCCCAACAATTCTGGTGGCCTAGTCTATGGGCTGATGTTACTGCCTTCGTAGCTGCCTATCCCGTGTGTGCACAGAGTAAGACCCCAAAACACCTTCCAGTGGGCCTCCTACAACCCATACCCAATGGAGAGAGGCCCTGGACTCACCTGTCAATGGATTTCATTGTGGAGTTATCCAAACTCCCAAGGCAACACTGTTATCCTTATGGTGGTTGACCGGGTCTCAAAGATGTGTCATTGTATTCCACTTAAGAAGTTGCCTACCTCTAAGGAACTGGCTTCCATTTTTGCTTGGGAGATCTTTCGCTTACATGGGCTACCCAAAGTGATGGTCTCGGACAGAGACAGTCAGTTTGTCTCCCAGTTCTGGCGAGCCTTTTGTGCACAGTTGGGAATCCAGCTTGCGTTCTCTTCTGCGTATCACCCGCAATCTAATGGGGCTGCAGAGCGAGCCAATCAGTCCTTGGAGAAATTCCTACATTGCTATATTTCTGACCACAACAACTGGTCAGGCCTATTACCATGGGCAGAGTTTGCTCACAACAGTGCCTTGAATTCTGCCTCCCGATTGTCTCCATTTATGGTGAATTATGGTTTCCAACCTTCCATGTTGCCTGACAGGGTCTGGCTGTCATCTCGCAACCTCCGGCTTCGTGTTTCCTCACTGAAGTTTGCAAATCGGTTTATTGGGTCTTTCCGTATCTTCGCAGGATTAACCCAGTGGCTTACGCGTTGGACCTTCCTCCTAGTATACGCATCTCAAATGTTTTTCATGTCTCCTTATTTAAACCATTGGTCTGTAACCGATTTACCACCTCGGTGTCATTTTCTCACCTTATTCAGGTTGAGAACCATGAGGAGTATGAGGTACAATCCATTGTGGAAGGCTGATAGCTTGTCTCCAACATCGTCAAATTTATCAGGTAACCACTCTGCTAGCGTCTCCACAACCTCAGTCAGGGGTTTCCTATCTACTTTTGCAGCAGTGGCTAGCTGTTCAAACAGCCTCTGCATTTGTTCCTGCACAGCACTAATCTGTTGGCACAGTGCCTTGGTTTGGTCCTGTGCAACAGTGTTAGCTTGCTGTTGTGCAGTGTTGGATAACACCAGTTGTTTGAGGATTTCCTCCATGCTTAGCCACTCTAGGTACTGGCCCTTTAAGTAGTAACTTACTATAGCTGCCCGCATTCTCCATCATATATAACCTGAGGGACAGGTAGCAGGTACAATGCTCCCTGGGATGAGCAGTCTTTCAGGCACAGATACCAAATCAAGTGAGGTAGTGACAAACAGTGCAGTGTTTATTGGTGACATACGGTATATAAGTCTTTTATATACAGGTGCTGTACAGTGTTTTAGAAAAAATAAACAGAACAAAAATAGCCAAACAAAAACCTAGTTGTGTCTTGGCGCTAACTATACAATATACAGGACCTAACTGCCAGGCTGAGCAAACCTACAGCTTGTCAGCTTCCACAGATATAGCTTAACAGTTTTTACCAACCTGTTGCTCTCACGGACTTAAGTTGTCTGATCTTCCCAGGCAGACGGCAAACACTGTCTGTTTCAGGTGAGCTTAACCACTTACAGACTGGAAGATTTGGCTTCTTAATGACCAGACCATTTTTTTGCGATACGGTGCTGTGTCGCTTTGACTGACAATTGCGCGGATGTGTGGCGCTGTACCCAAACAAAATTGATGTCCCTTTTTTCACATAAATAGAGCTTTCTTTTGGTGATCACCTCTGCGGTTTTTATCTTTTGCGCTATAAACAAAGAGCAACAATTTGAAAAATATTTTTCATTTTGCTATAATAAATATACCCAAAAATGTTTTTAAAATACACATTTCTTCCTCAGTTTAGGCCAATATATATTCTTCTACATATTTTTGGGAAAAAAAATTGCAATAAGCGTATATTGTTTGGTTTGCGCAAAAGTTATAGCGTCTACAAACTATGAGAAAGATTTATGGCATTTTTATTATTACTAGTGAAAAAAAAATAATGGCGGTGATCTGTGATTTTTAACGGTACTGCAACATTGCGGCAGACAGATCAGACACTTATGACACATTTTTGAGACCACTGACAATTATACAGTCTTCAGTGCTATAGAAATGTAGTGTTTACTGTGTAAATGTCACTAGCAGGGAAGAGGTTAACACTAGGGGGGGCAATCAAGGGGTTAAATGTGTGTTCCCTGGGTTTGTTCTAACTGTGAGGGGATAGAACTGACTAGAGGAAGAGACAATAGGATTTTTGTACTCACCGTAAAATCCTTTTCTCTGAAGTTCATTTACGGACACAGCAGCTCTTCTTGACCTTAGGGTTATATCGCCCCTTTAGGAGAGGACTAGGCAGAAAGTGTTAAAACAGCAACACTTGCACAGTACCACCCAGGGGGCGGTGCTACTGGCTATAACCCCTCACACTGCATTCAGCAGCTCAGTTCGTCAAAAGCAGTAAAAACAGAAATAGGAGAGGTGGGTGCTGTGTCTGTCAATGAACTTCAGAGAAAAGGATTCTACGTGTGTACAAAAATCCTATTTTCTCTATCGTTCATTGACAGATGCAGCAGCTCTTCTTGACCTTAGGGACGTCCCCAAACAGTGTCAAAGAAACGAGGGGTGGGAACAGCAAACAACAATAACTCCACCCATAACAACCAGAGCTCCTCAACGGAGGAGTTGCAACCTTAAACAGCCGCCTGCAAAACCTTGCGGCCGAAGCAAGCATCCGAAGATGCGCCAACATCAACCTTGTAAAATTTAGTAAATGTGTGAACGGATGACCAGTTCGCTGCCTTACACACCTGAGAAACAGACGCTTGATGTCGGAAAGCCCAAGAGGCACCAATTGTCCTGGTAGAATGTGCCGTGATAGGAAATGGAGGCGCCTGTCCCCTTATGGCATAAGCCTGAACTACAATCTGTCTGATCCACCAAGAGATGGTGGCCGATGAGACTGTCAGTCCCTTCTTCGGTCCAGCCACTGATATAAATAGTGAGTCCAACCTCCGAAAAGGAGCAGTAGCAGATACACCCGCAGAGCCTGGACCCCGTCCAAGGAATGCCACCTCTTTGGGGTGTGACGGCTGAGGACATAAGGACGGAAGCACAATGTCCTAATTTAGATGAAAGGCCGAAACAAACTTTGGAAGAAACGAAGGCTGAGGACGCAGCTTATAATTGTGGAGGATCAAGGAGGGAGACTTGCAAGACAAGGCCGCCAACTCAGAAATCCTCCTGGCAGATGTAATGGCCACTAGAAATGTCAATAAGGGAATATCCCTATTGTTTTCAAACAGCGGTTTCTGAAGCACCGAGAGCACCAGATTCAAATCCCATGGAGGCAGCGGTGGTCGAACTGGAGGGGCCACATGTCGAACCCCCTGAACAAACGTACTCACCAATGAATGAGTCACCAAGGAACTCTGAATAAAGACAGCCAAAGCTGATATCTGTCCCTTAATGGTGCTTAATGCAAGTTTCTGATCCACTCCTCGCTGCAAAAATGCAGGTTCCTTTAAACTGAATATGTACGCAGACGCCACCCCATCTCCTCACACATGGAGATGTAAGCCTTCCACGTACCATGATAAATTTTCAGAGAAGATGACTTCCGTGCCCTCAACATAGTGGATATTGCTGAATCCGACAGATCTCGATCCCTTAGCACCTGGCTTTCAACAGCTATGCCGGTAAAGCCAGTGACGGTAAAGCAGGATGAAGTATTGGACCTTGCGACAGGTCCTCTAGCATCGGCAGTCGCCAAGGAACATCAGCCACCATTCGTACTATGTCGGCCGAGACCAATCTGGGGCAATCAGAATCACCGGAATCCCCTCAGCCTCCACTCTGTGAAGCAGACGTGGTAGAAGTTTGAGTGGGGGGAAGGAAACAAATCAGCCGATAATGCCCCCTTGGAGCCACCAATGCGTCTGCCGTGTCCGCCCAGGGATTCTTTGACCTGGCCACAAACCTCTTTACCTTCCAATTGAGTCAAGAAGCCAGGAGATCCACATCTGGCGTGCCCCACCTTAGGCAAAGGAGCCAAAATACATCCGGATGTAGCGACCATCCCCCTTGGTCCAGCATCTGACGACATAGGTAGTCCACTTGCCAGTTTTCTACGCCTGGAATGTACATGGCTGACAGAGCTGGCACGTGTCGCTCTGCCCACCGCAGGATGTGAGCGACCTCCAGTGCTGCAGCCAGGCTCCTTGTTCCTCCTTGATGGTTGACATACACAACCGTCATGCTGTTATCCAACTGGATCCTGACCGGATGCCCCTGCAGCCTCTGTGACCATGTGGACAGGCACTGCATGATTGCCCAAAGTCCCAGCACGTTGATCAGCAGGCGGGATTCTTCCTGGGTCCACCGACCCTGGGCTGACTGTACACCCCAAACTCATCCCCCCAACCGGTCAGGCTGGCGTCCGTTGTGATCACCGTCCAATGAAGAGGCAGAAACTACGCCGAAGGGCCGGTAACCTCAGCCACCAGAGCAGGGAATCCCTGGCTCCTCCGAATTTGACAATCCAGGGACAATGGAGATTTGTCCCATTTGGACAGTATCTCCTTTTGCAAGACTCGAGTGTTGAACTGAGCATTCGTTACCACCTCGAAAGTGGCTACCATGAGACCCAGGAATTGCATGCAAAAATGCAGTGACAACCACCTGCAGGACACCAACAACTTCAGCGCAGCTTGAAGAGTCTGCAGCTTGTCTGAAGGGAGAGACTCTTGCCTCTGAGGAGTCCAGAAGCAAGCCCAGGTACTCCAGGCATTGAGTCGGCACCAACACCGACTTCTGTAGGTTCAGTACCCAACCAAACTCCGGAAGAGCTTGCATGGTGATTGCCACATCCTTCCTTTATTCTGAGGCGGAAGCTGCCCTCAGAAGGAGGATGTCCAGGTAACCCACGTTTGCAATCTCTCGTTGCCTCAGCAAAGCCAAAACTGGGGCTAGCACCTTGGTGAAGACCCCCAGTGCCGACGCCAGGCCAAAAGGCAGAGCTACAAATTGGTAGTGCTCGTCCCCAACCACAAATTGCAGAAACCTCAGATGCTTGATGCATATGGGGACATGCAAGTATGCGTCCTTGATGTCCAGGGATGACAGAAAATCCCCCTGATGGAGTGCAGGGACCACTGAGTGAAATTATTCCTTCCTGAACCTTTGTACTTTCACAAAGCTGTTGAGGACCTTGAGGTCCAGGACCGGGTGGACCCCTTCCTCCTTTGGGACTACAAATAGATTAGAGTAGAGCTCCTGAAACCCTTCCGGTGTCAGTACAGATACTATCACCCCACGCAGCAGCAGGTCCTGTACTGCCCCAAACAAGGCCTCCCAACGAGCCGGAAGAAGATGAAGGTTGGAGGGAAAAAATCTGGCGGACAACAAAGAAACTCTATCTTGTACCCTGAGGAAACCAGTTCGCAGACCCACTGGTCGTAAAGTGGGGAGGTCCACCTGGCTGCAAACTGCCAAAGATGACCCCCCACCCGAGAGTCGGGCGGGGGCAAACCTTCATGCGGTAACAAATTTGCTCGCAGGCTTGTCTGGCATTCCCCACCTTGTCGGACTTGGAGCGTTTACCTACCGACCCGGGGGGACAAAAAATCTGCTTCCGAGCGGAAAAAAGAGGGCCCTTGCCTACGGCGTGGCTCCTTCCCTTTTCTGGACTGTGGGAGTAACGTACTCTTACCCGCAGTAACATTCTTAATAATGTCATCCAGCAAGGCTCCAAATAGCCTCTCTCCCTGGAAGGGCAAGTCCGCCAGTGCTTTCTTAGATGCCTGGTCCACAGACCAGCATTTCAGCCAAATAAGGCGACGTAGAACTACTGTTGATACTGAGGCTCTAGAGAGCAAGGGGGTGTATCTAAGACCGCATCACAGACATACTTAAGGCCCTGCACCAACTGGTTTGCCAGTTCCACGCAGACCGGGGAAGCTTGTCGCTTCTCCAATTCACGGCTGCAACAATTTAGCCCATTCAGTCAGCATCTGTGATACCAGGGCCGTGGCTAACACTGGCCGCAATGCTGACTCCACCACGATAAACATGGACTGGGCAACCGCCTCGGTCCTTCTGTCAGCAGGGTCCTTGAAGGCAGGTGTCCCTTCCACCGGAATTGTGGTTATCTTATTTAGCCTGGATACCGGGGGTCAATAATCGGAGGAGATGTCCATTTCTTCAGGAGACTCTCCTCAAAGGGGTAATGCACCGTGTTTTGGGACTGAAAAGGCTTGCTGCGGTTTTCCTGACTCTTTGTAAAAAAACGTATCAAAATAAGTTGGGTAAGGAAACACCTTACCCGCGCGGGCCGGCATGTGGAACCCGAAAGGGACCGACACCTCTGTAGATGCCCCCGCCGTAGCCACCATTTTTAGGGTATCCCGCACCGCTGTAATAAGTGCTCCTACAAGCGCCTTTTCCTGCACTGACCCAGACACAGAGGCATCCTCACTGTCCGAACAGTCCTGGTCCACATCCTCTGATACATCAGAACAGGGGCCACCTGTCACAGTGGGGCCCGAGTCTGAATCAGAGCTTTTCCCAGAAGACGGTAGGGGGAGTAGGCTTTTTTTACCCCCCTTGCGCCCGCACATCACTTCCAGCCTGGCAACAAAGGCCTCTAGGACTGCTGACAGAGCGTTCATAGGCACCGCAGGTGCAGGGAACCAGTTGCAATAACAGGGATGTCTGGGGAAGAAGTTCCAGCTTCTGATGCCATGCTGACCCACACTCGCCTGTCACCACTTAGGGACCTAAGGCAAGTCACACAAAAAGTCCACCCTCCTAGCTGCACAGACTGAGGGGCCCACTGCAGGATTCACCACCCTGACCCAGGTACTGCGCTGTTGATGTCCGCTTTCCCCTGTGTCACCCACGAGGTGTCTGTGTGGAAAGCATGCTGTTCTAGAAGGAAACAAGCACCCGCGCTAGAGGCAAAATTACCTGAGGCTACTAGAAAATGCCCACCTCAGCAAAAATATCTAAGGGCGCCAAGAAAATGGCCACTGAACTACTAGAATATGACTGAAAGGCGAAAAACTGGCTGTGACTACAAAAAAATTGTGTCTCACACAACACAGACACCCTACCATGGCCCAGAAACAGGGAAGAGGACAAGCAGACCTCCAACACCCATCGCAGCCCCCTGCCAGGACCCAGAGCCCTCCCCAGAGGACCCCCAGCCAGGTACGTGCACCGCACCCCCATGTGTGCCCAGTCAAACAGCGGCCCATAGCATGGGGAGGAGGGAAGGGACAGGGAGAGAAGAAAGGGAGAGTGAGAGACGCCATAGTCGACCTCCCAGAGAATGCCCAGCTGCTCCATCCTGCCGAGACAGGTGGAACCATACTTACCTCTCCTGCAGGGACTACTAGACGCATTCCACAGACAGACTCATCACCCGAGCTGTACGGGGTGGCTGCCAGCCATGGCACACTGACACAGACAGCAGTAGCCATATGTGTGCCCCAGAGCATATAGCTCACCGGCCGCCCCTGGATTAGACGGGGCTTGTCGTGGCTGACCTAGCGCATAGCTAGGGCCTGCTCACGCTTGATGGCCAGGCTGGGGAGACTACAAGGATCTATATTATCCAGCCTGTCACCCAGCCCAGCTGTTGATTGTAGATCATAGGAATCAAAAATGCAGAAAACAGAAAAAATTCCCAGGACCAATGGTCCCATTGGGAGCCAGGTCCTTCTCCTACACTAGGCAGAAAAAAAACTGAGTTGCTGGATGCAGTGTGAGGGGTCATAGCCAGTAGAACCGCCCCCTGGGCGGTACTTTGCAAGTTACAGAGTTACATAGTTAGTCAGGTTGAAAAAAGACACAAGTCCATCCAGTTCAACCACCAAAAAAAAAAAAAAAAAAACAGTTCCATATACCCAATTCTATACCCACTGTTGATCCAGAGGAAGGCGAAAAACCCCAGCAGAGCATGATCCAATTTGCTACAGCAGGGGAACAAATTCCTTCCTGATCCCCCGAGATGCAATCAGATTTTCCCCCGGATCAACTTTATCTATAAATGTTAGTACCCAGTTATATTATGTACACTTAGGAAATAATCCACAGGCCATTCCTAAAGCAATCTACTGAGCTGGCCAGAACCGCCTGGACCCTGTCCAAGGAATGCCACCTCTTTGGGGTGTGACGGCTGAGGACATAAGGACGGAAGCACAATGTCCTAATTTAGATGAAAGGCCGAAACAAACTTTGGAAGAAACGAAGGCTGAGGACGCAGCACCACCTTATCCTTGTGGAGGATCAAGGAGGGAGACTTGCAAGACAAGGCCGCCAACTCAGAAACCCTCCTGGCAGATGTAATGGCCACTAGAAATGTCAATAAGGGAATATTCCTATTGTTTTCAAACAGCGGTTTCTGAAGCACCGAGAGCACCAGATTCAAATCCCACGGAGGCAGCAGTGGTCGAACTGGAGGGGCCACATGTCGAACCCCCTGAACAAACGTACTCACCAATGAATGAGTCACCAAGGAACTCTGAATAAAGACAACCAAAGCTGATATCTGTCCCTTAATGGTGCTTAATGCAAGTTTCTGATCCACTCCTCGCTGCAAAAATGCAGGTTCCTTTAAACTGAATATGTACGCAGACGCCACCCCATCTCCTCACACATGGAGATGTAAGCCTTCCACGTACCATGATAAATCTTCAGAGAAGATGACTTCCGTGCCCTCAACATAGTGGATATTGCTGAATCCGACAGATCTCGATCCCTTAGCACCTGGCTTTCAACAGCTATGCCGGTAAAGCCAGTGACGGTAAAGCAGGATGAAGTATTGGACCTTGCGACAGGTCCTCTAGCATCGGCAGTCGCCAAGGAACATCAGCCACCATTCGTACTATGTCGGCCGAGACCAATCTGGGGCAATCAGAATCACCGGAATCCCCTCAGCCTCCACTCTGTGAAGCAGACGTGGTAGAAGTTTGAGTGAGGGGAAGGAAACAAATCAGCCGATAATGCCCCCTTGGAGCCACCAATGCGTCTGCTGTGTCCGCCCAGGGATTCTTTGACCTGGCCACAAACCTCTTTACCTTCCAATTGAGTCAAGAAGCCAGGAGATCCACATCTGGCGTGCCCCACCTTAGGCAAAGGAGCCAAAATACATCCGGATGTAGCGACCATCCCCCTTGGTACAGCATCTGACGACTTAGGTAGTCCGCTTGCCAGTTTTCTACGCCTGGAATGTACATGGCTGACAGAGCCAGCACGTGCCGCTCTGCCCACCGCAGGATGTGAGCGACCTCCAGTGCTGCAGCCAGGCTCCTTGTTCCTCCTTGATGGTTGACATACACAACCGTCATGCTGTTGTCCGACTGGATCCTGACCGGATGCCCCTGCAGCCTCTGTGATCATGTGGACAGGCACTGCATGATTGCCCAAAGTCCCAGCACATTGATCGGCAGGCGGGATTCTTCCTGGGTCCACCGACCCTGGGCTGACTGTACACCCCAAACTCACCCCCCCAACCGGTCAGGCTGGCGTCCGTTGTGATCACCGTCCAATGAAGAGGCGGAAACTACGCCGAAGGGCCGGTGACCTCAGCCACCAGAGCAGGGAATCCCTGGCTCATCCGAATTTGACAATCCAGGGACAATGGAGATTTGTCCCATTTGGACAGTATCTCCTTTTGCAAGACTCGAGTGTTGAACTGAGCATTCGTTACCACCTCGAAAGTGGCTACCATGAGACCCAGGAATTGCATGCAAAAATGCAGTGACAACCACCTGCAGGACACCAACAACAAAAACCCCAGCAGAGCATGATCCAATTTGCTACAGCAGGGGAAAAAATTCCTTCCTGATCCCCCGAGATGCAATCAGATTTTCCCCCGGATCAACTTTACCTATAAATGTTAGTACCCAGTTATATTATGTACACTTAGGAAATAATTCAGGCCATTCTTAAAGCAATCTACTGAGCTGGCCAGAACCACCTCTGCGGGAGTCTATTCCACATATTCAAAGCTCTTACTGTGAAGAAACTTTACAGTATTTGGAGATGAAATCTCTTTTCCTCTAGACATAAAGAGTGCCCCCTAGTCATCTGTGTTGACTGTAAAGTGAATAACTCAACACCAAGTTCACTATATGGACCCGTTATATATTTGTACATGTTGATCATATCCCCCTTAATCTCCTCTTATCAAGAGTGAATAAATTCAGTTCCTCTAATCTTTCCTCATAGCTGAGCTCCTCCGTGATTCTTATCAGTTTGGTTGCCCTTCTCTGCACTTTCTCCAGTTCCCCAATATCCTTTTTGTGAACTTGAGCCCAAAACTGAACTGCATATTCCATATGAGGCCTTACTAATGATTTGAACAGGGGCAAAATACCTCTCTTAATACAAGAAAGGACTTTTCTCACTTTGGAAACCGCAGCTTGACATTGCATGCCATTATTGAGTTTATGATCTACCAAAACCCAGATCCTTCTCCACTATGGATCCCCCCAGTTGTACTCCCCCTAGTATGTATGATGCATGCATATTCTTAGGCCCCATGCCAAGTGTTGCTGTTTTTAACACTTTCTGCCTAGTCTTCTCCTAAAGGGGCGATATAACCCTAAGGTCAAGAAGAGCTGCTGTCCTTCAATGAACAATAGAGAAATAGCATTTTTCCTACTTAGTAGGGGCAAACAATATACCTCTTCTCTCCTGACAAAACAGGGATTTGTGTCTTCACACACACAAATCCCTGTTCCTGCTCTTGTGCACGCAATCGCTCATTGGCCAGCGGCAATTGCGCCCGCCAGGCGCAAGCATCGGATTCCCCACGTGCAGTGGGCACGCGCGTGTGCCTGCTCTCGCTCTTAAAAGGTACAGACGTACCCATACGGCAATTCACAGGAACAAACCACTTTGCCGAGGTATATTGGTGTGAGCCTGTCAGCGAGTGGTTAAATTAGCCTGTGGGAGAGAACCAAGACACGAACTGGACCAGAGATCCCTGAATGTGTATGAGAGGAGCCTGGGAGACGTATAAACTCCAAACAGGACTTTTCCTGGCCCTCTCTGGGATGCTCTACTACATATCCTCCCCCTTGTTTCAACCTCAGGGTTGGAACACCTGTGGCCCAACAGGAGTGAACATGGGACAGGGCATCTACATTCCCCATTTCAACACCTGGCATGTGTTTTACAGTGAAGGAGTAATCCTGTAGAGCCAAAAACCACTGGTTTACCCATCTCTTAGTCAACTTCTTTTGGGCCATCCATTTCAGGGGAGCATGGTCACTTATTAAATCAAACTGGCGTCTTAACAAATAGTATCTTAGCGCATCCATGGCCCACTTTATGGCTAAACATTCCTTTTCAATGACTGAATACTTTTTCTCATGGTCATTGAGCTTTCTGTTTAGGTACACCACTTCTTCCCCATTGTGTACCTGTGACAATACTGTCCCGATACCTACATCAGGCGCATCCGTCTAAATCAAAAAATCTTTAGAGAAATCGCAGGAGTACAGTACTGGCTGTGCACAAAGAGCCTTCTTCAAGACTTGAAAAGATTCCTTTTCTACTGGGGACCATTTCACCATTACGGAGTCTTTCCCTTTCGTAAGGTCCGTCAGTGGGGCAGCTATAGTTGCAAAATTCGGGATAAACCATCTATAATACCCCGCAATCCCAAGGCCCTGACCTGCTTCTTGTTTGCAGGACGTGGCCACTCCTGGATAGCTTCTATTTTATTCACGTACTATCACGTGTTATGAGAGAGAGAGAGACAGAAATAGTGGGAAAAATTATTATTTGATCCCCTGCAGATTTTGTATATTTGCCCACTTACAAAGAAATGAAGGGTCTGTAAGTTTTATCATAGGTTTATTTTAAATGATAGAGACAGAATGTGATCTGGTGACAATAGGGGCGCTGTTGAAATAGAAAAACCGAATTCCCTAGGCATTAAATTAAATAATTAATAAGTGAAAGATCCTACAATAACACCAGCATGTAATTTTAGTGATGTTTGCAACCCACTGTGCGTGCAATAATACAAAAACAATTGCAAAAATTAATTAGTAAAATAGTCCCAATTAGATGCTAGAAGAAAAACATATATCCAAAGTCCATGCAAAGACTAAACATCACAGATTTACATTTGTGATATGCTTCAACTAGATCCACTTTCCAGAATGCAGTAAAGTCTTCTGAAATTATTTAGAGATCCCTTCACCACAGGTATTGAACACGTAGACACCCAATCGTGATGATACAATAATCTCCTTAACAAATTAAAATGACTACTTTAGTTAAAAAGATAGTCAGCTGAGCTTGTGCAGGTGTGTGCCTGCTCACATGGAATATGACATGGACTCTATAGAGATCACTTCCTCCTCATAGGCTCAGATGGGGCATAAAAAAAGAGCAAACAATATCCATAGTGTAATACTATTTATTTAAAAAGAAAATTTAAAAACATAAAGCTAAATGGCTGCTTACATTACTCAGTGACCGACCTGGCACTGGGGCTGCTCGCTTAATCAGATCATTTCGTAGTCTAATTGTGGTTCCTCGTTGTGTACGGCGTGCATTCCACCGAATACGACTGACAACCAAGAGGACCGGAAAATTGCGTATACGAACATGACCAGGTACCTGCCCCGGGCCCCGAATCACGTGAACAGCCTGAAGACAGCTGAAAAACGGTATTTTCTCTGCTCGTTTTCTAAAATGCTTCAAACGGTGTGGTATGCCAGCCTCTAATAGAGGGGCTGGCAGTGACAATTTTAGTTTTATTCTTTTCAATAATAGAGGTGGGGGGGGGGGGGTGCAGGGCTGAGCTGAGACAGACAGAGAGAGGGAGCTGAGAGGCAGGAAGGAGGGGGTGAGCAGGAGAGAGGAGAGCTGAAAGGAGGCAGTGTATGATGGAGGGACATACGCTGACCACAGTGGTCATGATTCAGCAGCCATGATTTTAGTGGTCAGCGTTTAGAGGGGCAGATTACACAACACATGCACTGTGCTGTTTAATCTGCTTGAAGGGACCAGGATATTATTTTTATTTTTTTGGGGGGGTTAACAAACGCTTTTTGGGGGCCATGGCTTGGCGCGTAGCGTGGATGGACGCTGTGTGAGAGGGCTATGGAGATACAGAGGATCTAGGCAGAAAACGGACCCCCTCAGGGACAATTATGTCCACTCACATCAAGAAGGGGACACACAACCGTCCCCTCCGCTCGTCTGGAACCCCAAAAAGTAAGCTGACACCGGCGAATCTTAGCAAATACCGCTATAGTGGTGGGAGCTGCAGTCCCAAGATGGCGCCGACACACAGAATGGCCAGGAGAGAAGACAGGGAGGATTATGAAATATCCTTGCCAGTGTCGGAGGATTCCTCCAAAGGTAACAACACCAGTGACCAGGGCCGGATTAACATAGGGGCTATTGGAGCTGCAGCTCCAGGCCCCTTTCTCAAGATAGGCCCATTTGCCCAAAAAAAAAAAAAAAAAAAAAAGGTTTGACTTCGAGGATTATAGCTCGGCGATCAGGAGTCACAGAGACCCCATATTTGGGGGGTAGGTAGCCAAAGACCCACTCCAGCACTGGTTCAAATATGGGGCTGCTATCATCTATGGTTCCGGAGACACTGGGCTCCTTGCACAGCCTGTCAGAAGCTACATACAGAGCGGCAGTATAAATACAAGCTGGAACACTCTGCAGCAGACGGAGAGGATGAACTCACAGTGCTTATAATAATTATTTGTATATTACTTATGATAATTAACCCCTTGCCACCCAGGCCCATTCTGAGACTTCTCTCCTACATGTAAAAGTCATCATTTTTTTTAAGCTAGAAAATTACTCAGAACCCTCAAGCATTATATATTGTTTTAGCAGACACCCTATGGAATAAAATGGTGGTCTTTGCAACTTTTTATGTTACACAATATTTGCTCAACAATTTTTCAAACTTTTTTTTGGAAAGAAACTGTTTCATTCATAAAAAAAAAAAAAAACACTAAAGTTAGCACGATTTTGCTTTACATTTTTTTACAGGTTACATGTTTAGAGTTACAGAGGAGGTCTAGTGCTAGAATTATTGCTCTCGCTCTAACGATGGTGGCGTATGTAACCTGTGTGTATCTGGCTCTGATACTAACCAGTGCCTACCCAGGGACTGACTAGTATCTCTCCCCAGCCTGTCCCCACACACCCTCTCACCTGCTGACCTGTGAATGGGGCAATCACTCCCGCAGTGTTATTGTGTTCTGCCAGTCAATACAATGATTAGTGTTGCTAACTATAGCTGGCAGCACTGATTATTTTGGGGAAAACCTGACAGGCTGGTTGTACTCACGTCGGTTAATAGGTTGACTTGTGTAAAACCAGCTAGCCCATACATAGATCGACTATGGCTGGTCTCTGCTTAATTGGTGTAATTTCAATCCATGTCTGGCCCACTTAAGCACTACGCAGTCCCTAAACATCCTTCCACAAACCTTTACATTTTTCCTTCCCAGATCACTTCATCCTCCTCTCCTATACATAGTGCCCACTGTCATACTCTCCACACTTCTCTCCTATACATAGTGCCCGCTGTCATACCCTTCACACTTCTCTCCTATACATAACACCCGCTGTCATATCCTACACACTCCTCCTCTCTTGTACATAGTGCCCGCTGTCATACACTTCTCTCCTGTACATATTGCCCACTGTCATACCCTCCACACTCCTCTCCTATACATAGTGCCCACCGTCATACCCTCCACACTCCTCTCCTGTACATACTACTCACTGTCATACCCTCCATACTCCTCTCCTATACCTAGTGCCCACTGTCATACCTCCAACAATCCTCTCCTATACACAGTGCCCACCGTCATACCCTCCCCACTCCTCTCCTGTAGATACTACTCACTGTCATACCCTCCATACTCCTCTCCTATACAGAGTGCCCACTGTCATACCTCCAACACTCCTCTCCTATACATAGTGCCCACCATCATACCCTCCACACTCCTCTCCTGTACATACTACTCACTGTCAAACCCTCCATACTCCTCTCCTATACATAGTGCCCACTGTCATACCTCCAACACTTCTCTCTTATAATCTACAAAATGTTTATACTCTCGTGCACTGCGTCTATAATTTGTATAAACACAAGCGCTGATACACTATTGCGTATCTTTACTGGAGACTGTAGAGTTTCAAAATACTGCTGCTGCTTGGATCCCCTATTCATGAGAATATCTTAATACAAAAGTCAACAAAAGACCAGTTGTCAGTAGAGATAATATGCGACAACTACTTCTCTCTTATACATAGCGCCCACTGTCATACTCTCCACACTCCTCTCCTGTACATAATCTTCACTGTCATACTCTCCATACTCCTCTCCTATACATAGTGCCTACTGTCATACCCTCCACACTTCTCTCCTATACATAGTGCCCACTGTCATACCCTCCACACTCCTCTCCTATACATACTACTCACTGTCATACCATCCATACTCCTCTCCTATACATAGTGCCCACTGTCATACCCTCCATACTCCTCTCCTATACATAGTGCCTACTGTCATACCCTCCACACTTCTCTCCTATACATAGTGCCCACTGTCATACCCTCCACACTTCTCTCCTGTACATACTACTCACTGTCATACCCTCCATACTCCTCTCCTTACATAGTGCCCACTGTCATACCCTCCACACTTCTCTCCTATACATAGTGCCCACTGTCATTCCCTCCACACTCCTCTCCTGTACATACTACTCACTGTCATACCCTCCATACTCCTCTCCAATACATAGTGCCCACGTCATACCCTCCCTCCACACTCTTCTCCTGTAATTACTGCTTACTGTCCTATTCTCCACATTTCTCTCCTGTACATAGTGCCCACTGTCATGCCCTCCCCTTTCCTGTACATATTGTTGACTGTCATACCCTCCACACTCTTCTCTTATACATAGTGCCCAATGTCATACCCTCTACACTCCTCTGCTGTGCATACTTCCCACTGTCATACCCTTCACACTCCTCTCCTGTACATAGTTCCTTCTGCCATACCCTCTGCACTCCTCTCCTGTACATAGTGCCCACTGTTAGACCCTCCACATTCCTCTCCCTCACCTGCACATACTTCCCACTTTTATACCATCCATACTCCTCCCCTATGCCTCTTACCCACAAAAACTGTTCTTTAAAATGATACTGAATATCCTCAATGTTACCAGCTCTAGAATGGGCACTTTTGTCAGTTCAACTAAAGGAAATCTCACAGTCCTCATATTTGTTCTGCCCCATTATTAGTACTTATTTCATTTTGTAATTACTATTGTGATGTATAGTGGAACACGGGGGATGTCAGCTACTCTAAATATAGCACTTGTAGAAAAAGCGTCCCTGAAATTATTTTTGAAATGTTGACTATGCACTTAGGCACTGCCCAAGGGCCACAGGGTCAGTAGGGGGCCCCATGAGAGTCTCCTGTGATATTAAAGTGGTAGTAAACTTTTCTAACATTACTACTTTTTAGAGGTCCTGGGGTAGGTTATGCTATAATGTACAAGTATGCCCAGCATATTAGCACATTAGGGTACACTTACCTGTCAGACTGAGCCCTCCAGTGCTATGCTGTGATCAGTCCGGCGGGGCCCGGGCACTTCTATCTTCACCCAGACTTCCTTCTGGGTTCTGTGCCTTCCGTCACTTGCCTTGGCCAGGCTGCGTTGATGCCATTCCCACACATGCTCATGTGCATCCTCTCTCTCTCACCCCCCTTTCTCTCTCATCCTCCCTTCCTTACCTTCCTCACCTCCTTCATCTCCTTTCTCTGTCTCTTTTTCTCTCTCTCTCTCTCATCCTCCCTCTCTCTCTTTAATTTGTTATCACAAAAAATTGTTTGCATTTTTATTTATTTATTGTTTATAAAAGGCCCCACCAAAATCTTCAGCACCAGGCCCATGATGTTCTTAATCTGGCCCTACCAGTGACCTACCCCTGACATATGCCACAATGACAGAAATCGCTGCTGATATAAAGAATTCCTTTTCTGCAGCCATTACTGATATAAAGACAGAACTAGTCAAACTGTCAGAACAAATGGTGGTAAATGACAGGGCAGGGAAGAGGAGAGACAGAGCCCTGGTGAGACTGGATGACATCACAGCTACTCACTCTCAACAGATGGTTGAAATGAATAGACAGATTGAAGATCTCGATAACAGAGGGAGACGACATATTAGAGTAAGAGGTGTCACAGAGTCTATCACTCCAGAGCAAATTAAACCAGCCCTCTCCTCCATCTTTAACAGGCTCATGGAAAGACCTGATGACTCACCTACTAGACCCAGGGTACCTGACAACAATCCCCCGACAGACATCATTTGCTGCTTGCCAAACTTCCCCTTAAAAGAAGAAATACTTCAGAAATCCAGGGCAAATGAGCAAGTGATCTTTAATGGTGTCGCTGTACAGCTATTCCAGGACCTCTCCCCTATTACCCTGAGAAATAGGAGAGCTTTGAGACCATTGCTTGAAATTCTCAAAGAAAAAGGGATCACATACAGGTGGAAGTTTACCCTTTGCTCTTCAAGCCTCATATAACGGCAAACAATACCTGCTTAGGGTGCCAGAGGAGCTGCATAAATTCTGTGAAAACCTGCAGATAGTACCTGTAGATCTACCTGAATGATACGCTGAATACAAACTACCTCCCCCCATCAACAATGTGCCACCCCTGGTAGGCCCCTCACCTGAAAAATCACCTTTCCATCATGGGAGAAATAGGGGTAATTCTATCAGAAGCAACCATAACTCCCCTTATGCCAAAGTCCTAGAATGTGAACTACCTATGGAGAATAGGACATATTTTCTCTGAACTCATGTTAAACAAATGAGTTACAACTGTTCTTATTTCTTAGTTTTTCGTTCCCCCCTTTATTTTGGATATTTCTGTTATAAAGCTGACTGCTTACACACAAACAGTGCCCACCGCCCTGCTTTAACTCAAAGCTATAATAAGGAAAAAAATGCTGAAACTTCTACAGCCATTTGTTCTATATTCCACTAGATGGCAGCAAATCTCTGGCTGCTGGTTGTAACACTTGGGACAACAATGGTAATTGCCATCTAGTACAACACTCCTCCAAGGGAAAGAGACTGCCTCTTAAGAGCAATTTAGCAGCATGTACTAAAGCCTAAGAGATGCAAAGTTGCATTTGACTCTGGTAGATGGCTGTCCTTAATCTGACAAACAGGCAACAAAGATACAAGTCTCCATGCTATTCCACAGACAATCGGCATTCGCCTTTCTCCGGGAAGTTTTTGTCTTCGAATGGTCTAGTCACAATAAAAAGAGGACACTCCTAAAGGACAACAGGAACACCAATTGGAGACAGCCAGACAAGGAAGCTAAGCACAGAGCAGGATATGAAGCTTTTATACCTCTGCTTGTCCTCCTTTGAACAATGACAAACAAGGAAAACACCTTGAGACATGCTCATGCATAAACTTGTAATTCTTGCAGGTCTTAATCTTTCATCTCTCCAATTCCAGTACTCGCATTAACAGATGGAAACAAGATAATCCACCTTTACAAAGTATGAAAGACCCTCACAACCCAGACGATGAGCACCCAGGTATTTCTCTTGGAGGTGTTTACCCGGGACCAAACTAACTGTGATTATAAGATATGTGGGCACACGGACGCAAACTATACTGTGCAGTCAAAGGTCATGCTATGTTAATCAAACTTTATGTTGCCATCCACTACATTGGACAACTTATCCTACATACTTTTGATCACATAGCCCGCAGGACCCTCCAACTATAGGGGACTGTACTGATTATCCAAAGGGAACTTTTGGAACATTCCCACAATGCAGGTTAATCTAAATACCAACATAGGTGGGACTACAGTTCCACAGTCCAATACTTTTATGTTTGTTTAGAGGTTATGCTGTTTTTATACTGTTTTGTCCTTTTTTTTTGTTTACCACTTATGCATGCTAGCAAAACCAGGTACTTAAAACACTGATAGAGTCTTAGTTAACCCACCCTGCCACCAATACATAAACCTCCCACAATTGGAATTCTATAGTCCCACAATTGGAATTCTAGGTCCACGAGACCTAGCGTTTAACACTGATATCTATCACCTAGATCCTCCTGTGACACCCAATACTTGTTAGGAGAGCTACAACTGTAATCCACCCTCTTCCATCCACCGGTACGCCTCCCACTCACCCCCAAGAGTCAACTTAGGTGTTAAATTGTTAACATCTTTAACTGGCCCCATGTCAAAATTGAAGTGGATTTGTGCCTTCACTCGAATAAGGTACTTTCACCCCCCCCTCTCTTTACCCACACCTAATAACCCATCACTAATTGGACTTTAACCATCTGCTTTGCCCCCCTCCTTGACACACCCACCCCTCCACCTATCTTCCCCTTATTTTACTGCCCCCTCCCCCCCCCCTTTTTTTCTTTTTTTCCTCCCCTCTCTCACCTCCAACATGGCTTACTGTTTTTTAGGTAAGTCCCCAAACTTAATTTCACACAACATAAACGGCCTCAATATTCCTGAAAAAAGAACCGAACTATTAAGGGAATTCAAAAAAATGAATCCGTCCTTAGTCTTTTTACAGGAAACGCACTTTAAAGGTCAAAACATTCCCAAGCTCACCAACAGTTTCAATACAAAAGCATACCACGCCACAAACCCACTAGCCAAAACCAAAGGGGCCTCTATTCTCATAAACAAACACACTCCATTTGAATTGACTAGTCAACTAATTGACCCTGAAGGACGCTACATTTTTCTCAAAGGCACATGGGAGGGTTCCCCAACCTCCCTGGCGAATGTATACTTCCCAAATAATAAATGAGCTCAAATGGTTCGCAGAAGGCTGTCACGTACCTGGTGGAAGGAGCCCGGAGTGCAGGGAGCGGCCTCTCGTAAGCCTCTGGCTCGAGATTCCCTGGGAGTGGGAACAGGGATTCTAGAGTTCAGAGGGCACAAGTGCCAAGCAGGTGAATAATAGGATTGGCCCTGGAACTGGCGGCAGACAGCGGCAGACACTGGTAGGTGGTTCTGGAACAGCTGGTAAGCAGTCAGCGGCTGGCAGCGGGTACAGGTGATCACACTGGAACAGCTGATAGGTAGGCAGCAGACAGCAGCAGCACGGATGGCAGACCGGAACAGCTGGCAGGCAGGCAGCAGACAGCAGCAGCACGGATGGCAGACTGGAACAGCTGGCAGAACAAGCGGAGTCAGATACAAGCCGGGTCATCAACAGGCGGGCAGCAGCGGTACACAGGAGAAGGCAGAAGCGAGGTCAAACAGTCCGAGGGTCAAGACTGGCAGCAGGCAGGGATAGTCAGGAGCAGGCCGGGTAGAACAGAACAGGTAAGCAGAGGCAAGTAACCGGAACGCTGTAGACTGGACAGCACCGAGGCACTGGAACGGATTCCTTAAGAAGCCCTCTGGGCGCCAAGAACGGTCGCGCGACGTGCCCGCGCGCGCCCACGTGAAACCGTGCAACCGTTCGTGACCCCGCGCACCCGCGTGCGCTCGTTAGCAACATCACGCACCCGCGTGCGCTCGTTCGCAACCTCACGCACCCGCGTGCGCTCGTTCGCAACCTCACGCACCCGCGTGCGCCCGTTCGTACCTACTCGCACCCGCGTGCGTCCGTTCGCGTCAACGCGCGCCCATGGAAACCTATTAACGCTCAATGAAGGAATTCCGTGGATGGGTCTTCCATGAGCCACTGGATTCCGGAGACGACCATGACATTGCCCCCCCCAAGGGGCAGCCTCCGGATGCCCAACTGTGCCATTTTACCCGGATGGGCCCGCTCAAAGTATCAGTCTTCTGGCGTGAATGTTGGATTCAGGTTCCCAAGAATTTTCTTCAGGCCCGTACCCCTTCCATTTCACCAAGAATTGGACTTGATTGCGTCTACGCCTACAGTCCAGGATAGATTCCACCTCATACTCGACTTCGCCGTCGATGATCACAGGTTCAGGTGGAGCAACCCTCCGGCTGTCAAAGGGATCTGGGACGGCTGGCTTGAGCAAGGCTACATGAAATACAGGGTGAATCCGGAATGATTCCGGCAATTTCAGCTCGTACGCCACGTCATTCACCTTTTTCACGATTGGGAAAGGACCCACAAATCTTGGCCCCAACTTTTTGGTTGGACAAGCCATCTTCAGGTTCAACGTGGAGAGCCAAACTTGATCCCCGACTTTGAGTTCAAGCTCTCCCCTTCTCTTCTTGTCAAAAACCTCCTTATTATACCTCTGGGTTCTTGTCATGGTCTCCTGCAGAAGTCTGTTGTTGGAGCTGAAGAAGTCAATACTCTCCTGAACCGCTGGTACCGGGCTTTCTGGAAGGTCGTTGGACAGAAATGAGGGATGGAAGCCGTAGTTAGCGAAGAACGGGGACTGTTTTGTGGCAGAGTGGATGGAGTTATTGTATACAAATTCCGCTAGTGGAAGCAAAGGAGCCCAGTCATCCTGAGAAAATGACGAGAAACAGCGCAGATATTGTTCCAACGTCTGGTTCGTCCGTTCAGTTTGCCCATTGGTCTGAGGGTGATAAGCAGACGAGAGGCAGAGATCGATCTTCAGGGCCCCACAAAGTGCCCTCCAGAATTTGGACGTTAATTGTACTCCCCGATCCGATGTAATATTTGCAGGGACGCCATGTAGTCTCACTATTTCTTTGATAAATATCTTGGCTGTTTCCTCGGCGGAGGGGGTGCCCTTCATTGGCAAAAAGTGGGCCATCTTAGATAGCCTGTCCACTACCACAAAGATTGTGGAGCAGCCTTCTGAAGGTGGTAACTCAACGATAAAGTCCATCGAGATCATCCGCCAAGGCCTCTCTGGGACAGGTAGTGGTTTCAACAGACCCCAGGCCCTGGACTTGTTGCCTTTGTTCCGGATGCAGGTGACACATGCCTCCACGTACCTTTTACAGTCTGACTTTAACTGCGGCCACCAGAAGGTTCGCTGAACCAGTTCGGAGGTCTTGAGGGCTCCAAAATGGCCGGCCAGCAGATGATCATGACACAAACTGAGGACTGGAACTCGAGCTTCCTGAGGAACAAAAATTTTGTCTTTATACCAGAGGAGTTCGTCCTTGGCCAGAAGAGTGACGTCAGGTGGGGGAGCAGCACTAGCGGAAGCCTGCTTGATCAGAGACAGCAGATCTTCTTGGAGAAGGAGGAAATTCCCTGAGGTCAGAATGGTATCTGGATGAGGGGAGGTTTCGGGCTTGTTAAACATTCGGGACAGAGCGTCCGGCTTGATATTCTTTGACCCAGGGCGATAAGTTATGTGGAATGAAAATCGGGAGAAAAAGAGAGCCCATCTGGCCTGACGTGGTCTCAGTCTCTTGGCGGACTTTAAGTATTCCAGATTTTTATGGTCCGTGTAAATAAGGATTGGATGCATGGCTCCTTCCAGTAGATAGCGCCATTCTTCGAGAGCCACTTTGATGGCTAATAGCTCCCGGTCTCCGACGTCATAATTGGCCTCTGCCTCGGATAACTTGCGGGAGAAGAACGCGACTGGATGCAGAAGGGATCTAAGTCCATGTCTTTGTGATAGCACCGCCCCAACCAATATCTCAGAGGCATCGACCTCCAGAATATAAGGCCGAGTCGGGTCAGGGTGTTTAAGAATAGAGGCCGACACAAACAAGTTCTTCAAAATGGTGAAGGCCTCTTGAGCCTCTGGGGACCATTGGAACTTCAGGCCCTGCTTAGTTAATCTCGTGATGGGAGCTATAATGGTAGAAAATCCTCTAATAAACTTCCTATAAAAATTTGCAAATCCGATGAATCGCTGGACCCCTTTTCTGTCCGTGGGAGCGGGCCAATCACGAATGGAAGAGATCTTCTGAGGGTCCATCTCGATGCCATCTACGGAGATTATCAGCCCCAGAAACTGGATACTTGGTTGTTCGAAGGTACATTTTTCCGGTTTGGCGTATAGCCCGTGAAGTCGGAGTCGGGATAATACGTTCCTGACATGTTCCCGATGTTCAGCCAGGGAGGAGGAGAAGATCAGGATGTCATCCAGATAGGTGATGACGAACAGATCTAGATAGTCTCTGAAAATGTCATTGATGAAGTGCTGGAAAGTAGCAGGGGCGTTACATAAACCAAAGGGCATAACTAGGTACTCAAAATGCCCAAAGCGAGTACGGAAGGCAGTCTTCCATTCGTCACCATTTCGGATGCGAACAAGATTATAGGCACCCCGAAGATCCAGCTTCGAAAACACTGCTGCAGACCCCAGTCTTTGGAAGAGTTCCGGCACAAGTGGCAAAGGATAACGATTCTTAATAGTTATTTTGTTGAGTGCCCGATAGTCAACTCAGGGGCGCAAGGTTTGGTCCTTCTTCTCCACGAAAAAGATTCCCGCACCCGCCGGTGAAGTGGAGGGACGTATGAATCCCTTTCTTAGGTTGTCATCCAGGTAAGTTTTCAAGGCCACCAACTCCGTCTCTGATAGTGGGAAGATTCTCCCAAAGGGAATTTCTGCCCCTGGAAGCAGTTCTATAGGACAATCGTATGGCCTGTGAGGGGGTAAGGTCTCCGCACCCTTCTTGCTAAACACATCCAGGAAGTCGTGGTAGACAGGAGGTACAGCCTGGCGGGTTTCTGCATCAGCTTCCAGGCAGAGCAAGGAGGAGGAGGCCTGGTCGGTTCCCGACAAGCAGTGCTGGAGACAGTAAGGAGAAAAAAATTTCAATTCTCCAGTGGACCAGTCAATCTGGGGGTTGTGTGCCCTCAGCCAGGGCATGCCGAGTATGATAGGGAAAAGAGGGGATGTGATGACATCCAAACACAGCAACTCTTGGTGGATCCCGGCAATGGAAGTCAGTAAGGGCTGAGTCTCCTGGGTTACAGGACCGGACTTGAGAGTGGAGCCATCGGCCAGATGTATAGAAAGTCCCTTTGCCCTGGGCCGAAGGGGAACGTTATGTTTTGAGGCGAAGGATAAGTCTATAAAGCCGCTGCAAGCTCCCGAATCAATAATGGCATTGGTCCGGACGTTCCCTCCTGGTAGCTGCAAGGAAATGGACACAGTCAGATGGGAAGTAGTACTTGGTAAGTCAGAAGTAAGGGCAGGAGACACGGAGAGGCACTTACGGAGCTTGGCAGGGCAAGTGCGCACGAAATGTCCTGGTTCTCCACAGTATAAACAGAGGTTTCCCACCCGACCGTGCTGGCGTTCTTCAGGCGTCAAGGAAGGTCTAAGTAAGCCCAACTGCATGGGCTCGGGGGGATCCTGATTCACTGTAGTGGCAGCAGAAGAGGTTGGATGAGGGGAGCTGGAAACCCGAGGAAGCATCCACACTGGACGAGGGGTTGTCGTGGACCGCTCCAAACGACGTTCTCTTAGCCGTCTGTCTATTTGGATAGCGAGCTCCACTAAGGCTTCTAAAGTCTCTGGAATGCCCACTCGGGCTAGCTCGTCTTTCAAGGGTTCCGAGAGACCCACACGGAACTGGTAACGTAGTGCCGCATTATTCCAGTCTGTGTCAGAACTCCAGCGTCCGAATTCCGACACATAGTCTTCTACGGGTCGACGGCCTTGCTGTAGTGAGTGCAGGGCCGCTTCAGCGGTGGCGGTTAATTGTGGATCTTCATATAACCGTGACATGGCCTGAAAGAAGATGTCCAGGGTTTCAAGGGAAGGGTCCTTCTTTTCTAGTAAGCGATGAGCCCAGGACTGAGGTTTGCCAGTTAATAGAGAAATGACATATCCCACCTTGGTGGGAAGCTTTCGGTTACTGGACATTCGGGACACCAGAACTAGACATGGGGAAGATACGCCTGGTTGATGTCTCACCTGAGAGGTTGAAACCCTGCACAGATAATGCCAGTGAATACACACAGGAGCATGCTCCGTTAAAATAAAGGGAACAAACGCTGGCTACCAAGGTACCGTAGGACTTCACCACATGGCGCTGCAACATCTCACGGTGGTTGACAAAAAACCTATCACCCTATATGTTCTGAGTATACACTGAATCAAGTGCGGTCATTGTACCAGTGACTTACTCCCAGAGATGCGATCAAGTCCACGCAGGATGCTTATTTCTGAGGAGTAACCCGAAAGAGGAGGGATGTATTCAGCACTATATTGGGGGGGGAACAATAGCTGGGATGGGTGTTGGTAATGGAGTGGACATCAGCCTCCTGAGGAACAAACTCACAGCCAGAGCTTCAGAGAAGGAGCGTGACTTTGTTACCCCGGGAGATTGGTGGCATCCGTGATAACATTCGACGGAGTCACAGAAACACTCAGGTTAGAATGGCTCCGGATTTTGTCAACCATGTTGAGAGGTTGGTAGAGAGGACAGAAACCTGTCATTGGCTCTGGCGCGCACTCTGTGGCAGGTGGAAATATCAGCCAACATCAAGCTGATTGTAAGCGCCCAACTCTTGTATATATAACTATTTAAAATAAAACAAGAGAACTATAGACCACAATATGTGTGCACATCTATCATAGATGGACACAACGTGACCCAAAAAAATTAGAATGATGGTGACATATGCTTGAAAGACCAAATAGTGAATATAGTGACAATCAAATCCTATATATCCATGCACCTGTAGTGACAATCAAATCTTATATGTCAATACGACTAAGCATATAAATATATGTCTCAGTGAAAAGATGAATAAATAAGAAGGTTACACTGAGTCCTAGTATGACCCAAAACCTAGGAAGTGACACCAAAAAGTATATAAACAAGAAAAAACAAAAAGAAAAAATCAATGTATACACATAAAAATATAAACCACCTTAAGAAGCGCAGGCTTACCAGATGGACGTGACCCAAGTAGACTTATGCCTCGAGGGTCAAAAAAGGCTTGTAATCCCAGGTAATACAATCCTGCGCTTCTTAAGGTGGTGGGAGCTTCACAGGGTGGAACAGCATCTGGTCACAATAACGTGAAATCTTTGTGGACACTGAAGTTCATTGGGACTTACACTTTGCACGGTTAATTCCACTATTCAATGGACTTTATCACTTTCAACATTTATATTTTTATGTGTATACATTGATTTTTTCTTTTTGTTTTTTCTTGTTTATATACTTTTTGGTGTCACTTCCTAGGTTTTGGGTCATACTAGGACTCAGTGTAACCTTCTTATTTATTCATCTTTTCACTGAGACATATATTTATATGCTTAGTCGTATTGACATATAAGATTTGATTGTCACTACAGGTGCATGGATATATAGGATTTGATTGTCACTATATTCACTATTTGGTCTTTCAAGCATATGTCACCATCATTCTCATTTTTTTGGGTCACGTTGTGTCCATCTATGATAGATGTGCACACATATTGTGGTCTATAGTTCTCTTGTTTTATTTTAAATAGTTATATATACAAGAGTTGGGCGCTTACACTTTTTACCTTCGATATCCTCCCAGCTAAAAAGATCCTCATTTTAGCGTGTTAGCAGCCTGCAGTGTTGTTCCATCCCTCCTTTGTTGGCTACTGCGCAGTATTGTTGTATATATTAGATTTATCAAGTTGATTGTACCGTCTCTGTATGAGGGGCAGTGGCCTGATGAGTTAGCATCACCGCTCAGTAAGATTTTGCCAAAACACGTTGCTTACACTAATCCAAAGTAGTGGTTGAATGCCTGTATGGGCTGTACTAAGTTGGATTGTGAAAGGTGTTATGCTGTATGTTCCCATATATAGAAGTGCAGACTCGGTCTGTATATTTGGTGGCATCAATGGGCTTACTGACTGGGGATTTCTATCTTGTTGCATTTGAGGCTATATCACACATGTGATCAGAGAAGATGAACGCTGGAGGCAGGTGGATATTTCCCTTTGTCGGAAGCATGACCATGATGTCCTTTGTATGCCAGGTCAATACGTGGGGATGAACGAGTAATGTTGGGAAGTTATTTCTCTCTGTGTTCTGGATGGAGAGATCATTGCTAGGAAGGAGGCACCCAGGTATTATTTAGGACATAGGTGAGTTTGTTAGTCATGGAACTAGAGGGTTCCTTGAACCTAACCATAGGTAGAGGTGCATGGTATACAATGGGCATGATCTCTGAAATCCAGGCACAGGGGTGGAATTGTGTGGGTTTGGTAATTGTTGTAAACTTATACGTGTAGTTAAGCGATATTTATCTAGAAGGGTCTCCCATTTGTCTATGCAAGTTGAGGGACGATTTGACGGTAAGCTCTCTGTGTACAAATTGGAGACGTTGCTGCCAAGTCAGAGCCCTGCAACGCCGCTGCGAGCAAGCCTGCCTAATCCCGACCCGTAGTTATGGCAAGGACGTATAGGAGGTGGGGAGCGGGATACACAATTTGAGGGTTCCTATGTATATATGTATATTAGGGTAATGGGTTGATTTATGTCATGGCGTAGTGTGATAAAGGTGTGTTTTAGGTTAAAAACATGGGCGAAAGGCTGTCCTCGTGAATCTGGGTCTGAAAGCTGGGTGATATGTTGCTCTGAATGGGTGCTGGTGAATGGTGAATGAATGGACACCCCTTGCCTGTACTGCCATCCTGAAGATACCCAAGATACAGAATGGTGACATGGAAGCTGTCGCTGAAAAATGGTGGAGATGTGTCACAGCGGCACGTGTTGGGAAACATCACATGGTAAAACAATTATGGACTGCTCCATAGGACCTGTTTCTGCACACGTTGAAAACACAGCGTGGCAAGACAATTGTGTACTGTTCCATGAGAGATGTCTCTGGAGCGCTCGTTTAAAACAACCACGCGTTACACAAGCTAAGGACTGTGCCACAGGTACTGGTTTGGAAGCACATGTTGGGGAACTACACACGTTAAGACAGTTATGGACTGTTCAATAGGAGCCGTGTCTAAAGAAGGGTGGTGTGCGCCTTTTAGGCGCAAAGCGGCATATGTTGGAATCAAACAGGAATTAATGTTATGCATATAAAGTTGTACACAGCTGTTTGTACAGCCGAACTCAGCCATATTGATACTTGCAGTCCCACATGTTTAACCACTTGCTTACTGGGCACTTAAACCCCCCTCAGTCCCAGACCAATTTTCAGCTTTCAGCGCTGATGCACTTTGAATGACAATTGCGCGGGCATACAACACTGTACCCAAATGAAATTTTTATCATTTTTTTCCCACAAATAGAGCTTTCTTTTGGTGGTATTTAGTTACAGCTCGGAGTTTTATTTTTTGCTAAACAAACAAAAAAAGATGCAAAAAAATCAAAAAAAAAAATCATGTTTTAATAGTTTGTTATAAAATTTTGCAAACGGGTCATTTTTCTCCTTCATTGAAGTGCGCTGATTAGGCGGCACTGATGGCTGCATTGGTGGGCACTGATGGGCTGCATTGGTGGGCACTGATGGGCTGCATTGGTGGGCACTGATGGGCTGCACTGGTGGGCACTGATAGGCATAGTTAAGGCGGCACTAATAGGCACAGATAAGGCGGCACCGATGGGCACAGATAAGGCGGCACTGATGGGCAAAGATGGGCACATAAGATGGCACGGATGGGTGGCACAGATGGGTGGCACGGATGGGTGGCACGGATGGGCACTGATAGGTACCACAGATAGATGGGACTGATGGGCACTGATAGGTGGCACTGATAGGTGGCTCTGATAGGTGGCACTGCTGGGCACTGATGGGCGGCACTGCTGGGCACTGATGGGCGGCACTGCTGGGCACTGATGGGCGGCACTGGGGTGCAGCACCTTTGAGGCAGATTGGGTGGCACTGTGGGTGGCACTGTGGGGTGGCACTGTGGGTGGCACTGTGGGTGGCACTGTGGGTGGCACTGTGGGCACTGACGGGGGGCACTGACGGGGGGCACTTACTTTTGCGTTCTATTTAATTTCAGGATGGCACTGCGGGAGGCAGGTGGGCACTGGCTGGTGGCAGGTGGTCCCTTGTATTGATGGCCGTGATCGGGACTGATGTCCCGATCACGGCCGCCGGTGATCGGCTTTTTTTTTTTCTCCTCGCGCTGTCAGCGCGAGGAGGAATAATAGCCGATTACCGGCTCCGTTCTATCACATGATCAGCTGTCATTGGCTGACAGCTGATCACGTGATAAGGGGTCGGGATCGACCCCTTGCACGGATCGCCGATCACAGAGCGCGCCGCGCGCGCCCCTCAGGGGGCGCGCAGGCCGCTCGTATCCGGGACGACGTCAATAGACGTAGTCCCGGAAATGTAGGTCCGCGCTGTTGCCGTCATTTGGCAATAGCGCGGATCTGTAGTGGTTAAAGGATAAAGGAATGTCGCACCAAAACACAATCTGAATAGCAGAATGAGTTCTATTCAGCCCACCCGGAGTGTACTGAACTTCAAAGACAGTATGGCGCCGGGCTGTCTGTAAGGACAAAGAAGGTAATTAATGAGCGGGAGGGGCGTCCGAGATCGAGCCACAAGATGGGAACCCAGTCGGAGCAGTTGCAATTCATGGGCAGACACTGCCCCCCAGAGGCCAAGTATGGCAGGACTGTCCGAGGTTGTTAGCCTGGGGGAGGAGACGCCCCAGAGACGCTGATTGGTCCAGAGGCAAAGTAGGATGGGCTATGGGGTGTGGTATGGCTGAGGTATGTTTATCAAAAAGGGTTGCAACAATGAGTTCGGTCTCTGATTCCATCAGGAGGTCCAGTCACGAGGGTCGGATAAGTATAAGGCTTATATTGTATTCTAATTGTATGCTATGTATTATTGTAACTTCTATTGATACTGTATGCACGCTTTCTTATTTCCTTGGGAAATAAATGAGATTTAATTGATCTCAGACCGTGTATTGATTTCATAGCCAATGGTGGTAGTATTGTGATATTAATGATAGCATGTGCTTGGCGTATTTATAGCTAAACTATAGGGACTAGACAAAGTAATACATAACTGATAATAATAATAATAATAGATTGTATTGATCAGTTACTTCAAGGACACTCACATTTCTCTTATAAAATCTTGAAAAGAATTAAGGTCCTACTACAATCACTAGCCCTGGCCGATTCGTGGAGGTCCACACACCCTACAGGGAAGAACTACACATACTTTTCACCTCCTCATAAAAGGTATTCAAGGATAGACTTGATTTTCATGACCCAGAGAGACTTAATTAACCTTGTCAAAGCTGATATTGGAATTATCACTCTATCAGACCATGCCCCCACCGCCGTCACCTTGAAACTAACCTCACCCAAACAAACCCCCTTCAATTGGAGACCGAACGCTGCTTTACTGACTGATTAGATTATACATGATGACATACATGAATCTATTTAAGCATATTTCACTAATAACGTTGACTCAGACACAAACCCCCGTAACAATTGGGAAGCACATAAAAGCATAGTCAGAGGGGAACTTATAAAGTGCGGAGCCAGGAAGAAAAAAGAAAAGAATGCAGAAATTACCAAACTATCCAATAAGATAAACTAAGCTAAACTCGAGACACAGCATAAGCTATCCCGCTCAATGCAGGAATGCTTTATTACAAATGTTACAAATCCAAACCCAAAAATCTCTTTTCTTCCACAAAAGCATATTCTATGAGCACGGAGATAAGAGTGGGAAACAGTTTGCTAGAGCCTTAAGGGACACAACAATAGCTAACCATATCCATGCGTGTGAAACAAAGCGGGCACTCTTGAACACAAACCTGAAAAAATTGCGGTTCTTTGCTGTCTCTTGGCAATTCAAAGTTTCAACTCCCTCCATACATTTTCTATAGGATTAAGGTCTGGAGACTGACTAGATCACGCCATGACCTTAATGTGCTTCTTCTTGAGCCACTCCTTTGTTGCCTTGGCAATATGTTTTTGATCATTGTAATGTTGGAAGACCCATCCACAACCCATCATTATTGTTCTGGCTGAGAGAAGAAGGTTTTCATACAAGATTTTACAATACATGGCCCCATCTATTGGCCCCTCAATGCGGCAAAGTCTGCCTGTACCTTTATCAGAGAAACTGTCCCTAAGCATCATATTTCCACCTCCCTGCTTGACTGTAGGGATGGTGTTTTTAGGGTCATAGTCAGCATTTTTTTCCCTCAAACATGGCGAGTTAAGTTAATGCCAAAGAGCTCAATGTTGGTCTCATCTGACCACAGGACTTTGTCCTAATCTTTCTCTGAATCATTTAGCTGTTTATTGGCATGACGGAACATGCCTTCTTGAGGAGGAGGATTTGCCATGTTTGGAGTATGAAAAATGCTGGCTATGATCTTAAGAACACCATCCCTACAGTCAAGCATGGAGGTGAAAACATTATGCTTTGGGGCTGGTTCTCTGCTAAAGGTACAGACCGTCTTTGCTGCATTAAGGGTCAATGGATGTATTGTAAAATCATCTTGGATGAAAACCTTCTTCCCTCAGCCAGAACACTGAAAGTGGGTCGAGGATGGGTCTTCCCGCATGACAATGAACCAAAACATACCGCCAAGGCAACAAAGGAGTGGCTCAAGAAGAAGCACCTTAACCGCTTGCCGCCCAGCCACTGTCATTATACTGTGGCAGGTTGGCACAATCCCGTGAGCTGGCATAGCTATTCACCAGCTCCTTTAAGCGGGATAGCAGCACTGCGGGGGTGCCAACGCTCGTTGCCGACGATCGCGGGCACGAGAGGCAGAACAGGGACATGTCTTACTCTGTGCTTGGCAAAAAGGGTTTCTTCACAAGTACTAAGTTTTACTTGGGGATCAAACACTTATTTTACTCACTGAACTGCCACTCAATTTATAACATGTGTATCGTGTTCTTTTCTGGATTTTTGGTTGGGATTAGGGATGATCTGAACACCCCTCAGTTCAGTTTGCGGCAGAACATACGAACGGACCGAAAGTTTGCACGAACATTCAAACACTGTTAATGTCTATGAGACCCGAACGTGTGGATTTTAAAGGCTAATATGCAAGTTATTGTCCTAAAAAGTGTTTGGGGACCCGGGTCCTGCCCCAGGGGACATGTAAAAAAATAAAAGTGAAATATTCCTTTAAATATCGTAGTTGGGGGTGACTATAGTATGCCTGTAAAGTGGCATGTGTTTCCTTTGTTTATAACAGTCCCTGCACAAAATGACATTTGTAAAGGAATAAAAGTAATTTAAAACTGCTTGCGGCTGTAATGTAATGTCGGGTCCCGGCAATATGGATGAAAATTATTTAGAAAAACGTCATGGGTACCCCCCCAGCCCATTACCAGGCACCCAAATAAAAAAAAGAAAAGGCTTGTGGCCCCCAGGCCCCATATACACTGAACAGCAGTATACAGGCAGTCCAAACAAGATAGGGACTGTAGGATTGTTAAATTAAATCTGTTTGTAATTTGCAACAGGTACATTTTGTAAGTGTAGCTCCAGCCAAAAAAATCTATTTTCTTGATCATACATCACAGGACACAGGAGTTCATTACATAGTGGGTTATATAGGCACCTCTGGTGATTGGACACTGGTTAACCCCAATTAAGGAGAATTCCTCCCCTATATAACCCCTCCCATGTGGGAGGCACCTCAGTTTTTTCACCAGTGTCTATGGTGGTAGGTCACGTAAAACATGTGCTATGAAGAAAGCTCTGTGCAGGTCCCTGCGGGGGCCTAAGGGCTACAACAAACCGGATCTATATCTCGGGCCGATATTTTGACTCCCAAGATGGTATGGTACCCGGGACTCGTCATCCGAAGAAACGAGGTTTGGCCTGTAAGTCCTCTCCTATTGGAAGACTGGGCTCTGGGAAAACCAGACTTGGTGTACTATTTACATAGTGGCACGAAAGTTTCTGGCAGAGTCTTTTACAAGGTCCAGGTAGGAGGTTCTTCTGAACCCCCGAAGAAACCTGAAGGTTGGCACAACTCTGCCCGCCGTGATGGGTGAAGGCTGGAATCTGTCTGTTTTCAGCAATTCCTGCAGCGAGGACAGGTAAGGGAAGTTAATCCTATATATAATTATATTATGGATTTCTTAAATTGAGTAGTAGTATGTCTTACCTGGTTTCCACCACTAGAGGGAGTAAGAGCAGCCTGATGCATACTTACATGCCTTTCAGTACACACGCTCAGTGAAGCCTGGTTCTCCAGAGGTCTCACGTCTCCACTGCAATCCCTGCCACAACAAAGGTAATACAGGGGTCCCACATAGTCTGGGGGTCCCACGCAGCTCTGATGGAGATTCCCTTTCCCCCCTGGATTCTGGCGGTCCTCGTGCACACGCGCCGAGCTAACGGAGGAGGGGGGAGTGTGGTTGTGAGCCGTGCACGCTGGTGTGCACGGCGCTGTACTGCGCAGGCGCCAGGCAGCAGTTTTAAAAAGCCCAGAGCGTCAGAGGGTTGTAAGTGTGAGACACAGGAGCTGTGGGCAGTAAGCATCCCAATGGATTGGATCCAGGTAAACCTTAGACACCTACTCAGCATCAAGTTGTGCAGTTTAAGCATATATATTTATTGTGAGACTTTAAGCACAACAGTGATTGCACTTTGTACTAGTACCTCTGCTTGTAGCTTAGGACTATGTCTCCTCGTAAGAGGGTCTCAGGGGGAGGTAACAAGGGCACTGGTAAATCACCGCCTAGGTCCAGGGGTTCTAAAAATGCCTGTAAGTTACCATCCCCCCCTGCAAGACTGGAGCCAGCCTCACAGGATGAGTCAGTGCCCCTGTCAGTTTTTGCAACCTCTCCTAATGTCTTAGCCCCGGTATATGTCACTGAGGACTCCCTTAGGGCTATATTGGAGGGTTTTGAAGGGAGAATCATGAATTTTATTTCTGCTTCCCTGAAAGATAGCAGGAAAAGGGGTAGATCCCCTCCCTCTGCTGAGATTCCTCTTTCAGATGATTCTTCTGACAATGAGGGGAGATCCCTATCTTGGGACAGGGATCTTGAGCAGTCGGAGGAATCAGAGGAAGAGGAGAGAGTCCCCTCCTCCCAAGCGCTCAGAAAACAGGTACAGTATTATACTGAATTGGTGCGTACCACATTCCGAATTCCTGCTGCTGAAGTCGCTACGTCCTCTGTTTCAGGAAAGTCAGGAAAGTCCCACAGACTGCTTTTTCCTTTCCAATTCATCCCTTAATGGATAAATTGTTGTATGAGGATTGGGGACATCCCGATAAACTGCTTGCTCCTCCTAAAAGGGTTTCTATGTATTATACTCTGGAGGAAAGTTTCACCAAGAAATGGGGGGTCCCATCTGTCGATGCGGCTGTTTCTTGCGTGAATAAAAACCTGACCTGTCCGTTGGATAATGCTCAGGTATTTAAAGATCCAACTGATAAGAAGTTGGAAACATTATTAACCACTTGCCGACCGCCGCACGACGATGTACGTCGACAGAATGGCACGGGCAGGCATATGGGCGTACCTGTACGTCCCTGCCTTCCCGCGGTTGGGGGGCCCGATCGCCCCCCCCCCCCGTTGCCTGCGGCGGTCGGTATTCGTTCAGGAGCGATCCGGGATGAGGGGGCGGCCATTCATTCATGGCCACCCCCTCGCGATCGCTCCCGACGAATGGAAATCCTTTGTGACATCACTTCCTCTCCTGTAATGTAAACACAGGAGAGGAAGTGATGTAATCTCTCCTCCGTGTCGGTATTTTTCGTTCCGGCACCGAGGAGAGAGGATCGGTGAGTTGCACCAACACGACACTTCACAGTAGAACATGCCAGGCACACTCACACCCCCCCTTTACCCCCCGATCACCCCCCAATTACCCCTGCCCCCCCCCAGTCACAGTGACACCAATGCATTTTTTTTTTTTTGCATTGGTGTCATTTGTGACTGTAATAACTGTTAGGGCAGTTAGGGTTAGCCCCCTTTAGTTCTAATGTACCCCCCTAACCCCCCCAATAAAGGTTTAACCCCGTGATCACCCCCTGTCGCCAGTGTCACTAAGGCTGGGTTCACATTGCAGCGGTTTATGAGAACGGATGTGATTCGCACCGCACTGCAGTGCAAATCACATCCGATCTCTGCGATTCGAGTTCAGCCATTCGCCGCACCCGCCGCAAATTCGCACGGGACCCTTTTTTTGGTCCGCAGCAGAATCGGATCGCATGGGTGTTCACACCATGCGATCCGAGTTTGCAGATCGCACTGCGATATGCAAACTGATCTGGGGGTGTCATTAACATTTCACTGACACTCCCAGCAGTTCGCATAGGGCAGTGTGAACTGCCGCCGGGAGGCAAGCGATGCGGGAACCCGCCGCGGATTCGTGGCGTTCCCACATCGCTCCAGTGCGAACCCAGCCTAATAAGCGATCGTTTTTCTGATCGCTGTATTAGTGTCACAGGTGACGCTAGTTAGGCAGGTAGGTATTTAGGTTCGCCACAGCTTTTTATAGCGCCAGGGACCCCCATATACTACCGCATAAAGCCCCCTTATTGCCCCCTAGTTAACCCTTTCACCAGTGATCACCATATAACTGTTACAGGTGACGCTGGTTGGTTAGTTATTTTTTTATAGTTTCAGGGCACCCGCCATTTATTACCTAATAAAGGTTTAACCCCCTGATCACCCGGCGGGTGTCATTTGTGACTGTAATAACTGTTAGGGCAGTTAGGGTTAGCCCCCTTTAGTTCTAAGGTACCCCCCTAACCCCCCCAATAAAGGTTTAACCCCGTGATCACCCCCCGTCGCCAGTGTCACTAAGGCTGGGTTCACATTGCAGCGGTTTATGAGAACGGATGTGATTCGCACCGCACTGCAGTGCAAATCATATCCGATCTCTGTGCGATTCGAGTTCAGCCATACAGATAGTATGGCTGAATTCGCGTTGCACCCGCCGCACCCGCCGCAAACTCGCACGGGACCCTTTTTTTGGTCCGCAGCAGAATCGGATCGCATGGGTGTTCACACCATGCGATCCGAGTTTGCAGATCGCACTGCGATATGCGAACTGATCTGGGGGTGTCATTAACATTTCACTGACACTCCCAGCAGTTCGCATAGGGCAGTGTGAACTGCCGCCGGGAGGCATGCGATGCGGGAACCCGCCGCGGATTCGTGGCGTTCCCGCATCGCTCCAGTGTGAACCCAGCCTAATAAGCGATCGTTTTTCTGATCGCTGTATTAGTGTCACAGGTGACGCTAGTTAGGCAGGTAGGTATTTAGGTTCGCCGCAGCTTTTTTTAGTGCCAGGGACCCCCATATACTACCGCATAAAGCCCCCTGATTGCCCCCTAGTTAACCCTTTCACCAGTGATCACCATATAACTGTTACAGGTGACGCTGGTTGGTTAGTTATTTTTTTATAGTTTCAGGGCACCCGCCATTTATTACCTAGTCTCACTAGTGTACTCCTAAATTTAGGGGTGTCTACTTTCCAAAATGGGGTCATTTGGGGGGGGTTTGTGCCATCTTGGCATTTTATGGCCTTCAAAACTGTAACGCCCTTAGAAAGCCTGAAGGCGGTGCTTGGTTTTCGGGGCCCCGTACGCGGCTAGGCTCCCAAAAAGTCCCACATATGTGGTATCCCCATACTCAGAAGAAGCAGCAGAATTTATTTTGGGGTGTCATTTCACATATGCCCATGGCATGCGTGAGCAATATATCATTTAGTGACAACTTTGTGAAAAAAAAAAAAAAAAGTTTGTAATGTTCCCGCAACTTGTGGCAAAATATTAAATATTCCATGGACTCAACATGCCTCTCAGCAAATAGCTTGGGTGTCTACTTTCTAAAATGGGGTCATTTGTGGGGGTTTTGTGCCATCTTGGCATTTTATGGCCTTCAAAACTGTAATAGGTAGTGAGGAGTGAAGTCAAATATTTACGCCCTTAGAAAACCTGAAGGCGGTTCTTGACTTTCGGGGCCCCGTACGCGGCTAGGCTCCCAAAAAATCCCACACATGTGGTATCCCCGTACTCAGGAGAAGCAGCAGAATTTATTTTGGGGTGTCATTTCACATATGCCCATGGCATGCGTGAGCAATATATCATTTAGTGACAACTTTGTGAAAAAAAAAAAAAAAAAATTAAAGTTTGTAATTTTCCCGCAACTTGTGGCAAAATATAAAATATTCCATGGACTCAACATGCCTCTCAGCAAATAGCTTGGGGTGTCTACTTTCTAAAATGGGGTCATTTGTGGGGATTTTGTGCCATCTTGGCATTTTATGGCCTTCAAAACTGTAATAGGTAGTGAGAAGTGAAATCAAAAATTTACGCCCTTAGAAAGCCTGAAGGCGGTGCTTGGTTTCGGGGCCCCGTACGCGGCTAGGCTCCCAAAAAGTCCCACATATGTGGTATCCCCGTACTCAGGAGAAGCAGCAGAATTTATTTTGGGGTGTCATTTCACATATGCCCATAGCATGTGTGAGCAATATATCATTTAGTGACAACTTTGTGTAAAATCGCTTGAGGCAAAAAAATAAAATATTCAATGGGCTCAACATGCCACTTATCAATTTCCTTAGGGGGTCTACTTTCCAAAATGGGGTCATTTGGGGGGGGTTTTGTACTGCCCTGCCATTTTAGCACCTCAAGAAATGAGATAGGCAGTCGTAAACTAAAAGCTGCGTAAATTCCAGAAAACGTACCTTAGTTTGTAGATGTGACAACTTTTGCGCAAACCAATAAATATACATTTATTGACTTTTTTTTTACCAAAGACATGTGGCTGAATACATTTTGGCCTAAATGTATGACTAAAATTGAGTTTATTGGATTTTTCTAATAACAAAAAGTAGAAAATATCATTTTTTTCAAAATTTGCGGTCTTTTTACGTTTATATCGCAAAAAATAAAAATCACAGAGTCAGTCAAATACCTTTAAAAGAAAGCTCTATTTGTGGGAAGAAAAGGACGCAAATTTCGTTTGGGTACAACATTGCATGACCGCGCAATTACCAGTTAAAGCAGCGCAGTGCCAAAGTGTAAAAAGACCTCTGGTCATTTACCAGCAAAATGGTCCGGTCTGAAAGTGGTTAAAAGCCTCCTTTTCCATGACTGGCGCTGTAGTGCAACCTAAAGTCGCAGCCGTAGGGTTGTGTCAGTTCCTCAAGGAACAGGTTAAGCAGATGCTTGGCCTCCTTCCCAGTGAGGAAGTGGAGAATTATGCAGAAATACCTCAAATTCTGTGTTTCATGATTGATGCGATTTTGGATTCTGTCCAACAAGCATCTCGTTTGTCTCTCCTGTTGGTACACATGCGAAGGGCCCTATGGCTAAAGAATTGGGCAGCTGAGCTATCATGCAAGAAGCATTTGATTGGGTTCCCGTTTAAAGGGGAACGCTTGTTTGGAGAAGAATTAGACCAATTCGTCCCAAAAATTTCAGGGGGTAAATCTACTCTCCTTCCAGTCAAAAGGAGCAAACGTCCATCATTTAGGCGTTTTCTCTCTCCCAGAGCATCAAGCTTTAAGCAGTGGCGACGGCCTTCTCAACCCTCCTCTACAGGAAAGGCTCAGGGCCGGGCCCAGGGGCAGAAAAAGACTTGGGGGGCGAAAGCTTGCCAAGCAGAGCCCAAAAGCTTCCTTGTGAAGGGGCGCCCCCGCTCGGCCGAGTTGGGGGAAGGCTCCTGCAGTTTGCAGAAGCCTGGCGGGAAGAGATCGAGGACAAGTGGGTGATCTCTTCGGTATCTCTGGGCTACAAGCTAGAGTTTCAGGAGATTCCACCTTCTCGCTTTCTAAGGTCAAGGATCCCCAGGGACCCAGTAAAGCAAAAAACGCTATTTCTGGCCTTAGATCACTTACTATCCCAGGGGATGATAGTAGAAGTGGACTCAAAAGAACAGGGTTCAGGGTTTTACTCAAATCTCTTCACCATTCCGAAGCCAAATGGAAGTGTCAGACCTATCCTGGATCTGAAGGATCTGAACCGGTTTTTACGCATCCGGTCCTTCCGAATACAGTCAATTCGTACTGTGGTCTCCTCCCTGCAAGGGGGAGAGTTTATGGCATCAATAGACATCAAGGATGCATATCTCCATGTGCCAATTTTTCCCGCACAACAAAAGTATCTAAGGTTCGCGGTAGAGCAGCGCCATTTTCAATTTGTGGCCTTGCCGTTCGGGCTCGCTATGGCCCCTCGAGTCTTCACAAAGATTCTGGACCCTCTCTTGGCAAACCTAAGAGCTCAGGGTATAGCCGTCATGGCTTATCTAGACGACTTGCTTCTCATGAAGAAAACAGTAGTGTTCCTGGACCACAGTGTTACTAGAACGCTAGAACACCTGGAAAGCCTAGGTTGGATTATAAACCTGAAAAAGTCGTCCCTACAGACCGCTACCAGGTTGGAATACCTGGGTATGTTTATCGACACCGCTCAGGGCAAGGTGTTTCTTCCAAGGCCAAAAGCCTTGGCCATTGGGGATCTGGTGCACCTAAATCTGGGCAGGAGATCTTCCCCCATTCGGTTGTGCATAGGACTGTTAGGGAAAATGGTTGCCTCCTTCGAGGCAGTTCCATTCGCCCAGTTCCACTCAAGGCCTCTGCAAAGATGCATCCTTGCGGCTTGGAACAGGAAGCCCCAATCCTTTGATATTCCTAGGCGTCTATCCCCAGGGACACGCAAGAGTCTCGTCTGGTGGTTACAAACCGAGAATTTGCTGAAAGGCAAAACTTTTCTTCCTCTTCCATGGAAGGTTATTACGACAGATGCCAGCCTGACAGGCTGGGGAGCAGTGTTAGAGGAGACGTGCTCGCAGGGGAAATGGTCTGCGATCGAGAAGCTATTGCCCATAAATGTCTTGGAGATCCGTTCAGTTTATATGGCTCTCATAAACTGGTCTTCCAGACTACGGGGTCTTCCTGTTCGGGTTCAGTCCGACAATGCCACAGCAGTGGCCTATATCAATCACCAGGGCGGTACCAGGAGTCTGGTTGCGCAAAAAGAGGTGAATCGCATACTTGTCTGGGCAGAAAAGCATGTTCCATACCTTTCTGCAGTCTTCATTCCAGGAGTGGAAAATTGGCAGGTGGATTTTCTGAGCCGTCAGCAGTTGTGCCCAGGAGAATGGCCTCTGCACCCCGACGTGTTTTGGGACATATGTCACAGGTGGGGTACTCCAAACGTAGATCTGTTTGCATCCAGGTTCAACAGAAAACTGGACAAATTCGTGTCAAGAACAAGAGATACACTTGCTCAGGGGTCAGATGCTCTGACAATTCCCTGGAATCAGTACAATCTGATTTATGCCTTTCCCCCGTGCCCGCTACTGTCGCGGTTCCTGGGAAGAGTCAAGAGGGAGACAAAATCAGTTCTGTTGGTAGCCCCGGCTTGGCCCAGGCGACCGTGGTACACAGAGGTCATGAAGTTGGCAGTAGGCAGGCCGTGGATCCTCCCTCTCCGGCCAGATCTGCTCTCACAGGGTCCAATTTACCATCCTGCTTTACACAGTCTGAATTTGACGGTTTGGCTGCTGAGACCCACATTCTGAGAGACCGTGGCCTTTCGGGGCCAGTCCTTTCTACTCTGGTTAATGCCAGAAAGCCGGCCTCCAGGCTTATTTACTACAAAATCTGGAGGGCATATGTTTCCTGGTGTGAACTCAGGGAATGGCATCCTAGAAAGTATGTCATTAGCAGGATCTTGGCCTTCCTCCAGTCAGGCCTAGAAATGAATTTGGCCGTAAGCACTATCAAGGTGCAGATTTTGGCCTTGTCAGTCTTTTTTCAGAAGCCACTTGCATCGCATTCCCTGGTGCGGGCTTTCATCCAGGGGGCTATGCGGATAAGGCCACCAGTCAAACCTCCGGTATGCCCATGGGATCTGAATTTGGTTCTCTCGGCTTTGCAGGGGGCAACCTTTTGAACCTTTGCATCTGGCTTCATTAGTTCTTTTGACCAAAAAATTGGTTTTCTTGGTAGCCATATCCACGGCTAGAAGAGTGTCAGCAGCTAGCTGCTCTCTCCAGCAAAGAGCCGTATCTAATTATTCATAAGGACCGGGTGGTCATGCGTCCCAACAGGTCCTTTCTACCTAAGGTGGTTTCAGGATTCCATTTGAATCAAGATGTAATCCTACCATCCTTTTTTCTGGACCAACAGTCCGCAGAAGAAGAATCTTTGCACACTTTGGATGTGGTTAGGGCAATCAGTGTCTATCTTCAAGCAACTGTTCAGATAAGGAAAACTGATTGCTTGTTTATTTTGCTGGAAGGCCCTAGGAAGGGCCAGGCGGCATCAAAATCCACTCTCTCAAGGTGGATTAGACAGATTATTTCTCAGGCCTATAGTGTTAAAGGGAAAATCCCTCCTTTTCAAGTGAAAGCGCACTCTACTAGGGCTGTAAGTGCTTCTTGGGCAGTGCATAACCAGGCCTCCCTGGCTCAGATCTGTAAGGCTGCAACTTGGTCATCACTCCACACATTCACCAGATTCTATCAGGTGGATGTCAGAGGGCAAGAGGATATCACCTTTGGTCTCAGTATACTGCAGGCCGCAGTTTAGGTCCTCCGGTCCATGGCGGTCTATAATTATGATCTGTGTCTCCCTCCCCTCAATCTGAACATTGCTTTGGGACATCCCACTATGTAATGAGCTCCTGTGTCCTGTGATGTATGATCAAGAAAATAGGATTTTTATATCTAAAAATATATATTTGATATCTTTTTACAGCTTACCTGTAAAATCCTTTTCTTGAGAGTACATCACGGGACACAGGGCTACCGCCCCTCTTGGTTTTACGTGGTTTCCTATTGCTTTGCTACAAAACTGAGGTGCCTCCCATATGGGAGGGGTTAAATAGGGGAGGAATTCTCTTTAATTGGGGTTAACCAGTGTCCAATCACCAGAGGTGCCTATATAACTCACTATGTAATGAGCTCCTGTGTCCCGTGATGTACTCTCAAGAAAAGGATTTTACAGGTAAGCTGTATATAAAAATTCTATTTTTAAGCTTTTTGGATAACATAGGGAAGGGTTTTACCCCTGTAACATTTGTTTTGCTGTCTGTGGCCCTGTTCAGAAGATTTCACCTTACTTTCTGTCCCAATGACAATTGGATTTTGAAAATTTTGGGTTATTAGGGAAACAAGGATTAGTGATAAAGCATCAGTGGAGACAACTTTTTCCCGTATTAACTCGGGAGAGAATTTCCTTTCCTAGGGGTAGATTTCCTCTCACTTCCTGTTGTCTCCCTCCGTTTTGTAAGTAGAAGTCGTTTGTAAGACGGCTGTTTGAAAGTAGGGGACCACCTGTATATACTATACAGCCTGCCCTATATACTCTGCAGAAAATTGGGCCTTAGGTGTTGGTGGTACCAGAACACTGTAAGCCCTCACAGTAATGCCCTTTACACACGGTCAGACTTTCCAACAGACTGTGTTGTCAGAAATTTTCCAATCGTGTGTGGGCTCCATCTGACTTTTTCCGTCAGAATTTCCGATATACAAAGTTTGAGATCTGGATCTAAGATTTTCCAACAACAAAATCCAATTGTTTAAATTACGATTGTGTGTAGACATTTCCAACGCACAAAGTGCCACGCATGCTCAGAATAAATTACGTGACGAAAGCTATTGGCTACTGGCCTCTTACATATGTGTTGTACGTCACTTCGTTCTGAACGATCGGAATTTCTGACAACTTTGTGCGACCATATTTTGTCATCGGAATGTCCAACCGTGTGTACAGGGCATTACTCTTGTGCCGCGTACACACTATCAGACTATCTGGTGGACTTTGTCCGGCGGACAATCCGCCGGACTTTCCAGTGGAGGTCCGCCGGACTTTCGGAACGAGCAGACTTGCCCACACACAACCACACATGAACGTATTTTTCCGGCGGACAATCCGCCAGACTTTTGGCAGGGGTCCGCCAGACTTTCTAAATGAACGGACTTGCCCACGATTGAGTATCACCTTACCCTGTACTTTTAACTGATACTTTCTGGTTCTATACGTTCGACCTCAAGTTGCTTCGCTCATTTGAAGCAAGTTTATTCTTCTTTCTTCTCTACTCGGTTGGACGGATTGCCCACAGTCCACAGGACCTAAGAAGGAAACAACATTCACTCGATTGTTGGGCTTTATTACACAACAAAGTCGGCCGCGTGTTGTTCAACACAGTCATCCGACAATGGGTTCATTGTCTCTTGAAGACCCTATCCGTACTTCCGCGGCTGCATTCTACACATTTTTGCCTTGAACATTCGACCGCTAAACTACGTACTGAAATGGTATACGGCTATCTAACATTTATAGTTCTACACTGAATCGGGGTGAATTAGAACTACCACTGGCTTTCTCGTGGATTGCAGAGACTGACTTGCTATCCCCCTCCCGAATAGGTTTGGGTCCTATGAATCATCTGAACTATGGTTTGAGACCCTCTTTTGAAATCTATCATATCTCTCCTGGTTTGTTGCTACACCTATTTGTTTTATTTTGTGCTGTTTTCATTTCTTTGCCGGATTTCATTTTTTCTTTTTAGTAGGCTATTGCTAGACCGAGTAGGTATTCAGCTATTAGAGGCTTAGCTGTTTTTCTTGTTGGAAAGCCGCCTCATGTTGCATATACTGGGAGTTCACTGAACGATGACCTGCGGTGAGCCCGCAACGTTTTTCGACCAATTGTGCAGTTAGGTCACTGATTGGTAACTCGCCATTCTGGGGCTTATGCTTGGCCGACGAATCACTTCGAATGCGGTGCTTCAAACAAATTTTCGAGATGATTTGGTTCTCGGCCTGCGAACTTCCTGGTTTCCGCCAGAACCAACTTTGACTTGCTCATCGGGAAGGGGTCGTAGGCCAACTAAGAACTCCCAGGCCATATCCCAACTACTAATTAAGTGTTTGCATTGACTACATATTGTTTTACAACAGTTTAGAACCGTTATTGTTATCTTACATTAGACTACGGTAGGCTTAAGTCACTTAACAGTTGTGACTCAAATGGGTCGTAACTTCACTTTGCAATCTAGACGTTTGGCTACTGTTCTTGAATTGGATCGACGAGTCTAGGTATTAGAGACAGAGACCCCTCTTCCGATGCCGTTAGGGAGGGTGACCCGCCTCAACTCCAAAGTCGGAATCGTCCGGCGATTGAGGAACGTGGTTCCGCATTGCTATTACACCATGAAGTGTTCCCCCTCGCACGCGGCATTGGACTTCTCTTTTCTCACATGCCTAGCCCCCTCGACATTAGTCTACCTGATTATAGTGGAGCCTAGAGCTACTTTTCCGCTATCTTTTGAACAAATCCAGAATTCCAACTTAGACTCTGGTGTGCTTCTGCATGATATGTACCTTTTTCTCTTCACCCGAGGTTACACTTTTGTTACACATTCTCACCATAGAAAATAGAAAATAGTGTTCGAGAGTTCAGCGGTAGTTTCGTTTATTTTGAGATTAGGTTACAGGTGTGAGACCTTGGTCGACACCCCAACAGTGCCGTGAGTGGAATCGTGTTGCTATTTACGGATACGGCTTCAGATCACGGCGCTGTACTTTTCTGACTTACACTGTTTTAGTGTGGGTCAGTATAATATTCTTCACTTTTACACCCTTGTTCACAGTACTCTTTTCGCCAGCTTGACTCTTCACCGCGCAGAGTGTACTTACGCACCTGTCTGATAGACCATATTTTGCTCTCAGTGTCCTAATTTGTGAACAGTAGCATGACCTACCAGGCTCAAACCCCACTTGCCACTCCGGCGACAGCGATACAGGCTCGAGACTTACAGATTAATTTCACCTCACTTAATGCTCGAGGACTTAACATCCCTCAAAAGCGATCGCAATTACTGTACACTCTTAAAAAACACAAACGGCATATTGTATTCCTCCAAGAGACTCACTTTAGAACAAACAACATCCCCAAACTGTACAATCGACATTATCCCACGATTTACCATGCAACGACGGCCGACTCTAAATCTAAAGGAGTTGCAATACTGATTTCCAAACAGTGCCCTCTGACAGTTACGGATATTAAACGTGATATGCAGGGAAGATATCTTTTTATTAAAGGTACCATTCATAACAGACGGATTACGTTAGCAAATTTATACGCTCCGAACAAGAGGCACGTCGCGTTCTTTCGAGAGACACTCCACACCCTCACTGAATTCCAAGCTGGAATGCTCATAGTAGGGGGGGATTTTAATGTGACGCTAAATCCAACCCAGGACTCTTCCAACGGAACTTCGTCCCTTCCATATAGGGCATTGCGGGCTACTAAAACACAACTACAAGAACTAACATTGCATGACACCTGGCGTACGCTCAACCCGAATGGTAGAGATTTCACCTTTTACTCAACACCACACGACAAGTACTTCCGTTTGGACTATTTTTTCATCTCCCAAAACGATCTGTCGAATGTTACTCACACATCCATAGAACCACTAGTAGTTTCGGACCACAACCCGATAACCATGACTTTAACTCTACCTATCTCACAGACCCCGAGCCCGATTTGGAGATTGGACAATTCTTTATTGACTGATCTAGACATAACTCAGACGCTCTCCTCCAGATTGACGCACTATTTTCAAGAAAACAATGTAGGGGAAACCAAACAGTCGAGCGTATGGGCAGCACATAAATGTGTCATACGGGGGGAATTCATATCCATAGCTGCACACAGACACAAACTTAGGAAAAAACATATGCAAGAATTGTACGACAAAGTTTATAAAGTAGAACGATTGCACAAGGCATCGCTGGCACATAATACGCTCTCAGAGCTGTTGCAGACGAGGGACGAACTTCGACAGGAGTTGATTAAAAGATTGCAGAGGAAATATACTCTCTCGCAGAAGCTATTTTATGAATTCAGTAACAAATCGTGTAAACTGCTGGCAAGAGCGATACAACGTAAGAAAGCTGCGATGACTATACATAAAATCATAGATTCGCAGGGCAAGAGTTACGTAACGTCTGAAGGAATTTCCAAGCAATTCGTAAGTTACTACTCGAAACTTTACAATTTGTCCCCAGAGGTCCCGACCGCTCAGACTTCCGACAGGCAAAAGTTAATCTCAGACTTCCTTACCAAATACGGAACTCCCTAAATAGAAATAGACGACATGCAAACTTTAGACGGACAGATCACCACCGAAGAACTTAACCTAGCATTGAAGCAATTAAAGCCTGGCAAAAGCCCGGGTCCTGATGGCCTGACTGTTGGGTACTATAGGACTTTTCAGGAGATACTCTCCCCGCACCTGCTAAACATGTTTAATTCTCTTTCTCCCACAGACTCAGTCAATAAAGATTTACTAGAAGCTCACATAACACTGATTCCCAAACCCGGTAAAGACGACACCATTGTTTCAAATTACAGGCCCATTTCACTTCTCAACGTGGATGTGAAATTATTTGCCAAAATTTTAGCTAACCGTCTCCTCAGGATTCTCCCACAAGTAATTTCGCTAGACCAAGTCGGTTTTGTCCCTGGAAGAGAGGCTAGGGACAACACTATCAAAGCGTTACATATACAACATTGGCTTACTACTAAATCACAACAAAAAGGTTTTTTCTTATCGTTGGACGCGGAGAAGGCGTTCGACAGGGTGGCCTGGGACTATATAGCTGCTTCCTTACAAATGTTGGGCATACCCGCACATTTTCGACAGATGGTGGCGACGTTATATTCTTTTCCATCAGCTAAAGTAAGAATCAATGGTTGCCTGTCGGATGCCTTCTCCGTGTCGAACGGAACTCGACAGGGATGCCCGCTTTCGCCACTGATTTTCATTCTTACTCTTGAACCCCTCTTACGGAAACTTAGGGAAAATAATGATATTAAAGGCATTGATATCGGACATAAACAATATAAAATAGCGGCTTATGCCGATGACATTATTTTGTTCCTCTCGGACCCGCTCATTACAATACCAAACATATTAAACGACTTCATGCTTTTCAACAAACTGTCCAATCTGCAAATTAATTTTTCAAAATCGAAAGCTCTAAATATCTCCCTCCCCTCACCCACAGTAGACCTCTGTAATAGTGATGGACGAACTTCCGACGGGACGTTTCGCGAAAGCGAAATGCGAACGGACCCAAACGTTCGCGAAACCGAACGTTCGCCGCGGGCCCCATTGACTTCAATGGGAGGCGAACTTTGCAAACCTTCATGTCGAATTTGCGGCCACGTGGTAATTATTAGGGGGTAAAACGTAGTCCCACCATCTGGACAATGACATAATACATGTATGAGGTGAATTTGGGATCGATAACTACAAGCATTTTTATTTTATTTGGGAAATTGTTCTAACAATTCAGGACTATGGAGCTAATGAAGGCAATGGAGGAGAGGGAAGGTCAGGGACCAGGGTAGGCAAAGAAGAGGGTGCAGGAGATGATCACCAGCAGCGTGACATACCGGAATGACACATGCACCGTGATAGAGGCATCTGACAGCAGCACCGTAATACAGAGCACTGACAGCAGCACCGTGACATACAGCGCTGACAGCAGCACCGTGACATACAGCGCTGACAGCAGCACCGTGACATACAGCGCTGACAGCAGCACCGTGACATACAGCGCTGACAGCAGCACCGTGACATACAGCGCTGACAGCAGCACCGTGACATACAGCGCTGACAGCAGCACCGTGACATACAGCGCTGACAGCAGCACCGTGACATACAGCGCTGACAGCAGCACCGTGACATACAGCGCTGACAGCAGCACCGTGACATACAGCGCTGACAGCAGCACCGTGACATACAGCGCTGACAGCAGCACCGTGACATACAGCACTGACAGCAGCACCGTAAGCAGCCCCAGGAGGAAGTCAGCACAGCACAGGGATGGTGTGATCCCCTCATAATAAGAACCCCCAGGAGGAAGTCAGCACAGCACAGGGATAGTGTGATCCCTTCATAATAAGAACCCCCAGGAGGAAGTCAGCACAGCACAGGGATATCATAAGCAGCCCCAGTAGAAATATGACACCGCTCAACCTCTTCAAAGAGGAGGGTAGGGGCATATAGTACGGTGTGCTTTTTTGGGTCAAGGAAGTGAGCCAAATGAATTAAGAAGGTCTGTGTGCTTGATTAAAAAAATAGTTTATAGACATATACATGGTCTACTGGTCACATGTGTTGAATTCCTCCGAGATCCATGCCTCATTCATTTTTAGAAATGTGAGGTAGTTAACACTGTCGTGAGCTAGGCGAGTACGCTTATCGGTCACAATCCCCCCTGCTGCGCTGAACGTCCTTTCGGACAGGACACTGGATGAGGGGCAAGCCAACAGTTCGATTGCAAATTGGGCAAGCTCTGGCCAGAGGTCAAGCCTGCCCACCCAGTAGTCTAGGGGTTCATCACTCCTCAGAGCGTCCACATCGGCCGTTAACCCAATGTAGTCGGACACCTGACGGTCTAGGCGTTCCCTGATGCTGGATCCGGATGACACCTGTCGATGGGTCGGCTGAAAGAATGACCTCATATCCGAAGTCACCAACACATCTTCAAACCGGCCTCTTCTTGCAGGCGCTGTTGGATTGGTACCCGCAAATCCTTCTCTGGGAGTGGGAATTGCTCCTCTGCCAGCGCACGCAAAAGCAGAATGCAGCATTTCTCGAAGCAAGGCCTGGAAGTGCTGCATTCTGACAGCCCTCTGCGACGGCGGTAACATTTCCGCCATTTTGTGTTTGTACCGGGGGTCTAAGTACGTTGCCACCCAGTACTGGTCCTTGACCCTCATGCTTTTTATACGGGGGTCCCTATTAAAACACTGGAGCATGAAGGCCCCCATTTGCACTAAAGTGGAAGCGGTGTGGTGGCCTGGCTCCTGCTCATCATCCAGGATAATGTCGTCCTCTTCATTCTCCTCTCCCCATCCTCGCACAACAGGGATCCCAGAAAGGTTTAAAGCATGCTCTTCTTGCTCCTGCTCATCCGCCCCGGCACCATCCTCCTCTGACTCCTCATCAGACTCCTGTTGTTGACTTGTCTCAGATAGAGTAGCCCCCCCTGGGAATTCATCCAGCATTGCGACTTCCTCATCTTCCCGCTCCTGCTCCTCCACAGCCTGATCAATGACACGACGCAATGCACGCTCCAGAAAGAAGGCATAAGGTACCATGTCACTGATGGCGCCATGGCTGCGACTGACCAGTTTGGTGATCTCCTCAAATGGCCGCAGAAGTCTGCATGTGTCGCGCATGAGCAGCCACTGGCGCGGTGAAAAAAAACCCAGCTCCCCAGAACCGTTTCTTTCGCAGAGTTCATACAGGTAGACGTTAACTGCACGTTTCTGCTGGAGCAGCCTATCAAGCATATAGAAGGTTGAGTTCCATCGCGTCGGGCAATCGCAAATAAGACGTCTGACCGGCAGATGGTGTCGCCGCTGAATGTCAGCAAGGCGAGCCATGGCCGTGTAAGATCTTCTGAAATGGGCCGAGATTTTCCTTGCCTGCCGCAAGATGTCCTGGACCCCAGGGTATTTGACAAGGAATCGCTGCACGACCAAGTTTAAGACGTGTGCCATGCACGGCACGTGCGTGATTTTGCCCTGTTTCAATGCGCTAAGCAGATTGGCACCGTTGTCACACACCACTTTACCAACTGTCAAATTGAGCGGTGTTAGCCACTCATCTGCCTGTGAACGCAAAGCTGAAAGGAGTGCCGGGCCAGTGTGGCTCTTTGCTTCCAGGCACAACAGACGCAGCACGGCATGGCAACGTCTCACCTGGCATGTGGAATAGGTTCTGGGGAGCTTGGGCGGTGCAGCGGAAGAGACGCTAGCAGCGGAAAAGGAGGAGGCAGCTGAGGAGGAGAGGGAGGAGGATGGAGTAGGAGGAGGAGAAGAAGAGTCAGGCCTGCATGCAATCCGTGGCGGTAAAACCAAATCTACACGGGTGCCACGGGTTACATGCTTGACGGCCGTCAGAAGGTTCACCCAGTGGGCAGTAAAACTGATATACCTTCCCTGCCCGTGTTTGCTAGACCACGTGTCTGTGGTCAGATGTATCTTGGCACCGACACTGTGTGCCAGAGATACATTCACTTGCCGCTGAACATGGCCATATAGCTCTGGGATGCCCTTCTCTGAGAAATACTTCCTTCCTGGGACCTTCCATTGTGGTGTTCCAATGGCCACAAATTTGCGAAAGGCCTCCGAGTCCACCAGTTTATATGGCAGTAGTTGGCGGGCTATGAGTTCTGACAAGCCAGCCGCCAACCGTTGGGCAAGAGGGTTATCCGGCGTCATCATTTTTTTACGCTCAAACATTAGGCCCACGGAAGCCTGCCTTTTTGCAGAAAAATGTGAGCTTGGCGTGATGGAAGGTGGAGTGGAGGACAATTGTGAGGAGAGAGGAGAAGGAGAAGTAGAAGACGAGGCTGGACGGTGAGAGCCTGCAGTGTGGCTTTGTGTGTTCCGTTGCTCCCACTGGGCTCGGTGATGGCTGCTCATGTGCCTTCTTAAGGCGGTCGTCCCTAGGTGAGTATTGGGCTTACCGCGACTAACGCGTTGACTGCAAAGATTGCAGATGGCAACGCTATTGTCAGCAGCGGACACGTTAAAAAAAGCCCACACTGCGGAGCCATGTGCCGGTGTCCTGGGAGCGCCAGATGTGACCGTACATGGTCGATGACTCGCTCCTGATACATTTGCAGTCTGCTTTGTCCCTGCTGTGCAATGTAAGTCATTGCTGCTTCTCCTCCCTATCTGCTGGTCCATATCTCCCTCTGAACTCCCCTCCTCTTCCTCTCTTGTGGGCACCCACGTGACATCACTAGACACGTCATCATCAACGTCACCTTCCCCACCGCTATAAGTAGAGATCTCGGAGTAGGCAGCAACACCGGGGACCAACCTCCTCCTTGGGCTGATCTGGGTACTGTCGTCAGACTGCTGAGTAGCGCTTGTTGCTACCTCCTCTTCCTGATCCAATACCAAGAGTGGCTGCGCATCAGAAATGTCCTCTTGATATGGATCGGAAAATAATTCCAGTGACTCAAGCGGAAGGTATGTGGTGGTGGTGGTGGTGGTCGTGTTGTTGGTGGTAGTGTCTTTGGGGGTGCACATAGCAGAGAGTGAAGAAGAGGGTGCAGATCGAGAGGATGAGGAGGGTGCAGAAGAGTAAGGCTGAGCGAGCCACTCAACCAAGTCTGGTGCATCCTTTAAAGTAATTGAACGCACCTTCTGCAACTTCCCACTTTGGCTCAAGCCTGTTGCTCCTGCCCTACCCCTACCACCCCTGCGGAAGGGCCTGCCTCTTCCTCTGCCTGTCATTTTTTAAATGACCCTGTGACAAAACTCTTAGTCCCTATACCGATGAAGGACTGCTGCAGTATAGGGCAGCAGTCAGCAGTGGTGCACGTCAACCCTATCTATTGTGGACCGATAGCGGTCCTTACAGAACAGCAGACTGTACCGCACTCAAGCCTATGTACCGTAGCACCCTATACCAAGTTACCAGTCCTTATAAGAACTTTTGTGGACCAAGCAGGTTGTGTATTAGTGTTTAGCAGACTGTACGTCAGTCCCTATACCGCTGAAGGACTGCTGCAGTATAGGGCAGCGGTCAGCAGTGGTGCACGTCAACCCTATCTATTGTGGACCGATAGCGGTCCTTACAGAACAGCAGACTGTACCGCACTCAAGCCTATGTACCGTAGCACCCTATACCAAGTTACCAGTCCTTATAAGAACTTTTGTGGACCAAGCAGGTTGTGTATTAGTGTTTAGCAGACTGTACCTCAGTCCCTATACCGCTGAAGGACTGCTGCAGTATAGGGCAGCGGTCAGCAGTGGTGCACGTCAACCCTATCTATTGTGGACCGATAGCGGTCCTTACAGAACAGCAGACTGTACCGCACTCAAGCCTATGTACCGTAGCACCCTATACCAAGTTACCAGTCCTTATAAGAACTTTTGTGGAACAAGCAGGTTGTGTGTTAGTGATTAGCAGACTGTACGTCAGTCCCTATACCGCTGAAGGACTGCTGCAGTATAGGGCAGCGGTCAGCAGTGGTGCACGTCAACCCTATCTATTGTGGACCGATAGCGGTCCTTACAGAACAGCAGACTGTACCGCACTCAAGCCTATGTACCGTAGCACCCTATACCAAGTTACCAGTCCTTATAAGAACTTTTGTGGAACAAGTGAGTTGTGAATGTTTAGCAGACTGCAGCAGAAGGGCAGCAGTCAAGTATAATATCCTTTCTATATTTGGAAGAAAGAATATTATACATGTACAAGCCTATTACTGTACCACTGATACCAGTCCTGAAAAGAACCTTTGTGGAACTAATAATAACAGCAAGTCTTTAAAATTACCCTCACTGCCTGACAACACTGCTTCCTTCCTGTCCCTATACAAATTGGCAAAAAAAGAGAACGATTAGTGGTTACTGGAACAGCTCTTTTGTGGACCTTGATAGTAACAGCTAATGATGATGATGATGATGATGATGATGATGAAAGACTAATCTGGCTGTCCCTGTAGCATACACCGTCCTTTCCCTTTCTCTAAACTAACAAAAGACACTCAGGCTGCTGCAAGAATCAGCAGCACAGCAAACCTATCAACACCTAACACCTATACCAGTCCTGAAAAGAACTTTTGTGTACCAAATAGCTAGTGGTTTATCTCTCCCTACTCCACACAGGAACCTGTCCCTATCGTAACAGAAGAAAGAATGTAAAATGGCCACCGGATCGGGTGTATTTATAGGTTAGGGGGAATGTCCAAGTGTCCATGTGCTGTCATGTCTCAATTGGCTGTCCTGTATCACATGATAAACGTGTCACCAAAGGTTAAAGTTCTTGTATACATTAAACACGTAAGTCCGCCGCGGCGAACGACGGAAAAAGGCGTTCGAACGTGCGGACCGCGAATGTCGGAAATTCGCCGCGAAACGACCGCCGGGCGAAACGTTCGTCCATCACTACTCTGTAAGCTAAATTTCCCCTTTAGCTGGGAACCTAAAGCCCTCACATACTTAGGCATACAACTTACTTCCTCGTTAGATGACCTCTATGACTTAAACTACAAGCCATTCCTTCGATCCTTGCAAAATGATCTCACCAATTGGACGAATGGCAAGTTCTCGTGGTTCGGCCGCATAGCTATCATAAAAATGAACATCTTACCTCGCATTTTGTACATAATGCAAACTGTGCCGATTAAACTTCCTGCATCATTTTTTGCAATGTACAAAAGGTTATGCAGAAACTTTATTTGGGCCTCAAAATTCCCCAGAATTAGTTGGGACACATTAGCGCTGCCTAAAGCCCTAGGGGGTCTTAGTCTACCAGACATTCGTAGGTATTACTCAGCTTGCCACCTTACAAGAATCATTGATTGGCATGTGCACAATGCTACGAAAGATTGGATAAACTTAGAGGACTCATTTGACCCTGTACCTATAATGCACCTGATGTGGATCTCGGAGAGAAACACGCCTAAAGCTGCTGTTACTCACCCGCTCACAGGTGCATCAGTGCGAGTGTTTAGGGACGTAGCCACGCAATTGAAATGGACTACATATCAGGGTCCGATGACTCCTCTAACCAACAATCCAGATTTCCCCCCTGGAACCTCCGTTCGAGAGACAGCAAGAGATTCTGAAAGACAGACCCTGAGAGCTTCACAATTAGTTGTCAATGGTACAATCCTTCATTTTCGAGAGATGGTTTCATCCCTCCCCGATTATGATATTCCATTTTTTAAATTCCTACAACTCCGACACTTCCTCCACAGTGCAGTTCATGTATCACACTGGAGTAGAAATTTAAACTCGTTCGAAACTCTCTGCGTAGGTACTCCTCCTCTCAGACACCTCATTTCAGAAGTATATTCACTGCTGTTTGATGCACACGACTCCAAAGACTTGCTAGCGGTACGCAACTGGGAGAAAGAACTTAACCTAGATCTCACGAATGAGGAATGGGAACGAATCTTTCGTAACATTCATAAAAGCTCGGTTAATGTATCAACTCAAGAGAACTCATACAAAGTTTTCACGAGATGGTACCGAACGCCGATCGTACTACATAAGTTCTTTCCCTCTGTTTCTCCATTATGCTGGCAGTGCGGCCAAGCAACGGGAACTTTTCTACACATCTTTTTTATTTTTTTTTTCCTTTTTTATTTTTATTTTTTTTATTTTTTTATTTTTTTTTCTCCACGTCAGAAGACCTGTGCTTGAGACACAATCATATTGCCTCTCATTTTTATCTCAGCATCATATCTCATCATCGTGGGTTATAATTCTTATTTTCAATTTTTTTTCTCTTTTTTTTTTTTCTCTTTTTTTTTTTTTTCTTTTTCCTTTTTTTTGCTATTACAATATCCGACAAAAAAGTTACCCGCCTTCCTGAGGCCTATCTAGACAACAACAATCTACCTATATTTTATCCCTTACCCGCACTACCCCTACCCATCCCAAACCCCCCCCCCCCCCGCACCCCCCTCCACCTCCCTCCCTTGCGCCCATTTGTACATGAACATCAATATGCTACCCTTATGTCTCGTATTCATTCTAATCTATAGGATATCCCATCTCGGTTATCCATGGGGACCATATTCCCTTCCATACTCTATAATTTCCTCTCCTTACAAACAGAGTCTTCTCTTTCCAAACTAGTTCATTAATACTTTGGGTCCATTCTCCTACTGTAGGGGCTCTTTCAGCTTGCCATCTTTGCGCGATCAATCTGCGTGCCTGAAACAGGCATCTTACCACTGCCACCGTGACATATTTCCCTTCTCTTGGCTCTTGCCTATATCCCAGTACGCACAAGATCGGGTCCATTCCCAATTCTAACTTAAAGATCCTATTGATACTCGCCGTCACTTCTCTCCAATATCGAAAGAGCTTCGGGCAGCGCCACAGCATGTGTAAGAGATCTCCCTGTCCCCGACATCTAGGACATCTGTCATCTATTCTCCTACCAATCTGACGTAATCTTTTAGGGGTATAATAAGCCCTGTGCACCAGCATCAATTGTGAGATCTTTTGAGAAGGGGAGAGCGAGGTCACTGGCCCTAATTCCATTATTCTCCTCCACTGCGTATCTAAGATTTCTCCTAAATCCTCTTCCCATTTCCTCTTCAAGTTCGGATAGTCTATTTCATCATTAGAATTCGTACCTAAATAATTGTAAATACCTGAGATGGACCCCTTTACGCTATCTGAGGTGAGCAACTTCTGAAGTGAAGCTATTTTATCCCACGATGGCATATTTCCCCCAAACTGTGCTACTAAAGCATGTCTCATCTGCACGTAGCTAAAGAATGAGTGTTGTGGTATATCGTAGACTTTTTTTAAGTCCGAGAATGATCTTAAGACCCCTCCATCATAAAGGTGGATCAGTCTGGTTATACCCTTCCTTTCCCAAGATTTAATCTTACCGATACTAAATATTTCAGGTAAGTTTTTGTTGCCCCAAAGGGGTGTGGTTTCTAACAGCCCTGAGAAACCCATTTTTAATTTCACCGCTTTCCAAACCTTACCTATCATTTTAGTTATCGAATTACTATACTGAAAAGAATCAGCCTCCAGGACCTCAGCTATAAACTCATGTGGGGCACCTATCATTCTAATCCCTTCTTTTAGCTTTCTTCCTTGCTCCGAATCGTAACCTGCCAGATGCTGCATCTGCGCCGCCAGGTAATAGTTCCTAGGATGTGGAACAGCCAGGCCTCCTCTATCTATTGGCATCTGCAACGTCTGGAGTCGTATCCGGGCCGTACCCTTTTTCCAAATAAGTTCCCGAAAAAGGGTGTCTACTTTCTTAAACCATTTTTTGCATATCCATACGGGCGCATTATGCAAAACATACAGCAGCTGTGGCAGCCAAATCATCTTGATCAAGCTGCAGCGGCCCATAACTGAAAGCGGAAGTTTACTCCAGACGTCGCATTTGCACTTAAATTTATGCAGAAGAGGGATTACATTTTTATTAATATATTGATCGGGGTTCAATGTCAAGTATATCCCGAGGTACTTCAGCACATCCACCTCTCTTACTCTTATCCCCGGGTGCGGGACTGCGGCATCCAGGGGGTCGACTCGAAGCAGTTCAGATTTCTCCCAATTAATAGCCAGCCCTGAGAAGTTTCCGAAACATTCTACTAAAGTTACTGCCTGCGTCAGAGATGGTCCGGTGTCTCCCAAAAACAATAACACATCATCTGCGTATAAGGCAATCTTTTCCTGTCTTTCTCCGCTTCTTTGAAATCCCTTAATCCCAGAGTTGGCCCTAATAGCTATAGCTAATGGCTCTATGGCCAATGCAAAGAGCAGAGGGGACAGGGGACAACCTTGCCTTGTCCCCCTGCCCATTTCAATTTTTTCTGAGTACCTACCATTGGCCCTTACCCTGGCGCTAGGGGCATTATACATCTTTTTAATCCAGCCAATAAAGGTGGGGCCCATTCCTACTTTCTCCAACACCCGCCATAGGAAATTCCATTCTAAACTGTCGAAAGCTTTTGATACATCCAGGGACATTATGGCCCTCGCCCCTACATTCTCTACTGGGATCTGCATATTTAGGAAGGTTCTTCTGATGTTCATACTTGTAGATCTTCCCATAATAAACCCAGTTTGATCTGGGTGCACTAGCTTTGACATGAACTGATTCAGCCTATTTGAAAGTACTTTAGCTAAGATTTTTTCATCCGCATTCAGTAATGATATTGGCCTATATGAGGCCACTTCCAACGGGTCCTTATCCGTTTTGGGGATGACTATGATCGTTGCCTCTGTCATTGAAGTCGGAAGGTGTCTCCCTTCCGCTGAGTCTGTTAAAGTTTTATGCAACTCGGGAAGTAGCAGTTCTCCATAATATTTATATATTTCTACCGGGAGCCCATCCGGGCCGGGAGCCTTATTGTTTGGCATCCCAGCCAATGCCTGTTGTAGCTCGTTAATGGTTATCGGGGCATCTAAGATTTCCCGTTCCTCCTGAGTGAGGGTCACCATTTCTAAGTTTTCCAGGAAACTATCCATTTCCCCTTGCTCCCCTGAGCCTCGTGACTGATACAACTCTCTGTAGTAATTTCCAAAAATTTCTACTATCTCCTCGCTCTTGCAAGTTATCACCCCATTTGAATTTCTAATACTAGAAATAAGTGAGGGGGAGATGTTTGTCTTAACCAACTGTGCAAGCAATCTTCCCACCCCCTCCCCTTCCCCAAAGTAGCGCTGTTTCACAAATATTCGTTTACCCTCTTCTTTTTTTACAATTGCTATTTTATAATCTTGTTGTTTATTTAACCAGATTTTTTGGTTTTCTGGGGTTGGGTCCAAGACATAGGCATTCTCAGCTTCTAGAAGTTCCTTCCTAATATTCTCCTCCCATAATCTAGATTTTCTCTTCATTCTTGCTACCTGTTGGATCAAAACACCCCTAATAAACGCCTTTAGGGTATCCCAGATCACGCTCATTGGGGCCGAGCCGGCATTAAAACCTATAAACTCTTTTAAGCTTAGTTTAACTTCCGCTTCGTCCTTCATAAGTTCGAGCCAGAACGGGCTAATCTTCCAACACCCTTGAATTTTTTTAATCCCCGTATTAAGCACGACCCTTAACAAGGAGTGGTCTGAGATACCCCTAGGCATATATTCTATCTTACTTATGTTTTGTGCCATTTCCACATTTCCTATAGCCATATCTATCCTAGAAAGAGTACCGTATGTACCTGAAAAGCAAGAGTATTGTTTAATTCTCGGGTACCTCTCTCTCCAGAGGTCCTTCAAGCCTATTTCATTCAGAAAGCAGCTCAGCCTAGTTTCACCTAGGTCCCTGGATCGCACCTTAGGGGGAAACCTATCGTAATTTACATCAAGGACTTCATTGAAATCTCCCATCGCAATAACTGGAATATCCTCTTTATCCCCAATGAATTCCAACAGTCTGTACATAACTTCCATTTTAAACGGCGGGGGTATATATATATTTGCCAGGATACAGCTACTGCCCTCAAGTTTACCGTACAAAAAAATATATCGGCCCTGCTCGTCTATGCTGATCTGGTTGCAGGAGAAACTCACCCCTTCCATTATTATCACACTTACCCCCCTTGAATAGGAGGAGTATACTGAGTGGTATTGTTGTCGATATTTCCTGTTAATTAACAGTGATTTGGATATATTGGTAAGGTGGGTCTCCTGCAAACAGGCCAGTCCAATATCAAATCTCTCCAGCATAGCAAAAACTATCGCTTTTTTTACCGGGGTACCCAGGCCCCTCACGTTCCAAGACCCGATGTTTATAGATTTACCCTGCGTCAAATTTACCATCGGATCTAAAAGAAAACAAACCTGCAGGCAAAGAACGCCACACAGTTACACAGAGAGCGACTACATGATATTTATAGAATATAAAGTCTACTAGGATACCTATCTCTATAAGTACACCCACCCTAGTGTCATATACAGTTTATGTTTCTCTACTTTGTACATTAATAGCTCAGGGTTAGATTTAACCCCAGATATTATCTTATCATAGTGCTTTATGTTTATATATTTTCTCTCTTGTGCAATTATCCTGCATCTATCATATTTTCCCTCCAGGGTACCATAGGATACTGAATGGTATTGCAGTTGATATTTCCTATTATTTAGCTGTGGTTTAGACACATTGGTTAGGTGAGTCTCCTGCGGACAGGCCAGTCCTACGTCAAATCTCTCCAGCACAACAAAAACCACCATTTTTTATTTTTTTTTTTTAACCAGGGTGCCCAAACCCCACACATTCCAGGACCCAATATTGAGGGTTTTAGCCTGTAGCAACTGTACCATCAAACAGAGAAAAAAGAACAAACTAACAAGCGGAAAGTGCCAGCAGCCAACCAATGTGCGTAAACATAGTACTTATAATATATAGACCCTACCGGAGTACCGATATTCAAAAAGTGCTCCCACCTCCATTTCATCTTCCTTTGACTTTTCCATACTTTATATATTTGTAACTTACAATTAAATTTAACCCTAGTTTGTGGTATCTTGTAATTGTGTTTAGTGTTACTTTTCTTACTCACTTGTGTATTTATCGTGCTATATTCGAATTTTCCCTTCACGTGTTTACTTTTTTTTAACAATTTTCCCCTCCCATCCAACCCAACCCCCCCTCTTCCCCCCAAACATCCTACCCTCCCTTTTAATCCCACCCCCTCCCACCCTTCCCTCCACCTAACAAGGTGCTCCCTTTGGGAGTTTAACGTGACCGAAACATCCATAACCCACCTAGTACCCAAACTCACAGACACCACCCCGTTGACCCCCCCCATCCTGCCTAAACTTAACTTCCACTTCCAACTGAAAATTTATCAATCAACATATAACCACCCCTCTCCCTTGCTATCTACCCTCCCTTTCCCCCTGGCTACTCCGTAAGGACTCCTTATTAGTTTCCAGCCAGTTTAGTGCCGCATCTGCAGAGTCAAAAATCTGTACCCCGTCCGGGGTCGTCACACGCAGTCTTGCTGGATATAAAAGTGCATATGATACTTTATATGACTGCAAAGTAGCTTTAATTGTCCGGAATTCCGCTCTGCGTCTCTGCAAGTCGGGAGAGTAATCTGGGTAAAGTGAAATCCTTGAACCATTAAAGGAAATGTCCCCCATCTCCCTCGCCTTGCGCATTAATGTCACCTTGTCCTTATAATTAAAAAACTTCAGCAGCACGGGTCTGGGACGCCCTCCAGGTGGCGGTGCTCTGAAAGGAAACCGATGGGCTCGTTCTATCGAAAAAAAGGGTGAGAGACCTTCCTTTCCGAACTTATCTACCAACCAGGACTCCAAAAATTTTATAATATTGGGGCCTTCACTTTTCTCGGGTAGGCCCAACAACCTAATGTTATCCCTGCGAGACCTATTCTCTAAATCGTCCATTTTAGTAGCGTAACTGTCCAAGTGATTTTGCATATTCTTAACCACCAACTGGATTGGGCATAAGTCATCTTCCAGTTGACTAATTCTCGATTCCAGGGCGGTTGTTCTTTCAACTGCTTTTTGAATGTCTTGTCGAACTAACAATATATCCTCCTTCATTCCTGTTAGCTGGGCTGCCAAGTCTCCCAAGGAGTGTTTACATGCGTTTACCGCCTGTAATACATCTTTCAGTGTTGGGGCCTCCTCCTCCTCCTCCTGTGGCTTGTCAGACACATCTGACTCCAGATCTACTTGGTTACCCCCCTGGCTCTTTTTACTCTTACCCTCAGGTACTAGCGTGGTCAGAGCGGCCGATTGGCCTTGGCTTTTTCTGTCGGCCGGACCCCCGTGGTGAGATTTAGTTTGTGCCGTCTGTCCTCCTTTTGTTGGTGTTTGGGCCGGGGTATGCGTAAACCATTCTAATTTTGCTGCAGCTGACATTGCTGCCTGATTACTTTTTTCCTTTTCTTTGGAGGAGCGGAGATGTTGTTCCCCCGCACCCTCCTGCTGCGACTGTTCCTCCCCTCTTCGCCTTGACATATTGACTTATAAAAAAAAAAAAAAAAAGGAGGGGGCCAATAACACTTATGACACTGATGCTATATGCAGCCGTTACCCCAAAGAAAGCAAAAGAAAAGAAAAACTTGGTATTAAGACCTTTCGGACATTATTGTAAATCTGTGCTGCATAAGGAAAGCGAAGAAGAAAGGGAAAGAAAATACAAAAAAAAAAAAAAAGAAAAAATGTTCTTATGTTTTCTTTTTCTTTAAAAAAACTTTCCTAGCTGTATCGTCCGTTGCTGCGTTTGCGAGACATTTAAATAAGTGTGGGTGTTCAACTGTACAATTGCACTTAGGGAGGCAAAGCTTGTTTTTTTTTTTTTTTTTTTTAAATATCACTGGAATATCATTCAAACAGTTTACCAGAGAAATCTTGTCATCCTAAGAGATACCGAATCTGGTAGCAAACCAATAGATAGCAGTATAGGCATGTGTACTCTTTCAGTTCCATCAGCAGAAAAAGCATAGAGAGGCATAAAGAGTGTAAGTTACATCCTACTGCCTAAACTCCTGTATACCAGAGAAACAGACAAATGGAGCTGCTACTACTACAGTTTATTGGCCGGAGAAATCCAGTGTACTGATCATTTTTTTCACACCTCCAGAGGGGCTATTCCCAGACTATTTTCCCCAACAGGGGGTACTCACGGATACCAAAATTAGCAGCTGGGAGATACCGGTGCCTTCGCTCGTACAGCGCCGGGGAGGTCCTCTTCGGCCGGCGTGTGTGTCGCCGCCTCCACTCCTGCGCTGCTCGGGTGGTCCTCGGCCAGCGTCGGCTTACGACAGGATATCTTCGGCCGCAGTCGGCCAGCTTCGGCATATACCGGCGCTTCCGCTCTCCTGGAGACCTCCGGCGAACCTCATCAATTCCTACGCAGCCTGTCACTCAGACAGGACGAGGGAGAGACAGCGTGGCGGCGTCTCGCTCACCTCAACCCAGCCACATCCTCACTCCTCACACCACGCCCCACATACATCCGGTCACCTCCCCACTTTCTAATCCCTAATCAATGAGTAATCAATGCTCAGGACAACACTGCTCAATTACCCTTTTCTACACATCTGGTGGGAGTGTACATTAATTACACCCTTTTGGGAAAACATTCACAAATTAATTGCAGAAATTACATCGGAAACACTGGATTTTACGCCGATGCAATTTCTGCTAAATTATGCACCCACTACATACATAAGTCTCAAGCACTCAATCATACCGCATTTATTAAATGCGGCTAAACAATGTATCCCTCTTCTTTGGAAGACTACAACACCTCCAACGGTGGCGAACTGGATTACAAGGGTTGAAAAAATTTCTGAGATGGAACAATTAATCCATCAAGCCCATGACACCCCTGCTAAATACACTGCATTGTGGATGTGTTGGATTAATTTTAGAACTTCCCTGTGATTCGACGACCACAGTCGAATATGTTAAGCTCCTTTCAACATTGTTCTTCTGTTAGAGTAGTACTTTACAGCATATAACAATAAATATAAAGAGGTACACTTTTGTGGTGATCTATATAAAATGACATTACTATGGGTCTTCAGGAATCCTGCCAAGAATCGAAGGGAACGTACGTATTCGGTGAAGGCTGGGAATTGAAATATAAATATAAACGTGACTTCATTGCATAGGAGTAATTAAGAAAAGACCCCTAGACTTTGGACTACAGTTTATTACTGGCTTGGGTGCGTCCCTATTCCCTCCGCACAGCAAGTTCCCGTAAGGGGTGCGGAGGCGGAATAGGGAGTATCTAGTGACATTTGTTCCCACAGTCATGACCGCAGCATGCCTCGAATACATATTCCCAGCAGACCTAACTCTTGGTATTACACGTTTCGAACTGAGCCTCTTTCAGAGTCGGTAGGAAGGTTTGGATGTGATGTTTATATGGTCTTAATATGGCTCCCTAGGGCAAGGTAATAGGACTTGTATTGAATTCATCTCTGTATTGACTATCTTTTGAATACTTTTGTACGATGTTAACTGTAAGGGAAAATTGTATTCCCATACTATGTATATTGTAATGGTTTCTACGCTTGAATTTACTTAATAAAAATTTTATTGGAAAAAAATAAATAAATAAATAATTGTAATTACATGCCACTGTTAAAAAGGGGCAGAAAAAAATTGGGCCTTTGGTGGTGGTGCCACAGCACTGTAAGCCCTCACAGCTACTCTTGGTGGGCGCAGGAACGGGCCCTGCTGTGAAATATATCAAGAATTGTAATTACATGCCCCTGTTAAACAGGGGCAAAAAAAATGGGCCTTTGGTGGTGGTGGGGGTGCAACAACATTTTAAGCCCTCAGTTACTCTTGGTGGGTGCAGGAATGGGCCCTGCTGTGAAATATTAGATCAAAAATTGTAATTACATGCCCCTGTTAAACAGGGGAAGAAAAACTGGGCCTTAGGCACTGGTGGTGGTGCCACAACACTGAAACCCCCCACAGATACTCTAGCTGAGCTCAAGAATGAGCCCTGCTGTAAAATATTACAGCAAAAATTCTAATTACACACCCATGTTAAACAGGGGCAGAAAAATTGGGCCTTAGGAACTGGTGGTGGTGCCCTGAAACAAAAATATTCTTGGAAGCTATCAGCATGAACATTGAGGAGGAATAGGATAGTCACTTAGCATAACAGGATAGTCACTCAGCATAGGCAGTCTTCAAGGGATCTCACATTCATAGAAAAATTAATCGGTTACATCAGCCTCAGGTGTTTGGTAGCTGGTGATCCAAGACTGATTCATTTTTATGAAGGTGAGCCGAACAACTGAGTCTGTGGACAGGAACACTCTGTGTTCAGTTATAAAGCCTCCAGCACCACTGAATGTGAAAGAACGTTGGATGCAGGACAGACCAGTAGCTAAATTGCAAATTGTGCAAGCTCCGGCCAGTGATCCATCCTCAAGACCCAGTAACACAGTGGATTTTCGGTTGGAAAGGTCTCCAAGTCTGATCTTTCCCCTAGGTATTCCTGCAACATGTAAATCAGGAGCTGGCAATGGTTGCTGCAACCGATCAGACCTTGGGGCTGCAGACTAAAGAATTGTCTGAGCGCATCGATAAGATGCCCACCTTCTCCATTGCTCCTTCTGTGACTGACCGAAGCCTCAGCAACACGTTGTCCAGGAGGACCAGGAAATTGTAACCTCCCAGGCTCTGGAAACGCATTGCACAAAGCTTTCTGCAAGGCCTCCCAAAGATGTTTCATCCTCTGCTCCCTCTGCGAAGGCTGGATAAGTTCCGCAACCTTACCCTTGCAATGTGGATCAAGAAAGGTTGCCAGCCAGTAATGATCCCTCTCCTTGATATCACAAATCCGAGGGTCCTTTCGCAGGCTTTGCAGGATCAGGAAGGCCATGCAGCGAAGGCTTGCTTAGGCATTTGATCCGGAGTCCTCTGTGTCAGTAAAGATGGCATGATCCACAGCCACCTCCTCCCATCCGCGTACAAGTCCATGGGTTTCTGGGGACTGAAAACAATCCCTTGAAGACTGATGCTGAGTGCCAGGCTACAACTCCATGCTGACACAATCCTCATCCTCTTCCTCCTCCTCCTCTTCCTGTGTGATTGGCGAGCCCGTAAGGAATACTGTCTGGATAAAGGGGGCTATGAGAGGTAAGGAAGTTCTCCTCTTCCTCCCTCTGTTTTGCCTCAATTGCCCTGTCCATTATTGCACGAAGGGTGTGCTCCAACTGGAAGACAAAAGGGACAGTATCACTGATGCATGCACTGTCACTGCTCACCATCCTTGTGGCCTCCTGAAATGGTGACAGGACAGTGTACGCATCCTTGACCAGTAGCCGCTGGCGTGGTGAAAAAAAGCCAAGCTCCCCTGACCCTGTTCTGGTGCCATACTCACACAGGTACTCATTGATGTTCCTCTGCTGCTTGTGCAGCTGCAGCATTGCCAACGTTGAGTTCCACCTGGTGGGCATGTCACAAATGAGGCGGTTCTTGGGCAGGTTGCATTCTTTTTGAAGGTCAGCCAGCCGAGCACTGGCATCATATGACAGGCGGAAATGCCCACAGATTTTCCTGGCCTGCCTCAGGAGATCCTGTAAGCCCGGGTACCTGCACAAGAGCCGCTGCACCACCAAATTAAGGACATGAGCCAAACAGGGAGCATGGTTCAAGTGTCCCTGTCGGAGGGCAGAGAGGAGGTTGGTGCCATTGTAGCAAACCACCATTCCTGCCTGAAGCTGGCGTGGCGTCAACCACCTCTGAGTCTGCCCCTGCAGAGCTGAATCTCTGCCCCAGTGTGGCTCCTGTTCCCTAAGAAGTCCAGCGCAAGAATGGCATGGCATCTTGGTAAGCCCCTTGAAAGACTATGGAGCACTACAGATCACTGAATCACCTGCCTGCCTGAAAGTATATTTGAAAACGTACACCAGGAATGGCCTGTAGTCAGATATAGGCTTGGTAGACTAGAATGCAGTGGATATATATATATATATATATATATATATATATATATATATATATATATATATATATATATATATATATGTAGGAGACTGTATATATATTTAATGCACTGCAAGTCACTGATTCACCTGCCTGCCTGCTAAAAGTATATTTGAAAAAGTACATGAGCAATGGCCTGCAGTCAGATATAGGCTTGGCTAGACTGGAATGCAGTGAATATATATATATATATATATATATGTAGGAGACTGTATGTGTGTGTGTATAGATATACATGCACTGCAGATCACTGAATCATCTGCCTGCCTGTAAGTGTATTTGAAAACGTACACCAGCAATGGCCTGCTAGACTAGAATACAGTGGATATATATGTAGGAGACTGTGTGTATATAATATATATATATATATATATAGATATATATATATATATATATATATATATATATATATATCTATATCTATATATATATATATATATATATATATCTATATATATAGATATATATCTATATATATATATACATACACGAGACTGACTCTATATGTGTATGTGTGTGTATATTAAATACACTGCAGCTAACTGAATCGCCTGCCTGAAGTATATTAGAATACACCTGAAACAGACTGCAGTGAGATATATCTAAACTGGATACAGTGGACATATATACGAGACTAACTGTACATATATATATAAATACACTGCAGCTAACTGAATAACTTGCCTGCCTGAAGTATATTAGAAAGAATACACCAGGACCAGAATGCAGTCATATCTAGCTAAACTGGATAAAGTATATATATATATATATATATATATATATATATATATATATAAATACACTGCAGCTAACTGAATCCCCGCCTGCGACACACTCTCGGTCAACACCAGCAACACACTACACAGGACCGACGTGTCAGGCGGCCTTTTATAGTGTGGGCCATGGACTTAACCCCCCTGAGCCATAATTGGCCAAAGGCACCCTGCCTTTGGCCAATTATGGCTCTCTTTGTGATGGCGCTGTCATTGGCCAAAGCATGCGGGTCATAGTGCATGCTTGGCCAATTATCAGACAGCAATGCACTGCGCTTATGCAGTGCATTATGGGCCATTACATGCCGCTCGAATTTGGCACGAACAGCCCATCATAATGTTCGTTTTTCAACAAACGGGCGAACAGCCAATGTTCAAGTCAAACTCAGGTTCGACCCGAACAGAAAGCTCATCCCTAGTTGATATTATTACTCTATCATTTAAAATATCCCAATGATAAAAATTATAGACCCTGCATTTCTTTGTAAGTGGGCAAACTTACAAAACCTGCAGGGGATCAAATAATCAGCCCCTGTATCAGCCCCTTACATATATATTGTAAATTCACATCAGTCCCTGTCCTCAAACTTCCTCACTCACATTCATACATATACATATATATACCTGGAGGGAATTCATGAAGGCAAAGGGAGAACAAGCAAACTCCAGTCAGGTAGTGCCATAGTTGGTATTCTAACAGATGACCCCTAGTGCTTCCTAACCAGGTAGCCACTGTGCAATAATAACAATAATACTATAAGATTTGGGTGCAATTAGTTGCCTTGGATTTTGTGAACACTTTGTTCAAAGCATTATGAGGCAATACATTTTCAGGATCTGGTACCTGTGGCTTTGTTGATTGATGGTGGACCGCGCACCCTTGGGTTTTGCTACACAAAGTGCAATGATGTGAAAAACCACTGGGTGTCCTCAGTGAGTGATAGTGACAATGATGCTATACAAACAATTTAAAGTACAAATAATAAGCATAAAAATTACCACCCAATTTTCAGATGGATGGCAAAATTTGTACAATGTCCAAAGAATAAGTGTTTAAAGCACGAAATTCATCAAATAATTCCAATGGTGCAGTGATCTTGTGGATCCCAACAAACAAATGACTGTAAATCTTCCTCCACCAACACCAGTCACTCAGTCTAATCACCAGATATACATGACCCCCATTACAGAAGTCATATACAGCATAAGGTTGCAAGATATTCCCATGATCCGTCACAGTGCCCGGAAATGGAGTCTCCAATCGAACCTCAAAGGATAGAACACCTGCCACATCTCTGGACAACAGGTTCAAAAAATGAAAAAGGAACAATCTCCCATGATGAATGTTGGTGTTTTATTAAAATAAGTGCTAAAAACACTTAAACAAGTGTACAACATTGTTGTGTGCTCCACCTGCATTCCTCTGTGGGCGGTAGTGACATGTCACGCTCGACCACACCCAATGTGTTTTGATAGTATGGTTCATGGAGAAGTCGTGTATACATCGCCAGATGGGGGGTGAAGAGAAGACTCCCTTTTCTGCAACAGATGTAGAAATTGCAACATGGTCTGACCATGTAATGTAATGTATTGTTGTTGTTTCAATGTTTTGCAAGAGCCATTTGTCCGTCAAAAAAATGTCTATACGGGAATAAGAACCATGTCTGTTTGAAAAAAAAGGTGTAGTCCCTTTCGTTGGTGTGAAGGCATCTCCATATATCGAACAGTTCCTTGTTGTGGAGCAGTGTCTGAACGGAAAGGGTGCCTTTTGGTTTACCTGAGGTAGTGTCCATTAACAGATCGGAAGTTATATTAAAGTCTCCACATATCAGAAGGTTGCCATATTTCATTGCATTGGCTTTGTTGAGAACCTTTCTTATAAAACAAAGTTGGTGCGAGTTTGGAGCATACAACCTAAAATCATGTATGGTTTGGAGTTGATGTCTCCCACAGCAATTATATATCTGCCTCCCTCGTCAAGAGCAACGTCTTTGGGTTGGTAAGACAGAGCGTTTTTGATGGCCATTACAATGCCTCCCCTTTTGCTGTTAGGTGTACAGGCCATGTATATAGTCGGGTAGTCTTTATGCACATATTGTGGGGTGCTATTTAGCTGGAAATGTGTTTCCTGTACGCAAAGAATATCCGCCCTGTGCTTGTAGACTTCTTTTCACCGGGAGAATCGCTTTGCTTAATGATTTAGTCCTCGGGCATTAAACGATATAAATTTTATTTTCATTGTAGAGGATATGAGAAAGTTTGTGTGGTGGTGTTTAGTTACTTACTGTTCCAATAGGATTTTCTCTTGATTGTTGCCGTACCCTGTGAGGGAGCCGCCTGGTGCTCCTCTTCTTCAGCGATGGTTAACATGTTGTTTTGGATGGGACTGTGTATATCAAATAAACAATAGGAAGAACAAAAAAAGAACAAGAAAGTCAACTGGGTTAGCATAAGAAATTAATCCATAATCTAATCCTCATGCAGTCGTAACTGCTACTGAGAGTGTAGGGGTGTTAAGGAGAATCAAATTGTGATATCTCAACCCCGGAGATATTCATGTATGAATGTGGATCATATTTATGAATGCCCACCGTTTTTTTTCTTGGAGGAACACTTGTGGGATACTACCTGCCATTCGTTTTGTATGGGCTGAAAGCTTGTGGAGGATGATGGTTGAGTGGTTGGGGCAGAAATGATGCCCCATTTACGTAGTGTTCTGAGCCCTTCCTCCAACTTGGATACAGAGATGGTGACCCCATTGTGGGTAATGGATAGGGTTGCAGGGTATTTCCATTTGTGGAGGATATTGTGGTTCCTCAGTGCTTTGGTGATTGTCAAAAGATTGTGACGGCGTTGTAGTGTGTGTCTGGAAAGATCAGGGAGCAATCTGATGTTGGCATATTGCGGAGGGATGTTTTCTGCCTTACGTGAGGCTTGTAATATCTGATCCTTGATGTGATAAAAATGTACTCTCAGTAGTACATCTCTGGGAGCGACATCAGGGAGGAATGGTGGTTTGGGGATCCTGTGACCCTGTCCACGAGGAGATCCTGTGCTGTTGCACTTGGCATTAATGTGGAAAATTGTAGGAGTTAGTTACAGAGTTAGTTACAGAGTTACATAAGAAGTAAGGTTGAATAAAGACGCTAGTCCATCCAGTTCAACCTGAGTGAGTGTCTACAATTGTCCCTATACCTGTACAATGCACACTCACATTGGTCCCTACCCTCAAGGAGCCCCCATTCCAAGATCCCCATTCATATACAGTACTAGGTCCACTTATGGACAGAAGCCAATTAACCTACCAGCATGTTTTTGTAGTGTGGGAGGAAACGGGAGTACCAGGAGGAAACCCATGCAGGCACAGGGAGAACATGCAAACTCCAGGCAGGTAGTGTCGTGGTTGGGATTCAAACCAGCAACCTTGTTTTTACTGGTAGGTGAGAGTGCTAACCACTACGCCACTGTACCGCCTCAGTTAGGGGGGACAGATTCTGGTATACCTCGCAGCTTGAGGTTATTCTTCCTGGACCTATCCTCGAGGTCTGCCATTTAGTCCTCTATTCATGCTATGTCTTCCCCCTGTGCTGTGTGGACCTCCACCACCAAATTGTATGAAGTATATTCTTCCATTTTGGTATCCACATGACTCACTCTGTGACCCAGGGCTTGAACTTCCCTCTGACATTCATTTATCCCCCTGAACATATCCGCTTGTAGGGAGGATCTCAAGGACAGCAGCATGTCCTTTAGCATCGTGTCTGACACTGGCCTGTCTGCTGTGGGAAATTCTGCTATGGGGTCCTCTCCCTGTGTATGCTGGCTTGTGGTGGCAGGATGGGGCCGGCTTACCGTCATTGTCGAGTCTCTCCTCCCAATGTGTTTTTTCAACACTTTGACATCATCAGGAGTCATAGCACACCCTTAAACTAATACTATGTTGAAGCACCTTTTGATTTTATTACAGCACTCAGACGAATACCCAAAAAAACTATAACCATGGCACATCTTGACCTGGTAATATTTGCCCACTCTTTGCAAGAACACTCCAAATCTATCAGATTGTGACGGCATCTCCCGTGCACAGCCCTCTTCAGATCACCCCACAGATTTTCAATCAGATTCATGTCTGAGCTCTGTCTGGGCCATTCCAAAACTTTAATCTTCCTCTGGTAAAGCCATTCCTTTGACGATTTGGATGTATGCTTCGGGTCGTTGTCATGCTGAAAGATGAAGTTCTTCTCCATGTTCAGCTTTCTAGAAGAAGCCTGGAGGTTTTGTGCCAATATGGATGGTATTTGGAACTGTTCATAATTCCCTCTACCTTGACTAAGGCCCCTGTTCCAGCTGAAGAAAAACAGCCCCAAATATAATTCTCCTAAAACCATGCTTCACGAAAGGTACGGTGTTCTTTTGGTGATGTGCAGTGTTTTTGTGCCAAACATATCTTTTGGAATTATGGCCAAAAAGTTCAACCTTGGTTTCATCACACCGTAACTCATTCCTCATTCTCCCACATACTTTTGGGAGACTTTAGATGTGTTTTTGCAAAATTTAGCTGGGCTTGGATGTTTTTCTTTGTAAGAAAAGGCTTCTGTCTTGCCACTCTACCCCATTGCCCAGCTCTTTAACCATGTGATTGGCTGTGTCCAATTACAGTTGGTCACATGTAAACATGGAGATGCCGGTAATCAGCGTTTCTCGCCTCACATTGACAGATTGTGTGGCGAGGAGAGCCAATCAGCAATGTCTCCTTGCAGGGGACAACAAAATACCTAATCAAGACACGGATCATCAGTGCCCTAATTACATTACAGCGCCACAAGTGTCACCAATAAGTGCCAGCAATCAGTGCCCCCCATTGCCCACCAGTGCCAGCAATCAGTGTCCACCAGTGCCCACCAGTGACAGCAATCAGTGTCCAGCAGTGCCCACAAGTGCCACCAATCAGTGCCCATTAGTGATGCCAGTCAGTGCTGGCTATCAGTACCACCTATCAGTGCTGCCCATCACTGAAGTTCATCAATGCCCATAAGTGTCACTCATCAGTGCCACCCGTCAATGCGCATCAGTGCTCAACAGTGCCACCTATCTGTGCTGTCTATCAGTGCCACCTATTAGTGCCCATCAGTGCCACCTATTAGTGCCCATCAGTGCCGCCTATCAGTGCTCATCAGTGCCCATAAATGCAGCATATCAGTGCCACCTAATCAGTGCCCATAAGTGGTGCCTCATCAGTGCCCGTAAGTGCCACCTCATCAATGCCCACCAGTTCAGCCTATCAGTGCCGTCAGTGCCGTCTCATCAGCACACATCAGTGAAGGAGAAAAATTACTTGTTTATAAAATTGACTGACAGAAACGAAGTAAAACAAAAAAATTTCAACACTTTTGGTATTATTATTTTTTTTGTAAAAAATAAAAAACCCTGCAGTGCATAAATACCACCAAAAGAAATCTCTATTTTTGTGAATTTTCATTTGGGTACAGTGTAGCAGGACCGTGCAATTGCCATTCAAAGTGTAACAGCGCTGAAAGCTGAAAAATGGCATGGGCGGGAAGGGGGTGTAAGTGCCCTGTAGGCAAGTGGTTAATGTTGCAGTAGGCCTCTTGGCAGCCTCCCTGACCAGTTTTCTTCTCGTATTTTTATCAATTTTGGAGGGGCATGCAGTTCTTTGTAATGTCACTGTTGTGCCATATTTTCTCTACTTGATGAAGACTGTCTTCACTGTGTTCCATGGTATATCCAATGCCTTGGAAATTCTTTTGTACCCTTCTCCTGACTGATACCTTTTAACAATGAGATCCCTTTGATGCTTTGGAAGCTCTATGTGGACCATGGCTTTTAATGTAGGAAAATATTAGGAAAGACCTACTAGAACAGCTGAACTTTATTTAGGATTAATCAGAGGCACTTTAAATGATGGCAGGTGTGTACTGACTCCTTTTTAACGTGAATTTGAATGTGATTGCTTAATTCTGAACACAGCTACATCCCCAGGTATAAGACGGTGTGCACTACATTATTTTATATTTATTTATATATGTTTATTTATATATTGTGCAACTTAAAGATTTCAGTTTGTTTTTCAATTGAGTTGAACAGTTTATAGGTCACACTAAGGATGGAAAAAGTTCTGAAATTATTCATCTTTGTCTCATTTTTTTTACATCATACTGTTTTAGACTGTTTAGACTTCTTATATCCACTGTATGTTGGGCCTGTAGAGAAGTTACAATCCTCTGACATCACATATTTTCAACTTTGAACTTTCTACTTTTTTGAAGTATCCAGACAAAAACCCCACCCAGTTTGGTCCATGGCTCCCAATTACCAGTCTGTTAAAATGACTGGCGTCCATGGATTTTGTCAGGCCTGCCACTTTTACACTGTATGTCTCTAGCTGATTAGACATTGTTGTTGGAAAGCCATCTTTTGATGCATTTGGGCCTCCTGTTGCTTAGCATTTTCCCTGTTAAGCTTTCTCTTAAGCTTCTCTATACTGTGGACACAGAAATGTCAAAGTCCATGCAAATATTTAATATTTTTCTCTTTAAATGTCACTGGTGCAAAGCTTTTACAGCATGCAAAAAATAATGTATTGCCTATTAAGACAATTGTGCCATCATCATCCTTTTAGTATATGCCTGTAAACACCAGTACTTGTGTTTACACCTCTATGGGTATAGTTCCCTGAGCAGAAATCTTCCAGGGATGGGAAATTACGCTCATACACGTGGTGCAAGTACTAGTGTTTACAGATGAATACAACCTGGCAATAGTAAATTTGGAGGCAGGGTGTCCTTTTCGAGATCCTGTTGACAGAACAAAGAGTCACTTTTCATATAGAGGCTGATATCACCTTAACCACTTGCTTACTGGGCACTTAAACACCCTTCCTGCCTAGACCAATTTTCAGCTTTCAGTGCTCTCACAATTTGAATGACAATTACTTTTTTTCCCACAAATAGAGCTTTCTTTTGGTGGTATTTGATCACCTCTGGGGTTTTTATTTTTTGCGCTATAAATTAAAAAAGACCGAAAACTTTGAAAAAAACCCGCAAATTATGCAAATTATTAATTTTTCTTCATAAATTTTGGCCTCAATTTATACTGCTACATATCTTTGGTAAAAAATAACCCACATTAGTGGATATTATTTGGTCTTTGTGAAAGTTAGAGAGTCTACAAGCTGTGGTGCGAATCGCACAAAATTGCTCACATCTGATGTACTGGTGGCCGATCTCACTTTTTGTGACCCGAACAAGCCAGGAAAGTACAAATACCCCCCAAATGACCCCTTTTTGGAAAGTAGACATTCCAAGGTATTTAGTAAGAGGCATGGTGAGCTTTTTGATGTTGTCATTTTTTCCCACAATTCTTTGCAAAATTAAGATTTTTAATTTTTTTTATTTTTTTCCACAAAATTGTCATTGTAATAGGTTATTTCTCTCACATGGCATGTGTATACCACAAATGACACCCCCAAAAAAATTCTGCTACTCCTCCTGAGTATTACAATACCACATGTGTGGGACTTTTTCACAGCCTGGCCACATAGAGAGGCCCAACATGCAGGGAGCGCCATCAGGTGTTCTAGGAGCAAAAATTACACATCTAACTTGTTGACTACCTATTACACTTTTGAAGGCCCTGGAGCACCAGGACAATGACACGTGGCACTGATGACAGATGGCACTGATACGTGGCAATGATGACACTTATACGTGGCACTGATGACACGTGGCACTGATGACAGATGGCACTAATATGTGACACTGATGACAGATGGCACTTATACGTGGCACTGATGACACGTGGCACTTATACGTGGCACTGATGACACGTGGCACTAATACGAGGCACTGATGACAGATGGCACAAATACGTGGCACTAATAAGTGGCACTGATGACAGGTGGCACTGATAAGTGCCATTGATGACACGTGACACTGACAACAGATGGCACGTGACACTAACAGGTGGCACTGATGACAAATGGCACTGATACGTGGCACTGATGACAGATGGCACTAATATGTGGCACTGATGACAGATGGCACTATGTGGCACTGATGACACGTGGCACTGATGACACGTGGCACTGATGACAGATGGCACTTATACGTGGCACTGATGACAGATGGCACTGGGGACAAATGGCACTGACAGGTGGCACTGGGGGCAGGTAGCACTGGGGTGGATGGCACTGGGGCGGATGGCACTGGGGCAGGATGGCACTGGGGTGGATGGCACTGGGGTGGATGGCCCTGGGGCAGGATGGCACTGGGGGAGCATGGCACTGGGGGAGGATGGCACTGGGGCGGATGGCACTTTTTTATTTTTTTTATTTTTTCACACTTACGGCAGCTGCAGCCGTTCATCTCTCCCTCCTCACACGCTGTCTGTGTGAGGAGGGAGAGCGGCGCTGCGAGATAATCTCATATGTTTACATATGAGATCATCTCACATTGGACACGCCGATCGCGCTGTAAAGGGCTGCTGTGATTGGCCGTTTATAGCAATCTGTGTTTGCCTGTCTTCGGAGGACACGGCAAACACAGAACTTCCCCGATGCGCACCCGCGGCGGTGCGCATTGCGGAAGTAAACATCAGGACGTCCAGGGACGGCCTCCAGGACGAAAGCGCATACTCTACGGCCGTCATTCGGCTATAGGGCGGGTGGGAGGAGGTTAAAGGAGAGAAAGGAGGGTTTGAGGTGTAAGACTTTGTCCCTTTGAAAGGGCGATTACTCTGAAACATGTCTAACACGGGAGAGAGAGGGAGAAGCCAAGAGATTTTGGAATTAATATAGGGGACAAGGACCAAACCTCAACTTTAGAGTACTTAGAACTTAGTTTTTAGTCAACTTCTAATGGCAGAAAAGCCATATTATGAGACACTGAGTAGTCCCTGAGGTTGAAATGCCTGTGTTCACAGTTACGGTAGCAGATTTATCTCAAAGTGTTTTTTCTGGCCTTGAGTAATGTGAGGATGATGAATTCACATATACCCCTTTCCTTCAAGACCTAGGCTTCAACAGCCATGCCATTAAAGCCAGTGACGGCTTCCAGGTTCCTGCGCCGTATGGAGTAGCTGTCTCTCACAAACGGCTCCCACAGCATGACCCACGAAACGGCCTAAAAAAACTGCCCGCAGCTCCTCCGGGTGACCCCCCGTGCATCTCAAACGGCCCAGCCACAAATCAAGACCCCGGTCTTGACCCTGCCTGAAAACACGGTGGACACGCCAGAAATGGAGGTAAGCAGCTGCACAGCCTCACCAAACCAAGGAGACAGCAGTACTGTGCGCATAGCCCAAGCAGTGGCAGCGCTTTTATCCCCCACATTAGCTGCCTCAGTGAAAAAGGCTGTCAATGCAGGGATGAGGCAGATCAAAAAAGAACTGGGGGAACATGCAACCAGGCTAAATGATGCAGAATATCACCTCTCCAATATAGAGGCACAAAGCAGGCACAGGACAAACCAATCAATATGTACTCCAGAAGCTAGCCGATTTGGAAAATAGGTCAAGAAGGAGCAATCTGCGCTTTGTGGGCCTCCCAGAATCTCTGCCAACATCAGCCCTCACTGAATTCTGCCCCAGCACATCCCAGAAGCACTAGGCCTTCCTGCCCCCTGCACAGTAGAATGGACCCACCACATGGGATGGGAGCATTCGCCACTGAACGCAAATCTTGTATGATCATCGCTAAATACTTAAACTACTCAGACAGCTGCTATTCAGCAAAAATTCAGGCAGTCACGGGGATACCCCAGTCCAGGAAACAAGAACAGACCACTTGGGCCTCACGAACTCCTCTGAACACGTGACCTCAACATCTTTAGTACCCCCTCCCAGACTCCTCAGCGGGGTCTGGCACACCCACTGATTGGTTCCAAGAAGGCTGATACCCAAAACATCCAACCAGGCCTGGCTCTGACTTGTCACGTGCACCTCACTGTACACATGACCAAGCAGAACTTCTAACACAGCCCAGCCAAACTAAAGTCAAAGTTAACCTACATAATTAACCCTCAGAACCCCACTACTGTTCTGAGGCAAAAACTAAATTTACACATGAATGACACTTTGTCCAAAATGTCATCCACTACATGAATAATTCACACAGCAAAATTGCTCCATACACTGTTCAGTTTATTATCGCGGGCACTGTGTTAAATAGCAATGAAAGGTAGGCATTACAGACCATTGTCTACCAATAAGGGGTACATATTCTAATGACCCATTTGCCCCCAAAATGCCCCCGACATTTACCTTGACTGCTTTCTCTACTTTTTTCTTTGGGCTGATATCTGGATCTCTCCTTTGTGATGCTCACTGGAATTTCATAGACCTTGGGCGTGCGTCATTTGGCTAACCCTCAAGGTGTCATTCCCAGGAACATTTTCCAGCAGGAGTCTGCCTCTAATCATCTCAGAACCTCCCATGGCATTAAAACAACAAAGATGTATAGGGTAAGGTATGGGCATGAATGGGAGGGGCATTTCTTCATGTGCATATGGCTGGGGTTGAATACTGGCTGGGGTGCATACTACTCATCCAACATGAATAACTACAGAATCTACCTGATCAATTCAGGCCTTGACAGGTATTAAAATAATATTCTTCATTAAAGCTAACCTCATGGGGGCATGGCCTATGCATGGCGCCGAGCGGCCGTGCTCGAGAAGAGCTCCGTCCAACCATTGGCCTTGCCATGGAGAAAGCTACCCCCAACACACGGAGTGGGCAGGCCAGAGCCTCGAGGTCCATTATTTCGCCAGACTCGCACCCCGACTCCATTCGGAGGAAAGCTCTCCAGCCTCCTCCTGCTGCTCAGAGCTAATGGAAGATCCAGAACCCCTGCTGGCTCTGAGATGTCTTCCCTGGTGAGTGAAATCAAAAAGGAAATCACAGGCATGTTATGCAGCATGGAGACATCTATTAAAAAGGACATATCTGCAGTGAGGGCTGACATGTCTCATCTCCTAGGTAGACTAGAGGAGACCGAGCAGCGCCAGGACTCCCAAGCAGCAGCCATTAAAGAACTACAAGACACAGTTACCCAAATAGCATTTTCTCGCAGGGCCTCACTATATAAACTCGAAGATCTCAAGAACCATAACCGTAGAAACAATCTACGCATCAGAGGGCTGCCAGAGGCTACCAGGGACGATGATTTGGAACCCTCAATCCTTGGCATTCTTAATATTATATTGGACAACCCTGTCACAAATGCACTGAGATTCGACTGCGTACACCGTGCTTTGAGGCCACGCAATGTTGCATCCGACCAGCCCAGGGATGTAATTTGCCGTCTTCGCGATTTTGAAGATAAAAATGCGGTAATGGTCAAATTGCGCAGTACTCCTAGTATTGATTTTGATGGAGTGGTTCTCAACATCTACCCTGACATATCCAAGGAGACTCAGACGCAGAGCACTGAAACCTCTCTTCAACTAAGAGGAGATGGAATCACTTACAGATGGGGTTTCCCTGCGAGCCTCATAGCTAATAAAAACGTCCGCTCTCACACATTGCGGTTCCCTGAAGAACTCCCTGCCTTCCTCCACGAGCTGAATTTTCAACCAATAAAGCTTCCAGGATGGCTAAATCCCATACCCACCTTCTCGGCCCCCCAGACATCTCAATGGTGGAAAACTCCCTCCAAACAGAAACGTGCTGCCACTCTGGGCTCTTCTCAGAAAAATTAGTGAGATACTCCACTGCCCACGCTTATTAGCTTTGCTGCCACATTTTACACTAACTGCAGCTCTAACCCCAATGCCACACTTCCAAAGTTTAGGGATGAACCCCTAACCTGAATTTCCCTGAGCTCAGTACCTCATTACACAATGGTGACGAGTTCAAATTGTATTTTGTTTCATGTTTTACCCCTTATAATATGGTCACAATGTTGTTTCTGGTTCTTTGCTTTGTTCTGAATGACTTACCATGGTTTTACAGTTTTTGTTCTGCATTTCTATAGTTTAAATTTTACTTTATTAATGTTCTTTTTTAGAAGCCGTATGCTGGCGGGCATACTGATCCTTTTTTATGCCCTTATTATGGCGTACGTTCCCTGCCCCTCTCCTTCTGGGGTGGGTGAGTGTTAGTGGCCTACGCGCTCTTATCATTGGTCTCATTCTCAAGCCCATGATGGCTGCTCGCTATCCCCCTCCCCACTGGGACCGCCGCAGATCTCTGTGTGCATCTCCTCTTATTCCCATTGGTTTAATGGACTGTAAATGTATTTTCAATATATGTTCCTTATCCTTTTTTCCTCTCTCTTGGTCTTTTCCTTCCTCTCTTCTCCCATCCCTCCCCTCCCTCCGCTTTTATGCATGGTTATATAAGTTGAAGACACACTTACTTCTGACTTAATGGCTACTCTAAAGGTTATTTCATATAACGTAAGGGGCCTTAATGTGGCGGCTAAGAGGCACCAAGTCTTGCGAGAATTGAAAAATGCACATTGCTCAATCGCTTTTCTCCAGGAAACTCATTTGACGCATTCAACGCACTTTAAACTTTTCTCACCACAATTTCAGCAATGGTATTACAGCGTCTCTGATACAAAGACAAAGTATTTTTGCTTCACTACTATGCTAGCAGAGAATCATGGTCGATGCCTTTTTCTCATAGGCAACACCCAGTGTACCCTAGCGAATGTATATAGTCCCAACCATAACCAACCCTCCTTCCTCAACCAAATTCTAGTGGGGGATATAAACATGCCCCTAGATCCCACTATCGACACTTCACAGGGTCACTCCAAAATTTCATATAAGCGAATTGCGCATGTCAAAAAAAAGCTTATGGACCTACAACTCATAGACACCTGGCGTATGCTACACCCTAAAGACAGAGATTTCTCCCACTTCTCTAAAACGCACCACTCCTACTCCAGAATAGATAATATATTTCTGGATCTCTTCCACCTCCCTCTCCTACGCTCCGCCACTATAGGCACGGCATCTATTTCAGACCATGCACCTGTCTCTATATGTTTGTCCATGCCCACTCTGCCACACCGTTCCAATAATTGGAAGCTCAATGACTCCCTCCTCTCTAACGTAGCAGAAGTTTCCATGCTATCCACTTCCTTAGCTCAATTTTTAAGGAAAACGCTTTCTGAGAAACCTCTCCTGCCATTCTGTGGGAAGCCCATAAAGCTTCTATGAGGGGTTGTTTCATTGAGTTGGGAGCAAGGAAAAAAAGAGAACATGGGCAGCAGCTCAAACAAGTCCTAGGACAGATTGCCGAACTCAACAAGCAACACAAATTATCTTTGCAAGTTGCGCATCTCGAAGCTCTCACTTTTAAAAGAGAAGAGCTCAAAACTCTTTTAGATCTCAACACTAAAAGGAAATTTCACTACATCTCCCAAAAAGTATACGAATGGGGCAACAAACCAGGTAAACAGCTGGCTAGATCTCTTAGGGCCAAAAAGACCCGTTCTTTCATACCTAAAAATAAACTTCCATCAGGCGAACTAGTACACGCTACCCCCCAAATCACCAAAGCATTCAGAGATTTTTACACTGATTTATACAATGTCGGGGGCAATTTGGCAGCGCTTCCACAATCAGAAAAGCGTAAATGTATACTCACCTATTTATAGGCTGCCAATCTCCCCAAACTTCCACAATCGGCCCTTGTGACCATGGAAGCTGATTTCTCCATAGAAGAATTTGAAATTGCTCTTAAGTCCTCCCCCGCAGGCAAAGCCCCTGGCCCTGATGGTTTCACCATCATGTATTACAAAACATTTAGTGATACCCTTCTCCCCTGTCTTGCAGCATATGCCAATTCCATCTCCCACACCTCAGGCCTACGACCAGAATCCTTATCTACAATTTTAATTTAAGGGTGTATCAACCACAGAGTGGTGCTGTGGATACACTATACAGTAAAGATGCCACGTCCCGATATTTAAATTTACTAAATGAGAGAACAACTACTGTTGACTTTGATGGACTTTTTAGGCATAGACATACAAGGAAATTATAAATTCAAACAATATTTATTTCTAAAAATGACAAAACATCCGTTATTGTATCTCAGAGCATGATGATTACACTGTCTACTATATCACAATTAAAAAATGATTCATACATTCCCATTTTATATAGTATAGGGATGAAATACAATAGAATCACAGAAATCCTTGCAGAAACAGTGTATCATAGATGGTTCAGCTCGGAGGTGCTCTACATGTTACACGTTCCATGAAACGCTTCATCAGGAGCTTATGACGATTTTATTCCTCATAGCTAAGACAAGGCTCATCTATATAAAGATGAGGGTGGTAGTATGAACCTCAAAAAACATACAGGTAAAGGACAGGAGACTCCAAAAAGGGGGAGTAATAAACGCATCTAAAGATCCTCCAGTACACACATCCATTAGTGCCACAAATGAGGGGGGAAGGGGGGAGGATTGGAACGTGATAGATGATAGTGGTTGTAAGTCAACCTTAATATAAAAAATGTAATAGTCTCCCTTGTTGGATTCCCAAGAGGAAAGCAGAGACAGAGCCTTCCTTGCCAGTGTTCACATATACCGGGGCTGCTGTGTGGTTTATTTTATTTATAATTTTCTTGTATGTCTATGGCTAAAAAGTCCATCAAAGTCAACAGTAGTTGTTCTCTCCTTCAGAATCCTTATCTGCCCACATCACTGTTATCCCGAAGCCTGGAAAGGACCCCTTCCCTTAGTGCTAATTACAGGCCCATATCCCTTTTAAATGTAGACACTAAGCTTTATGCCAAAATCATGGAAAATTGGTTGTTGCCCCTACTCCCCCCGTTGGATAATGGCTGACCAAACCAATTTTATAGAGAAGAGAAGGGATAACTCCTTGTACACCCTGTCTCTGATCCATTATGTCTGCAGGTGTTCCCAGCCCACCCTTCTCCTCTCCACAGACGCTGAGAAAGCGTTTGATAGGGTGGACTGGGAGTACCTTATGCTAACCCTGTGACACTTTGGCCTTGGCCCCCACCCCTCTTCACAAATCCGTGTAAATGGCTCTTTAAGCGAACCTTTTACAATACACAACAGGACCAGGCAGGGCTGCCCCCTTTCCCTCCTTTTTGCTATCTCCCTTGAACCCTTTCTGGCCACAATTAGACACAACAAAAATATCTAGGGCATTCAAATTGGAAATAGACTTCATAAATATGCAGTCTACGCTGATGATATTTTACTTTTCATCCAACAACCACGCATCCCACTCCCAAACCTTATGTCAGCTTTTTCAAATTTCCAAACATCTAATTTTAAAATTAATCTATCACAATCCAAGATACTAAATATCACGTCCCTCAACCACTCACTGATCAGCTAAAGTCTCTTTTCCCTTTCTGTTGGGAAACAATTCATATGAAATATCTTGGAATATACCTAACCCCCAAACTCCATTCCCTCTTCAAACACAACTACAACCTCCTCTTGAACAATATAAAGTCAAACCTCAGGAAATGGTCCTCCCTCTCACACTCCTGGCTAGGTAAAGTCAACATTATTAAGATGAACATTCTACCCCGTGTCCTTTTTCTTTTTCAGATGATACCCTTAGGGGTCCCTATAGGTTTTTTTACTATACTGCAGACCATGATCGCCAGCTTTGTTTGGAGGGATGGCCACCCCAGGGATTTCAGGGCTGTTATTTACCATTCCAGGAACTCAGGTGGACTGTCCCTCCCTAACTTTAAAGCTTATTACCACTCTGTAGTATTAGCTCATATTGTGGATTGGAAGTATGCCACCTCTTCCAAACTTTGGGTTCAGCTGGAACACTCCCTATGTGGCTCAGATCTCTCCATCATTCCTTGGATTCCTTGTCCCTCTAGAAACCTCTCTCATGACACCTCACCCCTTACCACATCTTCTCTAGATGTCTAGGATGGACTTCATAAGAAACTATCTTGGACCTATGACTCCCCTTTGATGCCACTCCTACATCACAAGCATTTTATGCCTGGCGCTTTGGACCATGGATTCAAGTTATGGTCTCCAGAAGATCCCCTCCTGCTACACTACGTTCTTCACTCAAATACTCTCAACTCCCTTTCTGAAATCCTGGGGCCCAAACCACCCATGTTTATGGACAGATGGAGGTACAACCAACTGCAACGTGTCCTCCTGACCCTCCCACAACCCTTCCGATCAATCCAAGATCTTACTGGAATCAAAGCCATATTCAACTACGTGGACCCTCCAGAGCACTGTATGCCACAATTCTACAAAGCCCTGATCAAACTACAGAGCCCTCAATATCCTGCATATCTGGACAAATGGGAGTCTTACCTCAAATCCACTATAACAAAACAAGACAAAAGACAAAGTTCTTCAGCTCGCACATGTCTCCTCAATTGCTTCGTCTATGGCGGAGTCTAACTATAAGCTCCTCACCAGATGGCACCATACACCAGCTAAACTTCACCGGATGTTTCCTACCAACTCCCCACTATGCTGGAGAAACTGTGGAGAAGTTGCCACCCACGCACACATCTGGTGGCTCTGCCCCTCATACGTCCATATTGGACTAAGGTGATTGACCTGATTCATCAGATCACTGATATCAAATTCCCCCAGAACTCCTGGACTATCCTCTTTCATGCCACCCAAAGACCTATTGCCAGATACAAGCGCTCGTTGATTCCCCATCTGCTTAGGTGCTCATTCCCACCCTATGGAGCCAACCTACGATCCCTTCCATAAAATCCTGGTTGCAAAAAGTATCTGAAGTAAGCCTTATGGAGGAGCTCACAAACATCGCAAGGGGGACAGCTGAGTGTCATGCCCTAACTTGGGCTCCTTGGTCCTCATTCCTCACCTCCGCTTGCTACAAAGGCATCATCTCTTTGACCTCCCAAGACACGTAGATATCTCGACTGGACCCAACAACTAGCTTACCTTCCCATAGCTACCTATATCTTAATGATCACTTTCTTGAACTATTAGCTGTTTTCTCTGCACCTACATTCAAACTGATTGTGTGTTACCATGCTTACCAGCCACCTATCCCCCCCACTTCCCACACCCTTTCACCCTCCCTCTAATGCCCCCCCCCCCAACCTTTCCTTCTTTAAATCCCACCCTCTGTATCCCCATCTACCTCTCTTCTCATGGAATCTGTAAATTTGTTTCCTCGCAAACGTTAGTAAGTCACTGGTTCCTCAGATTTACGTCGACTCAAATGCTCTTGCGTCCCCATATCCCACATCACATCACTCAAGGATTACCTCCTGCACTCCTAATGGGTCTAATACGCCTGACCGTTAATGGTCCAGGAGTTTATTTTTTTCTATTAGTAACTATGTGGGTACATGAGAGCCTTAACTATTTGTCTTTGCTGCATGTCGGAATAATGAGTTATTGAGTAATTGTATCTTTTCTGTATACAGGGCCGTCTTTAAGGCAGGGAAAAAGGGGCAGCTGTCCTGGGCCCTGTCATTGTTGGGGGGGCCCAAAACAGCTGCCTCATACTTGCCAACTATCCAGGTTTAAATTCCCTTGTCCCTTGAATTCTTATTCCTATGCTGTGTCCTAATATCTCAGTGTGAAGTGCTGGTACTAATGCTGCCCAGCTCTACCTTATTGTTGTGTACAGATGACTCACCTGCAGACCCTGTGTTTACATGTAAATAACTGGAATTCGTATGTAAATAGCGGCGACAATACTAAGTAAATAGCTGCGGCCGGCAGCATTGATATGTAAATAAAGGTGGCATCCTATGTATATCATGCCCCCCTGCTGTGAGGAGGTGATGTGCTGTAACCTCTAGCAACTAATCAGTAAGCCGTAATGTGTACTGTAACCTCTAGCAACTAGTCAGTAAGCAGTAATGATATGCTGTAACTGCTGGCAACCAATCGCAATTGCTGCCTGATCTGATACAGAAAACTGATTTTAAGTCTAGCTGCTATTTACTGTATGTCTCAGAGTAGGTGGAGAGGGAAATTGCATGGGGGGGCCATAGAAATTTTTTGCCCAGGGTCCAATCTATATTAAAGATGGCCCTGCCTGTATATGTATACCTTTTGTTCAATAAAAAGATATTAAACAAAAAAAAATTAAAGCTAACCTCACTAAGCAAAGCATGCAGAAATAAAAATGTTTCTCGGAAAGAGTTTTCATTATATAGATGCAATATATTTAACTAAACATTTTTCCCAAATCCAGTATCACAGCAGAATTTCAACAACACATAAACAGCTTTAGTTCCTTATATCTAGCAACAAACAAAACATTGACACTTTATGGTTGACATTCTGGGAATACAAAAGGTAAATATATCCAGAATAGTCACTCTGACTTTTATTCAAACTTTCTCCTCACATTTTAGCATTTCATAGACTCAATATACATGCAGCAATTTATTTTTGTCCTGATTACTTAATTTCAGTAACTCTTCAAACACTTTTAATTTCACCCTTTTTTCCAATCCCATTATCAAATTTTTATTTTAACCCCAAACTTTTAGGGAAATCATTTGTAAATATACATATATTATCAGGAGCATTGGTCTAATAACCTCTACTACTAACCTCTAGAAAACACAACTTCTCATGACATAACCATCTCTTTGTGTACATTTTAAACAAACACTTGGATACTTTACTAATCAAATAATACCTTGTGCATTCTTTAAACACAATACAACCACTTTCTCATTCACTGGCCATTCCAATCATTCTCTATTTAGAAATGTTTCCATATTTTCCCCTCAAACACCTTTTCCCTTTTTTTTTAATCCATATCTCACCCTAAATATATAGCTTAGTACATAGGATTACACAACCTTAAGTTACTTTCTTTTTGTTTCCTAACCATAATTCCTCTGGCGTAGCGCATGGAATAAATAACTTCCTCTTATTTTTATTTAGTTTTTTTTTTTTCATAGAATGGATATCTACTTCTTAATTATAATATTCTTAAACTTGTATTAACCAAAAAAGTAAAAATCAAACATTTTAAAATCCCCAAACATTTTTAAAACAGCGTAAACACAATTAAAAACTTAACACAATTATAAACATGTGCACAAATAACCATTCTCTTGTTTTGTAACAGGCAATATACAATGCCAAGTTCCCTATTTCTTTAACTTTAATATCAAACACACAATCTATTTTTTTTCCCCATAATTAATCCTGAAACACCATTCTAGGCTCTTCTATAACACTATAATGCCATTTATCGAATACCTTAGAGCCCAGGGCAATTATATAAATCCAAAATATAGTACATTTGTTGATATTGAAAAAATACCCTACAAAGCTTCAACAAAGTTCCATTAACTTTTGCACCGCAATCTCAAGACCGTAATACTCCCAGAGTTTTCTTTGCTGCTTTTTTTCTTAAAGGGGTTCTGCACTCATAATAAAACATTTGCCCATTCTGTTGCCTCTAGTTCATATATTTCATAATGCCACCTGTTTTTTTTTTTGGATTCACCTACCTTTTGTAATCTGTAGTAATTTATTTTAAACCCCTGCGGCGATGGGCGGTCTCTTGCGGGGATCAGCGTCATTTCCTGCTGAAGCCCGCACTGTCTCCTGGGATCTCGTTGAAGTAATCCCAGGAGACATTGAGGCTAATGCACCCGACATCTCGTGAGATATCGGGTGCTACAGCCGACATCTCGCGTGATTTGGGTTATTACAGCCGAGATGTAATTTAGCAATACCAACCAGCAATCACAAGTTATGCTACTAGTAAAGTAATACTAATCTGCACAAACTTCAAAGTACTCCATAAGTTCTTGACCTGACCTGAGGTGTTTGTCCTATAAGGGTGGGGAACCCAGGTGAAAGCTAGGAATTAACCAACTCTGTCACAGAAGCATCCTGCACCCTTCCCAACAAAAAAATACTCAAGAAAAAAACAATTCTCCTTTTTTATCTAAGTTTCTTTCAAATGCAATCTGGGGAGCCGATCTGTGTCTTACCTTCACTGCTGTAAGTCAGCTGGCACCTGTTGTCCCACTAGCTTGTGTTCAGCTCTGGCTGTACTCTGCAGCTATGGGTGTCACCGGTTTCACCTTTTTCTTAATATATCATTCCTTACTGCTACTTCCTGTCCAGCCCCCTATGTGCTTCTCTATTTAAATTCCTCTCAGACCAGTTTCTGGTTGCTTGAGCAACATTTGTTTCTGAGCTCCTTTTGTATAACCTGCTTTAACCTGACCTCTCGTGAACTGATCTCTTGTGTCTGATCTCTTCAAATACGGAAAGGTTTCTTCACAGTAAGAGCTGTGAAAATGTGGAATAGACTCCCGTCAGAGGTGGTTCTGGTCTACTCAGTAGATTACTTTCAGAAAGGCCTGGATACTTTCCTGTATGTACATAATATAACTGGGTAAAGTTGATCCAGGGAAAATCCGATTGCCTTTTGGGGGATCAGGAAGGAATTTTGTTCCCTGCTGTAGCAAATTGGAGCATGCTCTGTTTTTTTGCCTTCCTCTGGATCAACTGTGGGTATAAAATTGGGTATATTGATTGTATAATATTTTTTATTTTATTTATTTATTGTTTTTAAGATTGAACTGGATGGACTTGTGTCTTTTTTTAACCTGACTGACTATGTAACTATGTAACTATGTGTACCAACTCGGCTAGTTCTGATTATTTTGTCTGTTGGCTGCCCTGACCTTGGCTCGTTATCCGGCTCTCCTTTGCTTCATCCATCCATCCATCCTTGTCTGACAGTGTCTTCTGGTACTCCCCTAGGGAGCAGGGTGAGCCCGAGGGTCGTGACCTGGGGTCAGCACGTAGCTAAGCCCAAACCCTCGTGAGGGGGTCCCTGGCAGAATACCGGCTGGCCCTTAGACTCCACTCCCTGGGGGATCCCGTGTTACCTGCTCGCCTGTGGGCTCACTGTAGTAGTACCGTGACATAATCTATATTAAAAATAATCTAATTACCAGAGTATTTAAAACTAACACCACAGAAAGGTGAATTTCCACCTTTAATTCACTAGTCCCAACTATCATCTTATTGCCTTTCATCAGCCAATTCCATTGCTTCATATCCAAATATCTCTATGCATAGGAAGCAGCGTACATTAATAATTCATACAGCAAAATTGCTTTGTACACTGTTGAGTTTATTATCCCAGGCAAGGTGTTAATAATGAAAGGTAGGCATTACAGATCATTGTTCACCAATAAGGGGCACATATTCAAATGAGACATTTCCTTTTCAACCAATCACAGTCACTAACTCTTTAACTAAGCAAACCCATCATGTCACATTATTATTATATCGCCTAGACAGATAAAAATCTAGACCATCTTATGACATATGTCACTTCCTATGTCTAGTTTCGTTTTCAACACAAGACCCATTTTACACAACAACATATTTTTTTCTTAATCAGCAAAATGATAACTTTTAAAGGAACAGTCATGTATTAGATTAAAAAACACAAGGGGGCTTTTTTAATGACTCTTTCAGGCACTGTCCGGGGATCTGATGCTGTTGGGAGCAAAGCCGTGGTTCTCATCCTGATTGACAAAAACCTCCTATGTGAAGTTGTGTCTGTAGAACCCGACAGCCAGGGTAATTTCCTCACTTAACATATCCGATTAGGGAGCAGATATCTCGTGGTATCCAATATATACGCTCCCAATAGCCCCATAAAACAATTCTTTGGCGAGATCTCCACTAACTTAATAAAAACCCTGCACATCCCTCATATAGCTGGTGGTGATTTCAACTCTACATTACACCCGACAGATTACATAACCAAACCCAAACGCCCTCGCCAAACCGCCCAAAACTTCCAACTTAACATACTTTGCCTCTACAGTGGACTCTCTCCACTTCCATGACATTTGGTGACTCTTCCAACCAGCGGACATGGAATTCACTTTTTACTCTACTCCCAATAACGTCTTCATCAGATTTGACTACCTTTTTTGTACTGACAGTCTTGTCCCAATGATCTCTGAAGCAGTTATTCACGACATAACCAAGTCAGATCATGCCCCAATTTCAGTAACTCTTGGCAAGCCCGACTTCCACCCTAAACCCAGAATTTAGCGCTTCCCATCTTATCTCCAGAACAACTATGACTTTCAATCCTACATGAAGGAGGCACGGAAAGACTTTTCTTCAGCCAACTCATCCCACGTTGACAACCCAAACCTATTTTGGGAAGCTGGCAAGGCCTTCCTCCAAAGTTGGATAATTTAATATGCCGCCTCCTACAAAAAACACACCCAAGCAAATTACAAGACAGTTAGCTTCTGACTCCAACTGGCACACCGTTCTCTATCTGCCCTAGACTCTCCTGAAAATAGAACAGAATGGCAGGCAGCAAAAAGAGCCTTTGACACCTGGGCAGACATGCTTGAACTGACAAAAAGGGCTCATATGGACACCAATCTCCACAAATTCACCAACAAAGCAGGAAAATTGCTGGCAAGCCATTGCAAAGGCCCTTACCGCCCCACACATATCACCTCTCTACGAGACACCTCAGACACCATTAACTCATCGCAACAAGAGATCAATAAAGTAATTCTACAATATTATACATCCTTCTATACCACTGACCTCATAAACAAAAACGTTGCACAAACTTTCCTCAATAAAATATCTCTACCAATGGTTACTCCTTCTCAACTGAAGACCTTAAATGTACCCATTTCCTTATCCGAAATCTCTACGACCATTTGAAGTCTAGCTCCCTCTAAAGCCCCAGGCCCCCGATGGGTTTACAAGGGAATTCTACAAAACCCCACAAAAAATAACAAAGCCCACCCTCCTCAATGTCTATCAAAATTACTTTAAAAAAAAGACAAAGACCCCCTTGAACCGGGTTCCTATAGGCAAGTGATGGCGAACCTTGGCACCCCTGATGTTTTGGAACTACATTTCCCATGATGCTCATGCACTCTGCAGTGTAACAGAGCATCATGGGAAATGTAGTTCTAAAACATCTGGAGTGCCAAGGTTCGCCATCACTGCTATAGGCCCATATCACTTCTAAACCTAGACGTCAAGATCCCTTAAAAAATTGTTGTCACCAGACTTGCCACCATCATCCCCTCTCTGATACACCCCACCAGGTTTCGAAAAAAAGGGAGAACAGCAATGTTAAATATCCGAAAAGTAATGATGGTACTAGAACATGCCAAGTGCAACCCAGGAGGGGACTTTGCCATTATCACTGGACGTGGAGAAAGCTTTTGATAATGTTAGCATTGAATGGCTTTTGATGGCCATCACAAAAATGGGCTTTACTGGCCCCTTTAACCATCTCATTAACGCTATGTACACATCTCCCACGGCCAGACTGGTCATGGCTGGCCTTCTCTCTGATGAATCTCACCTCCACAAGGGCACGAGACAAGGCTGCCCACTCTCCCCGCTGCTCTATAATCTTGCATTAGAACCCCTCTATAGATATTTAACCCAAAGGCCCCCATACACGGGATCAACATTGGCGACCATGAACTACGCACCGCCCTCTTCGCTGATGATGTTCTCATCTTCTAGCGAACCCCTCCTCTGACATGTTCACTATCAAAACAACATTTGATGAATTTAAACTATGTTCAGGTCTTTGCATAAACTACAATAAAATTGAAATCCTCCCCATAGGCTCCTTTTAAAATCCTCCTTGGGCCTCTTATTCGCCTTTCACAGTAGCCAAATCACACATATTTACCTAGGCATCAAAATAAGGAAACTGCCATCTTCTATATATCACCTAAATTATCCCCCTCTGGTCAAAAAAATCTCAAGAACGGGAAAACTGGATGGATATGCCTCTCTCGCTCCTGGGAAGATGCCACTTAGTAAAAATGGTCAGCTTTGCATGCTTTTTGTATCCACTTCATACAAACTCACTACACCTGAAACACAAGGATATTTAGCTACTTAACAAAGCTATCTCAAATTTTATCTGTCAGAATAGGTGACCGAGCATTACACTTACAAAATTATATCTTCCCAGACGCGAAGGGGGTATTAGTCTTCAGAGCCTACAACCTAGCATGTTTGCTCCGAATAGGCCTAGATTGGATATCACAATCCTCCTGCTAATTAAACTACCCCATTGAATCACCGATGGCCCACCCTTACTCTTTAGTAGCCCTCCTTCACTGCAAGTGGAAATCTATATCATCAACCATGCAACACAATCTCTTCCTATGGGACACTGCCATAGCCTGGAGAGAAGAAAGAAAATGTCTGAAGCTCTCCCCTTTCATGTCCAGACACCTTCCAATCCAGGGTAACCCAAATTTCCCACCAGGGATGGAACACAAACCCTTCTCTATTTGGCAACAAAAAGGCCTCATTAAATTCTCTACCCTTTGCGACCTGGAAACAGGGCTACCCCATACCTTCACAGTCATTGCTGAGAAATTCTCTCTTCCCCAGTCACATGCCTTCTACATTTGGCAATGTATCAGCTTCATCCGCAACTCATGAAGAGAGGAGGACAAAAGATTCAGAGAAACTATTACAGATCATCTGCTCCAAGAAGGCTCTTTTACTATCTCTGACATCCACAAACCTCTCATTCAAAAGATCACTCTTGCTATAGCATCCTTACCAGCAACAACGCTGTTCCTGATGCAGATATAGTAGATAAACTCTTACTAGGCTATAACAAAATCTTGCAACTGAGCCCCAACGAATCTTGGAGAGAAACCCAACTGAAAAATTTTCACTGTGCCTATATACCTTTCCTCTCAGAAAAAAACAACCAGAAGTCCGCCACCTGTCCTTTATGCCATCAGGCAAGACCTTCCTTGTCCCACCATTTCTAATCCTGCACATACATCTCCACCTTCTGGGATCAAGTCATATCCTTCATATACGGGATAAACCTACAGAAACTACCAAAAGACCCCCTGCACCTCATCTTTGGGTATTGGGACAAACAACTCAAAAGACTGGATCCTGAACTGTCCTGGTCACCCGAAGATCCATTTTAAAAAATTGGACTTCCCCCTACTGTCCAAAGATCTCACAGGTCAAACAGGAGATCCTACGGTTATTACACAAGGACAAACCCAACACCGACCTCAAACACGAAGCATCAAACACAAAGCAAACGTCTCTACTCCAGATGGCAGGCTTTCATGAAATTGACACTATCTCAAGAGGAACTCGTTAACTTTGAAAATTCCTTCTCATACTATGAGGCTCTCCCAACACTGCTTGGGAAAGAGGACACCTCCAGCAATTCACTGTCTCCCAGTAGGACTTGCGGTCCTCAATGTCATACAGTTCGATCATCCTCCTTCCTCACCGGCATCAAAATTGACAACACTCAGATCCTGACTATAGTCACAGTCCTAGTGTCATTCTAAAGTGTAGTTGGTATATGCCCCCCCACCCCTTCCCCCTTCTTGTTTTACACCTTGTAGTTTAGAAACCCTCCACAGAGGATCCATTCAGTTATCTGGTGCTCAGAAGCTCTTATTTCATGATGTTTATTATCCCTCCTGTTTTAAAATCCACCCATGTAAACAAGGCCTAGTCAACACTGTGTATGCCTAGCGAAATATGAAAATGCCTTATCGTCATTATCATATCTTGTAATGCAATTTCTTTAATTAAATCTAATGAAAAAAAAAGCCAGTGTCTGAGATTTAGGATGGTGCAGTGGGGCTTGTGACAGCAGGTCTGATCTGTCTTGGAGATCTGGCCATCTCCTAGGAGTTCGAGAATGTCTGTGTCCCAGGCCCTTCTGGGACAGTGTGGTGCAATGAGAATAACCGTTTCTTCTTTCCCACTATCTTGCGAAGCGGTCAAAAAGAATCTACACTGGAAGGAAGGCATATATTAACCTGAACTAAGTCCATGGGACTACCAGAGCATCAGATGCTAGGGGATCCTTGGACCTGATCAGAATTAGGGGCAACTTGCTGATGAAATTGAGTGCCAGGATTTTAACATTTGTGTGTTTCCCCTCATTTCTGATATGATATTTTTTGCTTGTGTCTTTTAGATTCTTTGTGTTAGAAGCAAGCAATCAATTACATCCTTTGTTTTGTGATATAGAAAAGGGATGACTGACTAATATGTTGTCATATATGTATGACGATGATGATGATAATTATTATAAAACAAATCTCTGCAGCAACAAGTTCAATTGTTCTTTTCCAGAGTGATGCATTTTTTGAGTGCCAGCACAGAGTACTTGCAACAAAAATCCAGCAGAGTATTTGTAAATATTACAATGAACAGCAGCCTTTAGTCATTCATGTCATAGCAAACATAGTTGCAATATGCCATCCAGTATAAATAATATGCACCTAGATAGCTTCTATGCATGCAATTATGTATGCTATCTTCTAGACCTGTGCTTCCATACTACTGTGTGTCAGCAATCAAATTCTTTCTTTATATACAGCTTCCTTACAGTGTTAATTTTAGTCTTAGGACTAAAATGGCATTTTAGTTTTAGTTCCATTTTAGTCTTCTGCAATTGTTTTAGTTTTAGTCGTATTTAGTCGACCAAATCGCCAGTAGATTTTAGTAGACTAAAATGTCCTACGTTTTAGTCAACTAAAATCTCCAGTACATTTCAGTAATTGTAATTTTTAGTTGTAGTCATAGTCTTTTGACTAAAATTGCATTTCTTGATCATACATCATGGGACACAGGAGCTTCATTACATAGTGGGTTATATAGGCACCTCTGGTGATTGGACACTGGTTAACCCCAATTAAGGAGAATTCCTCCCCTATATAACCCCTCCCATATGGGAGGCACCTCAGTTTTTTCGCCAGTGTCTATGGTGGTTGGTCACGTAAAACTTTAGCTCTGTGCAGGTCCCTACGGGGGCCTAAGGGCTACAACAAACCGGATCCATACCTCGGGCCAATATTTGACTCCCAAGATGGTATGGTACCCGGGCCTCGTCAGCCGAAGAAACGATTTTTGGCCTGTAAGTCCTCTCCTATTGGAAGACTGGGCTCTGGGAAAACCAGATTTGGTGTACTGTTTATACAGAGCGCACAAAAGTTTCTGGCAGAGTCTTTTACATGGTCCAGGTAGGAGGCTCTTCCGAGAAAGAGCCCCAGATAAACCTGAAGGTTGGCTAAAACTGCCCGCCGTGATGGGTGAAGGCTGGAATTTGTCTGTTTCAGCAATTCCTGCGGCGAGGACAGGTAAGGGAAGTTAATCCTATATATATATAATTATATGATGGATTTCTTCATTTTGAGTAGTTGTATGTCTTACCTGGTTTCCACCACTAGAGGGAGTAAGAGCAGCCTGATGCATACTTACATGCCTTTCAGTACACACGCTCAGTGAAGCCTGGTTCTCCAGCTGTCTCACGTCTCCACTGCAGTCCCTGCCACAACAAGGTAACACAGGGGTCCCACGTAGTCTGGGGGTTCCACGCAGCTCCGGTGGAGTTCTCCTTTCCCCCCCTTGATCCCGCGGTCCTCGTGCACGCGCGCGTTCACGCTCGCTGGGCGCGTTCCCGGCCTAATGGAGGAGGAGGGAGTGTGGTTGTGAGCCGTGCACGTCAGTTTGCACGGCGCTGTACTGCGCAGGCGCCAGGCGGCAGATTTAAAAAGCCCAGAGCGTCAGGGGGCTGTAAGTGGAGACACAGGAGCTGTGGGCAGTAAGCATCTGTGGGGATTGGATCCAGGCAAACCTAAGACACCTACTCAGCATCAGGTAGTGCAGTTTAAGCATATATATTTATTGTGAGACTTTAAGCACAGCAGTGATTGCACTTGTACTAGTACCTCTGCTTTGTAGCTTAGGACTATGTCTCCTCGTAGGAGGGTCTCAGGGGGAGGTAGCAAAGGCACTGGTAAATCACCGCCTAGGTCCAGGGGTTCTAAAAGTGCCTGTAAGTTACCATCCCCCCCCTGCAAGACTGGAGCCAGCCTCTCAGGACGAGTCAGTGCCCTGTCAGGTTTTGCAGCCTCTCCTAATGTCCCAGCCCCGGTTTATGTCACTGAGGACTCCCTTAGGGCTACATTGGAGGGTTTTGAAGGGAGAATAATGAATTTTATTTCTGCTTCCCTGAAAGATAGCAGGAAAAGGGGTAGATCCCCTCCCTCTGCTGAAATTCCTCTCTCAGATGATTCTTCTGACAATGAGGAGAGATTCCTGTCTTGGGACAGGGATCATGAGCAGTCGGATGAATCAGAGGAAGAGGAGAGAGTCCCCTCCTCCCAGGCGCTCAGAAAACAGGTGCAGTATTATACTGAATTGGTGCGTACCACATTCAGAATGCCTGCTGCTGAAGTCGCTACATCCTCTGTTTCTTCCCTGGGAGTCAGGAAAGCCCCACAGACTGCCTATTCCTTCCCAATTCATCCCTTAATGGATGAATTGTTGTATGAGGATTGGGGACATCCCGATAAACTGTGTGCTCCTCCTAAAAGGTTTTCTATGCATTATCCTCTGGAGGAGAGTTTCACCAAGAAGTGGGGGGTCCCATCTGTTGATGCGGCTGTTTCTTGCGTGAATAAAAACCTGACCTGTCCCTTAGATAATGCGCAGGTATTTAAAGATCCAACTGATAAGAAGCTGGAAACCTTATTAAAAGCCTCCTTTTCCATGGCTAGCGCTGTAGTGCAACCTACAGTCGCAGCCGTGGGGTTGTGCCAGTTCCTCAAGGAACAGGTTAAGCAGATGCTTGGGCTCCTTCCCAGCGAGGAAGTCGAGAAGTATGCAGAAATGCCTCATATTCTGTGTTTCATGATTGATGCGATTTTGGATTCTGTCCAAAAAGCATCACGTTTATCCCTCATGTTGGTACACATGCGAAGGGCCCTATGGCTAAAGAATTGGGCAGCTGAGCTGTCATGCAAGAAGCATTTGATTGGGTTCCCGTTTAAAGGGGAACGTTTGTTTGGAGAAGAATTAGACAAATTCGTCCAAAAAATTTCAGGAGGTAAATCTACTCTCCTCCCAGTCAAAAGGAGCAAGCGTCCTTCATTCAGGCGTGCTCTCTCTCCCGGAGCATCAAGCTCTAAGCAGTGGCGACGGCCTTCTCAACCCTCCCCTTACAAGAAAGGCTCAGGGCCGAGCCCAGGGGCAAAAAAAGACTTGGGGACGAAAGCCTGCCAAGCAGAGCCCAAAAGCTTCCTTGTGAAGGGGCGCCCCCGCTCGGCCGAGTGGGGGGAAGGCTCCTGCAGTTTGCAGGAGCCTGGCGGGAAGAGATCCGGGACAAGTGGGTGATCTCTTCGGTATCTCTGGGCTACAGGCTAGAGTTTCAGTAGATTACACCTTCTCGCTTTCTAAGGTCAAGGATCCCCAGGGATCCAGTAAAGCAAAAACCGCTATTTCTGGCCTTAGATCACTTACTATCCCAGGGGGTGATAGTAGAAGTGGACCCAGAAGAACAGGGTTCAGGGTTTTATTCAAATATCTTCACCGTTCCGAAGCCAAATGGAAGTGTCAGACCTATCCTAGATCTGAACCAGTTTTTACGCATCCAGTCCTTCCGAATGCAGTCAATCCGCACTGTGGTCTCCTCCCTGCAAGAGGGAGAGTTTATGGCATCAATAGACATCAAGGATGCATATCTCCATGTGCCAATTTTTCCCGCACACCAAAAATTTCTAAGGTTCGCGGTAGAGCGGCGCCATTTTCAATTTGTGGCCTTGCCGTTCGGGCTTGCTACGGCCCCTCGAGTCTTCACAAAGATTCTGGACCCTCTCTTGGCAAACCTAAGAGCTCAGGGTATAGCCGTCATGGCTTATCTAAACGATTTGCTTCTCATGGAGAAAACAGTAGCGTTCCTGAACCACAGCGTCACCAGAACACTAGAACACCTGGAACGCCTAAGTTGGATTATAAACCTAGAAAAGTCGTCCCTACAGTCTGCCACCAGGTTGGAATACCTGGGTATGATCATCCACACCGCTCAGGGCAAGGTGTTTCTTCCAAGGCCAAAGGCCTTGGCCATTGGGGATCTGGTGCGCCTAATTCTGGGCAGGAGATCTTCCCCCATTTGATTGTGCATGAGACTGTTAGGGAAAATGGTTGCCTCCTTCGAGGCCGTCCCATTCGCCCAGTTCCACTCAAGACCTCTGCAAAGATGCATCCTTGCGGCTTGGAACAGCAAGCCCCAATCCTTGGATCTTCTTATGCGTCTATCCCCAGGGACACGCAGGAGTCTCATCTGGTGGTTACAAACCAAGAATTTGCTGAAGGGCAAAACTTTTCTTCCTCTTCCATGGAAGATTATCAGGACAGATGCCAGCCTGACAGGCTGGGGAGCAGTGTTGGAGGAGACGTGCTCGCAGGGCAAATGGTCTGCGATCGAGAAGCTATTGCCCATAAATGTCTTGGAGATCCGGGCAGTTTATATGGCTCTCATAAAGTGGTCTTACAGACTACGAGGTCTCCCTGTTCGGGTTCAGTCCGACAATGCCACAGCAGTGGCTTATATCAATCACCAGGGCGGTACCAGGAGTCTGGTGGCCCAAAAAGAGGTGAATCGCATACTTGTCTGGGCAGAAAAGCATGTTCCGTGTCTTTATGCAGTCTTCATTCCAGGAGTGGAAAATTGGCAGGCGGATTTTCTGAGCCGCCGGCAGTTGTGCCCAGGAGAATGGGCTCTGCACCCCAACGTGTTTCAGAACATATGTCACAGGTGGGGTACTCCAAACGTAGATCTGTTTGCATCCAGGTTCAACAGGAAACTGGACAATTTTGTGCCAAGGACAAGAGATACACTTGCTCAGGGGTCAGATGCTCTGACAGTTCCCTGGGATCAGTACAATCTGATCTATGCCTTCCCTCCATGCCTGCTTCTGTCGCCGTTCCTGGGAAGAGTCAAGAGGGAGATGAAATCAGTCCTTTTGGTGGCCCCGGCTTGGCCCAGCCGACCGTGGTACGCAGAGATCATGAAGTTGGCAGTAGGCAGGCCATGGATCCTCCCTCTCTGGCCAGATCTACTCTCACAGGGTCCAATTTACCATCCTGCTTTACACAGTCTGAATTTGACGGTTTGGCTGCTGAGACCCACATTCTGAGAGACCGTGGCCTTTCAGTGCCAGCCCTTTCTACTCTGGTCAATGCCAGAAAGCCGGCCTCCAGGCTTATTTATTACAAAATCTGGAGGGCATATGTTTCCTGGTGTGAACTCAGGAAATGGCATCCTAGAAAGTATGTCATTAGCAGGATCTTGTCCTTTCTCTAGTCAGGCCTAGAAATGAATTTGGCCATAAGCACTATCATGGTGCAGATTTCGGCCCTGTCAGTGTTTTTTCAGAAGCCACTTGCATCGCATTCCCTGGTGCGGGCTTTCATCCAGGGGGCCATGCGGATAAGACCGCCAGTCAAACCTCAGGTATACCCATGGGATCTCAATTTGGTTCTCTCGGCTTTGCAGGGGCAACCATTTGAACCTTTGCATCTGGCTTCATTAGTTCTCCTGACTAAAAAATTGGTCTTCTTGGTAGCCATATCCACGGCTAGAAGAGTATCAGAGCTAGCAGCTCTTTCCAGCGAGGAGCCGTATCTAATTATTCATAAGGACCGGGTGGTCATGCGTCCCAACAGGTCCTTTCTACCTAAGGTGGTTTCGGGATTCCATTTGAATCAAGACGTAATCCTACCATCCTTTTTTCCGGACCCACAGTCCGCAGAAGAAGAATCTTTGCACACTTTGGATGTGGTTAGAGCAATCAGTATATATCTTCAAGCAACTGCTCAGATAAGGAAAACTGATTGCTTGTTTATTTTGCCGGAAGGCCCTAGGAAGGACCAGGCGGCGTCAAAATCCACTCTCTCAAGGTGGATTAGACAAGTTATTTCTCAGGCCTATAGTGTAAAGGGGAAGATTCCTCCTTTTCAAGTGAAAGCGCACTCAACGAGGGCTGTAAGCGCTTCTTGGGTAGTCCATCACCAGGCCTCCCTGGCTCAGATCTGTAAGGCTGCAACTTGGTCATCAGTCCACACATTCACCAGATTCTATCAGGTGGATGTCAGAGGGCAAGAGGATATCGCCTTCGGGCGCAGTGTACTGCAGGCTGCAGTTTAGGTCCTCCGGTCTCCCTGGCGGTCTATAATTATGATCCGTGTCTCCCTCCCCTCAATCTGAGCATTGCTTTGGGACATCCCACTATGTAATGAAGCTCCTGTGTCCTGTGATGTATGATCAAGAAAATTGGATTTTTATATACAGCTTACCTGTAAAATCCTTTTCTTGTACATCACGGGACACAGGGCTTCCGCCCCTCTTGGGTTTAACGTGGTTTCTTATTGCTTTGCTACAAAACTGAGGTGCCTCCCATATGGGAGGGGTTATATAGGGGAGGAATTCTCCTTAATTGGGGTTAACCAGTGTCCAATCACCAGAGGTGCCTATATAACCCACTATGTAATGAAGCTCCTGTGTCCCGTGATGTACTCTCAAGAAAAGGATTTTACAGGTAAGCTGTATATAAAAATCCCATTTTTAGTTTTAGTCTCATTTTAGTCTTTTAACTAAAATGGCTTTTAGTTTTAGTCGTATTTTAGTCATCTCAATTGTTTTTGTTTTTTTCGTATTTTACTTGACTAAAATAGTATTCATTTAGTCGATTAAAATGTTCTAGTCCTTTTAGTCTACTAAAATATTTTAGTTGTTTTAGTCGACTAAATTAACACTGCTTCCTTACTGACTGGTTTTACTAGCACCTTTAATCCAAAGTATGACAAAACATGCCTCCTGGCCTCGGACAGCTGCAAGTACAGGTTTCAAATTGAATTTGATCAGAGATCTCTTGTATTGTTTAAGCCAAAATCACATTCTTAACTAAGCTTACGTAAATAAATAATAATAATAATGTGGGTAAAGTTCCACTTTGAAAAGTGCTATTAACCATAAACAAAAACTCAAATACTTAAGGCCCCTTTTCATGTCATTAGATATCTGCCAAATTGCATTCTTACCAAATTAAAAAGCACATGCGTCTGCATTTTACAAACCCCTGTAGGTAACTTCCTTTGACTCTTTTGATATGTAAAATGTCTGCCAGCTACAGTATGTGCTAGCCTCAGGTACCTACTTATGTACACATAAAAAAAAACAGTGTATATGTGTATATACAGTGCCTTGCGAAAGTATTCGGCCCCCTTAAACTTTTCAACCTTTTGCCACATTTCAGGCTTCAAACAAAGATATAAAATTAAAATTTTTTGTGAAGAATCACCAACAAGTAGGACACAATTGTGAAGTGGAACGAAATCTATTGGATATTTTAAACTTTTTTAGCAAATAAAAAACTGAAAATTGGTGCGTGCAAAATTATTCGGCCCCTTTACTTTCAGTGCAGCAAACTCACTCCAGAAGTTCAGCGAGGATCTCTGAATGATCCAATGTTGTCCTAAATGACTGATGGTGATACATAGAATCCACCTGTGTGTAATCAAGTCTCTGTATAAATGCATCTGCTCTGTGATAGTCTCAGGGTTCTGTTGAAAGCGCAGAGAGCATCATGAAGACCAAGGAACACACCAGGCAGGTCCGTAATACTGTTGTGGAGAAGTTTAAAGCCGGATTTGGATACAAAAAGATTTCCCAAGCTTTAAACATCCCAAGGGGCACTGTGCAAGCGATCATTTTGAAATGGAAGGAGTATCAGACCACTGCAAATCTACCAAGACCTGGCTGTCCCTCTAAACTTTCAGCACAGACAAGGAGAAGACTGATCAGAGATGCAGCCAGGAGGCCCATGATCACTCTGAATGAACTGCAGAGAACTACAGCTGAGGTGGGAGAGTCTGTCCATAGGACAACAATCAGTCGTACACTGCACAAATCTGGCCTTTATGGAAGAGTGGCAAGAAGAAAGCCATTTCTCAAAGATATCCATAAAAAGTCTCGTCTAAAGTTTGCCACAAGCCACCTGGGAGACACACCAAACATGTGGAAGAAGGTGCTCTGGTCAGATGAAACCAAAATCGAACTTTTTGCCCACAATGCAAAACGATATGTTTGGCGTAAAAGCAACACAGCTCATCACCCTCAACACACCATCCCCACTGTCAAACATGGTGGTGGCAGCATCATGGTTTGGGCCTGCTTTTCTTCAGCAGGGACAGGGAAGATGGTTAAAATTGAGGGGAAGATGGATGCAGCCAAATACAGGACCATTCTGGATGAAAACCTGTTGGAGTCTGCAAAAGACCTGAAACTGGGACGGAGATTTATCTTCCAACAAGACAATGATCCCAAACATACAGCAAAATCTACAAAGGAATGGTTCACAAATAAACTTATCCAGGTGTTAGAATGGCCAAGTCAAAGTCCAGACCTGAATCCAATTGAGAATCTGTGGAAAGAGCTGAAAACTGCTGTTCACAAACGCTCTCCATCCAACCTCACTGAGCTCGAGCTGTTTTGCAAGGAAGAATGGGCAAGAATTTCAGTCTCTCGATGTGCAAAACTGATAGAGACATACCCCAAGCGACTTGCAGCTGTAATCGCAGCAAAAGGTGGCTCTACAAAGTATTAACGCAGGGGGCCCAATAATTTTGCATGCCCCAAGTTTCAAAAATCCAATAGATTTCGTTCCACTTCACAATTGTGTCCCACTTGTTGGTGATTCTTCACAAAAAATAAAAATTTTATATCTTCATGTTTGATGCCTGAAATGTGGCAAAAGGTTGAAAAGTTCAAGGGGGCCGAATACTTTCGCAAGGCGCTGTATATATATATATATATATATATATATATATATATATATATATATATATATATATATATATATATATAATTAGTGTGTGCGTGTCTGTGTGCGTATGTATATATATATATATATATATATATATATATATATATATATATATTTCCAAAAGTATTGGGACACATGCCTTTACACACACATGGACTTTAATGGCATCTCAATCTTAGTCCATAAGGTTCAATATTCAGTCGGCCCAGCCTTTGCAGCTATAACAGCTTCAACTCTTCAGGTAATGCTGTCTCAAAGGTTTAGGAGTGAGTCTATGGAAATTTTGATCATTCTTCCAGAAGTGCATTTGTGAGGTTAGGCACTGATGTGGACAAGAAGGCCTGGCTCATAGTCTTTGCTCTATTTCACCCCAATCGTGTTCTATTGGGTCGAGGTCAGGCCAGTCATGTTTCTCCACCTCAAACTCCCTAATCCATGTCTTTATGGACCTTGTTTGTGCACTGATGCGCTGTCATTGTAGAACAGGAAGGGGCCATCCAATGGACACTATTCTGTAATCCTACTGCTAGACCTTTCTGCTGCCTTTGATATGGTTGACTATCCCCTCCTCCTCATAAAACTCCATGACTTTGGTCTCTGTGACTGTACTCTTTACTGGTTCTCTTTCTACTTATCCAACCACACCTTTAGTGTTACTTACAATTCTACTTCTTCCTCTCCTCTTCCTTTCTCTGTTGGATTCCCCCAAGGTTCTGTTCTTGGACCTCTCCTATTCTTGATCTACACCTCCTGCCTGGATCAGCTGAAAGCCTCCCATGTCTTCCAACACCATCTCTACGCTGATGACAGCCACATTTATCTCTCTACCCCTCAGCTCACTCCTTCATAATATTTCCTCCCCCATATGCCCCCCTCTGTCATGAGCGATGGCACTACCCTTCATACCAAGGTTCTAGATGTTATCCTGGACTCTGATCTATCTTTTAGGCCCCACAACCTATCACTGTCCAAATCTTGCCTCAACCGCTGCAACATCTCCAAAATAGGCTAATTTCTAACCAATGACACCACAAAGCTCCTAGTTCACTCTCTGGTCATCTCTCGCCTCGACTACTGCAACTCCTTCCTCATTGGCTTACCTTTACATAGGCTATGCCCCCCTTCAGTCATCATGAATGCTGCTGCTCAATGTCTGCTACTCCTCTCTGTCAATCTCTCCAGTGGCTTCCGCTCACCCAATGAATTTAATACAAAATACTAACAACAACGTACAAAGCCATCCTCAACCCAGCTAGATCACTAACCCTGTTTTAGGGCTAGGCTTTTAACAGCTCTCTTCTCGGTGCTCAGGCTGCTCAGCTTTTGGATCCTTGTCAGCACTCATTGTTTCCACAGTGGCTCACCTGCTTGTCGATACCTCCGTCAGAAAGCCCCTTCTAGCTACTTAAAGCTGCCTTGTTCATTCATTCCTTTTGTGCCTTCTCCTAGTCAACATATCTGTAGATTCTCTGCTGTGTAGCTGTGAAAGACTTTGCCCAGCTGACGTCCCTTCTGGTTCCTGATCCTGTTCTTCTGCCTCTGACGACGCTGATTTCTGGTTTCCTGATTATTGGCTCGTCTGACTACCAGTTTTGGCTTCCGATCCCTGGCTTATGTTTTGACTACGTTTACTGATCTGCACCATTTTTACCATTACATTAAAAGGTGTGATTTTTACTGCATTTCTGTCTGTCTGATTCATGGTTCCTGACACCTAATCTCAAAATACCAACTTAATCGTTCTGTTCGTTCTTCTCAAGACCCCCTACTCTCCAGCTCCCTCGTCACCTCCTCCCATTATTGCCTTCAGGACTTTTCCAGAGCCTCTTCCATCCTATGGAACTCCCTACCCCAATCTGTCCGATTATCTCTGCAACGGATCCTATAACACACTCTGCTGAGTTCTTCCATCAGTAATACCGCTTCCTCCAATCTGACCATCAGAGAGCTATATTATTATAGCTGCACTGAATACAAGTCTAGCCAAAAATAGCTTGTAGAGTCTTGAATGAGTTATTGGACAGAATACAGCCTTTTTATACACTTTTAACACAAGAGGTTAGATAACGAGGCAGGGCTGGCTCATGGATAATCCCCCCTCCCCTCTAGCAAAAACTTAAAAGACAATTATATAATTAACATGTTAATTAACACAGCACTTAAGGCAGCCTAGGTGACCAGACAGTCCGTCTCCGGAGGTCAATGTGATCAGCTCTTTCAATGATCATGTATTGTTCAGAATTAACAACCAAGAATAGTCTTTGGGCCAATCCAAGAAAACCTTCTCACAATAGCAGACTTAATTAACACAAACAACAATGGGTGAAAGACTTAGAGCCCACACTAGCCTGATTCACAATAAACACATTATAGCAGATAAACAGACAGGTGCCTGGAGTTGACATCAGCATCTTCTATGAGCCCCAACATTTTGAATCAGTCACTATTTATAATATGGCATATAAAGGGTTCCCATAGTCTGTGTGTCTTGGGGGGATATGGACCTGAATCCAAAGTAACAACACCTCCAGGGTCCCCAGGCATACAGCTCACAAAGAGCACCATTCCCCCAAATTCCAGGGCCCATGATCGGTGGGCAAGAGGCTATCATCAGTCCCCTCCAAAAGCCTCTGTCTTGGCTAGGTCTGTCACAATCTCCTACTCTTTTTGCTTTTAGATAATCCCTGAAACCCTCCTTTTTAGAGAAGCCTGTCCTGCCTATCCTTCCCCCACCTAACTACTGTACTTTGATTTTCTCCATCATCTCATCCCCCACAGTTATTACCTTTTGTATCAGTGGATGAGGGTCTATGATGAAGGCCTCCTAGATTGCAAGCTCCAATGAGCAGGGCCCTCTGATTTCTCCTGTATTGAATTGTATTGTAACTGCACTGTCTGCCCTCATGTTGTGAAGTGCTGCGCAAACTGTTAATAATAATCCCCAAGCTGTTCCCAGAAAATTGGGAGCATGAAATTGTCCAAAATGTATTTGTATGCTAATGCCTTAAGAGTTCCCTTCACTGGAACTAAGGGGCCAAGCCCAACTGCTGAAAAACAACCCCACACCATAATCCACCCTCCAACAAATGATTTTGACCATTTGGGAGGGCCAACTGAATATTGAACCCTATGAACTAGGACTGGGATGCCATTAATTATCATGTGCATGTAAAGTCGGGCATTCCAAGGCGTTTGGTAACATAGAGTGTATTTGTGTGTATATACATATATATATATATATATATATATATATATATATATATATATATATATATATATATATATATATATATGTATGTATGTATGTATACACACACAGTTAATATAAAAGTCTACACACCCCTGTTAAAATGTCAGGTTTCTGTGATGTAAAAAAAACATTTCAGAACATTCTCCACCTTTAAAGTGATTGTAAAGGCTCATTTTTTTATTTTTTAAAAATAACAAACATATCATACTTACCTCCACTCTGCAGCTCGATTTGCACAGGGTGGTCCCGAATATCCTCTTCTGGGGTCCCGCATCAGATAACCGGCTAGGAGAAGCTCTCTTCCGGGGGGTTACCTTGCAGGCGCGCTCCCGAGTCCAGAATTTGCATCCATGCATCCATGCCTGCATCATTGGATTTGATTGAAAGCAGCAGGAGCCAATATCTGTACTGCTTACAATCTATCCAATCAAGACCCCATTGAGAGAGGGACAGTGTCTCCCCGGTGAGAGAAATGCAGGGCACAGGTAAGTAAAACGGGGGGCTAGGGGGCCGGTCACTGCCAGGAATGCTTGTTTATCTTGAACATAGGATGCATTAAGGTGAAAAAACACAAGGGTTTACAACCCCTTTAAATGTGATCTCTAAACTGTACAACTCAGGTGAACAACAAACTAAACTGAAATCTTTTAGGTGGAGGGAAGTAAAGAAATAAATAAAAAAATAGAGTTGAGAGGCCCTGCTTATCCACGGGCACAAGGTACAAATTTTTGCAGACATCTCACCCTACACCATACAGAAACAACGCACCTTAAAACCTCTCCTACAAGCGTTAATTCGTAAAGACATTAAATACTGGTGGACTTTCCCGCTACGCCTTCATTTTTCTTAAGAATAAATCCTATGCATTTCTACTCTACTAGAGGGGGAGAAGGATGGGGAGAAGTTGCTACTCCATCTCATTCTCAAACCGCTTCCTCGCAAAGCTCGTCATCTGCACCAACCAACATCAGACCACCTCCTGGTCCATTTTCCCACTCTGGCAATCGCAAAGTGCCCATTTCCCCACAAATTATTTTCCACCTTGAACTCCTGCTGTTGCTGAACGGCGCTGTATTTTTTCTGCTTGGGGTCTTTCCCACTGTTTAGGACATCTTTTTCCCTACATGATAAGGTGGGACACTGATAGCTTAGTCTGGAGAGAGGGAGTTCTATAGCGTTTTAACTTTTTATCTGTTTACTTGACGGTTATGCCTTTTTTTATGAGAGCAGTCCTTCTTTATAACATTTTACATTATTGTAACTCTTCAGGTTTGGGCCGGTCTGGTGCACCACTACTGACTCAGGATATAGGCTTAAACTTGTGCCCAGACCCAGATTAGGTCTGCATTACAGCAGACTTTCTCGTCCCTTGAGTTGATATTTTGTTTTAGACTGATGATTTTTTTGTTTGTGCTGTGTCTTTCTGTAACCTTTTTCTTTCTCTTTCTCTTATTTTCCCATCTTGGAAACCTGGAGAGGTATCTTTCCTGAGGACTACATGTTTTGAATCTCGATGGCATACCGCAGGTAGATGGATCTGTCGATGTTCGTGGGAGGTAAGCGGCAGCTTGATAGTCCTTACATCCCCCCCCCCCCCCTTAAGGGTACACCATGGCCTCCTCTAAACCCCCACTATCATCTCATAACGCCCAGGGCCTAAATTCATAGATTAAGAGGCATAAGGCCTTCTAATATTATTATTCTCAAAAACCGTATATCATTTTTCTACAGGAGACCCATTTCCCCCACCTCATATAAACCATTCTTTCTAAAATAATATGTTTGAATAAGTGTGCACACCCTCAAACTAATACTTTGTTGAAGCACCTTTTGACTTTTTTTACAACACTCAGTCTTTTTAGGTATGAGTCTATCAGCATGGCACATCTCGACTTGGCAATATTTGCCCACTCTTCTTTGCAGAAACACTCCAAATCTGTCAGATTGCAAGGGCATCTCCTGTGCACAGCCCTCTTCAGATCACCCCACAGATTTTCAATCAGATTCAGGTCTTGACTCAAGCTGGGCCATTCTAAAACTTTAATCTTCTTCTGGTGAAGTAATTTCTTTTCTTTTATGCTTTGGGTCACTGTCACACTGAAAGATGAAGTTCCACTTCATGTTCAGCTTTCTAGCAGAAGCCTGAAAGTTTTGTGCCAATACTGACTGGTATTTGAATATGTTCATAATTCCCTCTACCTTGACTAAGGCCCCTGTTCCAGCTGAGGAAAAACAGACCCAAAGCATGTTTCTGCCACCACCATGCTTTACTACTGTGGGTATGGTGTTCTTCTGGTGATGTGCAGTGTTGTTTTTGTGCCAAACATGTTTTGGAATTATGGCCAAAAAAGTTCAACCATGGTTTATTCTGACCATAACACATTTTCCCACATGCTTTTGGGAGACTTCAGATGTGTTTTTGAAAACTTTAGCTGGGCTTTTTCTTTTTGTTTTTGTTTTTTTCCATCATAAGGAAAGGCATCTGTCTTGCCACTGTACCCCATAGCCCAAACATATGAAGAATATGGGAGATTGTTGTCACATGTACCACACAACCAGTACTTGCCAGATATTCCTGCAGCCCCCAAAGATTTGGCTGCTCAGTGACCAGGAAATGTTTTGTGTTACAGCACTGCGTTGCTTTAACTGAAATTGTACAGTTGTGCAGCGCTGTACACAAACAAAATTTACATCCTTTTTTTCCCACAAATAGAGCTTTCTTTTGGTGGTATTTGATCATCACTGCAGTCTTTATTTTTTGCGCTATAAACAAAAAAGCGAAATTTTGAATGAAACACAATATTTTATACTTTTTGCTATAATAAATATCCCCATTTTTTTTTTAAAAAGCTAATTTTTTCCTCAGTTTAGGCCAATATGTATTCTTCTACATATTTTTGGTAATAAAAATCTCAATAAATGTATATTGATTGGTTTGGGCAAAAGTTTCAGTTTTTACTAGTAATGGCAGTGATCAGCGATTTTTATCAGGACTGTGACATTATGGTGGACAGATCAGACACTTGACAAATTTTTGGGACCATTGACAATTATACAGTGATCAGTGCTATAAAAATGCACTGATTACTGTGTAAATGTCACTGACAGGGAAGGGGTTAACACTTGGGGCGATCAAGGAGTTAACTGTGTTCCCTAGTGTGTATTCTAGGGACTGGAGGAAATGACAGATCATTGTTCCTAGCTAGTAGGAACTCACAATCTGCCTCTTCTCTCCCCACAGAACAGGGATTTGTATGTTTATACACAAATGTCCAAGTTCTGGCTCTCGCACCCCTGATTGCGCGTGGCCAGCAGTCATTGCGCCTGACGGCCATGCACATCGACCCCCCCCCCCGCGCTGTGCAGCGGGCGCCTGCTATCCAGGTTAAAGGGACCGACATACAGCTAGGATGGTTCGCAGGATCGTGCCGACCTGCCACCATCATTATACATATATATAATGACACCGGCTGGTCGGCAAGTGGTTAATGTTGCAGTAGGCCTCTTGGCAGCCTCCCTGACCAGTTTTCTTCATGTCTTTTCATCAATTTTGGAGGAACGCTCAGTTCTTAGTAATGTCTCTGTTCTGTCTCCACTGTGTTCCGCGGGTATATCTAATGCCTTGGAAATTCTTTTGTCCCCTTCTCCTGACTGATACATTTTAACAATGAGATCCCTGTGATGCTTTGGAAGCTCTCTGTGGATCATGGCTTTTGCTGTAGGATGCGACAAAGAAAATGTCAAGAAAGACCTACTGAAACAGCTGAACTTTATTTGGGGTTAATCAGAGGCACTTTAAATGATGGCAGGTGCGTACTGACCTCTACAATTATAAGAGGGTGTGCACACTTATGCCATCACATTATTTTTTATTTTTACCCCCCTCCCCCTAAAAGATTTCAGTTTGTTTGTGTTGAGTTGTAAAGTTTATAAGTCACATTCAAGGTGGAAAAAGTTCTGAAATTATCTACATGTGTCTCATTTATTTACATCACAGAAACCTGACATTTTAACAGGGGTATGTAGACTTCTTATATCCACTGTATACTGCATATAGAATATCCTACATAAATCTGCCTATACTCAATTGTGTATTCATTTGCTTTTACTAAACAAATGCCGCACATACAAGACATTTACAATTATAGGTAAACAATACAAGACTGACAGATATACATACAACACATTCCTAGCAAATAAGCATGAATAATACTCTGTATACAATAAGAATACACTAAAAAGTTACTTAGCTCAGGTTATAGTGGGTTCACGGTCTCCATAGGCAACCAGGATTCCAGGCTCTACTGAACTAGCAATTGCAGGAAACCAAGCAAAAGTGTCATAGTTTCTTCTGGCACAGACCTTCGTTGTTGTTGTGTCATTGTCAAGTCCTCGAGCAGAACTGTCCCTTTGTCCCTCACCATATGACTTGTTCAAGTCCTCCTTCCTCTCCCTATTTCCTGTAGCATAATTTCCTGTCCTGAGCTCATGAAGCAGTCCAACAGGTTTGTTAGCACATGAATATAAGAAAATTAAAATTCTTCTAAACAATACATGGACTTAATATATATATAGATATTAAAGATATTGGGATGGAGGGACCATTCCCCTTTATCCAGGTGACGACAGCTGGGAAAATCCTCCTTCCTTCCAATTGTACACTCCTGAGATGTGAATAGCAGAGGTTGCTGGGCAATGCTTTTATGTCCAGGAGAGGACCAAACTTGCTTCCTTCAAGACTGCCTGGCTCCTGGCTCACCCCTGATAATTGCTATAGGCCCCTGCAATGGCATTGTCTGGGTGCATGCTGATTAGGTGTTTCTGGAGAAGGGGGTACAGAGTAAATTTTATTGACTATTTTTTCTAAGCTCTAAGATCTTGATAGGAAGCTTGGCTTCCCTGGGTGGCCATGTTCCCTGGACTTTGAGAAACTGAAACAGTCCTTCCCAGCCTGTGAGGCTGGCTATCTGTTATCTACTTCCTTGAAGGTGGGAAAGAGGACTTTCCCATTTCTGGGAACTATTTAACAATGTATCTATGTAATGCTGGACTGGTAATCCACCAAGCTAGGGAGTCCCCTGCTGGGCTGGAGGAAAGCATAAGGAAGTCTATGGATGGCTAGTGTTTGTTCCAGGTCAATTTTAAGGTCCAAGCATGAGACTTTAGTGAGAGAAGCTTGTTTGGCAGAAGGTAAGTCTGAAGAATCTGGCTAGCCCTTTGGACGTTTACAGACAATATGGTCATCTAGAAACCTATTAAGCTGGATGCTCTGTTTTCAAGAGGGCGAGCAGGGGTGCAAGTACCATTTATGAATATTCTGGGTGAAGAGAATAATCTGAACGGTAGTGTGACAAATTGTAAGTGTCTGTCTCTGTTTTGCTTTGTGTCTATTAAAGGTTGTTGTAGTAAAAGCCAAGGAAGCTTGAACATCTATAGTGTATTAATACTTTTACTAAACAGAAAAGCTGAACATACAACTGCAAAAAACACAATTCATAGTATGCAAAGTATAACAAGATAAGCCTGTAACATGCACAAACTATCTTCCTTGCAAACCAGCATGTACAATATGCATGCAACAGGTATACTAAATAGCTACTTAACTTGGATCTTTCTTTTGTGATGGAATCTTATCTTAATTCTTTTTTTCCGTTCAATGGAAATAAATTGTTGGCTCCGGTCGGAGCTGCTATACTATCTATGCAAATTTAGTACCGCAATCTCCACAGCTGAGTTATTGTGGTCGGACAGGGGGACTGTCCCCTCCAGAACACACCAAACGCTCTTCGCAATTGGCACCCAATATTTAGTTGGATCATTTTATTCAGCACCACATAAAAGTCCCATGGGCATGTTCTTTTTTGGTTTGATCTGGACACTCAGAACAATACAGTGGTGTGAAAAAGTGTTTGCCCCCTCCCTCATTTCCTGTTCCTTTGCATGTTTGTCACACTTAAGTGTTTCGGAACATCAAACCAATTTAAACAATAGTCAAGGACAACACAAGTAAACACAAAATGCAATTTGTAAATGAAGGTGTTTATTATTAAAGGTGAAAAAAAATCCAAACCATCATGGCCCTGTGTGAAAAAGTGATTGCCCCCCTTGTTAAAACATACTATAACTGTGGTTGTCCACACCTGAGTTCAATTTCTCTAGCCACACCCAGGCCTGATTATTGCCACACCTGTTCACAATCAAGGCATCACTTAAATAGGAGCTGCTTGACACAGTAAGGTCCACCAGAAGATCCTTAAGGCCGGGTTCACACCGCTGCGATGCGGGAACGCCGCGAATCTGCTGCGTTTTCCCGCATCGCACACCTCCCGCCAGCAGTTCACACTGCCCTATGCGGACGGCTGGGAGTGTCAATGATATGTTAATGACACCCCCAGATCCGTCCGCATATTGCAGTGCGATCTGCCGACTCGCACAGGAATCGGATCGCATGGTGTGAACCCCCATGCGATCCGATTCTGTTGCGGACCAAAAAAAGGGTCCCGTGCGAGTTTGCTGCGGGACCGATGCGAATTCAGCCATACTATCTGTATGGCTGTACTCGCATCGCTACGGAGATCGGATGTGATTTGCGGTGCGAATCACATCCGGATCTCCCCCTGCAGCAGTGTGAACCCAGCCTAAAAGCTACACATCATGCCGAGACCCAAAGAAATTCAGGAACAATTGAGAAAGAAAGTAATTGAGATCTATCAGTCTGGAAAGGGTTATAAAGCCATTTCCAAAGCTTTGGGAATCCAGCGAACCACAGTGAGAGCCATTATCCACAAATGGCGAAGACATGGAACAGTGGTGAACCTTCCCAGGAGTGGCCGGCCGCCCAAAATTACCCCAAGAGCGCAGCGACGACTCATCCAAGAGGTCACAAAAGACCCCACAACAACGTCCAAGGAACTGCAGGCCTCACTTGCCTCAGTTAAGGTCAGCGTTCATGCCTCCACCATCAGGAAAAGACTGGGCAAAAATGGCCTGCATGGCAGAGTTCCAAGGAGAAAACCACTGCTGAGCAAAAAGAACATCAAAGCTCGTCTCAATTTCTCCACAACACATCTTGATGATCCCCAAGACTTTTGGGACAACATTCTGTGGACCGATGAGACAAAAGTGGAACTCTTTGGAAGGTGTGTGTCCAAGTATATCTGGCGTAGAAGGAACACTGCATTTCATAAAAAGAACATTATACCAACAGTAAAATATGGTGGTGGTAGTGTGATGGTCTGGGGCTGTTTTGCTGCTTCAGGACCTGGAAGACTTGCCGTGATAAAAGGAACTATGAATTCTGCTGTCTACCAAGAGATCCTGAAGGAGAATGTCCGACCATCTGTTCGTGTACTCAAGCTGAAACGAACTTGGGTTCTGCAGCAGGACAATGATCCTAAACACACCAGCAAGTCCACCACCGAATGGCTGAAGAAAAACAAAATGAAGACTTTGGAGTGGCCTAGCCAAAGTCCTGACCTGAATCCTATTGAGATGTTGTGGTATGACCTTAAAAAGGCCGTTCATGCTCGAAAACCCTCTAATGTAACTGAATTAGGACAATTCTGCAAAGATGAGTGGGCCAAAATTCCTCCAGGACGCTGTAAAAGCCTCATTGCACGTTATCGCAAACGCTTGGTTGCAGTTGTTGCTGCTAAGGGTGGCCCAACCAGTTATTAGGTTTAGGGGGCAATCACTTTTTCACACAGGGCCATGATGGTTTGGATTTTTTTTCACCTTTAATAATAAACACCTTCATTTACAAATTGCATTTTGTGTTTACTTGTGTTGTCCTTGACTATTGTTTAAATTGGTTTGATGTTCCGAAACACTTAAGTGTGACAAACATGCAAAGGAACAGGAAATGAGGAAGGGGGCAAACACTTTTTCACACCACTGTAAGTGTGTTGAATTCAGACAAACAGCTCCAGGCAACAAAGTTGAAATACAAACATGATAGTAGTTTTACCTACCAAAGGATTCCTGTTTCTGTGTATTAATTTCTGAGATTTACTCAGTACTACCAGACAACACTGCCTGACTGGTGCTTTGAATCTTATTTATTGCAGTTAGGTCATGCAATTAAGTCCTCAACTTGCCACAAAGCCTAATGGCGCACAATCGGAATTTCGGCCAGCAAAAGACCGATGAGAGCTTTTCATCAGAAAATGCGACCGTGTGTAGGCTCCATCAGAATTTAGCTGGCCGAATTCCCGCCAGCAAAAATTTGAGAGCATGTTCTCTATTTTTCTGACGGAAAAAGTTGCTATCGGAAATTCCGATTGTCTGTAGCAATTCCAGTGCTCAAAATTACTACGCATGCCATGCTCAGAAGCATTGAACTTGATTTTCTCTCGGCTTGTTGTAGTGTGTCACTGCGTTCTTGACGGTCGGAATTTGGTGTGACCGTGTGTAGGCAAGACAGCTTGAGCAGAATTCCGTCTGGAAAGCCATCAGAGCTTTTTCCAACCATAATTCCATTCGTGTGTACGCGGCATTAGACTAAAGGAAGGAAAAAAGCAAAATGATGAAAAAGCAGAATGACGACTGCATCTCCCTGTGCACTAATTTCCTCCTGTGAGCAAGTTCACAATCAGAACATGAGCGCTGCAAAACACATGACTGGCTCCCTGTGCTGACCCTTGCTTTCACAGTCTGGCTTTTGCTGTACAGAAAATTGTGTAAACTGATGTCAATACAAATTCAAGCTTTTGCTTTAGTTGCTTTTAAAAATACACTTTTTACATCTGCCTAAAGTCATTTTTAAAAGGGACACAAAACAATATTCTTATTCTCCAAAAATAATCCATACACATCTATTACTTTATGGCCCTGAATACATACTTTTAGGGCACACATTACAGTGCCCTAAAAGCTATTGTAGCTTGATGAGTAATGGCTAATGTGTTAATAAAGAGTTCTGTTTATGTACAACTGATTATAACAATACTATTTGTTGCTTTCCAAACAACATTTTTATCAGTTGTACATGACTATTCATATTCCATTTAAAGAATCAAGCCACCAAACACTAGCAGTTAATAGGATATATGCTAGAGAGTTAAATCCCCAAACTATGTGTTATTTCTCATAGAATCTCTATTGTCAATATATTCTTTTGTACTTCAAATTTCATAATTGCACAAAATTGACATTACTATTTTTAAAGCTATAAAGCTATACTATGAAGTATGAAAGAAATAAAAAAATAAAAAGCAAGAGCACACAAAATTGCAATGACACAGAGCATTTCTAAGGGGGTGGATTCAATGAAAGAAACTAGGGCAAGATAATATCACAGCTGGAGTCCCTAAGAGATATGACTCAGCCCAACAGACTTAAAGTGTTTGTTAACCCAAAAAAAAAAGAAAATATATTTCCTGGTCCCTTAAAGCAGATCAAACAGTGCAGTGTTTGTGCTGAGTAATATGCCCCCCTCTAAACTGTAAAAAAAAAACCTCCCTGAACCTGCCACTTCCTGTATCCTGTATCCCCTCTCTATACTGACCACGAAAATCAGGGCTATTAAGCCCTGACCACCGTGGTCAGAGTGTGTCCCTCCATTATACGCAGCTGTTCTCTCTGCTCCCCTCTCTCCTCTTACTCCCTCCTTCCTGCCTGACAGCTCATGTCTGTGTATCTCTGTCTCCACCCCCACCCCCTGCTGCTAATAGCAAACTAAAAATGTTACATGTTCACTGCCAGCCCTCTATGCTATCCTGGCATAGCCAACTGCATTATTCTTTTATAAAATTGTACTGATTTAGCGCTGTCTTCAGCTGGTCATGTGAGTCTCGGCCAGTTTCCAGGGCTACTGTAGGAGGGGCTGAGGGGCCATGTGATCTCCCCGGCTGACGTCAGAGGAGCTGCCCCTCCTGCAGAAGCCATCCATCGGAGCTGTACAGAGGCCAAGGTCATGTGACCAGCCAGAAGACAGCTCTAAATAGGTATTCATAACGCTCATTTTTCAAAAAGACTAATGTAGTGAGCTATGCCAGCCTCTAATAGAGGGGCTGGCAATGTTTGAGTTATATGGCTTAACAAACCCTTTAACATAAAGTAAAAAATTTATTCTGAGTGGATTAAACCCTTTAGCTTAACGGGTTACAATTAAGAACACAGAGATGTGCTAAAAAAACAATTATGTGTCAACAGTTTACTAATTTTGTTTCAGCAAGCAAGCCCTTGTAGATTATTGTTGACACTAGCATTGAAGGGATGTAATGCATATACAGTAGATGTTCCACCTAGTGAACCATTACATGATGCCTGCTATCTTGTATAACTTACACATAGCTTGCATGTATCCTGCAGGATAGCCATTGTACAGTGTTATTACAGATAATTTCCCAGCAATACCGTTGTGTTTTACTACATCCTATAATGGTCTAGGGAGCGATGAATAAAGTGTTGCTCAGTTGGACATTTTAGCCATTTGTGGTCACTAGATGTGATATACATGGCCAAAAAAAGATCATCAAAGTACACCGGGCATGTGTAGCACATCCTGCTCTTCATCCCTGATGATGCCCTCTTTCCTTCCACTTGATGTCAGTTCACAGCTATGATAATGATAGCTGTCATTTTCTGTGTAAATACAACTCATATGACAAAACAACTGACACTAATTTATATATACACAGTTCAGATGCAAGATTGAGAGATGCAAAGTACATTTTTACATTTGTATATAAGCAGGGATGAGCTTCGATCTGATATGATGTCAGTTAAAGCAAACTGGCAAGTAACAAAAAAATTAACAAAATGTGTTAAAGTGTGTTTATTTTTATTTTGCTAACCATTAAAATATAAACGTATCTTCTTTTTTTTAAATTGTTTCTTTGCCCTACACAGAGTGAGAGGAACTTCCATTGTTCTTCCCCCTCCATGGCATTAGAAACCAGAAGCAAGCCAACTTGTAAAGCAGCCGGTCAAACAGATCTCAGTTTGATCGGCTGCTTTGTAGTGCAGAGGAGAGATCTGGGGTCTATAACACCCCAGATCTCACCATAAAAAAGTTCTGCCATGGCCCATGCTATTACAAAGGATTATGTTTAAAAAATTAATATTATCTTTTTTTTAACCTAGCATTAGTATTTCAAAGCTGTTTGTGTCGTCACTTCTGGTGAACCCTGCACTGTATAGCTAGAAGAGGGAAAAGCAACAGAGTCGGCTGCTACGACCTCTTACATTGTATAGTCCCACCAGTCTAGCATTGTAAAGATTAAATCATGGGAAATCAGAGAAAAGAATAAGAAAAGGGAGATGACGCCACCCTATTCTTTAGAACAAAATTGCTCATTTGAAGCAAAGTAAGCCTGCATCTGAATAGCAGGTATCCCCTGATGTCTCAACTTACCATAAGAGTTCTTGTCTGTGTCACTGCAGGCCCTGAATTTCTGAAAAGTCTGCATTTTTTTATAGCTCCCCAACCCCCTCCACTTCCCACGTGACAGTGTTCATGCCTAGGGCTAGGTTATTCAAGAACTAGGCATCAGATTCTTGGATGCAGTAGAAACTATACAAGTACAATACATCCTATTTCAATGGTTTTGCATTCAGAATCATGCAGGCAATTATAGGTAAGGTTTGAAACTAAATGGCACCTACTATGCAGCTAAAGGGCTACTTTGCTTTTCATGAGTGCTTTCATTTTCTTTTCTATTTTCAGTGTCCAGCACTTATTTTATCTGAATTCAATAAATACACTGCATATAATTTAATCTTTTGCTCTGTGTTTTTGTGTGTATACACCCTAGTGCACATCCATATCACATATAAGAAATTGCAAACATTCATTCATTAAACAATCCACAATAAGCGTGTTCATATGCATAAATTCCTTTAAAAGTTCACTTCCACAGTGCTTCTTGTTGATAGGAGTTGGAAGTCAACTTTCTGTGAACATGAATGTTTGCAATTTGTTATATGTAATATGAATGTGCACTAGGGTGGGGTGTATACACATAAAAACACTGGACTCAGCATTAGGGTATAGATTTATTTTATTCAGGTAAAATAAGAGCTGGGCACATTGAAAACACTGTTTGCATAGATAGGAGCAAAGTGGCTAAGTAAAGGCTTAAGATGTATTCACAACACAATTTTAACGCAGTGGTCACTTCAAGAACACACAGAATTTTTTTTTCCTGTGTGTCTCATTCACATTGCAACCCCGTCCAGAGCTGCAGTGAGATGTGATAAAATGCAGACATGCTTCATTTTATTGCAGCACACTGTACTGGGTCCCATGTCAATGTACAGCAGTGCAGCGTGTCGCACTGCTGTACAGAAACATGAATGAAGTGTACTTTTATACACTTCAAATAAAGTTTTTAGAAATACAGAAAAAAAGGGAGCTGTGCGTGATACACCCCCTGTTATCAATCTGCCCAGTGAGGTGGGAGAGAGCCAGGAGAGCTGCTGCTCTCCAACACAGCAATTGGATCTAGATCGGGCTCAGGTAAGTATAATGGAAGGCTGGGGGGGGGTTTAAACTTCAAGATTCTTCAGATTAATATTAGTAGGCTAGAAAAAACAGAAATTAAATTTGGAAATTAAAGTGATACTAAAGTCCTGTGTGTTTTTTTAGTTTAAAATAACAAACATGTTATGCTTACCTGCTCTGTGTAGTGGTTTTGCACAGAGCAGCTCCTGGCCCCTCCCTGCTGTTGAGTGCCCCCACAGAAAGTAGCTTGCTATGGGGACATCCAAGCTGAGCCACAGCTCCCCCAGACACTGAGCCACAGCACGGCCCCACCTCTTCCTCTCCTCAGTAGCTGACTGACTTTGATTGACAGCAGCATAAGCCAATGGTACCACACTGCTGTCTCAGCCAATGAGGAGGGGAGTCCCGGGCAGCCAAGACACTCCTGCAGCATCACTGAATCTAGATGGACCTCAGATAAATATTAGTCGGGGCTGAGGGAGGCTGCCGCACACAGAAGCATTTTTATAAGATAAAAACACTTTCTGCCTTTACAACTACTTTAATATATGATTTAAAATTCTGACCATAAATACACCATACACCTTTCACACCATACTGCACATAAAAATGCTTTGCATTTGTATGCATTCATGTGTGCTGCAGAGTGAATGAGGTACATAGAAAACTATTGACCTGCATTTATCCAGAAATGTGCAGGTAACTGGAAATGGTGCATTCCCTCAGGCATTTAGTACACACTGCAAGTTCCAGCGGCAAGAATCTGCAGATTCCTGCAGGTGAAATCACAGGCATGTGTGAAGAGCTACAAATGACTGTTTGTACAACCAGCGATTTTGGGCCAAGTGCTGGGTCATGAGAGAAATCAGGTAATTAAACAATAGAAAAGAAGGAGAGTTCTCCTACAAGTAGCACAGCACAGCAAGATCTTTTACAATACAAATCAACATGCTACTCACAAACATACGTCAATAGCAGTGCAACAGATGAGTACCGCATGCTACAGGGTTACAGCAGTCGGAAAAGGTCTGCTTCCTTTGTAATGGACAGGACCTCACAAGGATTTGGTCTCTTTGCTATTCAAGCCCAGCTCCTCTCCAGATTGTAGATATCACCTTTGCACCCATTCTCTCAGAGGGCCTCATGAAGGGGGGTCAATTTACAGCAGAACCTCACCCAAAAGGGGAAGTTCCACTTTTCTGCCTCCTCCCTCCCTCCTCTAGCACTTTTGGACATTTCAATTTTAGGGGGGGGTGTACCTAGTTTTTACAGGTACCTGCTCCCACTTCTGCTTACACTGCACAGGCTATCGGAGCGGAAGTTCACCCCTTTGTTTTACCTGCAGCCTTTTGGGACATTTCACAGGTCCCAAAAGGCTGCGTGACCATTCACAAACTGCAGAGCGGCTCATGCTTGTGCAGGTGAAAGCTGGCTGTGAAGCCTCAAGGAGTCACAACTGGCTTCCCTTAGTAAACATGGGGGCACCGGGGACTCGAAGACCAGCAAAGAATTGGACTGGGTAAGGATGGCACTGGATCTCTGGACGGGTACGTTTTCCTTTATTAAAAGTCAGCAGCTACACTATTTGTAGCTGCTGACTTTTAATTCTTGGGGGGAGACCTAAGTTCCTCTTTAAAGAGGAGTTCCCCTTAAAAAAATAAAAGTCAGCAGCTACAAATACTGCAGCTGCTGACTTTTAATAATCGGACACTTACCTGTCTCAGGGTCCAGCGATGCGGGGGAACGAAGCCCCGCTCCTTCCCCCCCTCCGCTCGGTGGTGCTGGCATTCTGACTGTGGGCACCTGGCTGTGGCTTCACAGCCGGGCACCCACTGTGCATGCGCGAGCGGCGCCACGATTGGCCGCGCAGTCATCTGGGACCTTTCACGTGTCCTAGATGACTGACAGGAGGGAGGGGGCAGAGCTGAGCCCTTCCTGTGCTGAGGGGAAGTGATGTCACCAGCCCAGGCACTGAAGGAGACAGACTACGAGGGACCCCCTAGCAACAGGCATTTAGAGGTGAGTTAAAAAAAAACATTTCCAAATATTTTTTTATTTATTTATTTTTTTTAGGAAATTTCTATGAGTTTTTTTTTTTCTGTGCAACACCACTTTAAGTTCCATTTACTGCTTTTTTTTACTGATATGTCTCTTCTTAAAAGTGGATGCATGATTTTTTTTCAGTGGGTGCAACAGGCTTAATATACATCAAGATCTGTGGCGAGAACAGCCACATTTTCTCTTAGGCCAATAACTCCTATTTAATGGGCAGTGATTCCTTCTCTGCAGCTTCATAGTAGTAAAGTTCATGGTAATGTGCTTCCCCCTCAGGATGGGGGACACCCAGCAGCATCAAATTGAATTTTTTTTTTTTGCATCACTTCTTAGGGCACAACAAGATGCCCACTCCACACAAAAGATCGCTGTTCAGCTCATTGAGACCACTAGGCCTCTACTTCTTCACCAATGTGCCACTGCCCTTGTAATTATGGAAAATCCATAAAACTAAAACGTTCAGAGCATGGATCATGGGAATTTTTTGGAAGCAGATAATGAGTAATGATATTATGTTTGGTCCTAGATTGATAATTTTTTTAATGTGTATGTCAGGGAAAAAAAATATTTATATAAATATGTAGCACATTCCTGCCATACATGCACATTTGCCCACATTTAATCCCTTTAATGACCCTCCAAGTGCAGAAAAATACCTGTTGATCTGCCAGAAATGCACTCAGCTCTAAATTCCCATGCTTTATGCTGACAACACATAGCATTTCTGTGTACATAATGAAGTCAGCCCTTCCAGTGTTTTTTTTGTTTTTTTTTACTAAACTGATCTGAATCCTCAACCCCACAAAATCGGGAAATATTGTTATGTAGTCCAAGATATGAACAGGGATGGCTATTTGCACCCCTTGAAATAACACAGGAACTGTGCACAGGACACAGGATAGCTCTTAATTTCTGACATGATCAACAGTTTTTTTTCCACTTATCCAACAGATATAACAGAGCGCTTTCAATGATATGTTTAACAGATGAAAAGGACGCTTTCAATGGTACAGAATGAAAGGAAGCAAATAAGAGAAGTTCAGTGTTAGAGTTTACATACACTTATGTTGAAAACCTTTTTTTCTGTTATATGATGATATTTTAAGGACAGTGTTGCAAGGCTAGGGTCCTGGATACAAAGCCCACAAGAAACACTGACTGCATAGTTTTTGTATGTTATCCCAATGTCTGTGTGTTGTCTATTGAGGTGTCCCAACTTCGGGCCACAGCCCAAAATTGTATTGGCAGTTTTAATGCCATCTAAGTTAGCCCTAGTCTGAATTTTCTTACCTAGCATTCTATTTTTTGGTGGAAATTAAGGCATAAATAAGGCAAACGTTCAGTTGGCCTAAACTTGATGTCAACGGGTGTATACAGTATGTAAATATAAGCATATGATATTTTATTTTACACACATTTTTGACACATAATAAAAATCCACATATTAAGCTTTATGATGATTATTTCATAAACTTTTATGTTTATTGCTGCTGTATGTTGTTGTATGATGGTGTCCTGAAGTGTATGTAGACCTACAAAGATCTACACTGTAGAATGCAACATGAAAAGCTTTTGCATAGCAATGAATTTATACAAATGGTATCCATAGAGCATGTGGTGATTCTGAAGCCAATGCTTAAGCCAGTAAGTCAGAAACAGAAAGATCCATTACCTGACTTATTTTGTCGAGGAGCGTAGTCCATAACATACAGCTGACCTGTAAAAGAAATAATGTATAGTAGAGAGTTCTCATATGGTATAGAACTACGCGGTCCGGTATACGCAAGACATTTGTCATGTGAATTGAAAAGATGAAAAGGGGGGGGGGGGTTGGCGACAATGTTAAATCATGTATGCATTTACAGTATTTGGATTTTTAACAGGCCTACATCAATACTGAAAATGTTTAAAAACATGCATGCAGTACTTAGTTCCGTTGTTACTTGCTTAATGGTATCCCAAAGATTTACTAAGCGTATTACTGCCAAATATCTTAGCATGGCTTAAAAAAGGTGTTCTCATCAATGCAATATGAAGTTGTAAGAATGAGAGTGATCGTTAAACATAGGCAAATCATCCAAAATCAGCTTCACAGGTAGCTTGCCTATAATAGTTTTCACCAGGTTTGACTTTGCCTTTTTATTCTGGCTTTATTTTTTTCATTTTTTTTTTCACATCACCATTACAGTGTGTTACAATGTTTGCTGTTTATCAATGAGATCATTATTCAGACCATGGAAGTTGTAGCAAGGTGACCTTCAAAATTCTAAAACTTTATTGGTCTAATGAATTTGCATGGAATTGATGCATTTAAGGCCATTTAAGGCTACAAGCTCCAGAATAAAGATATTGGGGAACTTTCCTCACCTGAAAGGGGTCACTGAGAGTAGAGAAGACCAGAAACTGAATGAAAAAGATAAAATATCTTTTGGATATTCTTTTTTTTATTTAAAGACTGGAAGTCTCTTAATTTTACATAAATGTTTTTGCTTCTTTTAGATCAGGTTTCACATATTTGTGAAACAAGATCATACTGTGGGGCATACAAGCAGGCTTTAATGTAAGAAGGGTCACAAATGCTTGCTATGTTTTTTTTGCGCCTTTAGAAGATCTATGCATATTGCAGATTGGTTTACAGATTAGATGATATTTGAAAATCTAATTGGCCTGGCCAAGGCTCAACCTCAATGGTGATTTGACTTTCTGACATTAATACATTTGACTTTGCATTTCCAGATATCATTTTATCTATTAGCAAATGCATGCAAGTTCTGAGTACAGGATGGATTGTGATTAGTAGACTTCAATATTTGGATGGAAAATTCAGTAAAATATAAAGAGCTCTTTGTGCCATCCTACTCTACAGAGCCTTTTCTCTTCAACAGAATTTAGGCTTTTTTTTAATGTGGTTCCTCTTTTTCAATGATGATCATTGTGTATGCCTTAACCACTTAAGCCCCAGACCAATTTGCAGCCAAAGGACCAGGCCCTTTTTGCGATTCGGCACTGCGTCAATTTAACTGACAATTGCGCGATCGTGCGACGTGGCTCCTAAACAAAATTGCCGTTCTTTCTTTCCCACAAATAGAGCTTTCTTTTGGTGGTATTTGATCGCCTCTGCGGTTTTTATTTTTGCTCTATAAACAAAAATAGAGCGACAATTTTGAAAAAAATGCAATATATTTTACTATTTGCTATAATAAATATCCCCAAAAAATATATAAAAAAAAAACATTTTTTTTCTTAGTTTAGGCGTATTCTTCTACATATTTTTGGTAAAAAAAAATCACAAATTAGCAATTATTGATTGGTTTGGGCAAAAGTTATAGCGTTTACAAAATATGGGAAAGTTTTATAGCATTTTTATTAATATTTTTTTTTTTTTACTAGTAATGGCAGCGATCATCGATTTTTATTGTGATTGCGACATTATGGTGGACACATCGGACATTTTTGACACATTTTTGAGACCATTGTCATTTATACAGCAATCAGTGCTATTTAAATGCACTGATTCCTGTGTAAATGACACTGGCAGTGAAGGAGTTAACCACTAGGGGGCAGTGTAGGGGTTATGTGGGACGTTATGTGTTTTTTTATTGTAGGGGGCGTGGCCTGGCATGTGACATCACTGATCGTCTTTCCCTATAAAAGGAAACAGGCGATCGGTGACAGCCACACTAGGAAGCACGGGGAGAGGTTTGTTTATACAGACCTCTCCTCGTTCTTCAGCTCTGTGACCCGATCGCGGGACACTAGCGGCCGCTGGTCCCGCGGCCACGCTCACGGAGCTCAGGACCGGGTCGGGAGCACGCCGCCGGCTGGCTCCCGAACCAAGGCCGGGCAATTAAAGAGCAACATACAGGTACGTGATTGTGCCCAGCCGTGCCATTCTGCTGACGTATATCGGCGTGAGGCGGCCCTTAAGTGGTTAAAATAAATTTTTGATGTGAAATTATTATTTTTTTCATTTTCTCTTGAACCTTAAAGTGGATGCAACCCCTCAAATATACCCAGTGATGTGAACAGCCTCAGATGATAAACAGGGATGAAACGAATCTCCCTACATAAGTTTTACATGCATATGTGCTGTCTTCAACTTTATATACTATTAAGAAATATTTAGATCATGATTTTCTCCTCCTGTTTAACACACAGCCAAGACAACTGATTGGAGGAAAGGCACACACCCCCTCTCCACATAGGCATAGACTCTCAGAGGTGTTCTATGACACGGCAAGCTGCCTGCTAATTTATTTATAGCAACTTCCCTGACACAAAATTCAGCCTACTTTTATCTCATGTATTGGAGAGTTATCAGGCTGATAACAGAAGAACGGAGCAGGAGAAAGCCACGGAACACAGAGCAGTAAGAAAAACACTGCAGATATACATGTCCAGCTCATATTTCATGAATTAGGTTTACACGTACTTCAGTGTTGAATATACAAACATGTAGACGAACCATCTAGTTGCTGTCTGCATGTCTAAAAAAATTCAGTATCTGGAATGCATGTTAAACATCCAAAATATTGAGAGATCCAATGGATTTTGTCATAAGAACCCCCCTCCCCCCATTGCAGCATGTGTGAATCATTGATTTAAAGGTTACCACAATGGTTGTTGCCAGTAGCAACACCCTTACTGACAAGGGGTCTGAACAAATTAAATAAAAGAGCACTAGGATATAAATATGTTTCTATACAGGAGTGAATCCTGCTTCTTCCACATCTATTAAAAGCATCAGCAGTGGCACAATCACCAGCAGTAATTATTGCAGCTTGTGTAACATATTTTTCTTCATGTTGCAGCCACAGACATGCATAGAGGTGCTGGACTATGGCCATATTCAGCAATTTGAAAGCCATTGTTCATTTTGATTACTCCATGGTCCTTGAATCTATACCAACCATATTAGGTCTGCAGGATGAACGAGTAGCCCAGATTGGCTCATTTTGCCATATAGGTGTGTCCTTGCCTAGCCTCCTGTTTCCTATTGAAGAGGATATTTAGCACAGCATTATCATCCAGATGTGTTGATGAAGGGAAAAGAAAATTGTATATTAATGGGGTGGGTTCTTTATATAAAAGGTGCAATTGATAGAATGTCTTTTACTTGGAGATGTTGTTAGAACAGACCTTGGAATGTGTTGTGCTTGGAAAACCCTGTTGTGCAGTGTTGGACAGACAGTCTTCTAACATTGTACAGTGAGACATTTCAGGCTATGGCTTGAGATTAGGCTGTTCCAAAATAACAGAAATGATTGTCATCAATTTTGTTTGGGTACAACGTCGCATGACCACGCAATTGTCAGTTAAAGCGACACAATGCTGTATCACAAGAAAAGGCCTGGTCAGGAAGGGGGCAAATCCTTCCGGGACTGAAGTGGTCGAATACAGTGCCATGATCTTTATATATAAATAGAAGGGAAGGCAATTAAACATTGTAAGTTTAGTATCTGAAAGAGCCAGTGATAAATATTTTCTAAGAAAATGTGAAGATGAGCTGAGGGATGTGTGCTCTGAATAGGGACTGGCAGCACCTTGCCTGTCTCTTCCCCCATCAGTGGGTCTAAAATAAAGTTATATAATGAATGTGGAAAGGAATGTTTTATTTACAAGTAATAAACTTCAGCTTTGAATGCTTACTTGCATTTTCTTTCACATTTAATATGCCTTTAAACTTACTAAAAAAATGTAACCGCTACTGGGCAGTCAATTCCCTAGTGGGACCTCCTTTTTTTGGCATGTCATAGTCCTTCTGTCATGGTTATGCAATAAGAGTTTGTCAGCTTACCTGTCTCCATGTGTTCATCTCTATATGAACACCCAACTCTCTCCTGACTGCTTTTATATTCCCTCCTCTAGCATGGCTCCACCCTAGCTCCTATCAGAGAACTCTATATTAACCTGTGCACTGCAGGCCAACCTTTGTGTGTTTGTCTCCCTGTTTCCTGCCTGCTGGGCTCTACATTTGTTTCTGTTACCGAGCTTGGCGTGTTCTCTACTATTCTTGTCTGCTCGTGACCATGACCTTTTGGCATTTCCTAGACTATCCCTGTTTGCCTGTGACCCTGAAACTTGGGCGTGAACTCTGTTGTCCTTGTCTGCTTGTGGCCCCAACCTTGGCTTATTCCCTTACTATGCCTATTCTCCTGTTGCCTACTGTGGGCAAGAGCTGGGGGACCCTGAGGGTTGCGACCTGGAGCCAGTTGCAGCCCAGTCCATCCTCACCACTAGGGGCTCTGGTGAACACCTGCTGGCTCTCAGACTCCGCGCCATAGGGAATCTTACACTCTAACCCCCGGTGGGATCCGTCTTGGTGTTCCAGTGGCCCTGCCTTCCTTACCACCTTGACTTCGATTCACAGCAGTCAGCTGTAGGATCCACTACCCTGCGGTGCACTCCTGATCTCAATGGTGTGCATCTGTCACCCAGCCTCAAGGTGACCTGACACCTCCAACTTCTGGCAATATCTTTCATAACAGAAAATTGTATCAAATACTTAACGTAATGTTCCTTTCCTGCATACTAGTGATAGAGCTCCGTCTCTTGACCACTCCCTCTGGACCAGTGAATAGCATAAAAAAAAAAGAGTAGCTACCCCCCCCCCCCCATTCTTTCTAACAAGCCACATACCGAAAAGTACAGGGTGGGCCCATACGCTACCATGGTTTGGTGTCAAGAAAGGAAAATTACGGTAAGTATTTGATACAAATTTCCGTTTTCCTGACGCCAATATGGCAGCATACTAGTGATAAAGAACTAGCTGCTAGGGTGGGTTCTGCTTGCCAAATCAATTTTTCAATTAGGATGGGACAGAAGACTAAATAGTCTCTCCTCCAAAGTCCACTGTTGACAAGGCACCTGGGTCTACTCTGTAATGTTTTAAAAGGTATGTTGGGACAACCATGATACCTCTCTACAGAGGAAGTTCAGAACAGCTGCCACCTGAGGTGCAGTAGGATCAAAGTCTCGTCCTGCCAAGAAAAACGTAACTTGTCTCAGATTTTTTTTAGCAGAGTGGCTTCTAGCACTCAACAGTAGAGATCACTCTAGAGCAACTCTGGAGCAACCTAGGTTCTCCAGCCTCCCCTTTTAGTTGCAATGCTTGCATCCACAGTCTGCATATGTTCGGAAGAGAATTAGCTGCTGTATCCTGAAGTGAATGTCCAGGGAAAACCAAGGTCTTTGTGGCCAATATGGAGGAATGGCTATAACCGTGTTCTCTATCGACAGCCTCAAGAAGAATCTCTTTATGAGAGATGTTGGAGAAAATATATAGGCTCGATTGCAGTTCCAGGGAGAGACCAGAGCATCTGTTCCCTCTGCCTAGGGTTCTTTAGTCATGTTAGATATCACACAATTTAGTTATCGCTGTGGGAAGCAAAGAGGTCTGTCTGTGATAGGCCCCACATGTGGACCAGCAGGGAGAAGATCTGAGGTGTAAGGCCCACTCGTGATCTGGGAAGCTTGCATGATAGTCAGTTTGCCTGTGTGTTCAGTTTCTCTGGAAGGTAAACTGCTCTCAGAATTTGTAGGTGATTTTCTGCCCCAGGCATTATGGGTTTCACCTCTTTCAATTACATATTGCTGTAAGTTCCTCCCTGGTGTTGAATGTAGGTAACTACTGCCAGCATTGCCCTGGTCGACCGCCTGATTGAGTCTATGACCGCCTCTCCAATAGAGTTTGACTACACATTCATTTCAGCTAGGGCCTGAATTTTATCAGCTATAGGGATTCCCTCTTTAACTGCTACCTCTATATCCTGGGTCCAGAACCATCGAACACTAGCCACCGAGGAAAGGGCCATTGCCAGATGACAGATACCCCTGGCTACCTCTTTACTAGACTAGTGCCACATCTTTTATAGGCCGGGGTTCAAGTGATTCTAAATCTAATTCCTGACAAGGATAAGACTTGAATAAACAATTGAAGGAGAATCTAAAACTAAAATAATAAAAAAAGTATTCATTTTTTTCCATGAACAGAAAAAGAATTGCCATTTTGAAGAAAGGGGAAATAGAACCTTGTCTTTTACCCCTGTAATGGCTTACTTGACTGCCTGGGTAGATGGTTCTAAGAAGAAGCACTGGGTGGCCACTTTCGCCCAATAGGGACACCATGGAGGACCCAGGCAGTGCAGCATGGATCCCCACCCAGGCAAGCAAGAGGGCGACAAAAAAAAAATGTAAACTATAAAAAAATGGACACAAAATGAACCAAGAAAGAATGAACAATGACAAAGGTAAAGGGAAAACATACATGGGGATAAATAAATAAAGGGAAAGGCAACCCTGGGTGGTACAAAAGACCAAAAGAGAGAAGGAATTAAATAGCTGCCCCCCCCCCTCCAAACCCCAGACTCCAGGCACTTACGTAATGGCAGATTTAGTTCCTAATGAGGAAACACTGCAGGCCCCATCAAGACTCCAATACTACAATGAGCAAATAGAGGGACATAGTAGTGCTTACTGTTTACTTGTGCATTAAGTTTTGAGGAAAAACAGAAGAATGGGGGGGGGGGGGCGGCTAGCTACTCCTTTTTTATGCTATTCACTGGTCCTGAGGGAATGGTCAAGAGGCAGAGCTCTATCACTAGTATGCCGACATGTTGGTGTCACGAAAACCTTTTATGTAGTTGCCAAAGAATAAGCAAGGGGTGATATTATACACTGTAAACTGAGTGACAGCTCTGAGTCTGCTAAGGATGTTGGTATCACATCCAAGATGGCTGTACCCAACAGCAGCCTCAAGTCTTTTGGATATCTACAAAATAGTCTTTTACAATGAAAATAACATGTGAAAAATAAAGCAAATGTTGTATTATGAAAAATATACAGTATTTTTTCAAATTATTCTGGTGACAGGGACTCTCTAAGAAGCTGGCCCAGACTGCACACATTGCGTTCTGTGCTGTTAGTGTTACTTTCAGAGTATCCTTAAAAAATATTTGTTGTCATCTGCACTTGAAACCTGATGCATCTGCTGCAATATCTGGGGCCTCTAGTGCCACAATGAGTAAGACCAAGCGAAGGCTTAAACCTCCCCTACTCCCATTCCTCAATCTCCAGTAACATCTTTTAATGGGCAGGTGTTTCTGTCACATATACAGGGAGGGAAAAGGTATTTGATCCGCTGCTGATTTTGTACGTTTGCCCACTGACAAAGAAATGATCAGTCTATAATTTTAACCAGTTCTGGACTGCCCATCGCACATTTACTGCAGCGGAGCTGCCCGGTTGCATGAAACAACAAACCTGTGGGGGGCGTGTGCAGTGATGGGACTAGTTTAAGAATGGATCAATCTACAGGTCCAGGCCAATCATTTATGGCCTGGACCTGCTGATCGGTTCTGCACAGTAAATGATCTCCTCTCCTAGAGCCCTTTTCTGTTCCAGCGTGAGGGGAGATAGCATCAATCCTGAGTAAAAGCACAACACTGACACCAGGATACACAGGCACATTTACCGCTGATCCCCCCCCCATATTTAGCCCATTCACTCCCTGTCACAGTGTCACTAAGTACAGTGTTCATATTTTCACTGATCACTGTAGTGGTGTCATGGGGGACACTTGTCTGCGTCAGTGTCAGTCTTATACATATTCCCTAATAAAGTTTAACCCCCTGATCCCCCCCCCCACTTAACCCTTTCACTCCTTGTCACAGTGTCATTAGTACAGTGTACAGTTTTGTCTTCTGATCACTGTATTAGTATCACGGGTGACGCCAGTTAGCGTCAGCTTCAGTAGGCGTCAATCCTAGACAGTATAGAATTTTAATACTTGATTGCTAGTAACACTAGCACACACACACTATATACCCCAATAGTATAGTGTTCCCATAAATGCAGCATTAGCAGAATCAGCCCTGACACCTGCCAGCACCTGCGTTTAGCCCCTCTGCCCCCCCCCCCCCCAAAACAAGTGCAGTATCAGTAGATCACTGTCAGTTCTGATACACTGCACACAAAACCCCAGAGTTAGAGTCACGCCTGATCTCTGCTAGCACTAGCAGTTACATTTTTTTGTACCAGTCCAAACAGTCCTCGACAACCAGGTGCTTTTTTACCTGTGAATCACACTAGGTACCTGTAAATGTAGTGCCCTGTAGAGGCCTACAGGATACTCAGAATGACAAGGGACGTCTCCCTGTCAATCAGAATCAGATTCAGGCTCAGTATACGAACCTGTCGAGAGCAGCAGCAGATAGCTCTGATGACGGTGCAAAGGTCAGGCATACCCGACACCGTTCCTCTGTTTCTGAGGTGCAACAATCGCATGGTTCTCGTATGCAGCAGAGAGTCAGTGCCAGTGCTGCTCAACCTTCTGGTGAACTGGCAAGCACCAACAGCCTAGTACATCCTGGTTGTAGACAAACCAGCACTGCAGTAACACTTGGTGACCTGGCGAGTCCCATAAGTGCAGTTCAAGCTGGTGTGGTGGCTAGCACAAGTAGTGCCTCACAGCCACCAAGAATTCGAATAAAGGCTCGTAGAGCCCATAGTGCCCTTCCTGATGTGTTTGCAAATTCTGATTGGCAGCTCACCACTTCTGCAGCACCCGTACTTCCCCCATTTATTGACTTTTAGAAGCTGTTTTTCACAGAAGATCTTTACAAATCTATTGTAGACCAAGCAATTTTTACGCTTGTCCATTTATCGCCGCAAATCCAAATTTGACCCTTGCTAGAGAATTTGGCTGCAAACTTTCTTTACTTCCCCCATTCACTGACCAACCCGAAATTCAGGTGGAAACAGCAAATTTAACTGCCTTTGGCTTTTATAAGCTGTTTTTCATGGAAGATCTATACAGATCTATTGTGGACAAAGCAATTCATATGATGATTAATTTATCGCCGCAAACCCAAATTTGACCCAGACAATTTGCATGAAAACCTATCAATGTTTCCAAATTTAGGACCTTTCTGGGCCTATTCCTCATCATGGACATTACTAAAAAGGGTGAGTTATGGTCATATTGGTCCACTGACCCAATTCACCATATGCCCGTGTGTCAGACCTATGTACCTGACAGGTGAGCCCGAGATAGCAGGGGAAGGTCTCCCTCATGGGTCTGGTTCACAGCCTCTGGTAGGATGGACAGGTGGCACGGGAGCGCAGACGGGTATGAGAGCCTGGCGGGTTAGATGCTGGAGAAGAGATCCAACGGCTGGGTTCGGACAGGTAGATAGACTCTCACAGCTGGATGCAGGAGCAGATGCAAACAGGAGAAGGTGAGCAGGTCCAGCCACAGGCACAGATGACAGCAGGCAGACGGTGCAGAATAGGGATGAGCAAGTTCAAGTCCAGATCACAAGCAGGGTAGGCAACAGGCGGGCAGCGTGGTACAAAGGAGCGGGCAGATGCGAGGTCAGAGACAGGCCGAGGTCAAAGGCAGGCAGCAGACAGGATAATCCAAGGGATAAGCCAGGTAAACAGGAGGTCAGGAACACAAGCAAAGTCACACGTAACAGGGCACAGGAAGCTGCAGATCGGACAGCACTGAGCACACCGCGGGGGAACACCTAAGTAGGCCGATTGGCGCCAACGCGCACCGACGCACGTGCAAGCGCACCCGCACGCGTACGCGCACCCGTATGTGCACACGCGCGCCCGCACAGCCGCGCGCACCAGCACACACCGACGCCCTGCAGCGCGCCCAGTGACACGTCCGCTACAGGCAACTCTCTGACACCGTGTTCTCTGCTGCCATGGCCAGGACTAGATACAAGCAACTCTTGTGGTTTATGCACTTCGACAATGAACTCTGTCATCCTTGGGGTGATCCTGGATATGATTGGCTCCCCAAAATTCAACCCCTCGTAAACCACTTTAACCAAAAATTTGCAGCCTTGTATATCCCAGATATGGGGACAAAATGTATATGCTCTGTGACAGGGCAACAGGCTATAAATGCAGTTTCCTGGTTTATGACAGAAAATATAGCAATGTGGAGCCCCCCCAACTGCCCAGATTACATAAGGAGCAGTGGCAAGATTGTTTGGGACTTGTTATCACACTTATTTTACAGGGGGTACCATTTATACGTTGGCAATTTTTACACAAGCATTGCATTTTTTAGACACCTCTCTCAAATAGGAATTGGCGCATGTGACACAGTGTGATCTAATCACCAGGGCTTCCCCCAACAGCTTGTAAACAACCCAAATTGAGGTGGAAGGACAAACAGAACATTTTCGTTCTTTCTTCCATTCACCAGATATGACTGTCCAAACTGTAACGGTGACTGGTGTTGTTGAGAAGCCCCTCTGTGTCCACAAATACAACCTTAAAATGGGAAGGGTGAACTTCAACAACCAGATGATAGGGCTGTACTTGATTGCCCATAGGGCAAAAAATGTGTCTGTATACTTATTCAAATTGGTTCTGTTCAACGCTTATGTACTATACAAAATTCCAGGAAGAGATCATCACAGCCCTTTTGTATCCAGAAGGTGCTGTGGCCCAATTTCTTAATCCACATGCAGTTAGCCAGCTGCATGAGAGGCATTTTCTGGATTTCCTCCATGGTACCCTTACCCAAAAAGCACCCCAAAGAATATGTTGTGCCTGTGGTAAACGCTGACATAGGAATGACACTTGCTATTTTTGTCCCTCCTGTCCTGGTGACCCTGGTCTCTGCATCAGGGACAGTTTCTGTCGCTACCACATACTAGTGGAGTATTAGTATAAGGTACAGCACGGCACAGTCTAGGGTGCACTTTCACACAGGGTCTCAAAAGATGTTAGATGGCTATCGCATTTTGAGAGACCCTAGCCTGGAACATCCAAATTTTTTTTTTACAGTTACAAAAAAATATATAAAATAAACCTCCCAAAAAAAAAAAAAAGCCAAAAATAGTTGTTATTTTATTGAGTTAATGTTTTGTTCTTTACACTATACTGTATTTTTTTATTGTTACTGTGTTTTTTTATTGTTAACCATTGTTTGATTTGCAGATATGCCATTCTACTGTTTTAGTGTACTGTATACTATTATATTGTAGTGTTTTATTTATACTGTGTTTTATTGTTAACCATTGTTTGCTTTGCAGGTACGCCATTCAGCTGCAGCACTAATTTGTTTATTTTGACAGTAAGGCCGCGTACACACGCGCGGACTGTTCGCCCAACTTTGTCCGTCCAACAGTTTCGGCAAACAGTCCGCTCAAACTTAGCATGGACGGACATGGCCACACACGACGGACGAACAGTTTGCTGAAACCGTGCGCGATGACGTGAACGGCACGTACGACGGGACGAAAAATACGACGTCCTATACACTGCATTATAGCTTTCGGCGTGAAAATCCTTTCTGAGCATGCGCGCAACTTTGTTTGACGAACAAGCCTACACACGAGCGGACTGTTCGCTGAAACAAGGTTTCAGCGGACAGTTTTACGGAATTTCCGAAAAACCTTGTCCGTCCAACTGTCCGCTGAAACTGTCCGCTGAAAGCCCACACACGAGCGGACTGTCCGCCCAAACACTGTTCAGCGGACAAAGTTGGACGAACAGTCCGCCCGTGTGTACGCGGCCTAACAGGTTTTGTTCTCACAATACGTAAATCAGCCACCCCTGTGCTGTAGGAGGTGATTTCACGAATGCAGTTAAAAAAAACAGATAAATGCCGAAGCATAGGGGCTGGGGTGGATAGAGGGTGGATCGCCCCTATGCTTCAGCATATATTTTTTCACTTTTCTTGGCAGAGATTTCTTCATCCACATCGATCAATGTGAATGGAGGAATCTGTTAGGTATTTTTCTTCATTCAGCCCATGGGCTGAACGAAAAGAAAAGAACGGTGCATGTATGCCCATTATTAGTACTGGGTGGATGCAGGGCGGTATTCTAATGGTGGGCATACCACATACTTTTTCGATTTCACATCAATCAATGTGAATGGAGGAATCTGTTTTTCATTCAGCCCACAGACTGCATGAAAAAAAAGAACATTACAATCTATGCCCAATTAAGACCAGCAATTTACTGGTTGCTGGAATTTGAGTGGTTATACCAGAATGATGCCTGCAGGTTTAGGCATCATTTTGGTATTGTTTTTTTCAGCCGGCAGTTGGCTTTCATGTAAAAGCAATCTTAGTGGATAATTAGCCGCTAGGCTGCTTTCACAAGCAGTGGGATGGGACACCCCCCCCCCCCCCACTGCCTTCCAGTGTTTTCTCAGACTTATCTGTCACACCGATGGTTCCGCCAGCTGACCATAGAGCTGATCGGAGACCAGAACAGCTCCAATCATCTCTATGGCCTAAGAAACCGGAAGCTACGAGCAATTTATCACTTCCGTTTCGCTGGATATAAACAGAGCCATTGGGAAATTGGGAAAGCATACTTTAAGGGCAGAGGAGTCTAATAGACCCCACATTTTTCAAAAAAAGAGTACCTGTCAATACCTATTGCTATCATAGGGATATTTACATTCCCTGTAATAACAATAGTGATAAAAAAACAAAAGGGACAGTGTAATGGTAAAAGAAAAAAGCTAATTAAATAAAAATAATTTTAAAAAAAGCACCCCTTTTCCCTTGTCCCCCTGTGCTTTTTCAAAAAAATTGCGTATGGAAAATCGCAGCGCAAATACTATGTGAAAAAAAAATTGCAACACCCACCATTTTTTATGTAGATCCTCTGCTTTAAAAAAAAATATATACTTTTTTGGGTTTAAAGTAATTTTATTGGAAATTTTTTTTTTTTCACATATACAAAAAGGCTTGTTCTTTAAGAGCTGGTTCACACAGGGGCAACACGACTTCCAGCGCGACTTTTGGAGGCAACTTGGACATGACTTGAATATGAATAACAGCACGACTTGGAGTGACTTCAACACGACTTGGGGAGACTTACAACACGACTTTAAGTCGCCCCAGGCCAGGCGCCTTTGGCCGTGGCCAATCAGAGAATAATGAGCTCTCAAGGGGGAACTTCACGCCAAATTTTAACTAAAAAACTGGCATGGGTTCCCCCTCCGGGATCATACCAGGCCCTTAGGTCTGGTGTGGATTTTAAGGGGAACCCCCCATGCTGAAAAAACGGCCTGGGGGTCCCCCCAAAGTCCATACCAGACCCTTATCCGAGCACACAGCCTGGCCAGTCAGGAAGGGGGTGGGGACGAGCGAGCGCTCCCCCCCTCCTGAACCTTACCAGGCCGCATGCCCCCCACCCCAAAGCACCTTGTCCCCATGTTGATGAGTACAAGGGCCTCTTCCCGACAACCCTGGCCGTTGGTTGTCGGGGTCTGTGGGCAGGGGGCTTATCGGAATCCGGGAGTCCCCTTTAATAAGGGGGTCCCCAGATCCCAGCCCCCCACCCTATGTGAATGAGTAAGCACCCCTACCCATTCACCTGGGGAAAAAAGTGTCAATAAAAAAAAAACACAAAACAGGTTTTTAAAGTAATTTATTAATCAGCTCTTCCGACATCGGGGGTCTTCTTCCGACTTCTCCACTCTGTTCGCCTCTTCTCCCGATTTCCGGCCTCTTCTCCTGCTCTCTGGCGCCTTCTCCCGGGCTCCTCCGCTGTCTTCTTGTAGCTGTTTTACTAGCAGAGGAGCCTGGTCTCCTCCGCCCTTCTTCCTTTTTCTCTCTTCTTTCTTCTTTCGATGTTGACACGCCGCTCTCTTCCACTGTAATGGCTTGTGCGAAGTGCGAGGGCGTGGTCACCAGGTGATGTGACCCGCCCCTTTATGACGTCACAGTCCCAGCATGCCCCAGGACTTGATGTCATAAAGGGGCGGGGGTCACCGTGTGATATCACCCGATGACCACGCCCCATACCTATATAAGTCGCTATTACAGCAGTGATTAGAAGAGTGAGTGATGTGTGGCATAAGCTTCTAATGTTGGGCATTAAATGCCAGGACAGTTCAAACACCCCCCAAATTACCTCTTTTTGGAAAGTAGACACCCCAAGATATTTGATGAGGCATTTTTTTATTTTTTTATTTTTTATACAAAGTTGTCACTTAAATGATATATTGCTCAAACATGCCATGGGTATATTTGAAATGACACCACAAAATATATTCTTCTGCTTCTCCTACGTATGGGGATACCACATGTGTGAGACTTTTTGGCAGTCTAACCACGTACAGGCCCCCGAAAACCAATCACAGCATTCAGGCTTTATAAGGGCCTAAATTACTAATTTCACTTCCCCACTACCTATCACATTTTTAGAGGCCAAGATAGCACAACCCATTTGGGGGCATTTTGTGCTATCTTGGCATTTCATGGCCTCCGAAACTTGATAGGCAATGGGGAAGTGAGAAAGGCTTAAGGCGATGATGGGTTTTCGGGGTCCTGTATTTGGCTAGACTGCCAAAAAGTCTCACACATGCGGTATCCTCATACTCTACAAAATGAATTTTGGGGTGTAATTCCACATATACCCATGGCATGTTTAAATAATATATCATTTATGTTTCAATGGTATTTCTTAAAGTTTTCGGTACAGAAAAATATGCTCATTATACATTTTGTACAGTATGTATAGTCACAAGAGAATCATAGTTTGGTCTCTTAACATAACAAAAAACAACTGAGGATAAGAAAAAGAGATCGATTCACCTGTCTGGGCCGTGTACTTTAAGTCCATGGGAGGTGAACCTTTTAGTCATTACAACAAGGCAGTCCGTATATGTGACTCCTGAAATAAGGGCCCCTTAACCTCAAGCTACTTTCAGTCGGCCCAGCACCCCCCCACAAGGGAGAGCCCACCCCCATCACACTAATGGGGGGGTCAAGCATCTCCCACATGGGGGCGGGCCCCAACCAACTTCAGTTCTCCCTATATGGGCCCTTATAGTCTATAACTCTGCATAGAATTGGTACTTTATTTGAGCATATGAATTTTAAAGAGAAAGGTAGAGAAGAGATTGGAGGGTGACATAGAGTTAAGAGGGGGGAGTGGGGGGGGGGGGTATTCAAGAGCCATGGTCCTAGTCCCTATTATCCATTATATATATATACCAGTTCCTAAGTGGTAAGTGGTCTGGGATCGCTAGCAAAATAATCTAGCCACGGATCCCAGACTCTGTGGAACAACCTCATTTTATCCTAAACCAGCGCGGACAACCTTTTATTCAACATTGGCCACGACATTTTACTTTTTAGCTGACCGAATGGCAGGGTGGCGGACCTCCAATTCCTGGCAATAGTAATTTTTTCTGCCATAAATATGAAGGTAAGTAATTGCCTTTGGGAATTAGAAGCTTCCATTACCCTATCGCCCAGAAGTGCATGTTTGGCAGATTTGATTAAATTTATCTGGGTAAGAGTATACACAAAATTGTAGACCCTGATCCAGAATTTTCTGACCTTGGGGCATGTCCACCATATATGATAGGTAGTTCCATCCTGACCACAACCTCTAAAACACTTGGGGGTAGCTCCATGTACAAAGGTGGCCAGTCGGACCGGCACCATATACCATCGTAACAACACCTTGTAGTTAGCTTCTATTATCGAGGTATTTATAAGTGATCTGGACGCTGATTCTGACATAGCCTGCCATTTTTCTAGGTCAAGGGTTTCCCGGAGATCCTTCTCCCACTGGAGCATATAACTCAGTTTTGTCAATGCATTCATCAATAATGTATATATGACCGATATATGGCCTCTAAGTTTATCATAGCTATTACATAAGTGCTCCATAGGGGTCAGGGCCACCCGGTCACCCCCCACGAGTCAGAGATTGAAGATAGTGGTGAAGCTGAGCATATCTGTAGCGTTCTACTGATGGCATTTGATATTTCTCAATCATAGCGTATTCTGTCATCATACCTCTGTTGTCGCAAAGATCTGCTAATTTTTATAGGCCCTTATTGGTCCACCATTCAAAGGTTAATGGAGTGAGGCCCGGTGTGAACGTACTATTTTTAAGTATGGGTGCCAATAGAGTATGAGGTGATTTAAATTTATGAGTTTTAGTAAGCCTGTTTTATATTTCTAGTGAGAAGGATAGGGAGGGACATAATATTGTTTGTTTGTCTTTAGGTGGAAGCCACATAATGTGGGATACCCGATCTGGATGGCATGAATAAGATTCCATGGTCATCCAAATTGCGTGAGGTGTGTTTGAGTAAAATCTAGATAGCTGAGCTACCCGAGCTGCAGAACAATATATAATTTTGTGTAAAAAATTAAAACATTTTGGTCATATTCCCGAAACTTGTGGCAAAATATGAAATATTCCATGGACTCAACATGCCTTTCATCAAATAGCTTGGGGTGCCTACTTTCCAAAAAGGGTTCATTTGTGCTATCTTGGCATATCAGGGCCTCCGAAACTCTGATAGGTAGCGAGGTAGTGAGGAAGTGAAATGAGCAATTTACGCCCTTTGAAATCCTGAAGGCAGTGATTGGTTTTCAGCACCTGTACATTGCTAGGCTCCCAAAAAGTCTCACACATGTGGTATCCCCATGCTCTGGAGAAGCAGCAGAATGCATTTTAGGATGAAATTTTACATATACCCATGGCATGTGTGAGCAATATATAATTTCACTGACAACTTTGTGTTTTTTTTGTTGTTGTCACTTTTCAATCACTTGTGACAAAAAAATTAAATATTCAATGGGCTCAACATGGTTCTCAGCAAGTTTCTTGGGGTGTTTATGTTCCAAAAAAGAAAATTGGGAGGGGGGGGGGGTTTACTGTCCTACTAATTGAGTTTATTAGATTTTTTTAATTATAAAAAGTAGAAAATATTTTTTTCTAAATTTTCTGTCTTTTTAAAGTTTATATTGCAAAAAATAACAATCCCAGTGGTGATCAAATACGACCAAAAGAAAGCTCTATTTGTGGGGAAAAAAAAGGACGCAAAATTTTGTTTGTTTACAGCGTTACATGACTGCACAATTACCAGTTAAAGCAGTGTAGCGCAAAATTGTAAAAAATGCTCTGGTCATGAAGGATGTAAAACTTTCTGAGGCTGAAGTGGGTTTATTTTATCAGAATAACAACAAAAATATCCAGAAAAAAAGCATTTAAAAAAAGTTATACATTGGATTTACATTATAATGAGTGAAATACGTATTTGATCCCCTATCAGTCAGCCAGATTTCTGCCTCCCAGGTGTCTTCTATTCAGGTAGCAAGCTGAGATTAGGAGCACTCTCTTAAAAGAAGTATAAAAGACACCTGTCCACAGAAGTAATCAGTCAGATTCCAATCTCTCCACGATGGCCAAGACCAAAGAGCTGGCCAAGGATGTGCAGGGACAAGATTGTAGACCTCTACAAGGCTAGAATGGGCTACAAGACTATCGCCAAGCAGCTTGGTTAGAGGGTGACAACAGTTGGTGTGATTTTTCACACATGGAAGGAACACAAAATAACTGTCAATCTCCCTCGGTCTGGGGCTCCATGAAACTCTCACCTCGTGGAGTTTCAATGATCATGAGAACGGTGAGGAATTAGCTCAGAACTATAGAAACTATAGAAAAATCTGGAGAAGAACAAAGCCCACCGCGCTTGACATGGCTTCAGAAGTTTGGCGGTTCACAGATACTCCAAATTTTTGTGTAAATGGTCAGTGTAAATGAGTATGGGATGTGCTGCTCCTTCTAACAAATACCTCCACTCTTCGAGTGCAGCCTTAATGGCCAGAAGTTCACGATCATCCACGTCGTAATTCTTCTCGGCTGAAGAAAGCTTACGGGAGAAAAAGGCTATGGGATGCATTAGATCCTTGAGGAAAATACTGCCCCAACTTCTGTTTCTGTGACCCCGCCCCTTATGCCTATATAAGTCGCCACGCACCATGTCCACAGCATTACGGCGGGAGAGAGCGTTGTGTCAACATCGGAAGAAAAGAAGAAGAAGAAGACGATGATGACAACGACAACGAAGGAGAAAGCTGGGCTCCTCCACTGGCAAAAGAGCAGAAGATAGCGGAGGAGCCCGACAAGAAGAACCGGAAAGCACAGAGAAGTCGGAAGAAGACCCCCCAAGTCGGAAAAGAAGACCCCTGGAGCTGCCTAATAAACTACTTGTGTAGTGTGTTTTTTTTTGATTGACACATTTTTCCCTCAGGTGAATGGGTAGGGGTAGGGGCCGGGATCTGGAGCCCCCTTATTTAAGGGGGCTCCCGGATTCCGATAAGCCCCCCGCCCGCAGACCCCGACAACCAATGGCCAGTGTTGTCGGGAAAAGGAATCCTCATCTCATCAACATGCGGCCTGGTACAGTTCAGGAGGGGGGGCGCTCACTCATCCCCACCCCCTTTCCTGACCGGCTGGGTTGCGTGCTCAGATAAGGGTCTGGTATGGACTTTAGGGGGACCCCCCGCTGTTTTTCGGCATAGGGGTTACCCTAAAAACCCATACCAGGTGACGGGGCTCATCAAGGTTTCAATCTCGCCGATGGAGGCGGCGCAATTGACTTCCTTCTCTAGTCCCGTCGTACCTGAAGTCACGTTCAAAATGGACTTTAGTCTGTGTGTGGGCAAGTCCGTTCATTTGGATTGTCGGCTGGACTAAGTCCGCTGGATAGTCTGATCGTGAGTACGCGGCATTAGAGCCCAGGAGTGGTTCAACTGCTTATGTGGACCAAACTTAAGTGTGCGGTCACACTGTTGGAGGTGAGCACATTCACACGGGGGGAGCATGTGTTTGAAGTCATCCTCTTCTGATCAGGATTATTATCACGAGTCACCTTTTGGACATTGCTTGTTTGTTATACAAAGAAATATTTTTTATATTCATAATTAAATTTTTTAGCAATATTTATTTCCATTGTTTATAGCACTTTTATGGATTTGTAAGGTTCAGTATCACACAGCGCTGAATTTTTTTGTTTTTTCTATAAATGTTTTCACAGATTATGGGATTGTGATCAATGCTTAGCAGCTCTGAATTTGCACTTTGTTTCACAGGAATTGTCATGCCACACCTGACGCTCGGTTGTCACCTCAGGTTACTTAATACCTGACATTCATTGCAGTCTCACCATTGCAGTAAAACCATATAAAAATGTTGACCAGAAATGGATGTATCAGGATAAGCTTGACGCGTTTTGTGGACTCCATCCACTCATCAGGAGGAGATGCATAGATGTTGTATAAACTGAAACCAAAACCGTGCAATGCCACATGCCAGGGGCCAGCCAAGCAGGTCTGTCCCGGGAGCTGAGGAAAGGACCCAACGATAAAACCGCAAGTTTGACCACAATCCCACATGGAATGTGATGTATGGAAATTCTTCATATCGTGGTTAATGGAACTTCTAAATGGATCATGGTGAAGCAAGGAGCCAAGCTGCGGGAACACTAATGTGAAATGCACTGTGAAATTAACTGTACTGCCGCGCAAACTATCTACCACTGTAGACTGCAGACACAAGCCCAGTATAGCCATCAGGTCCCCTCCAGCGTCACGCTGGCATGGCACAATAGGAGCGACAGCCCTCTTTTCATGCCACCAAGTACTAAGTCATGTTCTGCGAAGGGGTAAAATACTTATTTCACTCATTAAAATGCAAATCAATTTATAACTTTTTTTAAATGCATTTTTCTGGATTTTTTTGTTGTTATTCTGTCTCTCACTGTTAAAATAAAACTACCATTAAAATTATAGACTGATCATTTCTTTGTCAGTGGGCAAATGTACAAAATCAGCAGGGGAACAAATACTTTTTTCCCTCCCTGTAAATATAACAGACGAAAAAGAAAAGTCCACCAGCCACTCTCATGCCCAGATGATGGCTTTTCAGCTAATCCCATTCCAGCTCATTAATCAACCATTCTTATGGCCTGTGCTACACCACAGTGGCAGGTACCTATCTGCAATTATTTTGCCCAGGAGGCCATCCCTGCCTTTCACAAGGAAGCATGTGGAATATAATGTGTCTGTTGCTGGACCGTACTGTCAGTAGCAGGGTACACGTGTCCACAGACCCATGTTCGCTTATGAACGGGCAGGAATGCTATATCTCTTTTATGGCAAACTGGGTCCATCTTCTGGAGGCTGGAAAAGAAGCATGCCATCACCTGTCTTGCCTGAAGTCCCCATTGGCTTCATTCTGAGATGTCTTGGAACCAGCAGTCCCCTCAAGTACCTGAGCATGCAACATCCCAGGCTAAATATCATGCTGTTTTGCAGCTTGTATGCATAGGACTCAGGAGCCACTCTGGGCCAGAGTTGCTGGAAGCTCTCCAGACCCAGGTCAATATATAGCTGATTCATTGTAAGCAAGGCAAGGTCATGTGTGACAATGGCATTAAACTGCTGGCTGTTCTTCGCCTGGGAAAAATCACACATGTACCTTACCTGGCACATGTTATCAACCCGGTGGTGACGGAGTTCAGCACAAAAGTACCCTGGCTTTCAAAAGGTCCTTCTTCAGAAGTGTTTGTGTCCACTTTAGGCAGTCATATCCAGCCAATGTTTAATGGGCAGAAATGCAGCACCAAAAATTGGAATATCAACCTAAAGTTCATTTATTTCCGTAATTCAGTTCAAAAAGTGAATACATTTTGTATCTCAGAAAATTTAAATATTACATAGTAACAATAAAAAAAATTATTTTTAATACACAAATGTTGGCTTACTAAAAAATGATGTAAATAGTATGCACTCAATACTTGTTCATTTTCCAGGAATTACTGGATCAATGAGATGTGGCATCAGCCTGTGGCACTGCTGCGGTGTTATGGAAGCCCTGGTTGCTTTGATAGCGGCCTTCAGCTTGTCTGCATTGTTGAGTCTGGTGTCTCTTATCTTCCTCTTGACAATATCCCACAGATTCTCTGTGGGGTTTAGGTCAGGCGAGGTTGCCCAAGTACAGTGATACCATGATCATTAAACAAGGTATCAATACTTTGGGCAGGTGCCAAGTCCTGCTGGAAAATGAAATCATGAAGCTGGTCAGCAGAGGGAAGTAAGTGCTCTAGAATTTCCTGGTAGAGGGCTGTGCTGACTTTGGACTTGATAAAACACAGTGGACCAACACCAGCAGATGACATAGCCCCCCAAATCATCACTGACTGTGGAAACACTGGACCTCATGCAACTCGGATTTTGTGCCTCTCCACTCTTCCTCCAGACTCTGGGACCTTGATTTGCAAATGAAATACAACATTTACTTTCATCCGAAAAGAGGACTTTGGACCTCTGAGGAACAGTCCAGTCCTTTTTCTCTTTAGCCCAAATAAGAAGCTTCTGATGTCTCTGAATCAGGAGTGGCTTGACACAAGGAATGTGACAGTTGTAGTCCATGTCCTGGATACATCTGTGTGTGGTGGCTCTTGAAGAACAGACACTGGCTGTAGTCCACTTCTTGTGAATCGCCCCCAAATTCTGGAATGATCTTTCACAATCCTCTCAAGGCTATGGCTATCCCTGTTGCTTGTGCACCTTTTTCTACCACATCTTTTTCTTCCACTCAACTTTCCATTATTATGCTTGGATACAGCACTCTTTGAACAAACAGCTTCTTTAGCAATGACCTTTTGTGACTTACCCTCCTAGTAGAGGGTGTCAATGACTGTCTTCTGGACAACTGTCAAATCACACAGAGACCATTTGAAGGCTCAGGAAACCTTTACAGGTATTTTAACTTAATTAGCTGATTAGAGTGTGGCATCATGAGTTTACAATATTGAACTTTTTCACAATATTCAAATTTTCTGAGATAAAAATGTGGGGTTTTCACTAGCTGTAAGCCATAATCATCTAAATTAAAAGAAAGAAATGCTTAAATATATCACTGTGTGTGTAATGAATCTATATAATATATATGAGTTTCACATTTTGAATAACATTTCTGAAATAAATTTACTTTTTGATGATATTAAAAATTTGTTGAGCTGTAACTGTATGAGTACTACGGATGGGCAGAGCGGACCTCTGTTTGGTTCACACCAGAACTTTTGAACACTGCAAAAGTTCGGACTCGGATAACGAACCCCATTAAAGTCAATGGGACCCAAACTTCAAAAATCAAAAGTGCCCATTTTGAAGGCTTGTATGCAAGTAATTGGGCCTACAGTGGTTATAAGGGTCTGGTTCCTGCCCTGGGGGACATGTATCAATAAAAAAAACTTTGTGAAAAGCATCATGTTTAAATGAGCAGTGATTTTTTTTTTTTTTAAAGTGAAAGCATAAAAATGAAAAAATCCTTCCAATATAGTGCCTGGGGGGTCCCCTTAGTCTACCTGTAAAGGGGCAGATCTGTACCATGTCTAGAATATGCTTCAGCAATAATTGCATTTATAACAAGCTGTCTTTATTTTGCTCAGCAACCACTGGGGAGCCAGTGTATATGATAAGGCCACAATGTAGTGCACTGGGAACAAGATTATAGATTTTTTGGATACATTCTGGTGTCACTTTGACTTTGGATAGAAAAGTAACGGGGGTGTAAAAATTGGTCTTTGGGTGTCGGTGGTGCCTTCCCACCATAACCCTATAGAGGTAATCTTGATGAAAGCAAAAATTGGCCTTGCTGTAAAAAATTGCAATGATATAAACCTGCCAAACAGGTGCAGAAAAATTGGTCTTTGAGTGTCAATTGTGCCCATGAAACTTATATCAAAAACATTCTTCCAGCTGAAATGATTGAACACCCACAAAGCTAAGCAGCCTTGAAGTCCTGCAGAGATGCCACATCCCAAAAAGACTTAATCAGTGACATTGGCATCAAGGGCTTCATAGCTGGTAATCCAGGAATGATGAATTTTTATGTAAAACTCAAACAGTCCACAGAGTCTGTGGACAGACGCATTCTATGATCACTTACAAAACCTCCTGCAGCACTGAATGTCCATTCTGAAAGCACGTTGGATTCAGGGCAGCCCAACAACTCAATAGCATACTGGGCAAGTTCTGGCCAGTGGTCTATTCTCATAACCCAGTAGGTCAGTGGATCGTCAGCTGGAAAGCCCTCCATCCCTGTTTTGGCCCAGAGGTAATTGTCTACCATGTGATGCAGACGCTGTCGATAAGATGTGGAAGCTGACAGCCCTGGGCGACGAGAACTAAGAAAATTCCAAAATGCCTCACTTAGGCAGATGCCTTCTCCAACGCTCCTCTCTTGACCAACAGAAGACTCAAAATGACATTTTCCACCACACTTTAACCTACTGGAGTCAGGAAAAACATAAAAAAAATCCTCTTTAACGTGTCTTCAAGAGATTTTATCTTCTGCACTCTCTGTGGGGACAAGATGAGTTCTGAGATCTTCCCCTTATAAGGGTGGTCAAGGAGGGTTGCCAACCAGTAATCATCCTTCTCCTTTATGCCACATATTCTTGGGTTCTTTTGCAGGCTTTGAAGCATGAGGTTGCCATGTGCCTCACGCTTGCAGAGCCTTGAGAAGCAGACTCCTCGGGGTAACTCAGGATGACAGCATCTGGAACTTACTTCTCCCAGCCACGTACTACTCCCAAGGCAGTAACGCACACAGAACTATATGGCATTAAACTGGCAGTAACGCACACAGAACTATATGGCGTTAAACTGGCAGTAACGCACCCAAAACGATATGGCGTTAAACTGGCAGTAACGCACACAAAACAATATGGTGTTAAACTGGCAGTAACGTACACAAGACGCAATGGCGTTAAACTGGCATTAATGTGCACAGAACTATGTGCCGTTAAACTGGCAGTTAACGCACGCAAAACTATATGGCGTTAAACTGGCAGTAACGCACACAGAACTATATGGTTTTAAACTGGCAGTAACGCACTCAGAACTATATGGTGTTAAACTAGCAGTAATGCACACAGAACTATATGGCGTTAAACTGGCAGTAATTCATGCAAAACTATATGGCGTTAAACTGGCAGTAATGCAAACAGAAGTAAATGGCATTAAACTGGCAGTAACGCATTAAAACGATATGGCTTTAAGCTGGCAGTAACGCACGCAAAGCTATATGGTGTTAAACTGGCAGTAACACAAACAAAACTATATGGCGTTAAACTGAACACAGAAGTAAATGGCATTAAACTAGCAGTAACACAATAAAATAGACAGTGTTTAACTGTCACTACACTGAAGCTATATGAACTGTACCTACTCTAGCTATATACTAATGTCAAGATTACTGACACGGTCTCGCTACATTACAGTGAAACTATCTGAGCTGTCCCTACTCTAGCTGCACACTATGTAAAGCTGAATGATGGTCCTCCTCACTACACTCATACTATCCCTAGACTGACACTAAACTAATATTCTACTCTGACAATTGAAGCAAAATAGCACAGTATAGCACACTAACTAACTGATAGCACTGAACAGAGCCCTGTTTTATCTCTCTCCACACCAAAATCACACTGAAAATGGCTGCCATTGAAAGAATACTTTTATGTGGGGCTGGAATGAGCCATGATTGGATAAATTCACTCATGATTCTGACAGTGCTCTGTGTCCTGATTGACTGAAGCTCTCACTGCTTCAGCCAATCAGGGCTTGCAATGAACTGTCCAGCTCTGCAATGCATTGTGGTCGGTTCGGGGGGGGGGGGGGGGGGCGCAAACAAATGGTCTAATGATGCTCTTAAAGGCACCAGAAAACAATTATCAAGGAGGATGTGAATAAGAGCACTGTAGTGGATGGGAGACCATAGTGCAGAGTTACCTGGGACCCTGGAATACAAATCGGATGTGAGAGAAGTGAACTGAATACTATTATACATGCACGTATATTCCACCGTTGAAGATTAATCAAAGTAGAAGTTATGTATTGTTTCACGTCATAGTAGTCAAATATTTTTCTTTGTTGGACTATTCATTTATTACTAACTGTTACATTGTTACATATATTAACCACTCGGCGCTGCACTATAGTTGAAAGATGGCAACAGCATGGCACTCCGCCGTGGGCGCGCATCGGGAAAAATCTGTGTCAATCACAGATTGTGCTAAATGGCCAATCACAGCGGCCATTTAGCACTCGATCGGCATTCCAATGAGAGATGATCTCATGTGTAAACATATGAGATCATCTCTCATTGCCGGGTCTTCCTCCTCACACAGAGACCGTGTGTGAGGAGGGAGAGCTTCTGTGCTGCAGCTTGTGGATTCAACAGTAAAAAAACAACAGTAAATACAGTGTCCACAGTACTTATCACCTGTCAGTGGCACCTATCATCAGTGCCACCTTTCAGTGCCATCTGTCATCAGTGCCACCTGTCAGTGTCATCTGTTATCAGTTTCACGTGTCATCAGTGCCACGCATCAGTGCCATCTGTCATCAGTGCCATCTGTCATTAGTATCACGTGTCATCAGTGCAACGTATAATCGGTGTCACCTGTCATCAGTGTCACGTAATCAGTGCCATTTGTCATCAGTGTCACGTGTCGTCAGTGGCTTTTGTCATCAGTCCTTATTTCACATGTCATCAATGCCTTCTGTCATCACCAATAATGTCTAGAAGATTATTTTCAGCCGAGGAGGCGTACAATATTCTTGCGCCTGACGAGAGCAACAGGGAGCTCTACGCTTCGGATTCCTCCTCAAATTCAGATTCTGAGTCTGACGTTGACTACAAGCCTGTCCTAAGCAGTGGAATACTGACAGCCTCAGCGGAGGATGAGAGTCTGCCCGCCAGACGAAGACGATCTGGTGAGGAGGCAGTGCCATCCACCAGCACCGCAGTGCCTCGGCAAGAAAGGTCATGTACCAGTGGGGTGTCACCTAAGTCCCAAAAGGTTAGGACCCATGCCAGCCTTCCCTATTCCCTGCAGAACCCCTTGTGGCTTCCTCCTTATTCATGAGAAGCTAACATTCCCCCTTTCACTGCCCAGCCAGTAGTCAAGGTGGACACAGACATTTTTTCCCCGATTAGATTTTTTCCATTTAATTTGTACGGAGGACATGCTAGAATCAATTGTGGCACAGTGCAACCCGTATGCACAACAATTCATGGCAAGTAACCCAACGTCCTATTATGCCCATCCCTACGAGTGGAGAGTCCTATCAGTGGAGGAGTTTAAAACATTTTTGGGCCTTACATTCTGTATGGGACTAACCAAAAAAATGATTTACTTTCATGTTGGTCAACCCTCCCCATCCACCACATGCCCATCTTTTCCTCAGTAATGGCCAGAACCAGATATCTCATGATTATCAGATTCTTACACTATAATCATAATACCCAGTGTCCTCCCCGAAAGGACCCAAATTTTGATAAGCTTTATAAAATTTGGCCACTACTAAATTATTTTTCTGAAATATTTCCCCAGTTGTTTACCCCAGACCAACACATATGTGTGGATGAGTCCCCTGTCAAATTTACTGGCAGGCTGGGCTTTAAACAATTTATTCCCACCAAAAGGGCTCGCTATGGGGTGAAGCTGTATAAATTGTGCGACCTAGCCACAGGGTATACATATGCCTTCATGGTATACGAAGGAAAGAACACCCAGCTGCACCCTCCTAATTGCCCAGACTACATGAGATCAAACGGGAAAGTCATTTGGGAACTCACTCCCGGAGAAAGGCTACCATTTGTACGTAGATCATTTTTATACAAGTTTGCCCCTGTTCCGCAACCTTCACAGAAAGAACACTCCAGCGTTTGGCACCGTAAGGACAAACCGGAAAGGCTTTCCTCAAAGCTTTGTCAACAAGAAGTTAAGAAGAGGGGAGACAGCGAGTTTACGAAATGAGGAAATTCTGGCTGTGAAGTGGAGGGACAGAGGGATGTCTTCATGCTTTCTTTGATCCACAATATATAAGTTGAGATCACCAGGAGGAATGGCCCAATCCAAAAGCCATGTATCCACAAATACAATATGTTCATGGGGGTTGTCGACCTCAAAGACCAAATGCTCGAACCCTACCTTGCCACAAGACAAACATACCAGTGGTATAAAAAAGTTTCAATTTATTTGTTTAATATGGCCATATACAACAGCTATATTATCTATCGCAAATCCACTGAAAGCCCCAAACCCTTCCTTGGCTACCAGGAGGAAATCACCCTTATATTCCCAAACGGCCCACCAGAGAACATTTGATCCAATGTGATTAGCAGACTCCCCTCCCTCCCAGACCAACAGACCAAAAACAGAAGAAAAAATTCTGGGTGTGCACCAAAGGAGGAGTTAGAAGAGACACAACTTATCATTGTCGCCAATGTCCTTCCCAACCAGGCCTCTGCAGAGTTGACCGTTTCCGTCATTACCATACTTTTAATTATTACCATACTTTTAATTTAATTATTAAATTATTAGTGAAATATGGTAAACATTACCCTCACTTCCGGCCATTTACCTTCACACTCCTTATGCCTCTGCTTGGTCTGTAACTGACCCTGGCTTGTTATTCAACCACTCTTCTGCCTACTGATTCTGTACATACCTCTGCCTGATCTGTAATTGACCCTGGCTTGTTATTCAACCACGCTTCTGCCTACCGATTCTGTACATACCTCTGCCTGATCTGGAACTAACCCTGGCTTGTTAATCGACCACGCTTGTGCCTACCGATTCTGTACATACCTCTGCCTGATCTGTAACTGACCCTGGACTGTTTGACCATACTTTTTCCTGCCTCTTGGACTGATCTTGTACCCTGCCACTGGACTAGTGAGATTCATAACACAGGGGTCTCACATATGTGAGGGGCTCTAGAATTGTTTTTCTGGATGAAAACAATTTTTTTTTTGTTTTCTCTAACTAGATTAGGGTCTGGAGACTCGGAGGCTTCAAAGAGATTTGGGTGGGAGAAGCCTCTACCCCTGTCCCCATTCTGTGCTGAACAAGACCCTACTTCTGCCTGCTGCCTGTAGGACCTATGCCATCATCAAAAGTCTCACACATGTGGTATCAGGAGGAGTAGTAGAATTTATTTTGGGGTGTCATTTTTGCTATGTACATGCTATGTGTTGGAAATATTGTATGTGGCCAGGCTGTGTAAAAGTCTCATGCATGTGGCATCGCCATACTCAGGAGGAGTAGCAGAATGTAATTTGGGGTGTCATTTTTGCTATGTAGATGGCACATGAGCAGATCGGGATCGGGCGGTGTTCTGACATCATTGACGGTATAGGTATAGGTGCCAGGTGTCTATATAACAAGAACATACTTTCACGTGTTTATTCCGTGGCAGCGTGCATGGCGGTGGAGAACTGTGGAGGAACAAGCATTCTGGTCAGTATTTTCCCTGACTCACTTCAATTTAAGTAATGGAGTCAGTGATGTCCACACTCTCTGTCTGATTTTTGCCTATATGCTTTATCTATTCAGATGATCGTGGTGACTATATGTACAGCCTAACTTGATCTGTAACCATGGCAAACCCACTTTCCACTTTCAACTTTCTGTTGTTGCTGTGGAATCTATGGTCTTAGGATTGATACATTTCCAAACTGAAATTTTAGCTGAAATCCAATTGGTGCCGCATTCCATATGACGGCGAGAATCTCTTCGGTGAAAAGCTGGATTCTGCAATTTCGAAGGTGACTGGTGGAAAATCGGGACTGATACCATCAGACAGGAAACCAAAGCAGCAGAGACCTCCTCCCTTTAGGCTTAATCTGCCAGACAGATACAGGGATGCGAAAGCTTATAGGCTGGGGAAAGAATACAGGAGGAGCTGGAAGAATCCCCAAACTTCTTTTATAAAGTTCCAGAAACCCAAGACATCCGCTCCCGGTGACCAAAAGTCTTTTTGAAGGTACGCCCATCCAGCCAGCAGTAGTGAGGGCAAGGCTTTCAAGATTCAAGCTGGCTTGGGCGGAAGCAATAAAGGACCCATGGACACTGGGACAGTGGCCACTGTCCATTTCGGGCACAGGTGGTCTTTCAGAGGACGTCCCCCAGGGGATCATTTTTGTCCAACCAGACTTCCTCCATCAGGGGAAAACCAGTTTCTACTGACCAGTTATGTTCAAGAGCTTCTTCAAAAGAAAGCAATAAGAGAAGTACCCACTTCACAGAGGGGACGGGGTTTCTACTCCCCATTGTTTCTGGTCAAGAAGAAATCAGGGGACCTTCACCCAGTTTTAGATTTAAAAAACCTCAATCGCTCCATTCGAGTGGAGACATTCAAGATGGAGAGTTTACAATCGATCCTCCAAGCCATAAACCTGGGAGATTGGATGCTCTCCACAGACCTTCAGGACGCCTATCTTCATGTTCCGATCCATGACGCCTTCCAGAAGTTCCTTCGGTTCTCGGTGAATCAGGGCCACTTCCAGTTTCAATGTCTCCCGTTCGGGATCTCTACCGCCCCAGAACCTTCACGAAGGTACTGATACCAGTGATAGCGTCCTTAAGGGAGAAAGGATTGAGTGTCCATCACTATCTGGACGACATTCTTCTCCTTTCAAGCAGCCAGGAGTCCCTTATCCAACATCGGGAGGTCCTAGTTGCCACTTTACAAGGACTGGGCTGGTTTATAAACTGGAAAAAAAGCAATGCTCATCCTACCCAAAGGATGATCTTCCTGGGTGCAGAGTTGGATACTCGGACAAACACGGTGGAACTACCGGTGGAAAAGATTTCCCTACTGATTCAGAAGGTGAGAAGAGCAATCTCCGCAATATCCCTGCCAGCCAGAGCATGTCTCAGTCTTCTAGGCACTCTGTCTGCGACCATTCCCATGGTCCAGTGGGCCCAATGGAACACAGGACCCCTTCAGACTTCTTTTCTGCGTCAATGGGACAGCTCGTCCATGACCCAACCGACTACATCTCGGGGGAGGTCAAACAATACTTACAGTGGTGGACCCGTTCCTGCAATCTGACGAGATGCAAGCATATAGTTCCCCTTCCTCAGGAATCTGTAACCTCGGATGCAAGAATGGAAGGATGGGGGGCTCACTACCAACATTATGCAGCACAAGGCCAGCTGGCCATTCAGGATCCGGGATGCAGTTTCAAACGTGCTGGAGATTAAACCAGCTTTTCAGGCCCTCCTGGCCTTCAGTACTTACCTGAGGGGGAAACGAGTCCTTCTGAAGATGGACAACAAAGTGGCCATCGCCTATATCAACAGGCAGGGGGGCACCAGAAGCTACTCCCTGATGCGGGAAGTTCGCAATGTGATGGAGTGGGCTCAATTGAACTTAGGCCGCGTACACACGCGCGGACTGTTTGCCCAACCTTGTTCGTCAAACAGTTTCGGCAAACAGTCCGCTCAAAATTTGCATGAGCGGACTTGCCCACACACGAGCGGACTGTTTCAGCGAACTGTTTGCCAAACAGTTCGCTCAACTTTTGAAATGAACGGACTCGCCCACGTAAGGAGGAGGCAAATCCGCCCATTTCGAGCGCGTGTACAGGTAGGCGGGGCCCGCGAAGGAGACGTCGCGGGCTCCGCCGCCTGGAATGGGCTTAAAGGGGAACCCCAACGCCGAAAAAAATCGGCGTGGGGGTTCCCCCAAAGTACACACCAGACCCTTGTCCGAGCACGCTACCCGGCCGGCCAGGAAAGGGGGGCGAGCGAGCGCGCCCCCCCTCCTGAGCCGTACCAGGCCGCGTGCCCTCAACATGGGGGTGCCTTGGGGAAGGGGGGGCCGCGCGGCCCCCCACCCCAAAGCACCTTGTCCCCATGTTGATGAGGACAAGGGCCTCTTCCCGACAACCCTGGCCGTTGGTTGTCGGGGTCTGCGGGCGGGGGGCTTATCGGAATCCGGGAGCCCCCTTTAAGAAGGGGGCCCCCGGATACCGGCCCCCCACCCTGTGTGAATGAGTATGGGGTACAATGTACCCCTACCCATTCACCTGTGAAATAAAGTACAAAAAAAAACACAACACAGGGAAAAAATATTTTATTGCACAGCTCCGGGGGTCTTCCGTCTTCGGGGGTCTTCTCGCCGGACTCCTCCGCTATCTGTGTGTAGCTCTTTTACTAGCGGAGGAGTCCAGCTTTCTTCCTCCCCGCCGCCGGCCTCTTCTCCCGACTTCGGGGGTCTTGTCCCCCTCTTCGGTTCTTCTGCCGGGCCACCGCGCCTTCTTGTAGCTCTTTTACAGGCGGTGGCCCGGTCTTCTGTCGCCGCTGTCGTCGCCGCCGCCGCCGCCGCCTTCCGTTCTTGTTCTTCTTCTTGTTCTTCTTCTTCTTCTCCTGGAGATGTTGACTCGACGAGCTCTCCGGCCGGAATGCCAGAGCCGCGCTGTGCGGTCACTTATATAGTGACAATGGGGCGGTGTCACATGGTATATGTCACATGGGTTGGTCACATGGGTTGATGTCACATGGGGACTATGACATCGTAAGGGGGCGGGGTCACCATGTGACCAACCCATGTGACATATACCATGTGACACCGCCCCATTGTCACTATATAAGTGACCGCACAGCGCGGCTCTGGCATTCCGGCCGGAGAGCTCGTCGAGTCAACATCTCCAGGAGAAGAAGAAGAAGAACAAGAAGAAGAACAAGAACGGAAGGCGGCGGCGGCGGCGACGACAGCGGCGACAGAAGACCGGGCCACCGCCTGTAAAAGAGCTACAAGAAGGCGCGGTGGCCCGGCAGAAGAACCGAAGAGGGGGACAAGACCCCCGAAGTCGGGAGAAGAGGCCGGCGGCGGGGAGGAAGAAAGCCGGACTCCTCCGCTAGTAAAAGAGCTACACACAGATAGCGGAGGAGTCCGGCGAGAAGACCCCCGAAGACGGAAGACCCCCGGAGCTGTGCAATAAAATATTTTTTCCCTGTGTTGTGTTTTTTTTTGTACTTTATTTCACAGGTGAATGGATAGGGGTACATTGTACCCCATACTCATTCACATAGGGTGGGGGGCCGGTATCCGGGGGCCCCCTTCTTAAAGGGGGCTCCCGGATTCCGATAAGCCCCCCGCCCGCAGACCCCGACAACCAACGGCCAGGGTTGTCGGGAAGAGGCCCTTGTCCTCATCAACATGGGGACAAGGTGCTTTGGGGTGGGGGGGCCGCGCGGCCCCCCCTTCCCCAAAGCACCCCCATGTTGAGGGCACGCGGCCTGGTACGGCTCAGGAGGGGGGGCGCGCTCGCTCGCCCCCCTTTCCTGGCCGGCCGGGTAGCGTGCTCGGACAAGGGTCTGGTGTGTACTTTGGGGGAACCCCCACGCCGATTTTTTTCGGCGTTGGGGTTCCCCTTTAAGCCCATTCCAGGCGGCGGAGCCCGCGACGTCTCCTTCGCGGGCCCCGCCTACCTGTACACGCGCTCGAAATGGGCGGACTTTCCGAGCGGAAACAGTCCGCTCATTTCGAAAGTACAGCGGACAGGCCCACACACGGGCGGACTGTTCGCTCAAACACAGTTTCAGCGGACAGTTTTTCGGAATTTCCGAAAGACTTTGTCCGTCCAACTGTCCGCTGAAACTGTCCGCTGAAAGCCCACACACGAGCGGACTGTCCGCCCAAACACTGTTCAGCGGACAAGGTTGGGCGAACAGTCCGCCCGTGTGTACGCGGCCTTACTGGATCTGAGAGCGGCCTATATTCTGGGGACCGAGAATCTCCTAGCCGACTCACTCAGCAGAAGCTTTGTTTCCAAAAACGAGTGATCTCTGAGTCCCCAAGCATTTATGCTCATAACTCAGACCTTGGGCTCACCGGACATAGATCTAGCAATGAATCCAGCAAACGCAAAATGTCAGAGGTTTCTATCAAGAACCCCCTTCCCTTCAGCAGAGGGAATAGATTGTCTTCAACATCCCTGGTACTTGAACCTTTGTTTCATCTTCCCTCCGACTCCCCTCAGCTGCAAATACATCAGTTATATTTTCTTCCACTGTAGCAGCTATGAAGAGAAACACCCGCCTTGGGAAGGATGCTGCTGGAGATGGTGTGGTGGAGGTTTAAGCCTTTAATCATCAGTGTGGCCCTATAAACATCTTCCTCACTTGACCATCTCTGTAACCCCTTATGAAAATCACGAGAGGCCTCAGATGTTTCTGCAGATGCAGCAGGAGAATTTTGTAAAAGGGGGGGGGAAGGGGGGTGTAGAACGTTGGAACCTGGAAAAACAACAAAGGCAGGAGGTGGATGTGGCTGGATCACCAGATGAAAAAAAGGCTTAAAAAAAAAAAGAAAACGAACACAGCCAACACATTTAAGCATTGGTAAGTTGTAGGATATTATTAGTGACTGTATACTTAAAGATCAGCTTCTATTCCATGTACAGACACTAGGGGGAAGGAGTCGCAGTGGCAGAGTCATCCTGCAAGCATCTTGTTTCTATGCATCCTGAGCCCGCACTGCTTAAGTGCTGCATTTGTGAGTAATGTTGTAATGTTTTAATGAGGAGATAAACCGTTTTGATATACAGAGAGCACTAGATTTTGCCTTTTCTATTACTATGAGCACCGGACCCCATTGAGGGAATTTTTACTGGCTGGAATCCATCCAATCAGCCCCCCCTTCACAAAATTCTCCTGCTGCATCTGCAGAAACATCTGAAACCATTTCAGCCCCGGAAGAATTTACCCCCTTGCGCGGTCATGTGACATTGCACCCAAACAAGACTGACGTCCTTTTTTTCCACAAATAGAGCTTTCTTTGGGTGGTATTTGATCACCTCTGCAGTTTTTATTTTTTTGCACTATAAACAAAAAAAGAGCGACAATTTTGAAAAAAAAAGCAATATTTTTTACATTTTGCTATAATAAATACCCCCAAAAAATATATATTAAAAATGTCTTTCTCAGTTTAGGCTGATATGTATTCTTCTACATATTTGTGGTAAAAAAAAAACACAATAAGCTTATAGTGGTTTGTGCAAAAGTTATAGCATCTACAAAATAGGGGAAAGATTGATGGCATTTTTATTATTATTTATTTTTATTAGTAATGGCAGTGGTCAGCAAATTTTATCATGACTGCAGCATTGCGGTGGACACATAGGACACTTTTGACACTATTTTGGGACCATTGACATTCATACAGTGATCGGTGCTATAAAAATGCACTGATTATTGTGTAAATGTCACTGGCAGGGAAGGGGTTGAACACTAGGGGTGATCAAGGGGTTAAGTATGTCCTAGGGAGTAAATCTAACTGCGGGGGATGGATTCACTATAACATGTCAGAGATCACTGCTCCTGATGACAGGGAGCAGTAGATCTCTGCCATGTTGCTAGGCAGAACAGGGAAATGCCTTGTTTACACACCCCCGTTCTACCACTCCGTGTCACAAACGCTGGCCCCCGGCAGACAACAAGTCCACAGGACCCACACGCTCACGGAGTATGCGGCAGGCGCGTGCGCCCAGTAAGCCGCATCTTAAAGGGGACGTACAGGTACACCCATTTGTCCAGCCGTGCCATTGCGGATGTACATAGTGGTGTGCTGGTCGGCAAGCAGTGAAAGTGGATTTCCACCCAAAAATGCAAATTACTGGTGACCCACTGACATGCCACATTTGGAACGTCAACATATGAACTGGATCAACTTGCAATAGAGCTGGTTCATATAGCCACAGTCCATTTTTAAAAGGAGTCCTGTGCGGTTTTAGGTCTGCTTCAGGTGTGAATTCGCAGTAAAAATTTGCACCTGAATAGCACCTGAAATGGTGAACAAAACTGTACCGGGCTCCTTTTAAAAACTACTCCTTTTAAAAACTGACCACAAACCACAGCTGCACGTGTGAATCTAGCTTTAACCACCTAGTGCAATTTTAGGGCTGTAGTCTGGGAAACTGCAGTATCAGCCTCCCTTTAGCAGTATTTAATAATGCCTTAGGTTTAACTGGTTCCTGACCAGCTCACGCAGATATACTGCAGCAGGATGGTTCCCCTGGGTGAAATCCCGTACAGGTATGTCCTTCCGTTTTTCCGCCATCAAAGGGCATGGCAGGGGAACCCAATGCGCATGGCCGGTGGGCACGATCGTGTAAACACACAAATCACTGTGTTGTCAGTGAAGAGGAAGGAGGAGCCATATCGTTTGTTCCTACTAAGTAGGAAAAACAATATGTCTCTTCTCCTAGTCAATCCTATCCCCATACAGTTAGAACACACTGAGGGAACACACAATTAACCCCTTGATCACCTCCTAGTGTTAACTCCTTCCCTACCAGTGACATTTACACAGTAATAAGTGCACCTTTATAGTTCCCCCCTGACAGCTGAATATAAAAAAAAAAAAATTACCGTCCAAAAAAAAAAATCAGGAAGAAAACGGCGTGGGCCCCCCCCAAATCCATACCAGATACTTATCTGAGCATGCAGCCCAGCAGGTCAGGAAAGGGAGGGCATTAACAAGCGTAACCCCCCTCCTAAACCATACCATGCCACATGCCATCAACATGGGGGGTGCTTTGGGGTAGGGAGGCTCTGCCCGCCTACTCCAAAGCACCTTTGTCCCCATGTTGATGGGCACAAAGGCCTCTTCCCCACAACCCTGGGCAGTTGTTGTGAGGGTCTGCAGGGTACATTGTACCACTACTTATTCACCAAAAAAAGTGTCAAAATTTAAAAAAAAACGTCTATGCCTGTATTTGCTCATAGAAGATGAAGCCTAAATTGACAGCAAGGTTCTGTGATTTTTCCTAGCTGGGACCATACAATAGTACTCAAGTACCTGTCTGGTCCTAAAATGTATGATGGAGTTATCGCTATGGGAATTGTCATTAAAGATGGCTTTCCTGGTAGCAGCAGCCTCAGCCAGAAGAGTTTCTGAGTTGGCAGCTCTAAGGTATAAAGAACCCTATATGTCCTTCCTGTTGGACAGTGTTGTTCCGCTCCCAATGCTGGATTCTATCCCAAAAGTGGCCTCAAGATTCCATTTAGGTCAAGAAATCGTGTTTCCTATTTTTTGTCTGGAAGATGGACCAGAAGTTATTCCTTTGGATGTCAGAGAAACGCTGAAGTCTTATGCTACCTCAAGCTTGAGGTCATCAGATTACCTGTTTGTGGTTCTCAGAGGTTCATGCAAGGGGGCCAGAACTTCAAGTAGAGTGACTGATTCTTGGTTTGTGAAAGTGATCTGGCATATAAGGATAGGGGTTGGTCCTTCACGAAGGAATAACAGCACATTCCACACAAAGCATCTCAATCCCCTTGGCAGTTGCCTGTAGGGTCAATATGCAAGGCAGCAACGTGGTCATCCATACACACCTTTATTTCACATTATCGCCTAGATCCGTAATTTTTGACAACTGTTAATTTTGTCAAAAGTTAAAACAGAGGCCATATTTAACCTTATTTTGTTTGGCCATTATCCCACCCAGTGATAGGCTGACATAGGCTGACATCTCCATTTGGTTTTGGTACTGTGAAGAGGTATGAATAGAACCCCAAACCTTGCTCTTCTATGGGGATTTGCATGATCACCCCTTGAGCCAGCAATCGGTCCAATGCCCGAAACAGAGATTGCCTTTTCCCTGGATCTTTGGGAACATTTGACCTCTGAAAACGAGGTGGTGGAAACTCTCGAAACTTCAGCTTGTAACCTGGAGCTATTGTGGAGATGACCCATCTGTCCTGAATTTCCTCCTACCAGACTTCTGAGAGCTGCAGAAGTCTTCCCCCCACCCTGCTGATCGGGGGGTGCCCCTTCATAATGCGGCTTTAGAATTCTGTTTTACAGGATTCCTTCCCCAGGACTTCTTTTGTGCCTGGGTCTGACCCTGAGGCTTTCCTCTAGACTCTGATGGCGGAGGCCATCGCGACTGCCTAGAGGCAGATGCCCCTGGCCCTGGAGTAAGAGTCCGCTTAAATGAAGAGCATTTATTCCTTCTTTTGACTGGCACAAGAGTACTTTTCCCACTTGAAATCCGTTGGATGTATTTGTCAAAATCATCCCCAAATAGCCAATCCCCATGAAAAAGAAAACGAGTCAGGAGCCTTTTGCATGGTGCTTCAGCTAACCAATTTTTTAACCACAGGATCCTACGCATGTGCAAGAGCGCAATGGAAAAGCATAATGCCCTTGGCAGTTCAGCCAAGTCCTGGGCCTGTTGTACAGGAACCTCCTTAAGGGCCTGTCTACCTGCAGTAACTGCACCAGCCCAAAAAAAAAGGAATTCCAATCTTTTATCTGTTGGATCCTTTAGTATTTGAGCATTGTCTACTGGACAAGTTAAGACTTTTATTCACACTGGATGTGTGCTAAGCCACGCCCCCTCCATCCTCTAACATGCCCCTCCGTTATTTTTACATTTCCCAATTCCCACGCGCGGTGCCGTTCGGATCTGCTTTTTTGACAGAGTCCATGAGAGGGACCTTCAAGGACCGGGTCCCTTTTTATCAGGGGTTCCACTCTCTTGGACCCGTATAGCACCTCGTCAGGAAAACTTTATGGTAATGTGAGCATGAGCAAAGCACTGGATCCCAGGGTCCAGCCCTCCAAAGAGAGGCATTACAGGCAAAACCTCTTTCTTCCTATATGAGGCACGGGTACCATCCACTTTGGCCTTTGGCACTTTGGAAGGATCCCGTTTGTAAAGCCTGGTTTCAATCCAATAAAAAGGATCCTGCCAGCAAAGCTGTTTATAGCACAAAAAATTAAAAACCGCAGAGGTGATCAAATACCACCAAAAGAAAGCTCTATTTGTGGGAAAAAAAGGACGTCAATTTTGTTTGGGAGCCACGTCGCACGACCGCGCAATTTTCGGTTAAAACAAATGCCGGTGCAGAATCACAAAAAGTGCTCTGGTCAGGAAGGGGGTAAAATCTTCCGGGCCTGAAACGGTTAACAGGAAAGAAAATGAAAACTTTTAAAGTGACCTGGTTACTATACAAAAAGCAAGTCTTGTCCTGTAAAAGAAGACAGGACACACACACACACCTTTCCTGCTGCCCTCTAAATATACCATAAAACCTGCTACTCTGCCTGTAAAGCGAGAGATGTCTGTCAAAACAAATCCCTCTGACAAGATCTCAGAGATGACACCAGCAAGCAGGATAAAAGAGAGAAGCCACAAGCAAAAATGTGCAGTCACAACATGCGATAAGGGCTCTTTCAGACAGACCATATAGCAGCAGCTGGCTGGTATGCAGGAGGAGCTGCTGCTACCTCTTCCCCCCTGTATTTTTTATTTCAAAGGGCTCGTTTGAAAGGCAGTACAACCTGTCAAACTCTGCAGCCCAAGTTGAAATAGAAGTTCTGAATAAAATAAAAAAACCATACTCACCTAGGTGGATACAGCATTGGTCCAATGCTCTCTGCTCTGCCCCTCCAGCACTCATTGGAGTACCAGGCTGTTCAGGGAGCAGGAGTTGCTGGCTCAGGCCCTCAGCAGTACGGTATTACTCAGGCATCTGAGCAGATCAGTCAGGATCCCTCCAGAGTCTGGAGCGGCTGAGTGACATCAACCAACAGTGGACATAGCCTGCTGTTGGCTGAATACGGGTCACAGGATTGAAGAACTAAGTGCACTCCTGTGGCTCACAGGAGAAGTAGGGCCAAAAGAGATTTTACCCTACTTCGTCTTTAAATTTTCAGTGGCTGCAATGCAAAGCAAGATCACAACTATGCCATGTTAAAATTCCAGTTGCAGCCCAGGGGGAGGGGGCACAGTAAAACCACAAATCAGCCGCCAGTGTGAAAGAGCCCTTACAGCCTGATAAAGATCTGAGGTTTTGTTCACATTAGTGTAACTCCAAAGTCACAGGATTTTCAGTGTGAAATTGTAGTGTGACTTTGATGGGACTTTACACTCTCTGGAACTTAAGTCACATCAAAGTCACATGAAACTAGAGCAGTAACCTTTTCAAAGTTGCTGCGACTTTAAGTCACATAGATCACAAGGGGTGCCAATGAAATCAAATGTGACTTGTCATGCAACTTTGTGTCCAAGGTTGCATGACAAGTCGTACTAGTGTGAACAGATTCTGAATGAGGATTCAAAGGCTGATCGGGCATCTAACTTAAGGCCTGTGCACAGGGTCAGAAAATCTGAAGTTAAATTTTGTCCGATGAACGATCTGATGATTTTCTGATTGTTAGTATGCTGCTTTTGACAGCCGATTATTTTCGAAATTTTCGGCAGACAAAAACTGGATGTGCAGGCTCCAAAATTTTTGTCTGATGTGACCACAACGTCCAATTTTCTTTTCATTAGTATGGTTTTCTGCCCAAAAAAATGTGGAGACAAGACTAGGCATGCTCAGAAATGAAAGAACACATACAAAACAATTCAACACATTACATCACTTCTGATGTTGAATTCTGTTGTCTGAAAAATTTCTGATGATTAGTACCCACTTCACGTTCGATTTGAGACTAGCATCCAACAAAAAACTGACGGAAATTCATCCAATAATCTGACCGTGTGTACAAGGCTTAAGATTCAGAATTCACTACAGGTGCATTTGACTTGCTTCAAGTTGCTTTTGCATTCCCATTAAATTTGTATGGGGAGAGATGCAGTTCTGAAGTTACACTAATCCTTAATGAAGAAATCACAACTTAAAGGAGAAGTGTAATCCTTTTATAACCACATTGCTAAAGTTAAAATGAAAACATATATTATTACATTAATACCTCTCTGCATTCAATTATTTATATACTATCCCTATTGTGAGCATTTGGTGTTCACTTATTTTTTTTAATATACCAACTCTCAGCTTTATTTATTTTTTAACAAAAACACAACACTATTACTTAAAGCGGGAGTCCACCAGGACCTCCGCGTTTTTTTTTTTTTTTTAAAGCCAGCAGCTACAAATACTGCAGCTGCTGACTTTTAAAATAGTGACACTTACCTGTCCAGCGCGCCCGCGATGTCGGCACCCGAAGCCGATCGCTAGGTCGTCTGTCGGGTCCTGCCGCCGCCATCTTGGGTATGGGAATCAGGAAATGGAGCCTTTCGGCTTCATTTCCCGGTTCCCTACTGCGCATGCGCGAATTGCGCTGCGCAATAAGGACGCTCCCCGCTGCCTCTGGGAGCTGTGTGTTTCCCAGCAGGCAGCGGGGCACTTGCGGGAAGGGGCGGGCACTTGCGGAAAGGGGCGTAAGTTACGCCCCTTTCCGCAGAGAGCTGTCCCGGAAGTGGGTGCAGTTACCTGGATTATCCAGGTAACTGCACCCCCCTCCCCCCTGAAAGGTGCCGATTGTGGCACCGGAGGGGGGGAGGGTTCCGATGAGCGGAAGGTCCACTTTAGGGTGGACCTCCGCTTTAAAGTCATATATTTCCTACAAGTAGACAATTCTGCATTTGTCTTCCTGGTTTCGAGTCAAGTACAGTTGTAATTTTTAATTAGGTTGCAATGACATAAGAGGTCCAGTAGATGTCATCCCTATCCAAAAAATGTTCTAAGATACACTTTTATTAATACCCAGCCTATTATGTTACTCAGTATTATAAAGTGTTTACTACAGTATGACACTTAGTTTAAAGTGGAAGTCATTTTCTCAGCTTTCCATCATATTTCCATCTTTTAAATCTTCTACCCTTGTTGTTTTTACTGTGAATAGTAAAACTTTTTTTTTTCCTGCCTGTAAATATCTTATAAAGTCCACTTCCTGTTTCTTGCCTGGTAAAAAGCCTAGGCTTGTGACATCTTTCACAGCTCTCCCCCTCACTCTCATGAGAGTTTACCAGGAAGGGAGTAGGGATAAGTCATAAGAGGGCCAATGAGAGCTGTAGAGCTGGAGGTGTGCCTCAGCGTGTCTGTGTAAATCCATGAAGTGAACCGGCAGCAGCTTCACCTGCCCACTATTAAAATGATATCAGCCAGACTCAGTGGAAGGAGATTTCTGCAGCATATTTGGCAAGTGGTTCGAGGGAAGCTTCAGAATGGCAAATACGTTTTTATTCCAGATTATGTGAGCAGACTACAGTTCCTCTTTAAAGCTTTTGTATACAGGGGCTTAGCAGCTGCTATGTGCTGAGGAGTAAAATTAAGCAGTGCCTATGCATGCACTTTTGCGCTTGGGGAGAAACATGATACATGCATGCAGAAGCTATTGGTGTCACAGTTCCCCTCTATTACTGTTTTTGGGGCAACCCAAAATTTGGGATTTACTTGCACTTTCAGTGATAACTATACGCATAACAAATAGAGAGGATGAAGCTCCCAAATTGTTCCACAGACAGCAAACCCTCTCCACTAAAGGGACGTGCGGTGAGGTCAGTGGCTGGTGAGGCACTGGCTAGTATCAGAGCCAAATACACACACACACACCGTGATCATTAGAGGGAGAGCAATAATTCTAGCACTAGACCTCCTCTGTAACTCTAAACATTTAACCTGTAAAAAAATTTTAAAGCCTCGCCTATGGAGATTTTTAAGTACTGAAGTTTAGCGCCATTCCACAAGTGTGCATAATTTTAAAGCGCGCCATGTTAGGTATCTATTTACTCTGTGTAAGATCATTTCATAATTTACAAAAAAATCTGGATAATTTTAGTGTTTTTCTTTTTTCTATTCATGAAACATCTGAAGAATTGCTGCGCAAATACCGTGTAACATAAAAAGTTGCAATGACCACCATTTTAATCCCTAGGGTGTCTGCTACAACAACATACAGTATCTCACAAAAGTGAGTACACCCCTCACATTTTTGTAATTTTTTAATTATATCTTTTCATGGGACAACACTGAAGAAATAAAACTTTGCTACAATATAAAGTAGTGAGTGTACAGCTTGTATAACAGTGTAAATTTGCTGTCCCCTCAAAATAACTCAACACATAGCCATTAATGTCTAAACCGCCGGCAACAAACGTGAATACATCAAGTGAAATTGTCCAAATTGGGCCCAATTAGCCATTTTCCATCCCCACTGTCATGTGACTCGTTAGTGTTACAATCAAAAAAAAAAAAAGGCTTCCCCCTGAGTGGGTGGGATTTTAAATGACCATCAACTCCGGACACAAATGGATACAATAATATACAATTTTTATTCATAAATTACACAATGTACATAATATTACCAGGAAGTGCAAATGGGCTAAACAATGTCCTCCTGGTATATTAATAAATAAACAAACATATATACAGAACAAAATATGATTAAAATAATGCTTGTCCTATATCACCCCCACCCCTACGCGTTTCCAGTTGCTGATAATTCAGAACCTTCATCAGGGGTGAACAAACTTGATGATATAGCAATCTAGTGAGGTGTAAGTTCGAGGATCAAAATGCCTGCCATTTAGAAAAATATAAGTATGTCTGAAGAGTACTTCAAATACTATCAAGATGTCAACCAAGTACAGGATGTCCTGCAAATTACTTCCAGATCAGTTAGACGGATTCTATGGCAAGGAGGGTTTTTGTTTCTATGTGAGACATTAATTGGAACAAACAACGGCTATCTGGATGTTTCAAGTCCACCTTCATGTGTGTGTCAAGCTGAATTAGCATGTATATGACTTGCACCCAGGGTTGCCTTGTCCCATTCCCAGGAAATAAGCCCAAAAGGAAAACTGGAAGCTGTAGTCCAACCACAAATTACAAACAGCAAAGCAGTCCTCTATGTGCAGCGTATGGATGCACATAGAGGACTGCTTTGCTGTTTGTAATTTGTGGTTGGACTACAGCTTGACACACACATGAAGGTGGACTTGAAACATCCAGATAGCCATTGTTTGTTCCAATTAATGTCTCACATAGAAACAAAAACCCTCCTTGCCATAGAATCTGTCTAACTGATCTGGAAGTAATTTGCAGGACATCCTGTACTTGGTTGACATCTCGATAGTATTTGAAGTACTTTTCAGACATACTTATATTTTTCTAAATGGCAGGCATTTTGATCCTCAAACTTACACCTCACTAGATTGCTATATCATCAAGTTTGTTCACCCCTGATGAAGGTTCTGAATTATCAGCAACTGGAAACGCGTCGGGTGTGGGTGATATAGGACAAGCATTATTTTAATCATATTTTGTTCTGTATATATGTTTGTTTATTTATTAATATACCAGGAGGACATTGTTTAGCCCATTTGCACTTCCTGGTAATATTATGTACATTGTGTAATTTATGAATAAAAATTGTATATTATTGTATCCATTTGTGTCCGGAGTTGATGGTCATTTAAAATCCCACCCACTCAGGGGGAAGCCTTTTTTTTTTGATAAGTATATAGGGATTGGACCACTTCACTGTTATTTGACCCATTTTCAGTTCTTTTCTCGTTAGTGTTACAAGGTTTCAGGTGTGAATTGGGAGAAGGTGTGTTAAATTTGGTGTTATCGCTCTCACTCTCATACTAGTCACTGGAAGTTCAACATGGCACCTCATGGCAAAGAACTCTCTGAGGATCTGAAAAAAAATGAATTGTTGCTCTACATAAAGATGGCCTAGGCTATAAGAAGATTGCCAAGACCCTAAAACTGAGCTTCAGCATGGTGGCCAAGACCCACCAAGTCCATGATGTCATCATAGAGGAGTGGAAGAGGACTCTGGTGGAAACCTGTGAAGCTTTGGTGAAAGCCATTCCCAAGGCAGTGCTGGAAAATAATGATGGCCACACAAAATATTGACACTTTGTTCCCAATTTGGACATTTTCACTTACGGGTGTACTCACTTTTGTTGCCAGCGGTTTAGACATTAATAACTGTGTTGAGTTATTTGAAGGGGACAGCACATTTACACTGTTACACAAGCTGTACACTCACTACTTTACATTGTAGCAAAGTGTAATTTCTTCAATGTTGTCACATGAAAAATTAAAATAAAATATTTACAAAACTGTGAGGGGTGTACTCACTTTTGTGAGATACTGTATATAATATTTAGGGATTCTGAGTAATTTTCTACCAAGAAAATTATGATTTTTACATGTAGGAGAGAAGTGTCAGAATTTGCCTGGGTGGCAGGGGGTTAATTACCATAAGTAAGTAATACACAAATAATTATTATATATTATTTTTAAGGTAATTTACTATATTTTCAAAAACTGTACTCAAGCAGATGGCTTAACGGACAAATTACTGAAGTTTGAACGTATAACTTCAAACCAGTAATTTCACAGCAATTAAATAAATAATGAATTATTATCTTATAACATACAGCATAATATATAATTTAGCTTGTACCTTTTCAGCAGCAGCAGGTTCTCGTTCTCCCACTTAACTGTGTGAGAAAAACATGGGATTATGGGTAAATATTATACCCATAAACCATTGTTTTTTCCTTCTTGTTAAGAGGGCTGGGCTTTTAGACACATGCCCCCGTCTATGGCACTGCAGTAAAAGGCCAGCCTTCACTGCAGCATTTTTATTGGACAGCTTGGGCAAATGGTACTTTACCATTGGTCAAAGGCTCCAAGCTGTCCATTGAGCTCAGTGCCTCTGACAAGAAGTGAGAAGCACTGTGAACTCATCCTCTCAGTCTGTTGCAAATAGAGTGTGCTAGCTTGCTTTTAAACTGGCTGCTTTGTATTTAGCTTCTGACAGGCTGTGCAAGGAGCCCCATTTCTCAGGAACCATAGATGATAGGAGCCCCAAAGTTTCACCAGTGGTGGGACAGGACTTCAGCTACCTACCCCTGGTCACTGAGCTACGACCCTCAAATTGGAAGTCTACATTTTTTGTTATGCTCATGGCTCTGTCTCACCTGACTGCCTGTCCCTGCTTCGCTATATCCAAAAATAAAAAGCGTAGCAGGGTAACATCATACTAGAACTATAGTGGCAGTATTGCATACCTCCCAAAAGTCCTGGACTTTGCAGGCTGCCCCAAATTATTTATCAAATCCGGTGGGAGAAGAGAAGAGGGAAGCCAGCAGCGCTGTGGAGGAAGGGAGGAAGAGGGGACAGGCAGTGGGAGAAATCTGTGCCAGATGGGGTGATTAGGGGGTGTTCCGGTCCCCTGTGTATGCCTATGGTTGTAATGCCCCTCATTGCACCTGAGTTTATTTTGTCTTTTTCATGTACTTGCATTTTTTTTCTTCTGCTTTTTTTTTCATTTTTAACTTTTTTTAAACCAATAAGTCCACATGTGACATAATTCATAAGACTAATAGAGACTGTTATTCAAGTGATCAGATGATCCTAAAGGCAGATGGATGTTAACCAGTTGCTGACTGCCCTATAGCACATTTACTGCTACAGGTCCAGGCAATGATTTTTGGCCTGGACCTGATTATCGGTTCTGAAGAATCATTATGTAATCTCTCCTAGAGCCCTTCTCGGTGCCAGTGTGAGAGAAGATCACATCAAACTGAGTAAAAGCAGTACACTGACACCAGTTCACATGGCTAGGCACAATTAACCCCCTGACCCCCCCCCCAGTTAACCCTTTCACTCCCCTGTCACAGTGTCATTAGGTACACTGAACAGATTTTTTGCTGATCACTTCATTAGTGTCACTGGTGATGCTTGATAGCATTAGCGTAAATCCTAGATAGTGTCAGTTTGCCCACCACACATTCCTAGAGCTGCACTATTCTGGATAAAATGAGAATCACAATTTTTTACTTACAATAAAGATCACGATTCTCTCACGATTTTGATGAAATTTTATTATTTTAAATATTTACAACCCCTGAGCATTAGGTTATCAAACAAGATGGCAATAGACATACTCTTTGCTTCAATCAAATTCAAAGAAATGTAATGAAAAATAATGTAATGTGTAAAGAAATAAAAAGATTACCATTAAGTTATATTAGGGTCTTTTTCTTTAGTACTTGCCGATACCAGTTACCAATACCTACAGCAACTTTTTTGTTTACACTTCAGCTGTCAACATTGGTACAAAGCATTGAAAAAATGTTTTACAAATTAAATAAATGTATTTTTTTTTTTTTTACATTTTGCACTTTTTTCAATGTGAAACATGCAAATATATGTTGAAGGTGTAAAAAATATTAATTAACAAAGCCAACAGAAAAAAAGTTTTAGTTATTAATAGTTTATAAAATAGAAGTAAATAATAAAAAAAAATCTGCAGGAAAATAATAATTAATTGTTGAAGGAAAATAAGGAGTTAATAGGGATGATTAGAGTAAATGAAGGGTTAATAAAGCGTTCAACAGAGGCACAATTTAATAAAAAACTAAAAATAAATAAAATAAAAAATTTTACTTGACAAGGTTGCTTTAAATAGATTTAATTTGCAGACTGAAGTTCATCCCTTTTAATTTGTAAATGAATACAGAGAAAGGTAGAAAGTTTTTTTTCCTTTCAACGCTGAGCAATGTTGTAAATAAATATTGCCATGGGTTGCATAAATTACATCTAGACTGGAAAGTGTAGACAATTCCGACTCACAAAGTGCCACGCATGCTCAGAATAAATTACGAGACGAAAGCTATTGGCTACTGGCCTCTTTATAGTCCCATCGTACGTGATTTACATCACCTTGTTCTGAACGATCAGATTTTCGGACAACTTTGTGCTACCGTGTGTATGCAAGACAAGTTTGGGCCAAAATCCGTCGGAAGAAAATCAGATGGATTTTGTCATCGAAATGTCTGACCGTGTGTACAGAGCATTATACTTTTGAAGGCCCTGGAGCACCATGACAATGGAAATGCCCCAAAAATGACCCCATTTTGGAAAGTAAACTCCCCAACCTATAATCTATGAGGCATAATGAGTCTTTTGAACTTGTCATTTTTTTTTACACATTTTTGTAAAATGTGGAAAGAAAATTAAAAAGCATTTTCTTTTTAACACAAAGTTGTCCACTTATTTTTAACACATAGCATGTACATACCAAAAATGACACCCCAAAATACATTCTCCTACTCCTTAGTACAGCGATGCCACATGTGTGAGACTTCCACAGCCTGGCCAAAAACAGAGGCTGAGTACGGCTGGGTATGGCTGAGCACGTCTGGTTATGGCTGATTATGGCTGGGTATCGCTGAGTATGGCTGGGTATGGCTGGGTATCACTGAGTATGGCTGAACATGGCTGGGTACAGCTCGGTATGGCTAAGTACGGCTGAGTATGGCTGAGTATCGCCGAGTATGGCTGAGCATGGCTAGGTACAGACCAAAACCACAAAAATTGGTACAGAAACTACTTTTTGAAATTGGTGCAGCACCGCAGATGCGGCGTCGCACCATCCTAATTAGGTCGGTGCCATTGACAGCAATTGCCGCCGGTTTTGTGTGCAATTTGACATGTCAAATCGCATGTCAAAACGCTCCAGTGTGAACCAAGGCTTAAGGCACAAAAAAATGAATAGTCAGCAGCTACAAATACTGAAGCTACTGACTTAAATTTTTTTTTTGGAGGGGGCAGAACTCTGCTTTAACCACTTAAGCCCCGGACCAATTGTCAGCCTAAGGACCAGAGGTCTTTTTACAATTTTGCACTGCACTGCTTTAACTGGTAATTGTGCGGTCATGCAATGTTGTACCCAAACAAAATTTGCGTCCTTTTCTTCCCACAAATAGAGCTTTCTTTTGATGGTATTTGAGTGCCTCTGCGATTTTAATTTTTTTACGATATAAAAGGAAAAAGACTGAAAATTTTGAAAAAAAAAGATATTTTCTACTTTTTGTTATAAGAAAAATCGAATAAAATAAATTTTAGTCATACATTTAGGCCAAAATGTATTCAGCCACATGTCTTTAGTAAAAAAAAATGTCAATAAGCGTATATTTATTGGTTTGCGCAAAAGTTATAGCAAACCCCCCCCCCCATGACCCCATTTTGGAAAGTAGACACCCCAAGAAAATTGCTGAGTGGCATGTTGAGCCCATTGAATATTTTTTTTTTGTCCCAAGTGATTGAATAAGGACAAAAAAAAAGTTTACAAAAAGTTGTCACTAAATGATATATTGCTCACACATGCCATAGTTATATGTGGAATTGCATCCCAAAATATATTCTGCTGCTTCTCCTGAGTATGGAGATACCACATATGTGGAACTTTTTGGGAGCCTAGCCGCGTACGGCACCCCGAAAACCAATCACTGCCTTCAGGATTTCTAAGGGTGCAAATTTTTGATTTCGCTCCTCACTACCTATGCCAAAATAGCACAAACCCCCCCCCCCCCCAAATGACCCCATTTTTGGAAAGTAGACATCCCAAGCTATTTACTGAGAGGCATGTTGAGTCCATGAAATATTTTATATTTTGCCACAAGTTGCGGGAATATTACAAACTTTTTTTTTTTTGCACAAAGTTGTCACTAAATGATATATTGCTCACACATGCTATGGGCATAAGTGAAATTACACCCCAAAATAAATTCTGCTGCTTCTCCTGAGTATGGGGATACCACATGTGGGGGACTTTTTGGGAGCCCACCCGCATACGGGATCCCGAAAACCAGGCACCGCCTTCAGGATTTAAATATAAAACGCTACCAAAAAAAACTGTTAGGCCGCGTACACACGCAGGGACTGTTCGCCCAACTTTGTCCACTGAACAGTGTTTCGGCAAACAGTCCGCTCGTGTGTGGGCTTTCAGCGGACAGTTTCAGCGAACAGTCCGCTGAACAAGGTTTTTCGGAAATTCCGAAAAACTGTCCGCTGAAACAAAGTTTCAGCGAACAGTCCCCTCGTGTGTAGGCTTGTTCGTCAAACTAAGTTCCGCGCCTGCTCAGAAAGGATTTACACGCCGAAAGTTATAATGCAGTGTATAGGACGTCGTATTTTTCGTCCCGTCGTACGTGCCGTTCACGTCATCGCGCACGGTTTCAGCAAACTGTTCGTTCGTCGTGTGTGGCCATGTCCGTCCATGCTAATTTTGAGCGGACTGTTTGCCGAAACTGTTTGACGGACAAAGTTGGGCGAACAGTCCCCGCGTGTGTACGCGGCCTTAGCGATTGCAGGGATCAGGCCTGACTCTGCGAACGCTGCAGTTATGTGTTTAGTGTTTTGTAAGTGACAGTGATCGATCGATACTGCACTTGGGTGGGCTGGGCGGAGGGGCAAAACGCAGGTGCTAGCAGGTATCTGGGCTGATCCAGCTAACAATGCGTTTTTTTGGAACCCTAAACTGCTGGGGACACTAGTATAGATCTGATCAGATCAGATATTGATCTGTTCAGATACTATACCACTACGGGAGGTGTATGCTTTGCGCGTGGGTGTTAGCGGTACTGGCACTAACCTAGCGCTGCCTGGGGCGACGCAGACCCTGACCCTAAAACCTAATTGATATCACCCGCCGGGTGATCAGGGGGTTAAACGTTTATTGGGTAATAAATGGTGGGTGCCCTGATGCTATAAAAAGCAAACTTACTAACCAGAGTCACCAGTGATTTCCTCTCGCTTCCTGTTTTGGTTACAGGATAGAAAGTGAAGGAAAATTTCCCCAATGAGACACAGATGGCAAAAAAATTGACAGGGGTTGTAACTAGGGCTGCAACTAACAATTATTTTCATAATCGATTAATCGGCCGATTATTTTGATTAATCGATTAATCAGATTAAAAAAAAATGAAAAAGGGGAGAAATATATATATATACACACACACACACACACACACACACACACACACACACACACACACACACACACACACACACACACACACACACACACACGTGTCCCCCCCAGTATAGATGACACATTCCTCCCCTCTCATATTGGTGTCACTGCCCCACCTCCTGTCAGTGCTCCCCTCCCCCCTCCGGTGTCTCGGGTTTTCTCACCCCTTCACGGTGACAGCGGCCCCTCCTCGGTGTGCCGGGGTGGTGTGGGGCGGAGTCTCAGTCCGGACCCGCCACACGTGACTCGGCCGACTCCTCCAAATGGAGCGAAGGCCACCCGAAGCCGGGAGATGGATGCACGCATGTGCAGAGCACAACCTCCAATCACGGCAGTGCTGGGAAGCAGCCCAGCGAGGGCTTGCCGCGCCTGCGCTCTGCGGTGGGTCTATCGGAAGGCTGCTGGGTAGAGGGGGGAGGAAGAGCCGAAAGCAGTGCAGGCGTGTTGCTGGCGGGACGTCAGCTGGGTGGAGAATGCAAGCAGGCGTAGCTGCGTGCTCATGGACATGGTGCATGCGTAGGACACGGGAGGATACATGGGATTCTAACGTACCGGCAGGGGGGAAAGTGCGGACTAGGGGTGCAACGGATCAAAAAACTCACGGATCAGATCGTTCCTCGGATCAGAGTCACGGATCGGATCAATTTTCGGATCAGCAAAAAAATTACCACTATCCCCGCCCCCCCACAGCCACATTGTTTATTTAAATAAAAGGTATAACACTATCTCCCCCCCAATAAAATGCAGCTTATTACAAGCATAAAAACATAGTCGGCATATCACTGATGATTTGCGCAAAGCTCACCACCGATCAAAGTTCCTCCAAACAGACCGCCGTGATGAGTCCCGGGATGCCTATTGGCGCAAATGGTCAGTGATATGCTATGTTTTTATGCTTGTAATAAGCTGCATTTTATTGGGGGGGGAGAGATAGTGTTATACCTTTTATTTAAATCAACAATGTGGCTGTGCCGAGCAAGTGGAAAGGCTTAGATAGGATTAGATAATAACTAACTACTATCTAATAGATAGTAGTTAGTTATTAGGTTAGATTAGGTAATAAATGTAGTGGTACCCGCATAAAAGAAGTTTTGAATGAGGGCAGGCAAGGCATCCAGCGTGACTCCTCCAGAATTCCTTCACTTGGGCTGACACAGGCTGAACAACGTGTTGGGGGTGACGTCAGCGCACAGCTCGCTGCCGCCGGGTGTACCAAGATGGCCGCCAGCTCCGGAGCTAGGCCGAAGCCGTGGCCTTTCCTAAGGCCGTGGCCCGCTCCGCGGATCGCATGGTACGGACTAACTAATCAATAATGAAAATCGTTGACAACGAATTTCATTATCGATTATTATCGATAATATTGATTAATCGTTTCAGCCCTAGTTGTAACTATTCCTTATGCTATCCAAAATGATAAAAAAAAGTTTTGCTTTTAGTTCTACTTTAGGAGAGACATACCAGGCAGGTGTCCATAAAAAAAAAAAGTGTTTCAGCTTCACAGAAAAAAAGACATAAGATATTGTACAGACTCAGACACTATAAGCAGCTTTAATAGGACCTGGTTTAAGAAAGGGGGGGGGGGGGGGGCAGGGAAGTTTTAAGAAATAAATGAAAATAAGATGTATTGCTGCAATACACAGGTTATAAGAAAGCTTTACTAGATCACATTTTTATCAGAATAGATGCCTGACAGTTTGAATCCAAAAAAATCAACAGTAAGTATAAGAATTGTGGTGATTCTTTGCACAGAATTTAAGCACAGTCTGAGTGACACTTTTTGGGGACCAGTGACACTAACACAGGGACCAGTGCTAAAAAATGTGCACTATCACTGTACTAATGACACTGGAAAGGAAGAGGTTAACATCAGGGGTAATCAAAGGGTTAAATGTTCTCCTAGGGAGTGCTTTCTAAGAAAAGAAGGAAAAGAAGCCTCACAGCCAGTGAAGGTGGACAGCCCATCTGCTGACCCTGAGGCTACATTAGAGTTTGCTGACCTGAATGTACACAAGGAAAATTTTGGTACCGAGCAGACAAAAGACCATACCCTTGCAGGGGCCTGAGAAAATGTAGTAGTGATTAATGATGTACCTGTCGAACCAGGGAACAGGCCTTGTTTTCCCTATTTTATTTATTTATTTTTATTCATTTCAGGTACTTATATATCAATTTGTGCAGCGCTTTAGATATACATTGTACATTCACATCAGTCACTACCATCAAGGAGCTTACAATCTAAGGTCCCTAACTCACATTCATATACTAGGGCCAATTTAGACAGTATCTAATTAACCTACCAAGATGTCTTTGGAGTTATTTCAGCAGCAATGAGGATTTACTGTATTGTGCCTATAAAAAGAATGATGAAATTGTTGAATGGTTGGTGATCCCTAAGCCTTACAGATGGGTGGTGTTGAAAATTGCCCATGGACTCTTGTTAGGAGGTCATTTATGGGTTGAGAAAGCCACTGAAAGGGTGTTGTGCAGGTTTTACTGGCCCAGGATACAGAAAGATATTGAGAATTATTGTCAATCCTGTTTTGTGTGTCAAATGTCAGCCCCACTACCCCACTTCCGGAATCCTTTTAGTGCCCTTACCCATTATTGAAGTGCCCTTTGAGAGGATTGCAACGGACCTTGTGGGTCCACTCCCTAAGCCTGCCCAGAGTCATCAACATATTCTTGTAATCATGGATTATGCTACCCGGTACCCAGAAGCAGTTCCCTTACGCACCACATCTGCTAAGAACATTGCTAAAGAGCTGTTTGTGGTGTTCAGTTGGGTTGGGATCCCTAAGGAAGTCCTTAACCACTTTCAGACCGGACCAATTTGCTGGTCAAAGACCAGACCACTTTTTGCGATTCGGCACTGTGTCGCTTTAACTGACAATTGCGCGGTCGTGCGACGTGGCTCCCAAACAAAATTAACGTCCTTTTTTTCCCACAAATAGAGCTTTCTTTTGGTGGTATTTGATCACCCCTGCGATTTTTATTTTTTGCGCTATAAACAAAAATAGAGCGACAATTTTGAAAAAAACGCATTATTTTTTACTTTTTGTTATAATAAATATCCCCCAAAAATATATAAAAAAAATTTTTTTTCCCTCAGTTTAGGCCGATACGTAATCTTCTACATATTTTTGATAAAAAAAATCGCAATAAGCGATTATTGATTGGTTTGCGCAAAAGTTATAGCGTTTACAAAATAGGGATAGTTTTATAGCATTTTTATTAATAATTTTTTATTATTTTTTTTTTACTAGTAATGGCGGCGATCAGCGATTTTTATTGTGACTGCGACATTGTGGGGGACCCATCGGACATTTTTGACACATTTTTGGGACCATTGTCACTTATACAGTAATCACTGCTATATAAATGCAGTGATTCCTGTGTAAATGACACTGGCAGTGAAGGGGTTAACCAGTGGGTGGCAGTGTAGGGGTTAAGTGTTCCTAGGGATGTGTTACTAACTGTGGGGGGGGTTGGGCTTTCATTTAGTGAACACTGATCTCTGCTCCAATCACATGGCGCAGAGATCAGCGTCACTAGTTGCTAGGCAGAATGGAGAAATGTTGTTTACAACGGCACTTCTCCATTCGGCCGCTCCGTGAGACGATCGCGGGGATGCCTGCGGCGATCGAGTCCGCGGGTCCCGCGACCGGACTCACGGGGGTCCCGACCAGCGTGGGAGCGCGCCGCCGCCGGCGCGCTCCCGATGGCAGGGCGGCAAATTTAAAGGGACGTACATGTACGCGCATTTGCCTGCCCGTGCCATTCTGTCGACGTACAACGTCGTGCGCTGGTCGGCAAGTGGTTAAAGACCAGGGCACCCCATTTATGTCACGAAAAACGAGGGAGTTATTTAAGGTGACGCAGTTGCGAACCTCCGTGTACCACCCTCATAGGCTTGGTGGAACGCTTCAATAAAACCTTAAAGGTTATGTTAAAAAAGATTGTTGACAAGGATGGGAAAAATTGGCACTTCCTGATTCCATAATTGATGTTTGCCATCAGGGAGGTTCCCCAGTCCTCTATGGGGTGCTCTCCATTTGAGCTTCTTTATGGGAGACACCCTCAGGGACTGCTAGAAATAGCCAAGGAAACCTGGGAGGAGGAGCAGACACCCCACAAAACTGTCATTGAGCATATTGCTCAAATGCAGTACAGGATTGCAGCAATTATGCCTATGGTAAAAGAGCACTTACTGCAGGCCCATGTAACCCAACAGAGAATATACAACATGAGGACCCAACTCTGTGTTTTCTCACCTGGTGTTCCTGGCTAAGTGGCAGGATCCCTTTGAAGTAATTGAAAAAGTTGGGCAGGTCAGTTACAAAGTGTATGAACCAAATAAAAGGAAGCCCAAACAGATTTACCACATAAACCTGTTGAAGCCCTGGAAGGCTAAACTGGCATTAACTGTGAGGTCCCTCACGGTAATGCCTAAGGGTACTAAGTACCCTCTGGTCACAATTCCAGACACACTGTCCTGTTCCCAAAAACAGGAATCTAGAGTTCCTGATAAGCAATAGAGAGAAATATTCAGAGTTACCTGGTACAACTTCAACAGTTCAGCATGATATTGTTACTGAACCTGGGGTCCGTGTAAAGCTCAAATCATACCGAATTCCTGAAGCTAGAAGGAAGGACATCATTGATGAAGTTAAAAGGATGTTGGTGCTAGATGTTTTTGAGGAATCCAATAGTGACTGATCTAGCTCCATCGTGTTAGTCTCAAAACCGGATGGCACTTGGAGGTTTTGTAACGACTTCAGAAAGCTTAATGCAGTGACAAAGTTTTCCTACACTTGTTTTCCTACACTTGGAGCTACAGCGCATGAAACAGCAGCAAACATAACTGTCTTATAAGAGATACGCCACGCCACTTTTTTTTGTTTGTGGGAAAAGAGGACATCAATTTTGTTTGAGTGCAGCGTCGCATGGCCACGCAACTGTCAGTTAAATCAACGCAGTGCCTGTGGCGTGGCCTAGCACGTGGAGGAGTAAGACATGCTCTCCTTGAGCTCCGGAACCTACCGGACCATCCAAGGCTCCCAGCGCTTTCCGGAACCACTGTTATGGTCGGTAATGGGGAGGAGAGGTGAGGGAGAGGGCCATCAGACCCCCGATCTGCACAAAGATGGGGAAATTGGCAGTTTACCCAACCAGGGCCGAATCACCATGGCTCCCCTTATCCAAGATGGCGCTGTCCCGTTCATCAGGCTCTCATGCAGCTTCACAGGGAGCTGCCTAACAACACTCCACACCATACATGAGAACCAGGCAGTGCGCCAGGTCCCCTGCAGACTCAGAAAACAGATCCACCCACTCTGCTTGTCATTCCCCAGAATCACACCGCTCCTTTAGCAGCTGGGACATGGAAGCTTACATTAACGCCCTGCCAACCAGAAATTATTTTGAAGCCTATGTGCAGAGACTTGAACACTCATATAAGCAAGAGATGTCAGAACTGCACAAAGATGTTAAAAACAGGCTGGAGGAAGTGGAATACAGTGTTGAGGAGACTGTTCACACACTACAGTCGCATGAAGCCATCCTAAATGAGCATACCCTGCAGATTCAACAAATAATGTACCACCAAGATGACCAGGAAAACAGGGCCAGGCGCAACAACATACGCATCCGCAGCCTCCCAGAATCTGTTGAGACCAAAGCCCTGGCCCCTGCTGTCATTGCCATGTTTAACGAACTGCTCCAAAAAGCCAAAGACGTCCCTTTGGAACTCGATCGTGTACATAGGGCCCTTGACCCGAAAAACTCAAACCTAGAAGACCCCAGAGACGTGATTTGCGGAGTGCATTTCTATGCGGTTAAGGGTGACATAATGCAAGCAGCACGCACGCAAGAGGCCATCTACTTTAATGGCACCCAGATCTCTCTACTTCCAGACCTCTCCAAACTGACCCTGGACATGCGTCGTGCTCTCAAACCACTCACAGGAGCCCTGCAAGCAAAGAAAATCAAATACCGCTGAGGTTTCCCGTTCAACCTTTTTGCCTCCCATGATGGGAAGTCGGCGACATTCCGCACATTGGGTGATCTCCCAAATTTCCTAGGGACCTTTGAGCTTCCACAAATCCCTATTCCTGATTGGCCACTTCATGCAGCTACTCCTGGACTCCCTGTCACCTCAGGATGGCAGAAAAAATCCAAGAAGATCAAACGTTCCAGATCGGAAGTCTCCGAGTCGACAACCGGATCAACTATCACAACTCTAATGAACAAATTTTTTCTTCACATAGAACAGACCCGTGAAGCTGTCCCTGATTTCAGTTTTGTTGGGACACTACCTTGCTAACCTACCTTTTATTTTTTTATTTCCCTCATATAGGTTTTGACTTTCTACTTAGAAATGTGCACTCTTCTTAAACAAGTCTTACCCCCTGTTATATATTAACGGGGGTATTATATTATATATATTGCTCTCCCTCTACTTCCTCGGGACCCCCCCCCCTCATCTAGATATAAAAGATTGTAATATCTGAAGCTGGCAACAGGACCCTGTATGCTATCCTGTTCACATGGTCCCCTCCTGGGATTTATCGTACCAGAGGCTTACCTACTGCTTCACAAAATATCCGCAGCAATACAGGGTCCTAAGCAGTAATATTTACAAAAAAAGTTTAATGTTGTTGCCTAGTGTGTCCCTCCTACCCCCTTCCCTGGGACAACGAGCCTCACCTACAACATTACCCTCCTACCCCCCAAACCACTCCCCTCATTGCAACACAAGCCTCCCTGAAAGTCTCCTCTCTAAATTGTAGAGGCCTCATAACTCCAAAAAAGAGAAAGCAAATATTGTATTACTTTCATAAACTTCACACCCAAATCCTCCTCCTTCAAGAAACTCATTTTAGATCCAATACGATTCCACATCTCCTCCATAAGCAATACCCCTCCTGGTTCCATAGTACCAACCCCTTAGCAAAATCCAAAGGGGTTTTCATCGCCTTCCATGCCTTGTTCACACCAGATGTCCTTGACACCAATATTGACACGCAAGGGAGATATGTTTTTCTTAAACTGTCATTTGTAGTCAGAGTCTTCATTCGGAAATACGATGACCCTAACTACCAAGGCCTGAGGTGTGCCTTGGCCTGGCTGGACAGTATGCCTAAAAGAGGGCATACCCTGAATGAAGATGTATGAAATGTAAATTAAATGATGAAAGTATGGCGGAACGGGTGGGTGGGAACCCAGAAATGAGCCGACGAAGGCTCTGATGGAGGAGAGATTTAAAGCCCTCAGACTCCTCCTACAAATTCAGACTAGCCTGCGGCCAGCCTTCCAACTTGTAGTCAGAGTCTTCATTCGGAAATACGATGACCCTAACTACCAAGGCCTGAGGTGTGCCTTGGCCTGGCTGGACAGTATGCCTAAAAGAGGGCAAAAAGACACAAAGTAGGTGTGATGTTAAAGCTACAAAGAAGGCCCGCAACAACCGTTTAGTCTGGAAAATGGGAATGCCCGGCTGACTACAGAAAAGGGAGGTTACGTATGTCGCTGCAAACATGGAGGATCTCCAGCGCCCCATGAACCTGATGTAAAGAAAGGACCCCCTGCGGGACCTACAAAAATTGCCCAGCAACCAGATAAATAAACAGAAAAAGGGGTTAGGATTTCAGCCTGGTATGGCAAGTAACCTGGACGGGAGAACAAACTGTTTGTAGTGAGAGGATGGAGAAAGCGCAGACCCAAGGAATGATGCAGAGAAGGCCAACTTACTTTACCCGACACCAAGGCTAAGGTACAGAAATATGACCGCAAACCCCTAGCTTACCCATCTATTCCAATGAAGGGGAAGTTGTAAGTGGTAAGAGAGAAACTGCCTAGAGCACTAACTGGGAACTGCCATGGGAAGGAGACAGGAAGTCTGAACCACCACGAAAACCTGGCCGGTAACTGGTAGCCGTGCCAAAGAGAACATCCCCGACTTCCCCCCCTTGACGGTTAGAGAGGGTGAGCTGCAAAAATTGACAGATTGACGGGAGTCTGTAGGTCCTGAACACTGGTCATCTGATAGATACTTCATGGAATTGGCAGATGAGGCCAAATTGCCAATGCAATACCCAGCGAAAGCCATAAACATGAACCTATGAGACCATCCTGCCTTGTAAGAAACCCACTGCAAAATCTGGATAAAAACCATTGGCCAGATTGATTACCTGAGACCACACTGCCCCCAGTTCTACAAGCCACTGTGAGAAATTCCAACATCACCTGAAGGCGCACTGAGAAGAACAGGAGCGGCAGCTGAAACCTCAGTGCAAGCCTAACGGGCTATGAACCCCACCATCCTGACTAACAAATAAGAGTGCATAGAGAAACCACATGAACTGGGTTGAAGAATCCTGCACAAAACCTGCGCTGCACTGGTGAATGGAAGAGGTTGTAACAGAGTTGGGAATAACCACCTGAATACTGCCCCCCCCAGCTGAGGCCGGGAAAGGGGTACCCCAGCGATAAACTGAGCTAAGAGTTTGGAAGGGTCCCACCCCTAAAGATGGGGTGCTACCAAGCACTGAACCCCCATGTGACGGTGGAGGGATGAATGTGCACCGGCCTCCTCCGCAACCCACCCCAAGCCCTAAACAGAGAAAACACAACAAGCGAAAAGAGAACAGACAACCAACACACGAAATAACAATACCCCTACGTACCTGACAAGTATGAGGATGTAAGTGCAGAAATGACAAGACCAACAGCGCGTGAATGTGAACCTAATGCTGACACAACCCTAGTGTATGTAGTGAGTGAGCCCGAGCAACTTGCAGCGCCACGACGGGTAACTAAAAAATGAACACTCAGGGCTGAGGTACCCACAGACCGTGGTGGGTAGTAGTAAAGGTATGGTGAACGTGCTCGTATGACGTATGGTATACGGGCGAGAAGATTGTGGGACGACAATCAATTAAAAACGAAACCTCAGCCCGTATGGGTCCGTAGATGTGACGGACCCTGGATGTGCGCCCTAGCTAACAGACGTACTACGAACATCAAGCTATGACATGAAAGTTACGAACGAAAAGCTATGACAGAACAACAGAGACAGATAGCAAACAAACCCTCCGGGCTGGTGTACCCACAGACCGTGGTGGGTAGACGAACAAGAGTGAAGAAATAAGCGTGCAACGTATGACGTACGGTATACGGGCGAGAAGATTGTGGGACGACAATCAATTAATAACGAATCCTCAGCCCGTATGAGTCCGTAGACGTGACAGACCCTGGATGTGAGCCCCAGCTAACATACACTACGAACGACAATAATGCTACGAACAAAAAAGCTATGACAGAACAACAGAGACAGATAGCAACCAATCCTCAGGGCTAGTGTACCCACAGACCGTGGTGGGTAGACGTACAAGTGTGATGAAATAAGCATGCAACGTATGACGTATGAAATGCGGAGAAGATTGCGAAACGGCAATCAATTAAAACGAAACCTCAGCCCGTATGGTCCGTAGGCATGACAGACCAGGATATGAGCCCTGGCTAACAGAAATGCTACGTACAAAACGCCATGACCGAAAGCAGACAGGTAGCAAACAACCCTCCGGCCTAGTGTACCCACAAACCGTGGTGGGTAGACGTACAAATGCAAAGAAATGAGCGTGCATCGTATGACGTGTTAAGAGAGAGAAAATTATGGGACGACAATTAAAATGAAACAAACCTCAGCCCGTATGGATCCGACAGAAATGCTGGACAGAACGCTATGACAGAAATGCTGGACAGAAACGTTATGACAGAAATGCTGGACAGAACGCTACGACAGAAATGCTGGACAGAAGCGCTACGACAGAAATGCTGGACAGACGGCTACGACAGAAATGCTGGACAGAAACGCTATGACGGAAAAGCTGAACAGAAACGCTATGATGGAAAAGCTGAACAGAAACACTATGACGGAAAAAAGCTGGACCGAATGATATGACAGAAAAGCTGGACCAAACGATATGACAGAAAAGCTGGACTGAACGAAAAGCTGGACCGAACGATATGACAGAAAAACTGGGCCGAACGATCTGACAGAAATGCTGGACCGAACGATATGACGGAAACCCCTGGACAGAACGTGATGACAGAAGAACGCAGAGACAGAAACCTGGGGCCGAACGCCGTGATAAACCCCCGTGACTGAAATGGGTGCCTTGACGTGCGGGGGGGGTGCGAGAGTGCCGGGAGGTGAACAGGTGGGTGATTTCCCCCCCATGAAAACCGGGCAGCGTGTGGGCATCCCCTCCCTGGAGCATGGCGAGAGTTCCCAGGAGGTGAACTGGCTGGCAAGCGGCAAGTGGTGGGTGTAGGGTGACGCTACGACTGAAAGCTGGACAGAAACGCAATGACAGAAACGCTGTGACAGAAAATGCTGGACAGAAAACGTTATGACAGAAAAAGCTGGACAGAAACGCTGTGACCGAAAATACTGACAGAAATGTTGGACAGAAAACGCTGTGACAGAACATGCTGGACAGAAAACGCTTACAACCGAAACCTGGATAGAACGCAGCCCAGCCTTCCAACATACGACTATGATATACACAATAATCAATGTATTTTTTCCAAACCAGGACCAACTGCAGTTCCTCTCTTCAGTGACCTTGCACCTGAAGCGATTCGGCACAACCAACATGATCCTGGGACGTGACCTCAATGCTGCTTTGATACCTCGCCTAGACACCTCGACTGGTAAGTCCTCAATCTCCGCGGCCTCTCTGACCAAAATCTGGTCGCTCCTCTCTGAATTATCTCTAGTAGACGTGTGGAGAATACTGCATCCCACAACAAAGAACTACACATATTACTCTCCCGCATACTCCATCTACAGTAGGTTAGACTACATTTTAATTTCTCAATCCTTACTGGGGACCTTGTATTGTTGGATCCTTGAGGGTAGGGACCGATGTGAGTGTGCAATGTACAGGGATAGGGACAATTGTGGAAACTTTTAGGTTGAACTGGATGGACTGGTGTCTTTATTCAACCTTAATAACTATGTAACTATGTAACTATGTACTGGAATACTCCCCCACTGCCTCCATAGGCCTCACCCACTGGTCTGATCATGCTCCCATACACATGAGTTTAGGAAACATCCCCACACACAGGAAGAGATCCTCTTGGAGGCTGAATGACAACTTATTACATGACTCAGTATGTACTCAAAACATCATACAGACAATCAGGAACTTTGTCAAAGATCATACACATGATAAGACCAACCCGCTTAAAAAATGGGAAGCACTTAAATGTATTCTCAGGGACAAATTTATACAACATGGTTCCTGACTTAACCGTGCACGCACAGCGGACATATCACGCCTTCTTGACACTATAGCCTCCCTGGAAGAGTTCCACAAACGAACCTCTGACTCTAATGTACAACTAGAATTGACCAACGCCAGACGAGACCTCCTGCAAATTTTCGCAGAACTCTCTATGTCGGCAAGAGATAAGGGGCCCACTACTCTCAAGCCAATAAATGCGGCGCAACCTCGCAAATACACTCCAACCTTGACAAGCACGGAAACCCATGACCAACACAGCTAAAGCTGAAGAATTCCATCAATATTATTCCACTCTATACAACCTCAACCCCCACACAGTATCAACCATACCCCATACAGTCAAGCCATCACAAGACCTACTTGCATATATACAGGAGACCGTTCTGCCAACTATCCCAGCTTCTGACACAGAGGATTTAGATCCCCCCCTGTCCGAAGCTGAATTTCAACTCGCCATAAAAAGCCTACAAAACGGTAAGAGCCCCAGCCCAGATGGGTTCTCCCCATGTTTTTACAAGACGTTTCCGCTTATGCTGGCTCCCCTCCTAGCGAAAGCATTTGATGCCATAGATGAGACCCTCACCTCCTCCCCTACCCTACTCCAAGCCCAAATAGTAGTTATCCCGAAGCTTGGTAAGGACCCCTCTTTATGCTCCAACTACAGACCGATATCCCTCCTAAACATAGATTTGAAATTATTCACCAAAATTTTAGCAAATCGCCTTTCACCATTATTAACCGAGATAATACATAGAGACCAGCTGGGTTTTGTCCCTGGACGCAAATCCAGGGACAACACCACCAAAACTATACACTTCATAGCTTATGCTCAAAGTAACCACATACCGACCTGCCTTCTCTCCTGTGATGCAGAGGAGGCCATTGATAGGGTCAGCTGGACCTTTCTCCAAACCACCCTCTCCCAAATAGGACTTGGCCCAAACATGCTCTCACGTATTGCATGTCCCTGTACTCCAAACCCTCCGCCACAATTCTAGTAAATGGAACCTAAGCAGAAAATCTCACGATTTCCAATGGCACCAGGCAGGGCTGTCCCCTTTCCCCTTATCTGTTTAACTTGGTAATTGAGCACCTAGCCCAAGCCATCAGGGAAACCCAAACATACATGGTATACAAACCCCCTCTTCCCAGTATAAACTCTCCCTATACACGGACGACCTCCTCCTTTATGTGACTCGACCCCATATCAGCATTCCATCCATACTCACAGAGATACACCGGTTTGGCCGCTTTAGCAACTATAAGCTGACCATCTCCAAAACAGAAGCACTGAACCTCTACTTACAACAATCTACCCTCTCCTTCCTTAAAACCAACTTCTCCTTTCAATGGTAAACAAAATCCATATCATACCTAGGAACAGCTATCCCAACACGCACTACAGATATACTGTATAGGCACTAAACTTTAACCCATTACTCACAAAACGTAGGCGCCTCACAGAAAGCCATGGTTTGGCTGCATGAACACATTAAAAATGGACATACTCCCCAAACTATTATATTTATTTCAGGTCCTAGCAATTGCTCTCCCATCTGCCTTCTTCCACACTCTTCGCTCCATGGCCATCAGATTTGTTTGGAAGAGTAACCACCCATGACTGAAACACAAGCTTCTATGCTCCCCTATTTCTAAAGGCGGGACAGGCCTTCCAGATTTTGAACTCTATCACACGTCAGCACTGGTCCCCCAAGTTCTGGAATGGTTCCCCCCTCCTTTAACCAAAGCCTCCACCCTGGTGGAACAAGAGCTGTAATTAGTCGACCTCCGAGCACTTCTCTGGGACCACGATCGGAGTTACAAATCTCTCCCAATGCTGTCTTCCCTCACTAAGGATGCCTTAGCAATCTGGTACCGAAGAATGGAGGGCTCCTCGTTATCTACTGAACCGAGCCCGCTCTCTCTGCTATTTGATAATCCAGCCCTCCCTGTAGGCAGGTCAACCCAAACTCTAGACAATTACAATAGAACCTCCTGGTCCACAGCACAAGAATTCATCCACAATACCCTGGGCACCTATGTGATGGACAGCACCAATACAATCTCCAATATAACATGGCTTACCCATCTACATTTGTCCTCCTACTGTAAGAAAATCCATGACTCCAAATAGATTCATAGACCCCTGACGAGCTTTGAACAATTATGCACACTCTCAGAAACCCCCAGGCACACCCTCTCACTGATCTACAAAATTATACTAGATCATACTCATGGCGCCCTACCCAAATACACAAAAACTTGGTCAGAGAAGCCGGGGAGAGACATATCAGAGGTAGAATGGAGTAAAGCCTTTCTCTTTACCCACAAATCATCTATCTCGTGCTACATTCAGGAAAAAAAATACAAGCTGGTATCTAGATGGTATCGTGTGCCCACCAACCTCAGGATCATGTTCCCCTCGGTCAACTGAGGTAATTCTGCAAAAGGTACGTACAAACACATCTGGTGGGATTGCGATGAGATCCAACCATTTTGGGCTCAGATCTTCCAAATCTATACCGAAATGTACGACAAGCCTCTCATTCCCTCCCCACTCATTGACCTCCTTTCCATACTACCTGGTACTGTTAAATCTCAAAAGCACAGCCTCCTAAAATGTTTCCTCAGTGCAGGTAGGCAGCTAATTCCCAGACACTGGAAAATTACCTCCCCCCATCTCTTATAGAATGGGTGAGAGAGATAAACGACATTATGCTTATGGAGGAGATGCAAGCCAAATACCTAGATAAATATGCAAAATTTTCCTTTATCTGGAGCATCTGGAGGACTTACTCTACCTCAGATAAACTAAAGCACAGACTCTCAACAGCAAGCACCCCTTGAGACGCCAACTCACCTCCAAAACAGTGTTCCCGTGTCCTGGCATGGCAACACCTGAGTAGACGGAGGCTCGCTGTCTCCTTACCCTCCCTCCCACCTTTCTTCCCCCCCTTTACCCAAACTTCCCCTTTTCCAACACTAATTCCCCCCCCCACTTCTATAGCTTCTATCTTTCCCTAACCTATATATTTCTGGTTATATATAGCCATACTACGAAATCATATGTATCCTAGTCCCTAAATATGAGCACTTAAATCAGTCCTGAGACTTGAAAGTACACCACCACTGTTGTACAGACAAATCTCCCAAGTCTTGCTCAGGTATATCAATTTCCATCGGCTTCTGGGTTCAGCAGGTTCCCAATGGGCGCCTAGTCCGTTGGAAATTGCACTTGCATTAATGTTAGTACAATGTTTGAAACCCTACCTCAATGATTCTTTCTCAGGCTATGTACATAAAAGACATAGAATGTACTACTTATTGTATAATTTGTAACTGTTTTACCAGAAGGCACCTGGTCTGTTCATTTCTGATTAAATATGTGTTGAAAAACAATAAAAATGTATTGAACCCAAATCGATGCAGCGCCGAATCGCAAAAAATGGCCTGGTCATTCAGCAACCAAATCTTCCGGGGCTGAATTGGTTAAGCAGTTTATGGGGAAGCTGACAAACTGTAGGCTTGCTCAGCCTGGTAGTAAAGGACTGCATTTTGTATAGGTAGGGCCGCTAGGTTTTTGTTTGGCTATTTTTGTTCTGTTTTCCTGAAACACTGTACAGCACCTGCATATAAAAAACTTGTATATTTCACCAATAAACACTGCACTGTGTGTCACTACCTCACCAAATTTGGTATCTGTGCCTGAAAGACTGCTTATCCCAGAGAGTGTTGTACCTGCTACCTGTCCCCCAGGTTATAGGGGTACCTCTACACTTACAGTGGTGTGAAAAAGTGTTTGCCCCCTTCCTCATTTCCTGTTCCTTTGCATGTTTGTCACACTTAAGTGTTTCGGAACATCAAACCAATTTAAACAATAGTCAAGGACAACACAAGTAAACACAAAATGCAATTTGTAAATTAAGGTGTTTATTATTAAAGGTGAAAAAAAATCCAAACCATCATGGCCCTGTGTGAAAAAGTGATTGCCCCCTAAACCTAATAACTGGTTGGGCCACCCTTAGCAGCAACAACTGCAACCAAGCGTTTGCGATAACGTGCAATGAGGCTTTTACAGGGTCCTGGAGGAATTTTGGCCCACTCATCTTTGCAGAATTGCCCTAATTCAGTTACATTAGAGGGTTTTCGAGCATGAACGGCCTTTTTAAGGTCATACCACAACATCTCAATAGGATTCAGGTCAGGACTTTGGCTAGGCCACTCCAAAGTCTTCATTTTGTTTTTCTTCAGCCATTCGGTGGTGGACTTGCTGGTGTGTTTAGGATCATTGTCCTGCTGCAGAACCCAAGTTCATTTCAGCTTGAGTACACGAACAGATGGTCGGACATTCTCCTTCAGGATCTCTTGGTAGACAGCAGAATTCATAGTTCCTTTTATCACGGCAAGTCTTCCAGGTCCTGAAGCAGCAAAACAGCCCCAGACCATCACACTACCACCACCATATTTTACTGTTGGTATAATGTTCTTTTTATGAAATGCAGTGTTCCTTCTACGCCAGATATACTTGGACACACACCTTCCAAAGAGTTCCACTTTTGTCTCATCGGTCCACAGAATGTTGTCCCAAAAGTCTTGGGGATCATCAAGATGTGTTGTGGAGAAATTGAGACGAGCTTTGATGTTCTTTTTGCTCAGCAGTGGTTTTCTCCTTGGAACTCTGCCATGCAGGCCATTTTTGCCCAGTCTTTTCCTGATGGTGGAGGCATGAACGCTGACCTTAACTGAGGCAAGTGAGGCCTGCAGTTCCTTGGACGTTGTTGTGGGGTCTTTTGTGACCTCTTGGATGAATCGTCGCTGCGCTCTTGGGGTAATTTTGGGCGGCCGTCCACTCCTGGGAAGGTTCACCACTGTTCCATGTCTTCGCCATTTGTGGATAATGGCTCTCACTGTGGTTCGCTGGATTCCCAAAGCTTTGGAAATGGCTTTATAACCCTTTCCAGACTGATAGATCTCAATTACTTTCTTTCTCAATTGTTCCTGAATTTCTTTGGGTCTCGGCATGATGTGTAGCTTTTAAGGATCTTCTGGTGGACCTTACTGTGTCAAGCAGCTCCTATTTAAGTGATGCCTTGATTGTGAACAGGTGTGGCAATAATCAGGCCTGGGTGTGGCTAGAGAAATTGAACTCAGGTGTGGACAACCACAGTTATAGTATGTTTTAACAAGGGGGGCAATCACTTTTTCACACAGGGCCATGATGGTTTGGATTTTTTTTCACCTTTAATAATAAACACCTTCATTTACAAATTGCATTTTGTGTTTACTTGTGTTGTCCTTGACTATTGTTTAAATTGGTTTGATGTTCCGAAACACTTAAGTGTGACAAACATGCAAAGGAACAGGAAATGAGGAAGGGGGCAAACACTTTTTCACACCACTGTACATAGACCCAGTGAAGTGACTAGCCTCAGGCGATGCACAAAGAAATCCTCCAACATATATTTTACCTTTTTATTTGCAGCCCTCTCTCCTCTACAGCCTTCTAAAACAAACAGATCAAAGGATTTTTCTCAGTTTTATCAGGCAGGGGTCAGGGGATCTAAGGCCACACACACCGCAGAACTAGAGCATAGAGCTACAGTGTAATGTGATAACTGAATAGAGGGAAAAGACACACTTTGTATGCCCCCCCCCCCAAATACTTACTATGTCCTCTACTCAATCCAGGGCTATGCTTGTCTGTAGCGGCTATTTCCTCTAACTCCCCCTGCATTCACAGGACAGAGGCAGCAGCGGGAGTCATTGGCTCCTGCTGCTGTCAATCAAATCATGTGAGGAGGGAGAAAAGGGTGGGGCTTAGTCGTGCTGTGTGTGTTTATAGATGCCCACAGATGCACAAAGCCCAGCGTGTGAGCGAGTAGGCAGGTGCACCCTCATAGGAAGCTGATTCATATGGTGGCACACAGAAAGTTAGAGAAGAAGAGGAGCTGAGAGCCCCAGCAAAGGACCCCAGAAGAGGAGGTTTACAAATGTTTTATGATAAACCAAAAAGTGCAACACCCTATGGTCAGCAGTGATGTAACTAACGGAGTTAAAGTAAACGGCTTTACTTAACGCCGTTGCTTTAGAGGGTAACGAGTAATCTAACTGATTACTCTTCCCCTCATGGTAACGCCGTTCCCATTACTTGGGCGGCGTTACCGCAATTACATCTACCGCCACTAGGGGCGCACCCGCTGCAATCCGCTCTGTGTACAGATCTGTACAGTGGAGGGGAGAGATCGGATGGCAGCAGCTCTGTGGGCTGCATCTGTAGTGCCCACAGCACTGCTCTGTGACAATTGCAGTCACAGCCATCCCTCCATACCCTGCCAATACTCTGCAATTCCCTGCAAACACTCTGCAATACCCTGCCAATACTCTGCAATACTCTGCAATACTCTGCAATACCCTGACAATACTCTGCCATACCCTGCCAATACTCTGCAATACCCTGCAATACCCTGGAATACCCTGCCAAGACTCTGCAATACTCTGCCATACCCTGTCAATACTCTGCTATACCCTGCCAATACTCTGCAATACTCTGCAATACCCTGCCAATACCCTGCCAATACTCTGCAATACCCTGACAATACTCTGCAATACCCTGACAACACTCTGCCATACCCAGCCAATACTCTGTCATTCCCAGCCAATACTCTGCAATACCCTGCCAATACCCTGCAATACCCTGCCAATACTCTGCAATACCCTGACAATACTCTGTCATACCCAGCCAATACTCTGACATACCCTGCCATACTCTGCCATACTCGGTAACACCCAGCCCTACTCTGCCATACTCTGCAATACTCGGTAATACCCAGCCATACTCGGCGATACCCAGCTGTACCCAGCCATGTTCAGCCATACTCAGCCAATATTACAGTGGGGGAGATGATGTGGATATTACAGTGGGGGAGATGTATATTACAGTGGGGGAGATTGTGTATATTACAGTGGGGGAGATTGTGGATATTACAGTGGGGACTATACGGCGGTGGAATTTTCACAGGTTTTGGCGAATTCAATTATTATTTGCTGATCCGAAAAATGATCCGATCCGTGACTCTGATCCGAGAAATGATCCTATCCGTGAGTTTGTGGGGGACAGATGTACAGAGGGGAAACAGATATATGTGTGTGGGGGGATGACAGATGTGTAGTGGGGTACAGAGGGGGAACAGATATAAGTGTGGGGGGGAACAGATGTGCAGGGGGTACAGAGGGGAAATAGACTTGCAGGGGGGAACGTGCCCCTTGCTTACAGTAATACTAGACCCGCCCCTTAGAATATAAAAAAAAAGTCACAGTTACTTTGCTGAGTAACTAATTACTTTTCCAATGTAGTAACTGAGTTACTAGCGCAATTACTTTTTGGGAGAAGTAATTTGTAACTTAACTAATTACTTTTTTAAAGTAAGATGACAAACACTGATGGCCAGTGGTCCAGGTTCAACACTTAATATCCATGGGGTCCACCTTTCACTTCAAAGAGTGATTTAAATGGATATGGCATATGATTTTGTCACATATTTTCATTTGCCAAGACTTCTTGACCCCAAATAGCTGCATGTGAATAGCCTCTGGCTTCTGTACAGTACATAAACAATATTCAATCACTTGTACTAGGTCTGTACTAGGTACTAGGTCTGTACTAGGTCTTGTACTAGGTCTATTTTAAAAAAAGGACCCCTACCATCCATTTTAAGATCTAAAAATTAACAATACAGTGTCATTTATCTGTATAAAAAATCCCCCAAAATGTTGATGTTATAGAACGTATGTGCACCAGCTGAAAACACTAGTACTAGTCCTCTTTTTAACAAGACTCCTAACATCCATTTTTAAATCTAGAAATAAAGATAATATTTTCACACACCACAACACTCAGAATATGGTTATGCCTAAATTTGCAGTCTTAAATATGTTGTAGTAGGCCCCATTTTGAAAAGGACCCATAACATCTATTGTAAAATCTAGAAATAAACGTTACTGTGTCATTTATTCTGTGCTTGATTAGCTTTACTGTGGGTGACATTAGGCGTCTAACAGACCACAATTTCCCCTTTACAAGAAATTGTCCTATACATTATGCTATCATACACTGTAGAGAACAATTGGTCGCATAGTCCCCCATGCGAAAACAATAAAGTTAAAGGATCACCATTTTAAAAAATGAAAATGTTTCGCAGATAATTTTTTTTTACAATTACAATTATTGCAATGCAGAGCTTCTCCTGCAGACTGTAATGCCGTGTACACACGATCGGAATTCCGACCAGAAAAAGACAGATGAGAGTTTTTCAGCGGAAAAAAATGCGACCGTGTGTATGCTCCATCGGAATTTAGCTGTCCGAATTTCCGCCAGCCAAAAATTGATAGCATGTTCTCAATTTTTCAGACGGAAAAACTTTCTATCGGTAATTCCGATTGTGTGTATGCAATTCCAACACGCCAAAAATCACGCATGCTCAGATTCAACTACGAGACAGAAGCTATTGGCTACTGGCTATTAAACTTCCTTTTTGTAGTCCCGTTGTACGTGTTGTACGTCACCGCGTTATAAACGAAATAACGGAATCGGAATTTGATGTGACCGTGTGTAGGCAAGACAGCTTGAGCCGAATTCCGTCGGAATTCCGTTGGGAAAACCATCAGAGCTTTTTCCAACGAGAATTCCAATCGTGTGTACACGGCATTAGTGTAAGCCGTCTGCTCATGACTTGTAGTTACACAATGACAGAAAGAATCAAGGAACTACCTGGAGTGCTCAACAGCACCCTAGTAGTTCATTGTTAACTACCAGCCATCAGCCGCAAAGATATTTGTAGTTCGTACATTCATTCACAGAACTCTATGAATGAATGATGCAGTCATGTGGGCGGATCCCTGCATAGCCACACTCTTTTCAAATAGTGACAGCAGTGACAGCAGGTGAACAGAGAAGATCCCCAGCCTGCTGTCACAGGGAAGTAGCTGTAGGAGTGGGAACATGTTACAGGCATACCCCATTTTAGAAACCAATGAGCTTCCAGGTTTTATTACCAAAACTTAATTGAACAAGCTGGGATTAGAAGCTCATTGGTTTCTATGCAGAAGGGAGCCTGATTTTACACTTTCCAGCTTTAGTAAATAAACCTCATTGTGTATTTAAAAGTGGGGTATGCCTGTACATGCTCCACCCTAAAAACGGGTGGAACACATAACATGTTCCATAAGGTGAACCTAACCTATATTGTGATATTTAAACCTAAAAACAAAAATGCTATATATTGTTGCTTACCAATTATTAGATGTGGTGTCTGCATTTGTTTTATTTTAGGCCTTTTCCCCTTTTTTTCACCTCTTAATCCTGCTAGTAAGCCCTTGTACACACACGGTCGGACATTCCGAAGGAAAATGTCCGATTGGACCATGTTGTCGGATAATCCGACCGTGTGTGGGCTCCATCGGACTGTTTCCGTCGGAATATCCGACGGCCCAAGTTTTCCAGCTTGGCTGTAAAATTTTCTGACAACATGATCCAATCGGACCTTGTCCGATCATGTGTAGAGAATTCCGATTGGACAAAGTGCCACGCATGCTCAGATCAAATTCCTACACCAAAGCTATTGGCTACTAGCCTGAACGTAGTCCCGTCTTAACGAAATAAAGTCACCACGTTCTGAACGATCGGATTTTCCGTCAACTTTGTCAGACCGTGTGTATGCAACAGTTTCAGACAAAATCTGTTGGACAAAATCTGACGGACAAAATTTGACGGATTTGGTTGTCGGAATGTCCGACCGTGTGTACAAGGGCTTAGTCTGTTATTTTTCAGCTTTCTTCACAGACCAAGCTATTCAACAAAAGGAAGCATTATTAATTTATATATTGTAAAACCTTTACCCCAAAAGCTAATAAAAAATAAACTGCTGCTGTAACGGCTTAAAAAGTGTTAGCTGGAGTTCATCATTAATTTGTTAGTCAAGTCCAGGGGCGGACTGACCACTCAAGGCACCGTCCAAGGACACAAGGTCAGTATGGGGTCCCATGAGAGGCTAAACATGTGTCATATGGGGGAAGTATATTTAGATCTGTCTAAATAATGTGTCTGTGCAAAAACCAGGCCCTATTATTCAGACATGAATGTGGCTCAGTGCAGGGTCTGGCAGGAGAGTGAAGAGAGCCCAGGATAGGAGCAGATGAGGAGGCAAGATGAGAGGGGGACTGCCGGTAATGTGAGGAGGCGGGGGCACCCGATTTGATGCCAGAAATATCTCTCCTGTGCAGAAGTGGCAAAGCCCAGGCTGTGATCTTTCCTCAATACATGCAGCTGGTGATGGAGCTGGCAGGAAGGTGAGAGGAGTCCCTGACTGTGTGACATGACTAGTGATCAGAGAACCCTGCTGATGGGTACATTACAGGTATTTGAAAGTTGTAGAATATTATATAGGTGTAGTTTTGAGGGGTGTCTCCTGGTGTAGTATTGGGCATAGGGAAGTCCCCCTTCTCTCTCTCACCCCCTCATAATCCCTCTTACTCTCACCCCCTATCCCCCTCTCTCGCTTTTACACCCCCTCTATCTCACCCCCTCTCTTTGTCTCTCACACTCAACCTCTCTGTCTCTCACTCACACCCCTCTCTTCCCCCTCTATCTCTCCCTATCCTTTCCCACTTCTCACCTCCCTCTCTCTCCCCCACCCTCCCCTTTCTCCTACTTTCCCATTTCTCTCTTTTCCTCCTATTCCTACCTCTCCTCCTCCTTCTCCCCCCCCCCCCCCCCCCCACCCCCATCTCTCTCCCTCCACCTCCTCATCCTCTCTTTAGGTTCTAATAGTAGTTTCTGGCATACAAGTGCATCTCGTAAAATTAGAATATCATCAAAAAGTTAATATATTTCAGTAATTCAATTCAAAAAGTGGAACTCATATGTCTTATATAGATGTGTTACACACAGAGTGATATATTTTAAGCATTTCTTTCTTTTCTTTTGATGATTATGGCTTACAGCTAGTGAAAACCCCAAATTCTATATCACGGAAAATTTGAATATTACATAAGACCAATAAAAAAAAGAATATTTAATACAGGAATATTGGCTTACTGAAAAGTATGTACATGTACAGTATAGTATGCACTCAATACTTGGTCAGGGCTCCTTTTGCAATAATTTATTGCATCAATACGTCATGGAGGCGGTCAGCCTGTGGCGCTGCTAAGGTGTTATGAAAGGTCAAGTTGCTTTGATAGTGGCCTTCAGCTCATCTGCATTGATGGGGCTGGTGTCTCTCATCTTCCTCTTGACAGTACCCCACAGATCTCTATAGGATTTAGGTCAGGCGAGTTTGCTGGCCAGTCAAGCACAGTGATAGCATGATCATTAAACCAGGTATTGGTACTTTTGTCAGTGTGGGCAGGTGCCAAGTCCTGCTGGAAAATGAAATCACAATCTCCATAAAGCTGATCAGCAGAGGGCAGCATGAAGTGCTCTAGAATTTCCTGGTAGAGGGCTGTGCTGACTTTGGACTTGATTAAACATAGTGGACCAACACCAGCAGATGACATGGCTCCCCAAATTATCACTAACTGTGGAAACTTCATACTGGACCTCATACAACTTGGATTCTGTACCTCTCCACTATTCCTCCTGTTGTGGAAATTTGATTGAGGTGAACATTTTATTCTAGGATGTGTGTTTTATAGATTGTCATCTGTCTCCCTGTGTCTGGTTTAATCGAGGAGCGCTCTAGCAGAGCGCACTTGGGTCAAATCGAGACCAGTGGTAAAAACGGTCAGTATGAAAACCTTCTCATGGGATGTGAGACGTGTTCTCTGTGTCTGTGGATGTTTGTTGGCTTATAGGTACCAAGCGCAATGCGCTGGGCTTCTTGCCTTCAAATGACTGTGCGCATTCGAGAAGCGAAGTTCACATAACGAGATAAACATATTTTTCTATAACTGCGTGGCTACGTTATCCCTTTTGGATACATATCTGCTTTAATAAGAGGACATTGGTATCTGCCTTGTTAATATACTAGTACCGTATATTGACAACACCAATAGCAATGTCCGTGCAGATTGTCTCAAGCCTGCAAGAATCAGTAGAATGAGCTCACTACATACTGTTTACTTTGAAACATTATTGTCTGTGCTCCATGCTGACTAAAAGGGGGTGTGTGCACTTCCTCTTGTGAGTGCCCTCCCCTTTAATGTATGTCATTTCCTGTGATGTCATTTTCTGTATTGAGGAAGTGCCTGTTGTGGGCAATCACTTCCTGTTTTGCCTCGTACACACGATCAAACAATCCGGTGGAAAATCCGCCCGTGTGTAGGCTCCAGCGGACTTTTTTTACCCAAAAGTCCGGCGGACTAAGAAAGTATTTTTGCACTCCAATCTGTCCGCCGGACTCACATTTCGGCGGACAGTACGGCCGTGTGTGTAGAAGTCTGCCGTACTTTTAAAATGAACAGACTTTTCCCGCCCGGAGAAAAGTTCGCTCACTTTGAGCACGTCTCCAGGTAGCCGGGGCCAGCGAAGGAGGCGTCGCTGGCCCCGTCACCTGGTATGGACTTAAAGTGGAAGTAAACTCCCCTATCGTTTTCAGCCAAGGAAGCTGCCATCTTTGCCTCTGTTTAATCTTCAACTGCTATGGTGCTGCACATGTGATTCGTTATGACACCAGACATTGGATGGTTTGATAGTTTGGTTGAGAGCACAGCCAATGTGCAGTTAGCATTCCCGGCATGCCTTTTTTTTAAATCGATGGGTTTACTTCCACTTTAAAGGGGAATCCCTACGCCGAAAAATCGGCGTGGGGGTCCCCACCTCGGTCCATATCAGACCCTTATCCGAGCACACTACCCGGCTGGCCAGGAAAGGGGGTGGGGACAAGCGGGCGCCCCCCCTCCTGAGCCGCACCAGCACGGGGGGTGCCTTGGGGAAGGGGGGCCGCGCGGCCCCCCCACCCCAAATCACATTGTCCCCATGTTGATGAGGACAAGGGCCTCTTCCTGACAACCCTGGCCGTTGGTTGTCGGGGTCTGCGGGCAGGGGGCTTATCGGAATCCGTGAGCCCCCTTTAATAAGGGGGCCCCCGGATCCCGGCCCCCCACCCTATGTGCATGAGTATGGGGTACAATGTACCGCTACCCATTCACCTGTAAAAAAAAAGTAAAAAAAAACACAACACACAAGGGTTAAAATAGTTTATTGCACAGCTCCGGGGGTCTTCTTCCGTCTTCGGGGGTCTTCTTGCCGGACTCTTCTGCTATCTTCTGCTAGCTCTTTTACTAGTGGAGGAGCTCGGCTCTCTTCTTCGCCGCCGCCCTCTTCTTCCGACTTCGGTGGTCTTGTCCCCCTCTTTGGTTCTTCTTGCCGGGCCACCACACCTTCTTCTAGCTCTTTTACAAGCGGTGGCCCGGTCTTCTGTCGCCACTGCCGCCTCCTTCTGTTCTTCTGTTCTTCTTCTTCTTCCCTTATATAGGGACTCACCGGATGATGTCCCCGCCCATTATGATGTTACAGTCCCAGAGGATGCTGGGACTGTGACATCATAATGGGTGGGGACATCATCCGGTGATGTCCCTATATAAGTCGCCGCATGTCCTGTCATAGCGACCAGAGGCAGCGACGAGGCAACATCTCCAGAAGAGGAGAAGAGAAGAAGAGAAGAACAGAAGACAGCGGCGACAGAAGACTGGGCCACCGCTTGTAAAAGAGCTAGAAGAAGGCGTGGTGGCCCGGCAAGAAGAACCGAAGAGGGTGACAAGACCCCCCAAGTCGGAAGAAGAGTGCGGCGGCGAAGAAGAAAGCCGAGCTCCTCCGCTAGTAAAAAAGAGCTAGCAGAAGGTAGCAGAGGAGTCCAGCGAGAAGACCCCCGAAGACGGAAGAAGGCCCCCGGAGCTGTGCAATAAAGTATTTTAACCCTTGTGTGTTGTGTTTTTTTTTTACTTTTATTTACAGGTGAATGGGTAGGGGTACATTGTACCCCATACTCATTCACATAGGGTGGGGGGCCGGCATTTTAAAAGTACGGCGGATAGTCCGGCGGACTTAGTACGCCGTATTAGTCTGCTACAAAAGTACCGTGTGTGGGCAAGTAGCTCATTCGGAAAGTCCGGCGGACAGTCCGGCAGACTAAGTCCGCCGGATAGTCTGCTACGTGTGTACGCGGCATTTGTCATTCTTTTGGTGATAATAAAAAGTACATGCTGGGCCCCCCCGGGGGGGGGGGGGGGCAGTCAGGCTGATGGAACTGAGAACGTAAGAAGGATGGTCATGTCTGTTCATTGGGATGAATGTGTTGAAAGGTAAGCTAAAGTATTATATCATTAAGACGGAAATAGGTGCTTATATGAGCAAAGTAGATGTGGCTGTGTGCATAGCATACAGCCAGATTGCTATTACAATCCAGACTCTGGGACTTTGATTTCCAAATGAAATGCAAAATTGTTCACAGGCAGTGTTCTTCTATTGCTCAGGGGGCCCCATGAGTTGTCAGTCCACCCCTGGTCTAAATCTGAAGTCTAAATCTGCTTGTGCATCTAACAGTACCCAGTCTCCAGATTGGCAATTATGTTATCCAAAGGTGTCTCCATTGCTCATCTATCCAGAGTGGATACTCCCTAAGACAGAAAGTGTGTTACTGGTAGGCTCACCAAGTGAAAATAAAGGTTTAAAAAGAACCTAAAAAGAAACCTAAAAAGAAAAATACAGCCATGAAATTTAAGGCTTGGTAAGCTGTAATATATCACATTTTTGTTTCTGGGTTTATTACCATTTTAAGTAAAAAAAAAAAAAAAGTACACCCTCTCCAGGTACCCCTATGTATGAAAACCTTAGGTTTACTTAGAATCCTCCAGAGAGAGGCTTCACATATTTAAAACATCTACTATCAATAAAAAGAGCACAGTCACCTATTCTCCTAAGTATTAAGCAAGAACAGAGGGCAACAAATGGAAAACATAACACCACAACAGAACACAGAATGGGAATCCCTGCTGTCCTGGAAGATTCATGGAAATTCATGGAAATTGAGTTTCCAGGTAACTAACTCTGTTTTCCAAAATCCTCTCAGGACAGCTTATGAGAGGACATGAAAGGAACCTAGAAATACCCATTAGGGTGGGGCTACTTCTTGAACTATTCCATGGGGCTAAGTCCTGACAGAAGAGCATGGGGCTAAGTCCTGACATCCAGATGTGTTGTACTATCATATGAAAATAGGAATAGATGGCAGCCCAGGAGGGGCAAACCACTAATTATCTGCCCATGCTGAGGCCAAAGACCTGTGAAATGACCTCCGCTGGGAGGCTCTACTTTTAAAATGATGTGCAGTATGCACCAAAATGCGGCGCCTCATTTGGGTCCTATGAAGAGTACCAAAAGGCTACTTAATTTTTTCCATCATATGGATTTCTAAAAATAAAATAGTCTGGCTCTGAGTTAATCTAAGCATGAAGGAGATGCTTCTAGGTTTTGAAAATAGGAAAGGAATTACCGAATCTTCAGCCCCATAGCTTGGGTGAATTTTATTCAGACCTTCAGATCTACTATAATGACTATTAAGTTCAGGCAAACTGTACATTAGGATTTCATGATAACTATACCAAAACTTTCACTGCAACTCCTGATCTGGCCAAATAGCTACTTGCAACACGGTCTTAAAAATAATGTACTTTACATCTCAAAAATAGCTAGATCGCCAATCATTCAATATGCAGTGCATTGTCACATGTGGGTGAAGGATTTGGCCCTGCTCATTGTTGACTGGGAGTATCCTATGAAGAGTCAGTGAAGCATAACGACACTGAGGGACCTTTGGCCATAAAGGGCTGCAAGGATAATCCTCACTGCCCCCCCCCCCCCCGTACTTGTGGACCAAGTCAATAGGGAATATAAGCCTGCACCACAAATAATCTAGGAATGTGCCTGGCCACAATCTTTTCCTCTAGGTAAATTGATTTTCAGACTTTCCTGTCACCTTCCTAGCAGACAAGTTGGTAGCAACTATGAAAACCTGAGTTCTTTACAATACTAAACTGCATGTGAGTGATACGTGAGGACAATCTGATAGTAAATGACTGCATATGCATACAAAATCTTGGTCCTCAAGCAGATACAATGATAACTCACGCCTACATCAGGGTTCTCCAGGCTTTCTAAGCGAATTACCAATTTACTGTCCTTCAGGTTTTTTAGTGGGCTGGACTGTGTTCAGTGGAAGCAAGAAATGCCCCATCATTGGTTTTAATGGGGGGGAATAGTGCATTATTGATGCTATCAGTGGGAGGAATGGTGTCCCATCAATCGTTTCAGTGGAAGGAGTAGTGCCCCATTGATGCCGTCAGTGAGAGGAAGGGTGTCCCATCATTGGTGTCAGTTTGAAGAGTTGTGCCCCATCATTGGTTTCAGTTGGAGGAGTAGTGCACAAAGGGCCAGATAAAGGTAAGCAAAGAGCCACATCTGGCCCCTGGGCCACAGTTTGGAGACCTCTTCCCTACATAATAACCTACATAAGAGTGGTACCTATGGGCACATAGATGATAGGCTCTTGTATTACCTAGGAGAACTCTGCCCCTGATGTTATACATGTGCAAAATGCCCTATGGCATATGACTTTCCTCACATTTATATGATATGACATCTGTGTGAGTTTCCTGTATATCCAAGTTCCCGATACACCTAATGGTACTGTAAATGCACTGTTAAGCAGAAAGGAGCTAGGTAAATAATGAACATGACTATTTTACACATGACAGGAAAGACAAAGGAAATACAAATTACTGTAAGATAAGAGTTTGACAGCTGCAGTGTGCATGAGGCCTAAGTCCTGTTAAAACTCTCAGATTCAGGACTGCTGAATTCTCTAATTTACTCACCTCTATTTCAATACCCATGGCATAAAGGCTTTTGGGAAACCTGAATTGTATCAGGAGGAGGCTTGCACATTGGAAAACTCCCATGATTAGCCCTACCAAGCTATATAACCTCAGTTCAGAGTTCCAAAAGTACATGATTTGTAATAGTTACATTGGTGTCCTTTTATGAAGCAGTGAAATCTATTCACTGCTTCATTCTCCGGCATTCACAGAGGAGATCTTTCTCCTCTGTATGCCAGTTTATAAAGCGAAGTAGATCGCTTCACCCTTGGAGAAGTGAAGCAATCTACAAACGCTTCTAACACTGGAGAACGGCCCCTAATACTGCACTCTCGTGAGACTTTACGAGATTACAATACTAGAAATTCACCGATACACAGAGATGTCAATTTATTAAGCAGTGATAAATTATCACAGCTCAATACACTGACACATGGTGTGATTAATCTTAGTAAAATAAAGAGTCCCCCTACATAATATATGCATGTATACACACACAGACATTATATATACACACACATTTTATATATATATATATATGTATGTATATGTATACACATAAATATGACAGGAGGGCATGGTTACAGTGTTGGGGGGTCTGAACGAGGCATAAGGAAGTTAATTATCTTCCTCTTTCCCCCTCAGAACCCCCCACATTCCCTCTTTACTCCCTGATTCTCCACCTCTGAGCTGGTGAATCCGGGAGTGTGAATTCTGACACAGATCGCCAGTGAAGCAGTCAGATTCATTCAATGAGGATTCTCAGTGAGCGGAGATAATCGGCGGGAGAACAAGTTCAAACACTTCTCCCCCCGATTATCTCTGGTTCATAAACTGTTTATGGGCTGTGATCAGCGGCGATCCTCGGGATCACTGCTGATCACTGCTTCATAAACGGACACCTAATGCCGCGTACACACGAGCGGACTGTATGGCGTACTTAGTCTGGCGTACTTTCCGCCAGACTGTCCGTCGGACTTTCCGAACGGGCTACTTGCCCACACACGGCACTTTTTGAGCGGACTAATACGACGTACTAAGTCCGCCGTACTATCCGCCCTACTTTTGAAATGAACGGACTCGCCCACACACGCGGAGCAAAGTCCGCTCATTTCGAGCGCGTCTCCAGGTAGGCGGGGCCCGCGAAGGAGACGTCGCTGGCCCCACCGCCTGGTATGGACTTAAAGGGGAACCCCAACGCCGAAAAAAATCGGCGTGGGGGTCCCCCCCAAGTCCACAGCAGACCCTTGTCTGAGCACGCTACCCGGCCGGCCAGGAAAGGGGGGCGAGCGAGCGCCCCCCCTCCTGAGCCGTACCAGGCACCTTGTGCGAGCGAGCGCCCCCCCCCCACCCCAAAGCACCTTGTCCCCATGTTGATGAGGACAAGGGCCTCTTCCCGACAACCCTGGCCGTTGGTTGTCGGGGTCTGCGGGCGGGGGGCTTATCGGAATCCGGGAGCCCCCTTTAATAAGGGGGCCCCCGGATACCGGCCCCCCACCCTATGTGAATGAGTATGGGGTACAATGTACCCCTACCCATTCACCTGTAAAAAAAAAGTACTTGGGGGGGACCCCCACGCCGATTTTTTTCAGCGTTGGGGTCCCCTTTAAGTCCATACCAGGCGGCGGGGCCAGCGACGTCTCCTTCGCGGGCCCGCCTACCTGGAGACCCGCTCGAAATGAGCGGACTTTTCTCCGGGCGGGAAAAGTCCGCTCATTTCAAAAGTACGGCGGACTGGCATACACACGGCCGGATTGTCCGCCAAAATGCGAGTACGACGGACAGAATTTTGAAAAAAACGAAATTCTAAGTACGCCGGACTGCACGCTGAAAAAGTCAGCTGAAGCCCACACACGAGCGGATTGTCCGCTGAAATGTGTTTCAACGGACTAAGTACGCCATACACTCCGCTCGTGTGTACGCAGCATAAGGCTGCAAATGGTTGCAATGAACAAAAAACAGCTTGGTTAAAATCTAACCCATAATTGACCCAAAGTCAAAGCTCATCTCTAGCCACTGACAATCATTTTGTTTGTATCGTAACGTATGTTCGTTTGCTGATTATTTCTTGCCTGTCTATTAGACCTGTTGCAAGAATATTTTGTATATTTGCCTATCCCATGTGTTGTCAGGATTGTTGCTATTTGCACATGTAATGTTAACTCAAAGCTATTTAGAAGACCATAATGCTATAAATGTAATCTGCTGCAGTCCCACAGAGGTGGTATGAACCCTGTATGTCAAATTCACTAGGTATGCAACTGCTTTGCAATGCTGATCTTATTACCACGGCTGAAACAAATGCACCACACACACACACATCATGCACTTAATTAGATTAAATCCCATTCTCGGTCCACTAAGCAGGCCACTGCGGGACAGCTGTGGTATGTGGAAGATATTTTTAAGGGAGAGAGCCAAACAGAGGTAAACTGTGACATAAGCAAGCAAAGGCACTTGCAAACACTGGAAGGAATACTGCAAGTATAGAGGCTAAATAACAGTATATATATATACGCAACAAGTCCATAAACAAGTCCATAAACAAGTCCATAACTAATTTGATCTACTCTATTGGTGCATCTCTTCCTCTGTAATCCCCACCTAGAATGGGTCCCCATCTCCTATGATGCAATGACATACACATTGTTTTAATTAAATTATGTCTGTTTCTGAAGAAGGTAACCACAAGATGTGCCAATACAAAGCCGCCGGCTCTGTATTATGTCACGTAAAACTATATCCATATAGGAATAAGGTTTTATGTTAAAAGCTTAAAGTGATTATACACTAATGTAGCATTTATCATGTGTAACTCTATGAAGTACTAAGCAGGTGACAAGGAATGGGTAACTCGGGAGAATGTTTATATCTCATTGTATAGGTCTGTTTTTTTACAGAATATTATGTAATACCATGTAAGTTTTTTATTTTTTTATTTTGCAAAGATTTTATAGTTTATCACTAAAAATGTATGTCTGCATGGAGACAAATGCGTAAATAATATTTGGAACCAAAAAAGTTCCACCATAACAAATATTGTGAATTTTAGTTCAAGTGACAATCAATAGACTCAAAGTGACAATCAATAGCCTTGGCTACCTTCTAGATATGGGTATATGAAAATAATGACTTCAAATAGTATATTGACAAATACCCCATGCATATTCAACTTGGTACCATTAATCAACGAGGCTCCCCATTACCTTAAAGGACCCATTAATGACATAGGAACTTTCTGGTTGAAAGCGGTTTTGCACATTAGTGTGCTTTGGGTATCAGGGTTACCAGGACACTTTGGAAGATTACTGACACTATGAGCAGGAGCCCAGAGGAGTTTTTATATACCACCCAGAGGCAGGTCACTATGCCCCAATTGAATTTACAATGATAAAACATAGCATTAGCATAGGATGTTACTTACAAATTGTTTTTTTTTTTTATGTGATCACTACAAGGCTTTATATTAGTTAATCCAATTATACATACCTGAATCTTGAACTGCAGCAGATATTAAAGTGTATATAAAGTTTTTATTTTATTTTTTTCAATAGAGTAAATCCATGTCATTTAGGAGATTCCTCATTGCTACTTACACTATAACCACACAGGAAGCAAGAGGGAATGTATAAGTAAAAAAATCAGTTTTGAGACAATTTTCATTAAACAGGTGTTCACATTTCCCCTGTAAACTTTTTCTGGTGACAGCTCAAAATTTCGAATTTTCTAATTGTAATGGACTTTTAAACCTTGGGTAGGTAAACCTCTACTGGGAACACAGACAGTAAGAAAAAAAAAAACATTCTGAGGCAAGACACATTTATCAATCATTTGATCGCTGTGACTGGTTGTCACAGTTATCACATGACTGAGGTCCTGTCCCATCGGCTGCTGATCATAAACAGAAATTGGGAGCTATCTGTGAGGGCTCAGTCACTGTGCTCTCAGCAAAGGAACCTTGGTCCCCATGGATGTATCCATGGCCCACCCACCCTGCTGTCACATGCATCTTTTTGAGATGTGAACATGGGACACCTATTAGCAAAAGTATGTAGGCCCAGGACACACCCTCTGCCACACCCCCCTTAAAGAAGAATTAAACAAAAAAAAGATTAGTTAAACCCACAAGTGTTTTTTTCTTTTTACCACTACTATTCCTTTTGAAATTTACAAATGCAGCCATTTGGCTGAAAGGTTTAGCACTCAGAGCCGGTTCACACAGGGGCGCCTTTGTCAGGCAACTTAGCCGCCTCACAAGTTGCGCCCCGTTCTGTACTATGGAACCGTTCTAATAGGAGCGACTATACAGAAATCATTTTGCAAGCCGCTGCTCAAGTCGCGTTCAGGTCGCCTGAGGCAGTCGCGCTGCAAATTGTGCTGCCCCTGTGTGAACAGGCTCTCAGAAAAATGTTTTAAATGATAAATAGTGCATTTTATAAACAACTATATAGATCAGACCAAGATGAGGAGGAAAGAGGGACAGAGGGAAGGAGCTGTAAATGCAGTAATTATATGTCTAAAATATATTTAAATGAAATGAATGTAAATAACTAAGTTTGACTTGATTTAAACAACTTGCAATCCTCAGAGTGGCACCGAAGCTGTATATACTCTCTATATCTATCGAGATATATATATATATATAATATTATACAGGTCTTATATAGCGCCAACAGTTCGCGCATCGTTTTACAACATATATATAGATCTCTCTCTCTATATATATAGATTTATATCTATCTATCTATCTATCTATCTATCTATCTATCTATCTATCTATCTATATATATACACACACACTGTCAAATATACTCATCCTAAATTGGATGAATGTATTACCAACCATCCTTGCATTTTATATACTCTCATAGTTCAATTTTCTCAAATTACTGCCAAACTATTAGAATACTTGTGCATGAGCTTCATCGGTCACCAGAGCACCTTTATTTTTTATTTTTTTTGGTAAACGTAGATTCCATAAAAGATTGTTTTCTACAGCTTCAGTTGAGGTTTTTGATAAGGCGTTCATCTGAGTATTGTAACCTCTGGAGAATTGTCCACAATGTTATCAACTAGTCCTTCTTTGACCTGAGAAAGCTTTTTACAGTTACTGTAAAAACTAAGCGCAACATTTTTTTTTTTTCCGCCATGGTGGAAATATAATTAAGTACGTGTGATAAATAGCCAAAAGAGTTCTAATTAAAAGGCTGCAAGGATCAGCAATACTTTGGCCAAGGCTGTGTTATAATACATGTTGCCAGTTAAAAAGTGAATGTACATTTCATTCACATTTCCTTATAAACTATCATTTATTTATTTTCTTTTAGGTCGTTTTTTTGTTTGTTTTTTATACACAAGAATCATTGCTTAATTATGACAACAAAGACAAACAAAATCCTATTGTGAAGGGCTTGGTTGCAAACAGGTGCACTGCTGTTGCTTTTGAGCAATGATACATTTGTGTGAGATGCATAAAAACAAATAGCAGATGATTTTGTTGTGACCCTGGATAGGAATGCAGAAGGGGGGGCATGATTTAGGAAACAGGATGTGATGTAGGTACATCCCTTATATAAACCTAAAGCACCTCACCTACTTCCCTGCCCAATTCCTCATGACATCTCCGTCATTTTTGCACAAGTAGACATGTTGATTGCACATGGCATTTTTATGGCAAGCTATGTGACACAGAGCGGTGGCATTATGTGAAGGAAGGCATAGAGGATTCACACATTAGCATAGCTTATGTCAACAAGCCGTGCAAAGCAGAGGAGAGAAGAGGGGAGAAAAGCTTCTCTCCATCACAACCTTCCCAGGCACCTGAGCCTGTCATCAGCCTGCTCACAGTGCTCAGTCTACAGCTTCAATAGGAAAGGAAATCACAGCAAACCTTACCTTTAGAGGGTCTTCTCTGCTTGGTCTGGAAAGAGGAGAACGTGCCCATCACTGCACCCATTTTGCAAGAGATTGTGTCACTTTTTTTAATGCCTCTTCAATGAAAAAATCCGTTTGAACTGACTACTCCTGGGGAAAAAATAAACAGTGTGCGGCTGAGCCTTGTGCTGTGAGCTGTGCTCGCCTTCTCCCCCTCTCCTCTTCTTCAATCAGCACACACACACACACACACACACATACACACACACACACACACACATACACACACACACACACACACACACACTCACTGAGAGGCTTCACGTTATTATTCAAAACATCTCCCCATCAAAATGGAAATGCCTCTGGAGTCCCTCACACCAGAGCTGTCAGGAGATGGGAGACTGAGAAATAAAGCCACAGTGCTTTTTATTCCTCCCTCCCTCTCTCTCTCTCTCTCTTTCTTTTCCCTGCTGGTTTATGGCTCCCATAACTAATCTGAAATCAAACATGACCAAGGGATTTCTCTCAGAATACCGATCTACAGCTCTCTGGAATAGGGAGAGGGGCTGCTCTGGTGAGAGGGACCTGGAAACCATCTGTTTAATAGTAAGGGAGCAACAGGAGCAGCTTTCCTACATGGGAGATGGGCCATTTTTTTTATCTAAAGACAGCATTTCACAATTTGATATGGAATCTCTCATACGTCCAGCATTATGTCAAGGAACCCTTGAAATAACTTTCCTGGTGCCAACACAGCAGCGTACTACTACGTGCATGCTGGCACCATAAAAAAAAAAAAAAAAAGATTTTGGTAATTGTTTGATACAATTTTCCATTCTGATGGTGCCAACATGGCATACTACCACGTGTATTCAGCCATGTTCCCACCAGAAAATGATAATTACAGTCATTCTTTGATACAATTTTCCGTTCTAATGGTGCCAACATGGTGGCATACTACCACGTGCATTCAGCCATGTTCCCACCAGAAAATAATAATCACAGTAATTCTTTGATACAATTTTCCTGGAGCCAACGTGGCAGCATATTACCACATGTATTCAACCATGTTGGCACCAGAAAAGGACAGTTTTGGTAATGATTTAATACAATTTTCCTGGTGTCAACATTTCACCATACTACCACATCTATGCAGCTATATTGACACTAGAAAATAAAAATGTTGGTAATTATTTGATACAAGTTTTCATTTTCCTGGTCCCAACATGGCAGCATACTACCACGTGTAGTCAGCCATGTTGGCACCACAAAAAGGGAATTATAGTAATTGATACAATTTTCCTGGTGGCAACATGGCAGCATACTACCACATGTATTCAGCCATGTTGGCACCAGAAAATGACAATTTTGGTAACTACTTGATATTATTTTCTTGGTGCCAACATGGCAGCATACTACCATGTGTATTTAGCCATGTTGGCACCAGAAAAGGAAAATTACACTAGTTGATACAATTTTCCATTTTCCTGATGGTAACATGGCAGCATTCTTTGTGTACAGGGCTGGTGCAAGGATTTTTGACACACTAGGCAAAACCTAATTTTGCCGCCCCCTTGGCTCCACCCCTGACTCCACCCCCTTTGCCCTGCCCATATATATCTGTAGGTCTCGACACGTTTCGTGAGAAGGATCTCACTCCTTCGGGAGAAGCACAGGGAAGTATAGTTGCTGGAAAAAAACCTAGGCTACTAACACCTGATAGGTGGTAGACTATAAAGTACACAAGGGATTAATGTATTCCAATACAGATAATCACCCACAGACAATAAACTTCAAGGAAAAGGGTATAAAATATAAAATGACACCGGTTCCACCAGTTCAGAGATGAACCGGCGAACAGACACCTCGGTCTGTCTCCCCTTAGGGTGCGAGGTAAAACCCTTTGTTGGTTTGACACCCATTGTCAAGGCTTCAGTCCTTGAGCTCTTCACTGTTTTACATCCCCCGCTCTGTCACAGCTCCCAGGGGAAGACTGGGGTAACCAGTGTCATTTTATTATATTTTTATACCCTTTTCCTTGAAGTTTATTGTCCATAGTATAGTCATAGTATAGTTGGTGGAAAAACCTAGTCTACTAACACCTGATCATTAGGAAGAATGAGTGTCATGAATAGGGCTATCACATATGGTTGAGTTTGCAGCCTGCACACTGGATGAACAGAGAGCACACCCATGCAGGCTACAGCTGAGGTGGTACAACAGAGCCAAAGATCTTGGAAAACATAGAACACAGGATTCATAGGAATGTCAGGAGTATAGAGTAGCACTGAGGGCAGGGCCATCTTTAACATTGATTGAACCCTGGGCAAACATTTTATCCCCCCCCCCCTCCCCACATCATACAATAGATATCTGGATCTAAATAGCAGCTAGACTAAAAATCCATTTACTGCAACGATTGTTATTGGTTGCAGGAGGTTACTGTGTATCATTATGACTGGTTGCTGGAGGTTACTGCACAGTATTACTGCTCACTGATTGGTTTTTAGAGCTTACCTCACATCATTACAACTCACTCATTGGTTGCTAGAGGTTAGCGCACATATTTACTGCTAATGAAATGTTTGCTAGAGATTAAAGCAGATCATTACTGTTCACTGATTGGTTACTAGAGGTTACTGCACAGCCTTAATGCTCACTGATTGGTTGCTAGTGGTTACTGCACATTATTATTGCTCACTGATTGGTTGCTTCAGATTACTGTGCAACATTACAGATTGCAAAGTTGAGCTACGTATAGAGTTGAAGGGTGTGCAATGTACAGAGTGCAGGATTGAGGGGTTTGCTATGTAGAAAATGCAGAGTTAAGGGGTGTGTTTTGTACAGAGAGCAAGGTTGATGGGTGAGCTTTGTACAGAGGGAAGGGTTGAGGGTGTGCTTTGTATTGAGTACAGGCTTGAAGGGTGCGCTTTGTGGAGCGTGCATGGTTAAGTTATACATTTTGTGCGGTGTGCAGAGGTTGAGGGGTTCGCTTTGTGCGGAGTGCAGGGTTGAGGGGTGCACTTTGTGTGGAGGGTAGGGTTGAGGGATATGCTTTGTGCGGGTTGCAGGAGTGAGGGATATGCTTTGTGCGGTGTGCATTGTTGACAGGTGCGCTTTGTGCAGAGTGCAGGATTGAGGGGTGTGCTTTGTGCGGAGTGCAGGGGTGAGGGATATGCTTTGTGGGGAGAGGGGTATGCTTTGTGCAGAGATTCAGGGTTGAGGGGTGTGCTTTGTGTGGAGTGCAGGGTTGAGGGGTACACTTTTTGCGGAGGGCAGGGTTGAGGGGTGCGCTTTGTGTGGAGTGCAGGGTTGACGGATTTGCTTTGTGCGGAGTGCAGGGGTGAGAGATATGCTTTGTGCAGAGTGCAGGGTTGAGGGATATTCTTTGTGTAGAGTGCAGTAATTTTTTTTTTACTCCCCCCTACAAGCCACACATCATTAAGCAATGCCCACCTTATTGGCCATTCCTCCAGGCGTTCAGCGGGCTGTGTGCTATGCATGCTGTATTTTTCTTTTTGTTACCTTGAAAGCATCCCTCCCAACTATGCATGCATATCTTGGTGTCTCTTGATCATTTATTCCTTGAATGTTTGCCTCGGGTTCTAAAAGTTTGTTACCAATTGTTTGAGGGAGTTTAAAAATTAGAGCGTGATTTTGTGCATGTTGCTAGAAATGTGGGCATGATTTGTGGGAGTGGTTAAAAGAGGGCAAGGTCAGTGGGGTGCCCCTCTATTTTATTTTTGGCATAACAGACATTTTTTCCTCAGACCACTGATGGCAGGCTTTTCTTCTTACCACTGACTGCTAATGTAGGGCATTCCTCCTTCCACTGATCATTGACACCAGCATTCCTTCCTGCCACTGGCCACTTACACTAGGCATTCTTTCATATAAACATAACAAGGATAGAAGGTGCCAACAGGAAACCAGACCCTGTGATGGGGGCAGTCTCTGTATAAAAAGATTGTAAGACGTTCATATAAATATGGACAGGAAGAAGTGATCCAACAAGAATGGGGGGATCCTAGGACATGGTGTCTAAGGAAGACTTATTCGTAGGAGCAGAAGCAAGCTCTAAATGACAGGCAGGCGAGTGGTAATCTCAGTTAAAGAATCCGACAGGCTGGTTGTACCCAAGTAGATTGGTTGATCGACTTGGGTACAATCAGCCTGTCTATAGATGTACTGTATGTATAGCAGGCTTAAGGAAGAGGTACCTAAAGTTACAAAAAATAAGTAAATTGATCTTTCCTTTTGTTTAGCTATATTGAGCTGTGGAGAACCACAGTGGGCAGCCAGCAAATCACAGGAAGTGAGGCAGAGAGCACAATAATCATACATTCTCCCTATCACACTGCCTGCAACAAACATGTTTTCTGCTGTGACAAAGGAATGTATAATTACTGTGAGTTCCATTCCTCCATCTGCCTAGCTGGCTGCTGTAGTTCTTTTAAAAAGTATTTCTTGGACTCAAATGCAGGTTGAAATTGCATATGGCACAATAACTTCTGACACCCTTTCTGCCCTCTGTTTTTTTTTTAAATATACAAATTGCTTGTTCCTTTGTCCCTTTGAAAGACCCTTTCACTAATCAATGAGTATGTTTTCTGTTTTACTGATTTATACGGTATGTGTGTTTGATCATGCATTGATGCCACACAGATGAGCAAAACTGCTATATCTATGCGCATAGAATTTATCATTCGCCTGCAACAAATGCAGAAATGTATGTACAAGTGATAGCAAACATGCACAAATTGTATTACAATTCTGGTTAAGATACAGAATGTACACTCTAGCATTCAAACACATACCAGTTGTGCCATTGTGTATTTTTTTTTTTGTCTTTCTAACAGGTGTTAGGTGCACATCCTATATAGGGATAAAAACCACATCAAGTGCACACAGTTGTATAAGCCCCTGTACACACGGTCGGAGATTCTGCCAACCAAATCCGTTGGATTTTGTCTGTCAGATTTAGTCAGACGGATTGTGTCCGAAACTGTTGCATACACACGATCGGACTAAGTTGTCGAAAAATCCGATCTTTCAGAACGTGATGGCATAATTTCGTTACGATGGGACTACATTCAGGCTAGTAACCAATAGCTTTGATGTAGGAATTTAATCTGAGCATGCGTGGCACTTGGTCCGATCAAAATTCGCTACACATGATCGGAGTATGTCCGATCGAACCAGTTGGTCGGGAAATATTTCCAACATGTTGGAAAATTGGGTCCGACGGATATTCGGACGGAATCAGTCCGATGCATACCACACACAGTCGGATTATCCGACGACACGGTCCGATAGGACACATTCCGACGGATTCTCCGACCGTGTGTACAAGGCTTAAGAATGGGAAAAACTTGAAGACGTATAAAAGCTTATTTGGTCCTACCTCTCCTATGGGTCACATGAGTACAGTTCGTTCTGCAACCCATTTTCAGCCACTACAACTGTCGTGTGATGTTACTCAGCTGGCCTAGGCTTGGGAAAGAACCCAAATTTAAAGACAGGATCCACCTAGATGCTTGGACCACCAGCTGGCACAGCCTCTCAGCTGCTCTGCTAGGAGACTGAGCAAGCTGCTCCCTCCTCTCCCAAGCACACTCATAGTTGCCAACTGTCACGGATTTCCCGGGACATTCCCGGGATTAGGACCCTTGTTGATTTAATTTTGTCCCGGGAAATGTCCCAGGAAATTCGGTTTGTCCCGGTTTTTCGCCGCCGGCCGCTAGAGCTCCGTGGCCATTTTAAAGAAGACCAGAAGCTGGTCTACAATAGAGATGCTGCGGCGCAGCCCACCCCCGCTGCAAGTGTCTGTGAAGTGTATGGAAGGTGGGCGGCACCACAGTTCAATCTCTTTCCCCGTGGCAACGACGGCGTCTGGATGTCGGGGGCCAGTCTGGATGACGGGGGCCAGTCAGAGTCTGGATGTCGGGGCCAGTCTGGATGTCGGGGGGCTAGTATGGATGTCAGGGGGCAGTCTGGATGTCGGGGGCAGTCTGGATGTCAGAGGGGCCAGTCTGGATGTCAGGGGGGGCTAGTATGGATGTTGGGGGCCAGTCTGGATGTCAGACGGGGGCTAGTATGGATGTCAGACGGGGGCTAGTATGGATGTCAGAGGGGGCAGTCTGGATGTCAGAGGGGGCAGTCTGGATGTGAGAGGGGGGCTAGTATGGATCTTGGGGGCCAGTCTGGATGTCGGGGGCCAGTCTGGATGTCAGAGGGGGCAGTCTGGATGTCAGAGGGGCCAGTCTGGATGTCAGAGGGACCAGTCTAGATGTCAGAGGGGGCAGTCTGGTTGTCGGGGGCCAGTCTGGTTGTCGAGGGCCGGTCTGGTTGTCAGAGGGGCCAGTCTGGATGTCAGAGGGAGCAGTCTGGATGTCAAAGTGGGCAGTCTGGATGTCGGGGGCCAGTCTGGATATCAGAGGGGCACCAGATATTAGGAGGACTGATGTGGACACCAGATGTAAGGAGGACTGATGGGGACACCAGATGTAAGGAGGGGCTCCCTTGATGGAGACACAAGTGTGAGGAAGGCTGCTCTGATGGGGCACCTGATGTAAGGAGGGACTCTGCTGGGGGCACCTGATGGCATCTGGTGGCAAGCAACGTGACACGCTCATGGCTCCCACTGATTCTGCATTATGGTGAGTTGAATGATTTCATTTTATATTACAATTTAATAATGGAAATAATGCGCAAATATCTTTATCTGCTGATTGTCAAACTCTGGAAAACACATATTGCTATTGCGGTGTAGGATTGGGGGCTGCTGTCCCTCCACCCCCCATTTCCTTCTCCACCCCCCCCCTTTCCCTCTCCATCCCGCATTCATCTCAGACTCTAACCACACCCCTTTGAGCCACCCCACGTAAGCCATGCCCACTATTTTACATAAACCCCACCCATAATTTGGCGCAGCGCACGCTGCCTTTTCACCTTTTCATATGCCACGCCTATAACCGCATGCCCGCCCCCTAATTATAATACAACTCTGCCCACTGCCAAAAAAGTGTCCCGAAACAATTTTTTTACAATGTTGGCAACTATGCACACTCCAATGAGCACTGGAGGGGCAGAGCAGAGAGAGAGTGATTGACAGTCACAGCTTTCTGCTCAGAGCACAGGGGAAAACTGAACAATGATCAGAGAGCTCTGTTTGGACCATCCCCACACCGTATAGGTAGGAGACTTCTCCCACAACCCCTTACTTCTCTTTTAATTCTCTTTTAATTGCCTCAGTTTCCTGATATTGATAACCTTTGTGCAAATGCCTAAAAGTTCAGTAACCTTTCAGTATATATGACTTTCCATACATTTGTGCTTAGAATACAGATTCTAATAATAAATATTTGCATACACACTGATTTAAAGTTTTTGAGGTTCCTTTATATACATTTTAGGTTGGTGTATGCACTTTAATTGCTTTGTGGGGTAGTTACATTATTTTTACAAAAAGTTTTTTTCTGTGTCCATTCAGCAGTAACACATTTAAGGACGTTCAGTGTGCATGACAACCAAGAACCAAACCCTATGCATTAAACATCAATATACAATAAGCCAGAGAGGTTTATGGATTGTGCATGTGAGCAAACATTCACATAGATATGCAGGCACACAAACCATGTTTATCCCTGTCCCTGTTTATTTTGTTAATCAGCCTCTGTTTTGCATAGTCGTGATAGCAATTCTTCTGCTAGGGTGTGGGTAATGGAGTTCTTGACATTTGCATACTCTATATTATTTATATTAGTGACTGTAGGGCTGTTCACTTGTTAACTGGGCTGCTCTCTTTTGAATTACTTGATCTCTAGGTTATGTTTTAGGTAGCGTTGCTGGTTTTTATTAAATGGATCTAAAAATGGAACCGTCCATCGACTGATACCAGTGGTGGAACTACAGGGCTCACAAAGGTCATACCTGTGACCACGCCCTGGAGTTCCACCGCCAGACTCGGAGGGAAGGGCCCTGGCTGGCCTTAGGGGGGGCCCTTCATGGTTTCTTGCATCGGGGCCCTGAAGGTTCTAGTTACGCCACTGAGTGCCTTGAAAAAGTATTCATACCCCTTGACATTTTCCACATTTTATCATGTTACAACCAAAAAACATAAATGTATGTTATTGGGATTTTATGTGATAGACCAACACAACGTGTCACATAATTGTGAATTGGAAGGAAAATGATAAATGATTTTCATACTTTTTTACAAATAAATATGTGAAAAGTGTGGCGTGCATTTGTATTCAGCCCCTTTTACTCTGATCCCCCTAACTGAAATCTAGTGGAACCAATTGCCTTTATTTCATCTAATTAGTGAATAGAGTCCACCTGTGTGTAATTTAATCTCACTTTAAATAGAGCTGCTCTGTGAAGCCCCCAGAGGTTTGTTATAGAACCTTAATCCTGTGCTAGGTCCGACGGTCTTCCCGACGAACCTTACGAATGAATGGACTTGGCCACACACTATCACACCAAAGTCTGACGGATTCGAAGGTGATGACATACAACAGCGTCGGTTTTCGTCCGTGAGACTAGCATACAGACAAACAAATTTTTTAGACCGGACTCGAGTCCGTCGGAAAGATTTAAAGCACGTTCTAAATCTAAAGTCCGTCTGATTTTTCAACAGCAAAGGTCCGATGAAGCTCACACAGATTTGTTCAATCGGACCTTTGCTGTTGAAAAGTCCGGTCTGTGTACATGGCATAAGGAACAAACAGCATCATGAAGGCCAAGGTTGTGTAGAAATTTAAAGCAGGGTTAGGTTATAAAAAATATCCCAAACCTTGAACGTCTAGTGGAACACTGTTCAATCCATCATCCAAAAATGGAAAAAGTATGGCACAACTGCAAACCTACCAAGACATGGCTGTCCACCTAAAACTGACAGGCCAGGCAAGGAGAGCATTCATCAGGGAAGCAGTCAAGAGGCCGATGGTAACTCTGGAGGAGCTGCAGAGATCCACAGCACAGGTTGGAGAATCTGTCCACAGGACAACTATTAGTCGTGCACTCCACAAATCTGGCCTTTATGAACGAGTGGCTAGAAAAAAGCCATTGTTTAAAGAAAGCCATAAGAAGTCCTGTTTGCAGTTTGCGAGAAGCCATGTGAGGCACACAGCAAACACGTGGAAGAAGCTACTCTGGTCAGATGAGACCAACATTGGACTTTTTGGCCTAAAAGCAAAACACTATGTGTGGTGGAAAAACTAAAGCTATGTGCACACGATAGGATTTTCCGACAACAAAACCATGGATTTTTTTACGAAGGATGTTGGCTCAAACTTGTCTTGCATACACACGGTCACACCAATGTTGTCAGAAATTCCAAATGTCAAGAAAGCGGTGACGTACAACACATACAACGAGCTGAGAAAAATGAAGTTCAATAGCCAGTGCGGCTCTTCTGCCTGATTCCGAGCATGCATGGACTTTTGTGCATCAGTATTGTGTACACATGCTTGGAATTTCCGTCAACAAGGCTTGTTGTCGGAAAATTTGAGAGCCTGCTCTCAAACATTTATTGGCCGAAATTCCGACAACAAATGTTCTATGGAGCATACACGTGGTCAAACTTTCCGACAACAAGCTCACATCCAACATTTGTTGTTGGAAAATCCTATCATGTGTACGGACCAATACACTGCACATCACCTTGAATACACCATCCCCATTGTGAAACATGGTGGTGGCAGCATCATGTTGTGGGGATGTTTTTCTTCAGCAGGGACAGGGAAGCTGGTAAGAGTTGATGGGCAGATGGATGGAGCCAAATACCCCCCCCCCATCTTAGAAAAAAACTTGTTAGTGTCTGTAAAAGACTTGAGACTGGGGTGACAGCAGGACAACGACCTTAACCATACAGCCAGAGCTACAATGGAATGGTTTAGATCAAAGCAGAGGCGTAACTAGAACCTTCAAGGCCCCAGTGCAAGAAACTGCAAAGGGTCCCCCAGACCCTTGACCGGGGTCCTTTCTCATGGGCCTGTGACCCCTACCCCGAAGCTCGGTGGTGGAGTGCCAGGGTTCGGTCGCAAGTGCAACCCTGGTAGTCCTGCCACTGGTGTCAGTGTTTTTTTTTTATTATTTTTTTTTTACCTTTTTTTTTTTTTTTACAATATTATTTTAATTTTTTTTAAGAGCACCATTGGTGGGGGGGGGGGGGGGGGGGGTTCGTTGGTTCCACCTTTGAGACAGAGAAAGGAGATTGAGGACACAGCATCTTCATTTCTGCAGTCTTGGCTGCACAGAATCTTCCCTTTGTTTCACAAACTGAAGCATTGTAACTATAGTTTACTATGCCTCAGTGATGAATGAACAGCGTCAGTCATCGATACCTATCAATGACTCTGTCAATTCAGAGAAGGATGAGGCCAGTAAATTACATATTTACCATCTAATTCCCTGCTCTCCATCCAGACAGGGGTGTCATATACCTGGTCGGAGTCTGAAGTGACAAGGTCACCCTCTCTTGTCTCTCCAACCCGGGTCCCGCTGAGGATGGAGACAGAAGGACCCGAGTGAAAGGAGGAACACAAATGCCTGCAGATGGATCCCAATATGCTTGAGGCAGATGATGCGACTGAGGGCGTGCAGGAAGTTGCAGCAGGTCGCAGAGGTGGAGTCGCAGCAACACGGCAGACAGCTCGGAGTCAAACAGGAGACAGAAGCGAAGTCACAGGGATTGCCAGGTTCGGAAGTAGGCGGGCAGCGAGCTACCAAATCATCAAACAGGAGCAGGATCAGATAGGAGGCCGGGATCAGGAAGCAGTAATCAGTGGTCAAGGAAAGCCAAGGGTATCAATCAGGCAAAGACAGGAGTCACGGGTTATGGGTACAGGAACAGCTGAAGATCAGTCAGCATCTGCCATAAGTCAGCATGCCCCTTAAAAAGGCTGTCTGGCATCAATGGGTGCGCACCTAGGCGCGCGCATTGTTGCCAGCGATTAGTACATTCCCTTGTGCGCGCATGCATGCGCAGATGCGCCCAGATCGCAACAGCAGTTCTCTTACATTGCTCCCTCCTTACGGGCAGCCTCTGGATGCCCCTCAGGGGCTTCTTCTCAGGATGGCGTTGAAAAAATGCTCGTACCTTTAGTGGGGCATGTACATTAGAAGCAGGTTCCCATAAATTGTCCTCTGGGCTATAGCTTTTCCACTTAATTAGAAACTGTGTCTGGCCATTCCTGGTTCTACAATCAAGGATAGTTTCTACTTCAAACTCCTCACTGCCCTCAACGAGCAACGGAGGAGGACCTTCGGGATCGTGGTTGGGAAAGGGATTGGGCACTGTTGTCTTCAATAACGAAATATGGAAAAAATATAAATTTTTAGGTTCCTGAGTAAAGTTAGCTCATAGGCCACAGGATTGATCCTTCTTTTTACAGGAAAGGGCCCCAGGTATTTTGGACCAATTTTTTTGGAGGTACATTTAAGTTTCAAATTTGCAGTGGATAACCAGACCTTGTCCCCTGGTTTCAGGTTCAAGTTACCCCTCCTCTTTTTGTCAAAAAGTCTCTTGTTGTTTGCCTGGGCCCTAGAGATAGTGTCCTGAAGCAATTTGTTGTTGGAGTTGAATAAACTCAATCTATCTTGAACAGCAGGTACAGAAGATTCCACTGCTATTTCAGGCAAAAATGAAGGCTGGTACCCATAGTTGGCAAAAAAGGGTGTTTGTTTAGTAGTGGAATGGATGGAATTATTGTATGCAAATTTTGCTAGTGGAAGGAGAGATGACCAATCGTCCTGTGAGAAAGAGGAGAAACAACGCAAGTATTGTTCCAGGGTCTGTTTGATTCTCTCCATCTGTCCATTTGTTTGAGAATGGTAAGCAGTGGATAGACGGAGCTCGATGTTCAAGAATTTACAGAGGGACTTCGAAAATCTGGACGTGAACTGTACCCCCCCCCCGATCAGAAGTGATATTGTCGGGGATACCATGTAGCCTCACAATCTCTCGGATGAATGTGGAAGCAGTCTCTGTAGCCGAAGGGGTTCCTCGTAGGGGTACAAAGTGTGCCATCTTGGTCAGACGATCGACCATGACAAATATGGTGGTAAAGTTCTCAGACGGGGGAGTTCCACAATATAATCTATGGATATCATGCTCCATGGTTTCTTAGGTACAGGAAGGCATTCTAATAGACCCCACGTCTTGGCTCGATCAGACTTGCAGCGTTGACAGGTTAAACAAGATTTGACATATTTTTTACAGTCCTGTATCAAGTCTGGCCACCAAAAAGAATGGGAAATTAAGTCGATGTTCTTGAGGGTCCCAAAATGGCCTGCCAAGGGATGGTCATGGCAATGCTTCAGGGCAGAAACTCTAAATTGCTCCACAACAAAGACCTGTTCATTATGGCAATAGAGCCCGTCCTTTAGCTGGAGGGATAAGTCTTGGGAAGGGGGATGCTCCAGCAAGTCAGCTCTTATTCGGGTCATGAGATCTGATTGGAGAAGGAGAACGTTTTTGGCCAGTAAGATGGTGTCGGATTCCGAAGGATGAACAGGATCATGGAACAGCGCGTCTGGTTTACCATTCTTAGAACCAGAGCAGAAAGTAATGTGAAAAGTGAAGCGGGAGAAAAACAAGGCCCATCTTGTTTATCAAGGTCTGAGTCTTTTAGCAGTTTTCAAGCACTCAAGGTTCTTATGGTCGGTAAAAATTAGTATTGGGTGAAGAGCACCTTCTAGCAAGTAGCGCCACTCCTCAAGGGCAGATTTAATGGCCAACAACTCCCGGTCTCCTACATCATAATTCTTCTCAGATGGATTCAATTTCTTGGAGAAGTACGCCACAGGATGGAGTAAAGATTTACTACCCTGTCGTTGTGAAAAGATGGCTCCTACAGCGACCTCAGAGGCGTCCACCTCCAGAACATAAGCTAAGGATGGATCAGGTTGCTTAAGAATGGGAGCTGAGGTGAACAAGGCTTTCAACTGTTCAAAAGAGGTTTGAGCTTCAGGACTCCACCGGAAAAGAAACATGCTGTTTGGTCAAGCGTGTAATGGGAGAAATAATGCCAGAAAAGTTCTTAATACATTTTCTATAAAAATTAGCAAATCCCACAAACCTTTGTTCTGTCTTTCGGTCTGTAGGGGCTGGCCATTCCAGGACAGTGGCAACTTTCTGGGGAACAATGGAGATACCATCAGCGGAGATGACGAGTTCCAGAAACTGTATTGTCTGTTTTTATAAGTCGGACTTTTCTGCCTTGACATAGAGGTGATGTTCCCAAAGTTTACTCAAAACCTTCATCACATGGGTACAGTGGGCTTCGATCGAATCAGAAAAGATGAGAATGTCATTGAGATAGACTATGATGAACAGATCAAGGAAGTCCCAAAAAACTTCATTTACCAGGTGTTGAAAGGTGGCTGGGGCAATACAGAGCCTGAAGGGCATGACTAAGTACTCATAATGACCAAAACGTGTCCTGAAGGCTGTTTTCCACTCATCTCCCTCCCTGATTCGAACCAAATTGTAGGCACCTCTCAGATCGAGCTTAGAAAATACTCATGCTCCTTGCAGTCTCTGGAACAATTCAGGGATTAATGGTTCTTAATTAATTAATTAATGGTTCAGGTTCTTGATAGTTATCTTATTAAGATCACAGTAGTCAATACAGGGCCTCAGTGTGTGATCCTTTTTCTCCACAAAGATACCGGCCCCTGCAGGAGAGGAAGAGGGCCGAATAAACTCTTTCTCCAGACTCTTGTCTATGTATTTACGCAAGTCTCCAGTTCGGGTTCAGAGAGAGCCCCGGGTAAAAGTTAAATGGGACAATCATAAGTCCGGTGGGGAGGCAAAGTATCTGCGCTCTTTTTGTTAAACACATCTAGAAATCCATGATATACTACAGGTACTAATTTCATAGTTTTGGGATCAGAATGGATGCTGAGGAGAGAAGCAGGAATAATAGACTTTTCTGGGTAGCAATGTCTCTGACAATAGTTAGAAGTAAAAGAGATATCTACAGTGCGCCAGTCAATATGGGAGTTATGGGCCCTCAGTCAAGGTAATCCCAGGATAACAGGAAACATGGGGGAAGTTATGACATCCAGACGGAGAAGTTCCTGATGTTCCGGGGAGGTCTGGCAGAAAATGGGAACAGTCTCTTGTATAACAGGAAGAATGAACCACCGCTCCAAAGTAATCCTCGAGGACTGAAGCTCTGTCTCCTATTGATGAGCCCCAGGTGCTGACCATTACACACACCATGAGAAAACAAGCAGAACAAAACTCTGGATAGCCGCACACTGGAAAAAGACTTGAAATCCCATCTTTAATTGAAACAACGTGGGTCACATCAAAACAAAAAAAAATAAATACAGTGTGCGGCTATCCAGAGTTTTGTCCTGAGACCAGAGCCATCCGCAAGGTGCACCGTAAATCCCTGCTCTTTAGTGCGTACAGGAAGTTGATGTAGGGTAACAAAAGCAGAATCCACGAAACAACTGCAGGCCCCAGAGTCTATAATTGCAGTTACAAGGACAGTCCTTCCTGGCAGATGGAGCTGAAGCGGAAGAGGGAGATGTAGCAGATCCCTCCCAGGAAGGTGCATCATGTGAGGTGGTGTAGAAGCGGGTTTGGCAGGTCTTATAGGACAACTCTGAATGAAATGGCCTGACACTCCGCAGTAAAGGCACAGTCTGTCATTTAGTCGCCGGAAGCGTTCAGAAGGAGACAGAGGTGGTCTCTGGAAGCTTCCACGGTGGGATACCAGGTGCTCCTTACTGTGGGAAACCCTTGGCATCCGGGAAGTGCCTGCAGAAATGGAGGCAAAAACTCTTGGAGTTGTAGGTGTCTTGGTATTAGCCCTCTCAGATTGACTCTCATGCAGCCGATGATCGATTTGGATGGCCAGATGGATGAGATCTTCCAGGGATGGGGGAGCCCCTACATGGGCAAGTTCATCTTTTAATGTGTCAGAAAGTCCAAGACGAAATTGATGGTGAAGAGCAGCTTCATTCCACTTAGGTGTCCTTTTATGATGCAGTGAAATCTATTCACTGCTTCATTCTCCGGCATTCACAGAGGAGATCTTTCTCCTCTGTATGCCAGTTTATAAAGCGGAGTTGATTGCTTCACCCTTGGAGGAGTGAAGCGATCTACAAACGCTTCTAACTCTGAAGAACAGCCCCTAATACTGCAATCTCGTGAGACTTTACGAGATTACAGTACTAGAAATTCACTGATACACAGAGATGTCAATTTATTAAGCAGTGATAAATTATCACAGCTCAATACACTGACACACGGTGTGATTAATGTTAGTAAAATAAAGCTCCCCGCTACATAATATATACATGTATACACACACAGACATTATATATACATGTATATACACACACATTATATATATATATAGTATATACATATACACATTATATATATATATAGTATATACATATACACATTATATATATATATATATGTATATACATTAATATGACAGGGGGACATGGTTACAGTGTTGGGGGGTCTGAACGAGGCATAAGGAAGTTAATTATCTTCCTCTTTCCTCCTCAGATCCCCCCATATTCTCTCTTCACTCCCCGGTTCTCCACCTCTGAGCTGGTGAATCGGGGAGTGTGAATTCTGACACAGATCGCCAGTGAAGCGCTGAGATCCCAGCTTCATAAACTGGCCATTACTGTGTCATTCAATGTGGATTCTCAGAGTGTGGAGATAATTGGCGGGAGAACAAGTTCAAACACTTCTCCCCCGATTATCTCTGGTTTATAAACTGTTTATGGGCTGTGATCAGCGGCGATCCTCTGGATCTCCACTGATCACTGCTTCATAAACGGACACCTTAGTATCTAAACTCCAAACATGGAAATTGGTTACGTAGCCCTCTACGGTTCTTAAACCTTGTTGAAATTTTCCAAGTGTGGATTCAGCAGTCTGCACGAGGAAGAGATCAGTATACAGTTGCAACATGGCCGATAAGAAGGAATCAGTAGTTGACAAGGCCGGATCATGGTGTTCTCTAAGCCGAAGAGCCCAGGATAGTGGTTCTTCTTGTAGGAGGGTGATACTGAATCCAACTTTAATACTTTCCGATGAAAAAGTCTGAGGTAACAGGGAAAAGTAAAGTTCACAGGCAGTCTGGAATGTACGGAACAATTTGTGATTTCCCAAAAAACGCTCAGGCAAAGGCACTCTGGGTTCTGGAGGAAGAGAGATTTCACTGAGCAAGCAAAAGTCCATTTGCACAAAGGAGCTCACAAGGGCAAGGTGGGTTGAGGCAGGTGAGGCATCACGCAAGTTGGGTAGATGCTCCTCAATCTGGATCAAGTCCTCTTGGAGATTCTGTACAGTATGTGCGAGTCCAGAAATTGATCGGCTGATGTCCATTAAGGGCGAGGCCTCCCTTTCAGACTCCATTGCTGGCTGACCGATACTGTCACGTACCTGGTCGGAGTCTGAAGTGACGAGGTCAGCCTCTCTTTTCTCTCCAACCCGAGTCCCGCTGAGGATGGAGACAGAAGGACCCAAGGGACAGTGCTGTGTGGGGGATGGGAGCAGTGACAGTTCTGGGGGGGTGGGATCAATTGCAGTGCTGTTGCTGATGGGAAATGAGATAAATGGCAATGCTGGGGGGAGGGTGTTTGATCAGTGGCAATGCTGGGGAGGATGGTGGCAGTGCTGGGGGGTGGGATCAGTGGCAGTGCTGGGGGGTGGGATCAGTAGTGGATGCTGGGGGGGTGGGATCAGTGGCAGATGCTGAGGGTGGGTGGGATCAGTAGCAGTGTTGGTGTGGGGGGTGGTATCAGTGTGACAGTGGTATTGGGGTGAGAGCAGTGGCAGTGCTGTGTGGGGGATGGGGGCAGTGGCAGTGATGGGCGGAGGGGATCAATTGCAGTGCTGATGGTAATGGACTTGAACGGTGGCAGTGCTGGAGGGTGGGATCAGTGGCAGTGCTGAGGGGGGGATAGATCACTGGCAGATGATGGGGGGGATCAGTGGCAGATGTTGCAGATGCTGAGGGGGGAGGATCAGTGGCAGATTCTGGGGGGGGGGGGGGGTCAGTGGCAGATGCTGGGGGAGTGGGATCAGTTGCAAATGCTGAGGAGGAGGGATCAATGGCAGATGCTAGGGGGGATCAGTGGCAGATGCTGGGAGAGGGGTCAGTGGCAGATGCTGTGGAGGGTTAGTGGCAGATGCTGAGGGGGGATCAGTGGCAGGTGCTGGGGGGAATGGGAGCAGTGGCAGATGCAGGGGGGAATGGGATCAGTAGCATTGTTGGTGTTTGTGTGTGGGGGATGGGTGTGATAGTGGTGGCATAGGAGCAGTGCCAGTGCTGTGTGGAGGAAGTGGTGGTGCTTGGGGGGGGGGGGGGGGGGGGGCGATGGGATCAGTAGCAGCGTTTCTGGGGTTGGGATCTATGGCACTCACTTGCTCTCTCACTTGCAGCTTGGGACTCTATGCTCCATGTTCCGTGTATGCTCCGGCTCCCTCCACGTGTCTCCAGGTCCCTATCCCACAAAAAGGGATAGCCTCAGACAGCAGAGACCTCCTCCGGCTCCTCCCCCTTCACTCTACCTGGTCAGCTGGTAGAGTAATCAGTTTCTGCCTCCCGATGGCTATAGGGCTTTGCAGCTAAAAGCTCAGTGGCTTTGGGTGAGCGGCCCACTGTGCAGTTACTATGGCGGTAATACAGTAATACACAGTGCAGCTGGGAAGTCAATGGGCAGAGATGCTCGGTGAGCAGTCCGCTCTCCCATCATTGCCTCTGGGTAAATAGCAGAAGAACCTTCTGGCGGCACCCCCCCCCCCCCCACGCAACTGGGGCCTCTGGTGCGACTCTGGTAGTTCCGCCACTGGATCAAAGCATATTCATGTGTTAGAACTGCCTAGTCAAAGTCCAGACCCAAATCTAATTGAGAATCAGTGGCAAGACTTGGAAATTGCTGTTCACAGACAGTCTCTATCCAGTCTGACAGAGCTTGAGCTATTTTGCAAAGAAGAATGGGAAAAAATGTCTCTCTCTATATGTGCAATGCTGATAGAGACATCCCCAAAAAAGACTTGCAGCTGTAATTGCAGTGAAAGGTGCTTCTACAAAGTATTGACTCAGGGGGCTGAAAATAAATGCATGCCACACTTTTCAGACATTTATTTGTAAAAAAAATTGAAAACCATTTATCATTTTCCTTCCACTTCACAATTATGTGCCACTTTGTGTTGGTCTATCACATAAAATCCCAATAAAATACATTTACGTTTTTGGTTGTAACATGACAAAATGTGGAAAATTCCAAAGGGTTTGAATACTTTTTCAAGGCACTGTATATGATGTACTGTATATAGCACCAACAGTTTACACAGCATTTTACAATATAAAAGAGAGACAATACAATACCAGGGGTGCTGGTAGAAGTGGAAGGATGCAGGTGTCCGGGAAGACGCCGAACATATGAGGGACTGACAAGCCTATCCACCAGCTGATATTCACACTGCCCTCCTCTGTCGGGTCTCCTTGTCTACCTTTGGAAGTGGCTGGTCAGACTTGAAACATCAGAGATCCATCCGTCCCTGCAGAGGGCTGAATTTGCTTGCGATTGTGACTCCGCTTGCAAGGGAGTCCACTCACTCTGGTAAGGACCCTCACTTACAGATTTATTTCTTTAAAGAGCTGAAAGTTGATGGGCATCTGTATTTGCTTTCGAATTGGACTGAAGTGCTTTTTTTAATCTTTATTATAATGTCTTTTCACCATTGTTTTGCTCACTGAATTATATATGGACACTTTTTTTATTAATTTCAATTGGGACATTTTAATATTTATACACTGTATCATTTGACTATATCAAATGTATCTTTTGTAGCACAGCAATTTATTTTTATTAGACAATACAGTTACAATACAATAAAATAGAGGATTAAGAGGGCCCCTACTCAGAAGAGCTTACAATCTAATATGGTGTGGCAGGTGGTACAAACGGTTGTAACTGTGGGAAATGAGCTGATAGAAGTTGTAAAAGACTAGTTGTAGGCGTGATAGGCTTCCCGGAAGAGATGAATTTTCAGGGTTTGCTTGAAGGCTGCTAGAGTAGGAGATAGCCAGACAGGTTGAGGCAGAGAGTTCCAGATAATGGAAGAGGCTCTGGAGAAATCCTGGAGACGAGCATGGAAAGAGGAGACAAGGGAACTTGGAACCTTGGAGTAGGAGGTCTTGAGAGGAGCGGGGGGACGGTTTGGATGATACTGTATTTGGAGACAAGTTTGGTGTAGCTCGGGGCAGAGTTGTGGCTTTGTATGTTGTGGTTAATATTTTGTATTTAATTCGCTGGTCGATCGGGAGCCAGTGTAGGAATTGGCGGAGAGGGGTGGCAGACACTGAGCAGTTGGTAAGCTGGAAAAGTCTAGCAGCACCATTCACGACAGACTGAAGAGGGGATAGCATATGGAGAGGTAGGCCAAGGAGAAGGGAGTTGCAATAGTGAAGACGAGAGATAACAAGGGAGTGAATGAGTAGCTTGGAGGTTTAATTTGTTAAAAAGGGGCGTATTTTAGAGATGTTACGGAGGTGAACTCTACAAGCTTTTGACAATGATTTGATTTGGGGCTGAAAGGACAGGTCAGAGTCTAGGATTATGCCTAGCACCTTGGCATGAAGGGAGGAGATTGATGGTTGCATTATTGATTTTGTTTAGTCATGGAGGGGGCAAGGGCAGAGGGGAATATTACTAGCTCGATTTTAGAGAGATTCCGTTTAAGGAAGTAGTGTGACATCCATGCTGATATGTCAGTTAGTAAGTTAGTAATGTGAGAGGAAACTGAAGGAGTGAGGTGGGGGGTAGACAGATTTGGATGTCATCGGCATATAGATGGTATTGGAAGCCGTGGGCAGTTATCAAGTGACCAAGGGAGGAGGTGTAGATAGAGATAAGATAAGGGGTCCAAGAACAGAGCCTTGGGGGGCTCCCACAGAAAGGGGCAATGGGCAATGGAGAGGAGGAGACAGAGTTGTAGATAGGTAGGAGGAGAACCGGGATAGATCAGAATTTTGGAGGCCAAGGGAACAGAGTTTATTGAGAAGGAGCGAGTGGTCAACTGTATCAACAGCCACAGAAAGGTAAAGTAGTAGGAGGATGAAGTAGTGGCCATTGATTTTAGCAGTTAGTAAATCGTTAGTGAGTTTTAGTAAGGCAGTTTCTGTGGAGTGCTGCGAGTGAAAGCCAGACTATAAGGGGTCAAGTAGGTTATTTTCACTGAGGTGTGAGCTACGGCGGTTGTAGACTAAGCTTTCTAGAAGTTTAGAGGTGAATGGGAGCAATGAGATGGGTCTTAATTTGTTCAGGTTGGTGGGGTCCAGTGAGGGCTTTTTAAATATGAGAGTGTTTTGTGCATGTTTTTTTGAGGAGGGGATGGTGCCACTAGAGAGGGAGAGATTGAAAACGTGAGTGAGGGAGCATAGGATAGAATAAGAGGGTGACCGTAGTAGTTGTGAGGGAACAGGGTCCAGGGGACAATTAGTTAAAGTGGAGGGCCACCCTGAAAACAAAAAAATATAAAAAATTACAAAAAAATAAAAAATAAAAAAATGAAAAAAATTATTTTTTTTTACTTACCAGAAATGCCTGTTGCTAGGCACATAATCCTAATCTTCCTCTTCCTCCTCCGCGGAGATCTTCTGTCTTCTCTCCTCGTCGTGGCGTCTTCTGGGTAATGGGTCGCGCTGTGTTCTGGGAACTGTGTGTTCCAGAACACAGCGCGTCCCATTCAGAAAGTGCTGCGGGACTCGCGCATGCGCAGTAGGAAACGGGCAGTGAAGCCATAAGGCTCCACTGCCTTTTTCCCTTAGAGTTAGGCGGCGCCGGGACCCGAGAGCCGAGGGACGGGTCGGCCTCGGGCGGCCGATATCGCGGGCGCCCTGGACAGGTAAGTGTGTTTATTAAGTCAGCAGCTGCAGTGTTTGCAGCTGCTGACTTTTTTTTTTTTTTTTTTTTAAACGGCCCTCCTCTTTAAGTGGGCATCTGAGATTTTTTTTTTAACCTCCTCAGTAGTAGCCAGTTTAAAAGAGGAGAGTGTATGGATAGTAGAATGTACGCACAGTGAAGGTGCCCTCATATATTGCATCAATCTTGTCTTTGAAGTGATTGGCAATCTCTTGGGCAGTGAGTATAAATAATAAATAGGCTGTGTTGGTAATTATGTCATCTGTATCTGCTAAATGGATAGGCTGCATTCTCAGTTCTGACTCTTGCTGTACTATACTGTAATTAATTGCATGCTCGGTAATACCCTTAGCACACAGTAAATAGATTGCCTTCTCAGTGATGATCCTGGTCTATGGTAAATGGGTATGCACAAAAAGCCAAGTCAAACCCAATAAGCTACAGCCTCTAAGAAATCATCTAGGTTAAATTAATCCCCAGCATACACCTAGATGTGTCCCTTGCACCCTCTGGCCCTAGAAACTCTTTTCTGTCAAAATAAAATTTTCTTTCCGCCCAGTGCCACCACAGCAGTGGTTAGCAAGACTTGTCTGTCACAATGATTGTGAGGCAGTGTTTTGAGTGAAGTCTTATCTAAATAAATAGGCTGTGTTGCTAATGATGTCATCTGTAACTGTTGAGAGGATAGGCTGCATTCTCAATGAGAACGCTTGTCTGTAGTGGATGTGTTAATCTGTAATCTTAGCGTTAACCCTAGTCCATGGTGAGTAGATGGATTGCCTTCTTAGTGATGATCCTGTTCTACAGTAAATAAATATGCACTGAAAGCCAAATTAACCCTAATCAGTGGCGGCTGGTGAAGTTTTAGGATGGGGGCAAGACCACGCCCCTCAGATTTGGCCCCTCCCACTTCGCACAAGCCACACCCCTTATCGAATCAACATCATATACCAGGCTGCACATTATACACAGGGCTCTACTAAAGCAGATGAATCATGGCTATCTTGTGTATAACCACATCAGGCACCTTTTCTGCAACCTGTAAATCACACATATCTGCATTCTGCAACCTGTAAATTGCACATATCTGCATTCTGTAAATCGCATATATCTGCATTCTGTAAATCGCACATATCTGCAACCTGTAAATAGCACATATCTGCATTCTGCGACCTGTAATTTGCCCATATCTGCATTCTGCAACATGTAAATCGCACATATCTGCATTCTGTAAATCACACACATCTGCATTCTGTAAATCACACATCTGCATTCTGTAAATCACACATATCTGCATTCTGTAAATCGCACATATCTGCAACCTGTAAATAGCACATATCTGCAACATGTAAATCGCACATATCTGCATTATGTATATCACATTCTGTAAATCACACATATCTGCGTTCTGTAAATCACACATCTGCATTCTGTAAATTGCACATATCTACAACATGCAGATCGCACATATCTACAACCTGTAAATTGCACATATCTATAACCTGTAAATCGCACATATCTGCATTCTGTAAATCGCACATATCTGCAACCTGTAAATAGCACATATCTACAACCTGTAAATCGCACATATCTGCATCCTGCAACCTGTAAATTGCCCATATCTGCATTCTGCAACCTGTAAATTGCCCATATCTGCATTCTGCAACATGTAAATCGCACATATCTACATTATGTAAATCGCATTCTGTAAATCACACATCTGCATTCTGTAAATTGCACATATCTACAACCTGTAAATTGCACATATCTACAACCTGTAAATTGCACATATCTACAACATGCAAATCGCACATATCTACAACCTGTAAATTGCACATATCTACAACATGCAAATGGCACATATCTACAACCTGTAAATTGCACATATCTTCAACCTGTAAATTGCACATATCTGCATTCTGTAAATCACATATCTACAACCTGTAAATTGCACATATCTACAACATGCAAATCGCACATATCTACAACCTGTAAATCGCACATATCTACAACCTGTAAATCACACATATCTACCGCATGCAAATCGCACATATCTACAACCTGTAAATCGCACATATCTACAACCTGTAAATCGCACATATCTACAACATGCAAATTGCACATATCTACAACATGCAAATCGCACATATCTACAACCTGTAAATTGCACATATCTACAACATGCAAATCGCACATTACAACCTGTAAATCGCACATATCTACAACATGCAAATCGCACATATCTACAACCTATAAATCGCACATACCTACAACCTGTAAATCGCACATATCTACAACATGCAAATCGCACATATCTACAACATGCAAATCGCACATATCTACAACCTGCAAATCCCATATATCTACAACCTGTGAATAGCACATATCTGCATTCTGTAAATCGCATTCTGTAAATTGCACATATCTACAACCTATAAATTGCACATATCTACAACATGCAAATCGCACATATCTACAACATGCAAATCGCACATATCTACAACCTGTAAATCACACATATCTACAACATGCAAATCGCACATATCTACAACATGCAACTCGCACATATCTACAGCCTGTAAATCGCACATATCTACAACATGCAAATCGCACATATCTACAACCTGTAAATCGCACATATCTACAACATGCAAATCGCACATATCTACAACCTGTAAATTGCACATATCTACAACCTATAAATCACACATATCTACAACATGCAAATCGCACATATCTACAACCTGTAAATCTTGTTGGGGGGGCAAGTATGGGAGTTAATGCTGCCGACCACCGATAATAACCCTTTTTTTTAAATCTTGTTGGGGGGGTATGCTGCCAAACACCGATAATAAGTTATTATCGGTGGTTGGCAGCATACCCCCGCAAACAAGATTTAAAAAAAAAGGGTTATTATCGGTGGTCGGCAGCATTAAACCCCATACCTGCCCCCCCAAACAAGATTTAAAAAATGGGGCTAATATCGGTGGTTGGCAGCATTAACCCCCCACCCCGCCCCCGCTAAACAAGATTTTAAAAATAAGGGTTATTATCGGTGGTCGGCAGCATACCCCCCCACCCCCCCGACAAGATTTTTTTTTAAAAAGTGTTATTATTAATAACCCTTTTTTTAAAGGTTCTTTGGGGGGTATGCTGCCGGTCACTGATAACACTTTTTCTTTAAATCTTGTTTAGCAGGGGGTGGGGGGGGGGGGTTGGGGTATGCTGCCGAGGGGGTACCGGCAGCTGGGATTAATAAATGATCAAGATTCTGTAAGCTGCCATTCGGCAGCCCCTTACCTGATCATCTCAGGCGGGCAGAAGAGAGAAGTGCCATGCCAACGTCACTTCCTTGAGTGACGACGGAAGCACCGCCCACCGCTCACTCAAGTGCAAGTCTATGCACTTGCTCTGCCAGTCAATCGTGCCGGAAGCTGTGACACGATCGTCTGCGCCACAGAGCGCTCTTTTTTTGGGCAAATGAAGCGCCTTTTTGTTGTATTTTTTTTTTTTTACTACATGGGAGGGGGAGCTGCGCCCAGGCGCCACCTATGGATGGGCCTCCACTGACCCTAATGCGTTACAGCTTTCAAAGAATCACTTAAGATGGTCCTATAGGCATAAACTTTACCTACCCACATACCTATGGTGTCTACATGTGCTGCAAGGTCCCAATGCGCCCCTTGTGCTCTATGACCTTAACTACTCCCATGTTCTTTCCAGCAAAACCATCCTTTCTCTCTATCAGTGCCATCAAAGTAATTATTTTCAAGGCCTAAACCCATGATTGTGAGTGCCTCCTCCTCTGTCCGTTTCAGTGCCTCCTTTTCTGAATAGCTAAATGCTATACTTGATAACTATTAGAGGTTCTGCTTTTATAGCTTGGTGTTGTTCTGTTGTATAGAATAGTTGTACAAGTCCAACAAAGCCACGCATCAAGCTCCAATCAATAAAAACTACCAGCTGTTTGTATGAAGGTACTTCATCAGTAAAGCCTCAAATTGTTACTTAGCGATATGTCTAGACTTTACACATAGTAAAACCACTCATTATTCACAGTGACAAATGGGCAATAGCTTATTTTCACCTAGTTATGACAGAAATGTAAAGTCGTAAGAAACCATAATGTTCCTGTCAAAAACCACTCCAACGTTCCAAGCAACCTCTCGCTGGTTATACATACGCACACAAAGTTAGGCGTTCCCTAGCAGCCTTGCTGGATTTTGATTTATTTTCATTTATGTCAGTTTTATCTTGCCCCAATAATGATTTGTATGATATCAGTCATCCTGTTGAGGCTCCAGAGCCTTGTACAGGGAGGAATGCAGCGATTCCTGCCTTTTTTGTCAGCTGGCCAACTAAGGGTGAGCTTGTCATCAGTGGGTTGGACCTAGATTTGACACAACAGTGATGCAATATTCTGAAAGGGGTCTTTGTAGGCCGTTACTCCTTGGAGATGGTGTTCTTTTTCCCTCCTCTTGTCTAGGGATGGGGTGCTCTGAGAATGCTGTGTGACTCATTTCAGGCCCTGAGGTTGGAACCCTGGCCTAGAGAGTATTACATCTCTTTTTAAGGCAAGCCATATGGACCTAATTTCACCTGTTCTGTGTATTGCTTCAGGATTCTATGACTCACCTAGTGAATGCTTGCCAAAAGATTTTGGAGCCCTGTGTAAGTTTTGGGTATTTCAGCACCTTTGTCCTTCGGTCCTACTTACCCAGCAATAAAAACCTGACTAGTATTCTAATCCTGCTACACACTATCCAATACTAGAAAAAAAAAAGTTTAGTCAAACTTTAATTTAGCGATTGAAAATGGCATTCAAGACTGGACCAGCATTTCATAATAGATACAAGAGTATGTTCTTGAGAAGCTGTCCTACTTACAAGCTAAGGACCTTCTGGGGACATTTAGCACAGGGATATGCAATTAGCGGACCTCCAGCTGTTGCAAAACTACAAGTCCCATCATGCCTCTGCCTCTGGGTGTCATGCTTGTGGCTGTCAGAGTTTTGCTATGCCTCATGGGACTTGTAATTCTGCAACAGCTGGAGGTCTGCTCATTGCATATCCCTGCTCTAGTAGAACACAGAAGTTAATTCAAAGATGTGACAGGAAATGGCAGCTCCATTGTGGCTGATATTTTTTTTATAGAAAAGGTGGCAACCCTATTTAAATCTAATGAACTGTTAACAGTCTGTCTGCATCTCTGGGATATAACACTATGCTCCTTAAGCAAATAAGGTATATGTGGATATTTATCATTACAATGCATCATAAGAAAGTGTGCTCTTGCTGCCACAAAGATAAGGTGGAAAACTGTTGTTGTCATATTTGCTGTAAAACCAAGATCATTCGATTTCCTCACCCATGTACCCCTTCCCCTGACTTCTCCATCAAGATCAATGGCAGAACCATCAACCAATCCCCGCATGTCAGGGTGCTAGGCATAGTCCTGGACTCTGAACTCTCCTTTCGGTCTCATGTCCAATCACTTTCCAAAGCTTGTCATCTGAACCTCCACAACATCTCCAAAATACGCCCCTTCCTAACAAATGACACCACAAAGCCCCTGATCCACTACCTGGTTATCTTTTGACTCGACTACTGCAACTCCCTCTTCATTGGCTTACCTTTTAAATAGGCTATCCCCTATTCAGTCCACCATGAATGATGCTGCTAGACTCTCCCACCTTACAAACCACTCAGTGTCTGCTATCCCTCTCTACCAGTTCCTCCATTGGCTGCCACTCACCCAACAAATTAAATTCAAAATACCAATAATAGCTTACAAAACCATCCACAACTTGGCCCCCTGCTATATCATTAACCTAGTCTCAAAATACCAACCTAATTGTTCTCTTCGTTCCTCCCAAGACCTCCTGCTCTCTAGTTCCCTTGTCACTTCCTCCCAAGCTCGCCTCCAGGACTTCTCCAGAGTATTTCCATCTTTTGGAATTCCCTACCCCAATCTGTTCAACTATCTTCAACTCTAACATAAAGTCAATAGTGCTGCATTGCCAATTGAAATGTGCATTATGCTGCGTCTATAAAGCAAAATAAATAAAGTTAAAAAAATTGCAAACTCATAGATCATTTGACTCAAGCTGAAATGGATGGCGTATAAATATCCACATATAAATAATGTGCAAAATGCAAATCCACAAATAAAGCAGGTATACAAAAAAAACTGGTGGTTAATATACAAGAAATAAAAATTGGCTATTGGCTACTAAAATACAGGTAGACCTTTTTTTATATATAAATGTTGTATCCCTTCACCGTTAAGCTGTGAATGTCCATATACATATATATTCTTCCCTTTTTACAGGTGTCACCTCTGTGCTCTCTAGTAGGGATGAGCTTCGTGTTCGAGTCGAACGTACGTTCGACTCGAACATTGGCTGTTCGGCCGTTCGGCGAATTCCGAACGTTTGGGCCGTTCGCGTCAAAATTCGAGTGACTCGCGCGCGCGGACCACAATGCACTGCGGTGGCGCAGTGCATTGCTGCCCCATGATTGGCCAAGCATGCACTGTGACCCCGCATGCTTGGCCAATCGCAGCGCCGGCAGCGAGGAGAGCCATGATTGGCCACAGGCATCCTGCCTGTGGCCAATCATAGCTCAGGCTGTGTAGTGCACGCCCCACACTATATAAGGCCGCCTTTGAGGCGGCCTCGTGTAGTGTGTTACTTAGCATCTGAAGCAGTGGGTGTTCTGTGTACCTTCAACACAGTACACACCAATCGTTTTTGGCTGATTTCCTATCTTGCTGCTGTGTAGTGGTTGTTGTCTGTGCCCTGACTGCAGTATACACCACTATATTCACCTCACCTATATAGCTAGTGATCTAGCTTTAACCACTTAACAACTGCCCATTGCCGATTAACGGCTTCAGGGGGGTTGTTTAACTCTGAGAGGCCGTTAATTAACGGCCTCCCAGAATTCTGCTCTCGTGTGCCCCGAGGTGTGCGCACTCGAGAGCATCCGTGACCGCCGGGTCGCATCACGGATCACGGTAAACGGCCGCTCATAGCGGCCGTTTACCACGTGATTGCTCCGTCAAATGACGGAGTGATCACTTGGAAACAAACCGGCGTCATGTTATGACGCCTGTTCCTCCCTCCCCTCTCTGTACCGATCGGTACAGCGGAGGGGAAAGAGATCGGTGTCAGCAGCGATGTGGGCTGCATCTGCAGTGCCCACATCGCTGCTCACCGAATTTAACCCCTCAATTCCCTGCCAATACTCTGCAATACCAGTGCATACTCTGCAGTACCCTGCCATTACTCTGCAGTACCCCGCCATTACTCTGCAGTGCAGTACCCTGCCATTACTCTGCAGTGCCCCCCATTACTCTGCAGTAACCCCCATTACTCTGCAGTACCCCCCAATACTCTGCAGTACCCTGCCATTACTCTGCAGTACCCCGCCATTACTCTGCAGTGCAGTACCCTGCCATTACTCTGCAGTGCAGTACCCTGCCATTACTCTGCAGTACCCCCCATTACTCTGCAGTAACCCCCATTACTCTGCAGTACCCCCCAATACTCTGCAGTACCCGCCATTACTCTGCAGTACCCGCCATTACTCTGCAGTACCCCCAATACTCTGCAGTACCCTGCCATTACTCTGCAGTGCAGTACCCTGCCATTACTCTGCAGTACCCCCCCATTACTCTGCAGTAACCCCCATTACTCTGCAGTACCCCCCAATACTCTGCAGTACCCGCCATTACTCTGCAGTACCCGCCATTACTCTGCAGTACCCCCAATACTCTGCAGTACCCTGCCATTACTCTGTAGTACCCCCCAATACTCTGCAGTACCCTGCTATTACTCTGTAGTACCCCGCCAATACCCCGCCAATACTCTGTAATACCCTGCCATAAATTGCCATACCCAGCCATACTCAGAGATACCCAGCCATACTCGGTGATACCCTGAAATACCCAGCCATAGACGCCCCCCACCCCTCACCGCCCTCCGGTGCTTCTACCAACTCGCCAGTACGATCAAAGCCAGAATCTTTTTTTTATTTTTTATTTCAGGCTTCCCAGCCTAGAGGTGATATGTGGGGTCATATTGACCCCCCAGATTTCACTGTAAAGAGGACCTGTCACCCCATATTCCTATTACAAGGGATGTTTACATTTCTTGTAATAGGAATAAAAGTGATCAAAAATATATTTTTGGGGAAAAAAATGTCAAACTAACATAAATAAAGTAAAATGAACAATAAAAAAATAAAATAAAAATGAAAGCGCCCATGTCCTCATGTGCTCGCATGTGCCACACATGTGAGGTATCGCCAAGAATGTTAGAGCGAGAGCAATAATTCTAGTCCTAGACCTCCTCTGCAACTCAAAACATGTAACCAGTAAAAAAAAAATTAAAGCGTCGCCATGGGGATTTTTTAAGTAGCGACGTTTGGCGCCATTCCACGGGCATGTGCAATTTTGAAGAGTGACATGTTTGATATCTATTTACTCAGCATAACTTCATCTTTCACTTTATGCAAACATTGGGCTAACAAGTGGTTAATAATAGAGCTTGCAGTCAGTAGTGTTAGGAGATAGTGTGTGCTGTCTGCGTGCTCTGTACCCAGTACATACCGCTATAATATAGGGCAGGCCCCTACTTTCAAACATCCAACTTACAAACATCTCCTACTTGCAAACGCAAGGAGACAGCAGCAAGTGAGATGAAAAAAGATGGACGACAAAACAAATTATACAGGGGTGATAACCCTTCCCTATGTTTTCCAAAAAGCTTAAAGATAGTTTTTTTGACTGGAGCTACACTTTAAAAATGTACCGGTTGAAAATGACAAACAGATTCAACTTAACACAACAAACCTACACAGTCCCTGTCTTGTTTGCACCGCCTGTATACTGCTGTTCTGAGTATATAGGGCCTGGGGGCCACACGCATTTCCTTTTTTTAATATGGGTACGGGGTTCCCCTTAATATGCGTACAAGACCCAAATAGGCTGGTAATGGGCAGGGAGGGCTACCCATGCCATGTTTCTCAATGATTTTCAACCATATTGCAGGAACCAGATATAACATTAAAACCGCAAGCAGTTTTAAATGGTGTTATTTCCGTTTAATGTCATTTTGTGCAGGGACTGTTCTAAACATGGGAAACACGTGGCACTTCACAGGCATACTACAGACACCCCCCCAGGCACCATATTTAAAGGAATATTTCACTTTTTTTTTTTCACTTTAATCGTCATTAAAATCAGTGCTCCCGCCAAAACGGCAGTTTTTAAAACTTTTTTTTGCAGTGACCCATGTCCCCTGAGGCAGGAGGCAGGTCCCCAAACCCTTTTTAGGACACTATCTTGCATATTAGCCGTTAAAATTAGCACTTTCCAATTCGAACGTTCGAGTCCCATAGACTTCAATGGGGTTCTAACGTTCGTACCGAACGCGGGGGTCGTTCGCAAGTTCTGGTGCGAACCGAACCGGGGGGTGTTCGGCTCATCCCTACTCTCTAGACTCAAACCTTAATACTGCTATCTCTCAGGTGGTGATGCTATAATATCCACTCCCCTCTATGGGTCCTCTGTGTTTTCTCCAGGATAACTGCTCTCTATGGTGGATGTATGGACTGTTGCTTCTGGGGCTCCATGTCATCTGTAATTGGGTACATATGGAAGACACTCTCATGTTGTGATATCGTTTTAAGCAGTTTATTAAAATAAGATAGCTATTATTCACATTTAAGAACTCGAAAATGCATGAAAATCCAAACTTGTATCCGTGCTAATGTCATTTCTGATATGCCTCTGCTCACACCCTACACGTTAAATCACATCCACGTGACTTCTTCAGGGGATGGCAGTGGGTTTATGTGGTGTCCTTATATAGCCTATACTAGTTATCAATGACGGCAGCCATTTTCAAGAAACCTAATGCTGTTACTATGTGGTCTTTGGCATTGGCTATTTTCAGGTGGTCTGGGAGATGTTTGTACCATCGCTATTTTTGTTATGTATTTATGTATTATTATTATTTGTGTATTATTATGTATTATTATTATAATTATGTATTTATGTATTATGTATATATCTATGTATTTGTATTCTCCTGTCGGCCATTTTAGTGGAGTCCTTGTGTATATTATGGTAGTGAGACCGAATGAAGATACTAGTGTGTTAGACTTTGCCTATGGCTCATATATTTGTAAAATATAAGGTGTCTGGAAATATAATGGCGATATGACACTACTACTATATATGCTAAAACCGAGCCCAGTGATACCAGGAGGGATGTGCTAAAATACAATGCAATTACAGTATAACACTGAAGGTAAATTTAGACATAATATCATAATGTTCAAGTAAATGTGTTATATTACTCTATTCAAATACAATCCTCAGCTAAGTGAGGAAAAAGATTAACCCTTTAAAACATGGAATAAATCATAATATATAACTTGATAAAAGAAATAAAATGCAAGTAAATAAAATAATAAATAATGGAATAGTTCAAATAGAAAAAAATAATTATAGTAAAATGTAGATAAGAGGAGAGGGGAATGTGCCTGCATCTGTGTATACAGTATATGGAGAAAGGAATGCAGATAGTAAAAAGCTATAAAGAATAGCCTATCTCTATATTGAGGGGTGACAATCTCACAAAGGCCATATATGTAATACGAAAAATATTGTCACAGGTCCAAGAACCGAGGAACTATGAATCCAGTATCTTTTTTAAAGCTAGAAATCACTAACTAAACAATTTAGATTGAATTCTATGTTTAACCCGTGAGGAGTGAGAGTATCCATATGTTTGCGTGGTTCTATACCCCAGAACTTCAATTGGGTGGGTTCGCTCTGATGTACTTTAGCAACATTTATGGACATGCTGTGTTTACCGTATCCTTTCTGTATATTCTGTATATGCTCTTTGAATCTTATTTTTAGCTGTCTTTTTGTTCCTCCTATATATTGTAGTCCGCAGCTACATTCTAGGGCATTTACTGCCCTCTCTGTATTGCATCCTATAAATTCATTATTGTTGTATGAGGTTCCTTTGCTAGTAGATGTAAAGCTGAACTTTGTTTAATTTGGACGTTTGGTGCGTAGCATTTCTTGCAAGGATAAAAACCTTTTTCTCCCGAATAAAGAGAAATTCTTTTTTGGAGGGTCTATTACACTTTTTACAACTTTATTTTCGGACAGTAGGGGTCTTTTTATACACAAATTTCGGTTTGTTCAGTAGTACAGTATAAAAGGTGTTTATCCACTGATAATATATGACAATATCATTGTATACTTCTTTCTATTTGTCTGTACATTGTAATCTAAGAGGATGAGTCCTCGGTCTACTTGTTGGTTGTTGCATTCCTTGTCCTTTAGTAATGTCACACTCTTTATTACCGCTACTTCCTTAATTTTTCCTTCAGTGAATCCTTGATTGTATCCTTTGTTATTAAACCTCTGTCCCATTTTTGTTGCTTGTTCCATATAATCTCTTCTGTTAGTACAGTTGCATTTCAGCCGCATCATTTGGCCCTTGGGTATGTTATATAACAAGTTTTTGTGATGGCAACTCTTCATTGGTAAGTAACTGGTCTGATCTACATTCTTGAAATGCATTCAGTTATCAATTTATTATCTTATTGTATGATTTCTACATCTAGTTAGTTAATATTTTTCTTACTGATATTCCATGAGAGTTACATAGTGGGCGAGGTTGAAAAAAGACACAAATCCATCAAGTCCAACCTATGTGTGTGATTTTATGAGAGAATTACATTGTATATCCCTGTATGTTGTGGTCGTTCGGGTGCTTATCTAATCTAGTTTTTTGAAATGATCAATGCTCCCCGCTGAAACCACTGCCTGTGGAAGAGAATTCCACATCCTAACCACTCTTACAGTAAAGAACCTACACAGTTTAAGGTTAAACCTCTTCTAATTTCAGTGAATGGCCACATGTCTTATTAAATTCCCCTTTTTTATCCCTATTGTGGGGTCACCAGTACGGTATTTGTACATTGAAATCATATCCCCTCTCAAGTGTCTCCTCTCCAGAGAGAACAAGTTCAGTTCTCGTAACCTTTCCTCGTAACTGAGGTCCTCCAGTCCCTTTATTCGTTTTGTTGCCCTTCTCTGGACTCTGTCCAGTTCCAGCACATCCTTCCTGAGGACTGGTGCTCAGAACTGGACAGAATACTCTAGATGTGGCCAGACCAGAGTCTTCTAGAGTTGGAGAATTATTGTTTTATCTCTGGAGTTAATCCCCTTTTTAATGCATGCCAATATTCTTTGCTTGCAGCAGATTGGCATTGCATGCCATTGTGGAGCCTGTCATCTACTAGGACCCCCAGGTCATTTTCCATCCTAGATTCCCCCAAAGGTTCTCCCCCCCTGTGAGTAGATTGCATTCATATTTTTGCCACCCAAATGCATTATTTACATTTTTTCTACTTTAAACCTCATTTGCTATGTAGTTTCCAACCCCATTAATTAGTGCAGATTTTCTTGCAAGGTTTCCACATCCTGCGGAGAAGTTATTGCCCTGCTTAGCTTAGCATTATCCGCAAATACAGAGATTGAGCTGTTTATCCCATCCTCCAGTTTGTTTATGATTAAATTAAATAGGGATGGTCCAAGGACTGAATCCTGGGGGACCCCACTTTCCACCCCGGACCATTCAGGGTACTCCCCATTCATGTAATTCCCAGGGATGTATGTTCACCCTTTTTTAAATATTGGTGCTACATTTGCTTTTCACCAATCATCTGGTACCATTCCAGTCAGTAGACCGTTTGTAAAAATTAGGAACAATGGTCTGGCAATTACTTGACTGAGTTCCTTAAGGACCCTTGGGTGCAAGCCATCTGGTCCCAGTGACTTATTGATGTTTTTCAAGTCTTAGCCCTTGTACACACGGTCGGAGAATCCGTCGGAATGTGTCCTATCGGACCGTGTCCTATCGGACCGTGTCGTCGGTTAACCCGACTGTGTGTGGTATGCATCGGACTGATTCAGTCGGAATATCCGTCGGACCCAATTTCCCAACATGTTGGAAATATTTCCCGACCAACTAGGCCGATTGGACATACTCCGATCATGTGTAGAGAATTTTGATCGGACCAAGTGCCACGCATGCTCAGATCAAATTCCTACATCAAAGATATTGGCTACTAGCCTGAATGTAGTCCCATCGTAACGAAATTACGTCATCACGTTCTGAAAGATCGGATTTTTTTGCCAACTTTGTCCGACCGTGTGTATGCAACAGTTTCGGACAAGATCCGACGGACAAAATCCGACGGGAAAAATCCGACGGATTTGGTTGTGGAAATCTCCGACCGTGTGTACAGGGGCTAATTCTAATTCTGTCCTCTGTTAGCCATGAGGGTGCTTCCTGTGACATGTCATGAGGATAAATATTGCCGTTTTGATTACTGAAGCCCCCCGATTCCCTCATGAAGACCAAGGAGAAGAATAAATTCAATACCTTTGCCATCTCTCCATCCTTTGTAACCAGATTCATGTCATCATTCTTTACATGATAGGAGGTCTGCTCCCTCTGGTTAGGGGGCCTATAGCATACCCCCAGTATTACTTTCCCCTTAGTTTCCTCCCTTTGTAGCCCTACCCTTAAGGATTCCACCCCCTCCCTTACTCCCTTAGTGATGTCATCTCTCACATTCACTTATACATAATTTTTTGATATTCATGAGAGTTGGATTTTCCAATCATTTTGATTTAGCTTCCCTAGAAAATTAATTTGTTTCTCTTGGTTTCCTTTCCATAGAATGATTACATTATCAATGTATCTTTTGTAAAATATCAATTCTGGTGGTGTTAGCATATAAACAGATTTATTCTCTCATTGGGCCATGAATAGATTTGCGTCTGTTGATACCAGAAATAATTGTTTTTAAGAAAGAAAGCTATACATTTGATGAGGTATTTTCTTAGTGTGCATAATAGTGAAATATATTGTTTAAGGGCCCATTTTGTGGCCTTGCATGCCTGATGGTGTTGGATGATTGTATACAATGAAGATACATCTCCTGTTGCCATAATTATAGGGTCTTCTTTGAGTTTGATGTCCTCTAACAATTGGCAAATGTGTTTCGTGTCTTTCAAGTATGCCAAGTATGTTATTGATTCAATTCCATTAACTATTGGTGTTGGTTTTAGGAACCAAATATTTTGCTGCTTTTTCCCCAGGATTCCTCCTTTTAATCTCAAGTGAACCACTTTTTCCAGTTCTCTCCTAATTATTTATTAGTAGGATTGCCTAGTATATCTTTTTTAATGTTCAATTTTCTTATTTACTTTTTTATGTTGGAAATTTGTCTAAATTTCTTTTGGGTGCATACTTTAGGCCTTTGTCAAGTATCTTTTAGTTAAGATCTTTCCCACTCAGCTTAAATACCCCTTCGCCAATTATTCTCTTTTCATTTGTTTTCTCTTCCCTGCTCTGCATCTTCTTTTTTCTTTTTATGCTTTTTCTTGTTCCTCTTGGCTCTTGGTGGAGATGGGGTCCGTGTCTCCAATTTGACTTTGACTTGAATATTATAGTCATTGATGTCTCTTGTATATTTTTTACCTTTTTGCTGTTGCACTTCTCAATCCTTTTTGGTTAGATCATTGTTGTGTTGTGAGTGTTTCTTTATAGGTTTCCAGTTATTCCTTGAGTTCTCCTATCTGTTGTATTTTTCTAAAAAAACATTCTGTTTCCTTTTGAGGAGCAGTCTCAATAATTCTATACCTTTTTATCATTAAAAAAAATAAACATTTCATCTATAGATTCCTGGTGTATGACACCATCATTGAGGGAAACTTCCCATCTTAACCTTCTGTGCACTATATTGTTTCTGATGTATCTTTTCAAAGGTGGTGACATCCCACCACAGGCTAATCTTTTTCTCCTTATTATAACCTAATTTTCCCATGAGGCTCTCTATATCTCCATTTTCTTAGAATTTTCCACGTTAAATACTTCATCCAAATAAATTTTTTTGTTCAACAAATGTAAAAATATCCATGATTGCGGCAAGAGTGAGTGGGATTGTGGGAGTTGTGACGAACGTGGGTATCAGATCCCTGCCCTCCTCACTAACTCGTGATAAAGGACCGGCCAATCCCACACTGTCATTTACGCAACAATGCTACTCCCAGCTGCACCTGGCACAAAGATTTTCCAGCCTGCAGGACCCAATCTAGGTGCCAGCAGCCTGGGAACAATTGTCACTGGGCTAATTAAGCAATTAACCATTTAAATGCCATCACCCCCTCTTTTGGACCGAGCAGGAGGAGACTTGTAATTTTAGCAATACCGATTATGATTTTAGAATAATCGTCTGTAACACACACTGTCACCCAGTGGTCTAGTGGGGGGGGGGGTGAAATCCCACGCCAACAGTGTGTGTCGCCCCTGGCTCCATCCTCCTAATTTCCTGTGTTCCTGCGCTCCAGCCGCCATGTTCAGTCTCAGTCTGGGCGGCCGGCGCCCTGTGATTGGGAAAATTATGTTATGTGCGGTGGAGGGGCTGGCCTGTCCGCCAGGGGCATTGCCAGGTCTGTAAAAGATCTGGGGCTAGAGCCCATTGCTGTCTTCACCAACCTTTCTGCAGTCCCGGGGAAGGGGGGTGGGGACACGCAGGTGGTAAGCAATTTTTTGCGGGCAATGGCTAGTGTTGGAGCTTCAATCATCATGGCACCATGGTTGATATGGTGTCAGGGTGATTGAAGCGCATTATTTCTATTGTTACATTATAATTTATAATGAAGTGGTTCAACTCACCATAATGCAGAATCAGTGGGAGTTCTGGGTGTGTCACTTGCCACCGTCACCTGCCATCAGATGTGGGTTGTCACTTGCCACGTCGCCTGCCAACAGATGTGGATTGTCACTTGCCACTGTCACCAGATATGAATTGTCACTTGCCGTCACCTGCCACCAGATGTGGATTGTCACTGGCCACATCTCTTGCCACCAGATGTGGATTGTCACTTGCCACCGTCACCTGCCAGCTGATGTGGATTGTACCTTGCCACCGTCATCTGCCTCCTGATGTGGATTGTCACTTGCCACATCACCTGCCACCATTTGTAGATTTTCACTTGCCACATCGCCTGCCACCAGATGTGGATTGTCACTTGCTACGTCGCCTAACACCAGATGTGGATGATCACTTGCCAAGTCATCTGCCACTATTTGTGGATTGTCACTTGCCATACCGCCCAGTGCATTGTCGCTGCATTGGTTGCAGGCTGGCAGCACTGGTCCATTTAGCACAGAAGCCGTTGCAATTGTTGGTTCTAAGGGCAGGTGAGCGGGATGCAGGGCAAGCAGTGAGAGATGATGTTGTCTCGCCGCTCCCAGCTGCACCTCCGACATTGAAGAGGCCCAGTTGGGAGGGTGGAAGAGCTTCTCTCATCCACCTGCCCAGGCCTCTCTGCATGGCCGCTGGTTAGGCAGTGACCACTGTGGCAGGAAACTCAGGGCTAAGGGCCCCAGATTCTGGGCTATAGCCCCAATAGCCACCCCCTGATGATGCCACTGCTGTACGCAATTGCGGCGAGTGGGGATGGCCTCTGGCTTTGCTGTGAACTGCCGCTGTCTCCTTCTCCTCTACTCCGGACTGGATTTCAGATAATTTCCTCATCGTGGAAGCCAGTCTGGCAGTGTGACAGAGGCCACAGAGCAGATGGACGAAAAGCAGGTGAGAGACTCCCTTGTGAGAGTTGTTGCTGGCCCCGGGGGGAGTGGACACGGTCCGGGGAATAGGAGAAGCCAGACAGACAGAGAGTAGACTAGCAATTAGAGTCAAGCCATGTAGTGATCAGTATAGGAATATTGTAGGTAGGTCAGTGTAGTGTAGTGGTCAGTGCAGTGTAGTGGTCAGTGTAGTGTAGTGTATAGCATAGGAATACCGTAGATATTTCATTGTAGTGGATAGTGAGTGTAGTGTAGTGGTCAGTGTAGTTTTGTGGATAGTGGATAGTGTAGTCGTCAGTGTAGTGTAGCGAACAGTGTATGTTAGTGTAGAGGTCAGTGTTGGAATCAGATAGGTCAGTGTAGTGGACAGTGTTGGAATCAGGTATTGTAGTGGTCAGTATAGGAATCAGGTAGGTCAGTGTAAGGGTCAAGGTAGTGGACAGGTAGGTCAGTGTAGTACCCAGTATAGGAATCAGGTAGTGGTTAGGTAGGTCAGTGTTGGAATCAGGTAGGTCAGTGTAAGGGTCAGTGTAGTGGACAGGTAGGCCAGTGTAGTGGACAATGTAGGAATCAGGTAGTGTAGTGGTCAGTATAGGTATCAGGTATGTTAGTGTAAGGGTCAGTGTAGGAGTCAGGGTAATGGTAAGGTAGGTCAGTGTAGTGATCAATGTTGGAAACAGGTAGGTCGGTGTAGGAATCAGGCTGGTCAGTACTATTGTAGGAAGTAACTCAGCGAATGCTAAAAGTCTGCAGATTAGGGGGCCGCAAATTACTTGCCTTGCCCCAGGCACTGTGCTGACAACCCATGCTACACCATGTCTGTCACCACAGACAGGTATGTTGATAGGATTTATCCTATACAGTAGCACTCTTAAAGAGACAGGTTCTTTTCTAGCTTGCATTAAGAGCTTAGAGACAAGGTTAATACTTTTCAAAATAAGGATTTTAATAATTAATAATGAAAAGGTCAAAATTGGTGCAAATAAAATATTTACAGAAAAAAGGTGTTTCAAAGAAATAGACATAACACAGCAATAGAGATATAAGGCAGAAGTGAGGAGGAAGCATACATCACTGGGAATTACAGACCAGTTAGCCTAACATCAATAGTATGCAATGGATGATAAGGGACTATATACAAGATTTTATTAATGAGAATGGTATCATTAGCAGTAATCAGCATGGATTCAGTAAGAATCATTCTTGCCAAACTAATCTATTAACCATCTATGAGAAGGTGAGTTGTCATCTAGATAAAGGAAGGCCCGTCGACGTGGTGTATCTAGATTTTGCAAAAGCATTTGACACAGTTCCCCATAAACGTTTACTGTACAAGATAAGGTCCATTGGCATGGACCATAGGGTGAGTACATGGATTTAAAATTGGCTACAAGGGCGAGGTCAGAGGGCGGTGATAAATGGAGAGTACTCGGAATGGTCAGATGTGGGTAGCGGGGTCCCCCAGTATTCTGTGCTGGGACCAATCCTATTTATTTTGTTCATAAACGACCTGGAGAATGGGGTAAACAGTTAAATCTCTGTATTTGCGGATGATACTAAGCTAAGCAAGGCAATAACTTCTCTGCAAGATTTGGAAACCTTGGAAAAAGATCTGAACAAATTAATGGGTTGGGCAACTGCATGACAAATTAGGTTCAATGTAGAAAAATTTAAAATAATGCATTTGGGTGACAAAAATATGAATGCAATCTGTACACTGGAGGGAGAACCTCTGGGGGAATCTAGGATGGAAAAGGACCTGGGGGCAGGGGCATACATAGAGCAATTGGCACCCGGGGTCGGATCCTATATCTGGCACCCCCCCACCATAAAATGTAAAAACACCCCACTGTGCCCCCTGCATACCTCTGCATCCTTCAATATCTTTTGGTCACTACTGTGTACCCCCCCTCTTCACAACTGCACCTCTGGACCCCTTTAAATTAAACAGCACCCTGCACCTCTTTACCCCTTTACATTACACAGGACCCTGCACCTCTGGACCCCTTTACATTACACAGGACCTTGCACCTAAGGACCTCTTTACATTACACAGCACCCTGCACCTCTGCACCACTTTACATTACACAGCCCCTCACAGCTCTGGACCCCCTGCATGTTACACAGACCCTCTAGAGTGCAGACCCCCCTCCCTACCGTACAGACCCCCCATATACAGTGTAGACCCCCTTACAGTACAGACCCCCCTACAGTACAGAATCCTCCCCTACAGTGCAGACCCTCCTACAGTACAGACCTCTCTACCCTATAGCGCAGACCCCCCTACAGTGTAGACCCCCCTACAGTACAGAATCCTCCCCTACAGTGCAGACCCTCCTACAGTACAGACCCCGTCACCCTACAGCGCAGACCCCCCTACAGTACAGACTCCCCTACAGTACATACCTCTCGCCCCTACAGTGCAAACCCCCCTACAGTACAGAATCCTCCCCTACAGTACAGACCCCCCTACAGTGCAGAATCCTCCCCTACAATACAGACCCCCCTAAAGTGCAGAATCCTCCCCAACAGTACACACCCCCCTACAGTACAGTATCCTCCCCTACACTGCAGACCCCCCTACAGTGCCTGAATCTTCCCCTACAGTACAGACCCTCCCCCTACAGTGCAGGACCCCCTACAGTGCAGGACCCCTCCTACAGTGCAGACCCCCCTACAGTGCAGGACCCCCTACAGTGCAGAACCCCTCCTACAGTGCAGACCCACCTACAGTGCAGGACCCCCTACAGTGCAGGACCCCCCCCCCCCTACCACAGTGCAGACCCCCCCACAGTAACCCCCCCACAGTAAAGAACCCCCTACAGTACAGTATCCTCCCCTACACTGCAGACCCCCCTACAGTGCCTGAATCTTCCCCTACAGTACAGACCCTCCCCCTACAGTGCAGGACCCCCTACAGTGCAGGACCCCTCCTACAGTGCAGACCCCCCTACAGTGCAGGACCCCCTACAGTGCAGAACCCCTCCTACAGTGCAGACCCACCTACAGTGCAGGACCCCCTACAGTGCAGGACCCCCCCCCCCCCTACCACAGTGCAGACCCCCCCACAGTAACCCCCCCACAGTAAAGAACCCCCTACAGTGCACAGACCCCCCTACAGTAAAGAACCCCCCTACAGTAAAGAACCCCCCTACAGTGCACAGACCCCCCTAACGACCCATAATGTACCTCAAGCCCAAAGCAGTGGCAATGCAGGGGGGAGGTGCGAGCAGCACCCGAGTGGTGTGACATCTGTCGGCTCAGTGATCCGGGACCCAGCGCAATAATCCCCTTCTCTCTGTGGTCGCGTGACTCGCATCGCGCAGTTCTGATCAGTTCTGATCAGTGGGCTGCAACCCGAGGCGCGGCCCTGTCTCCTCTTCAGTTGCGAAGGGGGAGAGCGCTGGCCTGACACCCCCCCAGTGTGTGGCACCCGGGGCGATCCACCCCCCGCCCCCACTTATTACGCCACTGCCTGGGGGTCCTAGTAGAGGATGGCATGCTATGCCAAGCTGCTGCTAACAAAGCAAACAAAATATTGGCATGCATTAAAAAGGGGATCAACTCCAGAGATAAAATGATAATTCTCCCGCTCTACACCTAGAGTATGCTGTCCAGTTTTGGGCACCAGTCCTCAGGAAGGATGTAATGGAAATGGAGTGAGTACAAAGAAGGGTAACTAAGCTAATAAAGGGTCTGGAGGATATTAGTTATGAGGAAGGGTTGCAAGCATTGAACTTAACTTATTCCCTCTGGAGAAGAGACGCTTGAGAGGGGATATGTTTTCAATTTATAAATACCCCACAATAGGGATAATACTTTTTCGTAGAAGAGAGTTTAACAAGACACATGGCCACTCATTAAAATTAGAAGAAAAGAGGTTTAACCTTAAACTACGCAGAGGGCTCTTTACTGTAAGAGTGTCAAGGATGTGGAATTCCCTTCTACAGGCGGCATTCTCAGCAGGGAGTATTGATGATTTAAAAAAACGATTAGATAAGCACCTGAACGACCACAACATACAAGGATATACAATGTAATACTGACATAAAATCACACATATAGGTTGGACTTGATGGACTTGTGTCTTTTTTCAACCTCACCTACTATGTAACTATGTAATCAATGTCCTTGGGTTGATCAGAGTTCAGTCAATGATGTTATTGGTTCTCAAACTTGACAGATGTTCCTGATTTGATGGTAAAGGAGAACTGACAATTGTCATGGCATCTCCCTTTTTCTCTGGGATCAAAGGGGTGCTGACAGATGCCCCTGACCAATAAAACAGGTAAGGAGTGTCCATGGGCTGTCCGGGGTTTACATAAGTATCAGGGCCCTCCTTTACACACAGTTTTAAACCACTATTCATATCTCCCAATATGTACATGTTGCATTCTTGAAACTGATAGATTATTGTTCAGAATTGAATTTCATGTCCAGTGATACTAAACACAGGGTAGCTCAGATAAACTTTTCACCCAGGAGGCATCTGACAGCTATCTTTGCTTCCGTATGTTTTATCCCAGTCATGGATGACCTTGACTTGCTCTGTATGACACTCCCAATTTAAATAAATACTTATTATTGATGTGGCATGTTCCTGTCTGTGTTTATGATTCCTGTGTGGATTTGTTTTTCATTGGCAGAGGTTTCTTAAGGGTCAATTCTGCTCCGATTGTCTTTTACAATCCCAAGTAGTTTGTGGTATCCTTTGATGGCATGCTATGTATTCTTAATGGATTTGGTCATAGTTTTACGATAGGCCTGGACAGCAGAAACAGACCCTGCCAGGACTCAATTAGCTGTTTTACAGCTCTGCATAGGCCTAAGCTTGGTTTCTAATGTCTCTAAGTTGAGATAACGGCTCTTTTGACGGGTTCTAAAGTTAAGCCTTTGGATTCCTTGAATTAAAGGAGGAGGGAAAGGGTAAGATCACTGCTGCAATGTGTAACTGTTAGATAAGACTGTCATGGCTAACGTATGATTCCAGAACAGCTACAGCTTTTTGTTTATCTAGTACATGATATCATTACAGGAGTGATCAATGTATAGTGAATTACTCACGGTGTATGTAAATAAATAATAATCTGGCTGCTGCTAACACTCTATAGCTTATCCACGGCTATTGTGATATAGGTATAACATAAAGTGAATAGTGCTGCTCTGCCAAATAAAAAGTGCAATATGCTGTGTGTATCTTACAAAGTCTATAAAGCAAAATAAATAAGGTAAAAAAAATTACAAATCTGCAAACTCATAGATCATGCGACTCAAGTTGAAATGAATGGTGCATAAATATCTGCATATAAATAATGTGCAATGTGCAAATTACTATGCCCCCCTCAGGGATGACTATGAGCAAGGAAGGTATAAGAGACATCAGTACAGTAACAACAACCATTAACAAGGTTACAATAGATCTTTTTTTAGGAAGAGGAGTGGAGAAACACTCTGCAAGGAGAAGGGAAGAAGCAAGAGGATCGAGAAGAAGCATATAAAGAAAAGAGAATACAGAGCAGGGAAGCGAAAACAAATGAAGAAGAGAATAATTGGAGAAGGGGTGTTTAGCCTGGGTGGGAAACATCGTACTCATGAGGAACTAAAGGTACTTCCCAAAGGCCTAAAGTATGCACCCAAAATAAATTTTGACAAATTTCAAACATACATACCGTAGGAGTACAAAAGTATAAAAGAAAATTGAACAATAAAAAAAAATCGGGGGCGTGGCCGGCCGCGAAGCAGGGAGGACGTGTGGAAGCAGAGCTCCACACACTCACAGGCAATCCAACGCCATCCCTGCCTCAATCCCCGCGGGAGACTATACAGAGTCGGTGGCAGACTTGGGAACCCCCGTTCGGCCATCCAGATGGAGAATCGCTGCTGAAAACTTTAACCCGCTGTCAACAGCACCCCCAGCAAGGCCCGCTACACCAGGAACCAGCCGCCATCTTGTGGCCTACAACCCAGCCAGGTGCGGCTATAGTCTTGCGGCCTGCAACTCGGCCAGACGCCGCCGCTCGTAGTGGCCGCGATCCCCGGGACAGCTTCCGCCATCCATCCGCCACTACATCGCTGAGTTGGAACCCCATCAAGCCCCGCCGGTGAGCGCAGAAGACCCGCAGATCCGAGCCGCTCCACAGGCCTGCGGACCAGGCCTCATCCCGGGGCACAGTGAGTAAGGGGTCTGATCCACCCCCTCTTAGCAAGATCTCTCAGGGGTGCTAGCTGGGGAGCCCACACTTGACCACCACCGGGGAAACTTGCAGAGATCTCCTGGACAGCTGCCCCCCAGGACAGTCCGAGGCTTCGGCCTAACCCCACAGCCAGCGGCCATATTGGTACTCCACCTACACCCTATCCCCTCTGGCTGTAGATAGACACCATCAAACACCAGGATAGGGATAAATGCAAGCCTAACATCCCACTGTCACCAAAAATGGGTAGAGACCCCCTGTGGGCCCGCCTACACCAGCACCAGAACAATAAGAGGCTCTGACCCTTACCACGCAGCCGGCAGCCATTTCTCAAACCCCAGGACATTCCACCCATCTCTGTCCTGCTCTGGGGGCTCTTCACACCCTCTCCCAGCTGCTGCACCCCCGGCCACTACCTAAGTGGCTAACCGCACGCCACATAAAATATTTTGGAGGCCGTGGCCTGACGCGCAGAGTGCATGGCTGCAATGTAATAACACCCCGGTGATACGAGGAGCCTGAGTCCTGAAAAAAGACCAAAGAAGGAGAATATGTCCACACATCTGAGGAGGAGTACACACAATCATACTCTCCGCTCACTAGGGACCCCTAAAAGGAAACCCTCACCTGCAAACCTAAACAAATTCAGATACAGTGGCAGTGGCAGGAACCCCAAAATGGCCCCACCACAGAGGAACAGTATTGAAGAAGACCTTGATGACGACGAAGTCTCATTACCAGCATCGGAAAACTCAGGTAACAAACTCGACCAACCTCTCACATACGCCGCCATGACAGATATTGCAGCTGACATAAAAAATTCTCTTTCTGCTGCAATCACGGACATTAAAACTGAATTGCTGAAAATAACAGAACAAATGGCGATATCTGAACGTGCAGGGAAAAGAAGGGATAGGGCCCTGATCAGGCTGGATGACATCACAAATTCACACTCTCAACATCTGATTGATATGAACAGACAAATAGACAAATCGAAGACTTAGACAACCGTGGCAGACGGAACAACATCAGAATCAGGGGGGTGCCTGAAACGGTCCCCCCTGATCAAATCAGACCAGCTCTTACTGCCATTTTCAACAACCTCATTGAGAGACCTGAACAGTCCCCTATTGACTTTGACAGAGCACATAGAGCTCTCAAACCCAGAGCACAAGATGGAAATCCGCCAAGAGACATCATATGTTGCCTACCTAGCTATGGCCTGAAAGAAGACATTCTTCAAAAAGCAAGATCTAAAGATCAGATCATATACGCGGAAGCTCCAATACAACTCTTACAAGACCTCTCACCTATCACACTCAAAAACAGAAGAGCACTAAAACCCCTACTGGAAGTATTGAGACAAGAAGGCATCAACTATAGATGGAAATTCCCCTTTGCGCTACAAGCAAACTACATGGGGAAACAACACTTACTAAAAGTCCCTGACGACCTACTAAAATTCTTTGAAGAGCTACAGATCGCACCAATAGACCTGCCGGACTGGTACGTGGAATTCCGTACACCACCTGAAATCAACAATCCCCAGTTCTCACCAGGACCATCTCACGCACAGTCCCCCTACCAGCGTGGAAAACACCGCCGACATACAGACAGGAACGGCTTTGAATCCCCAGCTTCTTCTAAAGCAATTAGAAGCCCGAGAGCAAAGGACTCCAGAGGATACTGAAGCAATTCTCACTACGACAAGTTACAACCTTACCTACCAAATATCCACACTGAACAGTTAAAGCACTTATGCCTTTTGGTCCATCTCAACCCAGATCTACACACATGTATGCCTATTAGAAGAGTTGGCACATCTCATCACCCAACCAGATAACCTTGTCCTGGGTTAACCTTTCTCTTATTCCACTCTCTTAGCATTGACAGTATAGTTGATCACAGTCTGCTCTGGACGCTGCTTCCCTGAACCACAACTTGTCTGCACTGACTCTGAAACACCTTCGGTCGGAAACCTTCTAAATGTGAGTAATGCTGTCTACCTGCAATGCTATAAACTAACCCCCAATGCGTGTAGCCAGGATGCAGCACCCCCAACTCATAACAACAAACGCTTCTTCTTTACTCCCAAATGAACATAAGGAGTCAGACGAAGGAGGCTCACCACTCCTTCACTGCACAAGACTGGTTTTCATTTTTTACAACACAGAGGATACCTACTTGTTTGGCCGTGCAGATACCCATATCTCAGGGATGTGAATTTTTTTTTTTCCCTTTTTTTTTTTCCCTTATTGGACCACTCCCCTTTGGCTTTCCCAGTCACATATGGGGTTTTTATTTTTTGTTGTTTTTTCTTCCCCTGAATGTTCAATAATCTCATGGGTCAATTGTTTATAATGGCCTATTATAGCGACTACTGTAAAGTTTAATGTTTGAGTTTACTGTTTCTCTGATAGGTTGTAGAACGGTTGTACTGTTTACATATCTTATAATCCGGTTAATAACAGACCACAAGACACGTTTCCTTCTAAAATAGAAATGGTCGTATATGCCCAATATAGGACACAGCCATAAGGTCGGTCTCAGTCACAGCCTGCACAAATGTTACTACCTAACTTTACACTCTGGCCTCTCGGAGCCTGTCGGGTTCCTCCCACAAAGTATTTCTTACCGTTCTAAAACGTATATCATCATTGTATAACTTTCTTATAAACGGGTCACCTGTGCGTCTCCCACTACCCCCCAAAAAACAAAACAAAAAAGAAAAAGAAAGGGAAGGATCACTTCACACCTTCAAACCTCCAAAATCTAAACTCCAAACTTATTTACTTCTCACTGGTTAGTTGATAACTGTAACACTAACCAACTTACAGAGATCCTAATCCGTTATCTGACTCCCCTTTCCAACCTCCTCTACCACCTTACCCTCCCCTATCCCTTCCTCTAATTATAACTTTTTACTTAATTTTAATCCCCTTCTACCCTCACAACATACTTCACTGCAGCTGGTTGCAAACACAACAAACTGTGCTAGACCCTTACGACTCTAACCTAACCATCCTACTGTCCCAACATGGCGTACGCCTTCCTGGGGAAAACACCAACAATTATTTCACACAATGTAAATGGACTAAACATACCAGAGAAAAGGACCAAATTATTAAGAGAACTCAAAAAATCCCGCCCCTATGTTGCATTTCTTCAAGAAACACATTTTAAAGATAACAACATCCCTAAACTCACTGATAATGTCTACACAACAGCCTACCATGCTACCAATCCCCTCGCCAAAACCAAAGGAGTGTCCATTCTAATTAATAAAGATGCACCCTTCGAACTTAAACAGCAGCTTACTGACCCTGAAGGCGGATATATATTCCTGAAAGGCTCATGGGAAGGTACACCTATCACATTTGCAAACGTATATTTCCCAAACACTGCCCATATCACATTCTGCAACAAAATTATTGAAGAGCTTAAATGGTTTGCAGAAGGCTGCATCATCCTAGGAGGGGATTTCAACATCCCTCTCTCTTTACTTAAAGATACCTCCACAGGACACACATCCGTCACTTACAAGATCCTCAAGCATATAAAATCCTTACTACAGTCCCTAACACTGATCGATATATGGAGATCCACGCACCCTACAGAAAAAGATTTCACATTCTACTCTACTCCACATAAAAGATACTCGCGAATTGACCTTATTTTTATTTCACAAAGAGATCTGGGAAGTCTACTTTCAGCTGAGATTGGCATTATATCAATCTCTGATCATGCACCCACTGCCATCTCATTGAAATTGGATACATCCCCTCAAACCACCTTTAATTGGAGACTCAATTCCGTGCTCCTCACTGACCAAACAATAAAAGTTGAAATACTTAATGCTATCAACACCTATTTCAGCAACAATGCCGATATTGACACCAACCCATTAAATAACTGGGAAGCACACAAAGCAGTTATAAGAGGCAAACTTGTAAAATGGGGAGCCAGGAAAAAGAGAGAAAGAGAGAGAGAAATTGAAACATTATCCCAACAAATTGCCACCCTTGAGTTACAACACAAACAATCTCAGTCGATCATAGTGGAAGAAAAATTGACGCAAAGCAGATTATCCTTGAGACTTATTCTAGATCTAAAAATCAAAAGATCCCTTTTTTTTAAAAAGAATATATTTTACGAACATGGAGAGAAAAGTGGGAAACAATTAGCCAAAGCTTTGAAAGACTCAACATTATCAGGCCACATCCATGCCATTAAAAATAAGGAAGGCACACTAAAACATAAATCCAAAGAAATCGCGGACCTCTTCCATAAATTTTACTCCAAATTATATGACCTCCACCTCAGCATAAGCCACCCCACCTCACACAATCAAAACGAGATATAATTCAATCCTTCTTAGAGGACAGTAAAATCCCCTCCCTATCAGCAGGGGACTCACATAAACTTGAAGAACCAATATCCACAATTGAGATCATAGAAGCAATATCGGATCTAAAAACGGGGAAAAGCCCGGGCCCTGATGGCTTTACCTCACAGTACTACAAAACTTATGCCCATTTACTTGCAAAACCCCTTCAATCCACCTTTAATTATCTCGCAAAGAACAAATACAATTCTAACTCCTTCCTCATGGCACATATAGCCGTAATCCCCAAATCCGACAAAGACCATACAGATTGTGCAAACTTTAGGCCTATTTCACTCCTAAACATTGACATCAAACTCCTTGCCAAAATCCTAGCTAACAGACTAAAACCCCTCCTAACAAAGATTATTGGACCTGAACAGGTAGGGTTTATGCCAGGTAGGGAAGCCCGCAATAACATTACAAAAGCCCTAAACCTAATTCACTTTGCCCAAACCTCCAAAATCCAAGGAATATTACTCTCTACTGATGCCGAAAAGGCTTTTGATAGAGTCTCCTGGGAATACATGATGTCCACGTGTGCCCACATTGGTTTAAATGAACACATGTTAGCGTGGATCTCAGCCCTCTATCATAACCCCCAAGCAAAAATCAAAGTAAATAATACTCTCTCGGAACCCCTAAGGATTTACAACGGCACACGCCAAGGATGTCCCCTCTCTCCCCTACTCTTTATTATAGCACTGGAACCCCTAATAAGGACAATTAATTTAAACAATGACATAAAAGGATTTACAGTAAGCAACAGAGAATACAAAATAGCCGCATACGCGGATGATCTCTTGTTCTTCGTATCTAACCCCCATATTTCCATACCAAATCTCCCAAAAATTTTTAAAACCTTCGGATACATCTCTAACTTTAAAGTCAACCAATCGAAATCTGAAGCACTTAACCTCACCATGCCCCACAAACAGCTAACGTTGTTAAAGGATAACTACCCTTATAAATGGGAACAGAATACACTTAAATATCTAGGGATATACCTAACAAACAGCCTTGACTCATTATATAACACTAATTACAAACCTCTGCTAGCCGCAATAATGACCGATCTCCGTAGGTGGACCCCAAAGATGTTCTCGTGGTTTGGTAGACTTTCGATCCTGAAGATGACAATACTCCCCAGACTCCTCTATATGTTTAATACCCTACCTATTAGAATCCCAGGAACCTTTTTCACAAAACTTCTCACAGTACAAAGAAACTTTCTCTGGGCCGACAAAAAACCAAGAATTAATCTCCGTCTCCTAACATTACCTAAAAACAAAGGGGGTGTAGGGTTACCCGATTTCAAAAAATACCACCAGGCTTCGCATATCACCAGATTGATAGACTGGCACTGCCATGGCCCAAATAAAGACTGGGTTCAATTAGAAGCCAACCTATTTCTACACCAAACCCTCTTCTACCCATGGTCCCTTCACTCCAAAAAAACAAACAAATAAACCACCCACTAATTGCGAACACGATCCATATTTTGCACAAAGTAGCAGGCCCATATAAAATTGCCTCCATACCAGGGCCCCTGACACCTATCGCCAACAATCCTGATTTTACGCCAGGTATGCAACATAATATACCACATGACCTTCTCACCTCTCAATGCTTGAATGGCCCGAATGTTAAGTCATTTGAAACGCTCCGCGCCGAGGTGGGTGAATCATTTCCTGGCTTTTGGTTTTATACACAACTGAGGGACTTCCTGGTGAACGGCAAACACAAATCTCAATACCGCCTCCCACTGACGCATTTAGAGTCTTTATGCCTCAAGAGATCACAGGTACCAAATACCACTTCTCTTGCATACACCTGGCTGAACAAAACACCACATGCAGATAATTATAAACATAAGAAGAAATGGGAACATGATCTCAAAATTAAGATTTCTGAGAAGCATTGGGAAAAGGCGTGTATCATGACACACAAATGCTCTTTAAGCTCTAGATACCAGGACATATCCTACAGAATCCTTACTCAATGGTATGTAACACCACAAAAGGCCAGGGATGGTTCCGCTCAGCCTCGGACATATGCTGGCGATGTAAGTCTCACATCGGATCATTTTTGCACATCTGGTGGGAGTGCCCACCCATCCTTGCCTACTGGGTTGAAATTAGGACCTGGATAAAACATGTTACGGATACCAAACTAGAACTGAATGCAGCAGCTTGTCTGATTAACATAGTCCCCACTACTCTAAGCAGATATAAAAAATCACTAACACGACACCTACTTACTGCAGCCAAAACTCTCATACCCATTTACTGGAAATCTACAAAAGTCCCAGGGGTCAAGGATTGGTTAAACAGAGTACACTATATTTATAAAATGGAAGAAATTGTGGCCATGAAGAGAGAAAGTAGCTCAAATTTCAATAAAACATGGCAACCCTGGTTGGTGTTCACTCTTTCTCACGAATACCAATCACTCAGTGAAATATCCACTCCACTTAATTATCAATAGTGCTGTACTGTCATAAATAATTGAGATTTGTAAAGTTAATGCAACCAAGAATTCCTGTACAATGAGGGTCACCCCCCCCCCCCCCCCCCACACACTGCCCAATCCGACCTAAGCGGACTCTGACAATCTTCCTTAAGCGGTTCCCGACCAGCGCACGCCGATGTACGTCGACAGAATGGCACGGGCAGGCATATTGACGTACAGGTACATCCAATCTTCAATGCTGCCCTGCCATCGGGAGCGCGCCGCCGGCAGCGCACTCCCGCACTGGTCTGGACCCCCGTGAGTCCGGTCGCGGGACCCGCTGACTCGATCGCCGCGGGCATACCCGCGATCGTCTCACGGGACGGCTGAATGGAGGAAATGCCGTGTAAACAGCATTTCTCCATTCTACCTAGCAACTAGTGACGCTGATCTCTGCTCCATGTGATTGGAGCAGAGATCAGTGTTCACTAAATGAAAGCCCAACCCCCCCACAGTTGGTAACACACCCCTAGGAACACTTAACCCCTACACTGCCACCCACTGGTTAACCCCTTCACTGCCAGTGTCATTTACACAGGAATCACTGCATTTATATAGCAGTGATTACTATATAAATGACAATGGTCCCAAAAATGTGTCAAAAATGTCCGATGGGTCCCCCACAATGTCGCAGTCACAATAAAAATCGCTGATCGCCGCCATTACTAGTAAAAAAAATAATAATAAAAAATTATTAATAAAAATGCTATAAAACTATCCCAATTTTGTAAATGCTATAACTTTTGCGCAAGCCAATCAATAATCGCTTATTGCGATTTTTTTTACCAAAAATATGTAGAAGAATGCGTATCGGCCTAAACTGAGAGAAAAAAATGTTTTTTTATATATTTTTGGGGGATATTTATTATAACAAAAAGTAAAAAATAATGCGTTTTTTTCAAAATTGTCGCTCTATTGTTTATAGCGCAAAAAATAAAAACCGCAGGGGTGATCAAATACCACCAAAAGAAAGCTCTATTTGTGGAAAAAAAAGGACGTCAATTTTGTTTGGGAACCACGTCGCACGACCGCTCAATTGTCAGTTAAAGCGACGCAGTGCCGAATCGCAAAAAGTGGTCTGGTCTTAAAGCGGGGTTCCACCCTAAAGTGGAACTTCCACTGATCGGAACCCTCCCCCCCTCCGGTGTCACAATTGGCACCTTACAGGGGGGAGGGGGGTGGAGATACCTGTCAAAGACAGGTATTTACACCCACTTTCGGTCATAGACTCCCGTGGGAGTCTATGTCATTTCCTGTCCTGCTGCGCTGTCTGCTGGGACACACACGGGTCCCAGTGACAGCGCGGACAATTCCTAGATGAGATACATTGATGATGTAATCATTCTATGGAAAGGAAACCAAGAGAAACTAATCAATTTTCTAGGGAATCTAAATCAAAATGATCGGAACATCCAACTCTCATGGAAACTCCACACACACAAAACATTCAACTCTCAGTAAGAAAAATATTTCCTACCTAGATCTAGAAATCATACAAGAAGATAATAAATTGATAACTGAAACACATTTCAAGAATGTAGATCAGAACAGTTAATTGGGCTTTTTACATTTGCTCCTATATGCTGTATTTTATCTACAAACCTGTAAGTGCATTACTTTTATTCATTAAACTGTTCCTACGTTATTACGCTATGTCAGTCCATTTCTTTTCTGTGGGCCTCTGAGTGCTTCATATCGAGACCACTGAACAGATTATTATCTTGGAAACACCGCTAAGAGATGGAGTGCTGACCCAGCTGAGGAAGGTTAACCTGGACGTCATCCATTTATCATTTATATATGCTTCATTCCATATATTTTCTGGTAAGCGCATTCAACATATGGTGACGGGTATCTCACGCGCCTTGGAAAGTGTTGAACCACTGTGGTGCTGTCATTTAAGAACACTTATGTCCGTTATTTGGATTCACCTGTGAACTTTTCTTAAATTGGACTTTTTATTTTTATTTTACGCCATTTTTGGCTTGTTTGGTCATCTCCACATTTTTTTGAAGTCTATTGCTTTTTTTAATTTTTTAATCTATATTATATATGTAGGGGAGGGTTGGCGCGGCTTTGTATATTCTTTAGAACAGTTAATTACCAATGGGAAGTGACATGTTCCAAAGCTAAATTATAACTATATTTACCTCAATCCAATACCCTGATGAAGGTGTATAACCAGAAACGCATCGGATACCGGAGATTACCATTTACCAGAGAGTATCATTCCATTTGATCGTACACTTTTATGTATATCTAATAAACTATTTTTTATACTATACAAGTGTATGTTGACTTTAAAGTCCCATTGAAGGGGGATTCCTCTTTTTCTTAAAGCGGTTCTGCACCTTTAAAAAAAATATTAAAAGCCAGCAGCTACAAATATTGCAGCTGCTGACTTTTAATAAAATCACACTTACCTGTCCCAGGGTCCAGCGATGTCGGCCGCAGATGACAAGCGATCGCTCGTCTCTCTGCTGGCCCCGCCGCCATCCTCTGTCAGGGAATCGGGAAGTGAAGTGTTGCGGCTTCACTGCCCGGTTCCGTACTGCACATGCACGAGTTGCGCTGGGCGTCTCTGCTGGTCCCCGCTGTGTCCCGGGAACTGTGTGTTTCCCAGAACACAACGGGGCACAACGGGGGGGGGGGGGGGGCGGGCATCTGCGGCGGTCTGTCCTGGAAGTGGGTGCAGATACCTGGATTATCCAGGTAACTGCACCCCCCTCCCCCCTGGTCAATGTCATTGCACAAATATTGCAAGTGATCATATTTAGAAAGTGATGTCATTGCTATCCCCACCCCTTTGCTTAAAAGGTACGGAAATTCCCAGTGACGTCAGTTGTTTTGTAGGGACGCCACAGGTGCAAGCACCCATGGATTCTTTAGGAACCAGTGACAGTAGGAAGCTATCATATACCGAAGTGGTAAAATACCACTTCTACATATGATGCTCAGCTCCTGACAAACAGGGGGCCGGATGGGCAGTAGTTTGGGCGTTCATCCAAACACCCATAATAGCCAAAGTTTGATAAAAACCTAGGCTCGGACCAAAGAGTCAGCTCATCCTAATTGTGGCTGGAACAACATTCTATATGTCTTTACCTTTTTAATATTAAGCCAACAACTTTTATGCCTTGTATGGTTGGTTTTCTGATATTGGATTATTAAATGCTAATAGACACAAGTAATTGACTTTCAGTGCTATTTATTTACTTCAGTTAACACCGCAGGCCGCAGCCTCTCTTTCACTACATCATATTTCAAGTGGTGTAACCACACTGATGGTTATTTCATGCTGTTGAAAGATGACTAATTTGATGGACAATACAATTGTTTGATGCCATTCTGGCTAGCAGTATGCTTGGAATGGTTTGCTTGACACAGCTGTGGATGTTTGCATGCTACTTATGAAGTGCATACTTTATGCATGACAACTTGTTCAATACTGATTTAGATCATTTCAATGTATTGCACTTAGAATTATCTATATGGTCTGCTTATATGAACAGTTGCATGCTGCTGGATATCAACGCTGACTGTGATTGAAATAGATTTGTTTTAAAATCATACATGTGCTTGTATTATCAGACTGATGAATTGCCTATATTGCACAGTAACACAGATCTCACCTAATGTCTCACTATAACTTAGTTAGGAAGTAGCAGCATGAATTTTTCTTTCAGAACGTGATCAATACAGACGTTCAGCTGTACCTATATACTTAATAATTTCACACTTGCTATTATCTCCCTTTTGGGACATATTCATTGTACATCTCCAATTCCAAAAAAGTTGGGATGTTTTGTAAAATCTACATAAAAATAGAATGCAGTGATTGCAAATCTCATAAACCCATATTTTATTTGCAATAGAAAACATATCAAATTGTTAAAATGAGAACATTTAAAATTTTAAGAAAAAAATGTTGGTCATTTTGAAATTGATGACAGCACCACGTATCAAAAATACAAAATACTATTTCCAGTTCTGAAGACCTCACTTACAAAAAGATTTCAATAAGATAGAATGAGTCCAGAGATACACGAGTCCAATGATGAGGAAAAAACACTCAAGGTGTGAGTGCTGCAAGTCTAGTTTTGCTTACAAAGCAGAGGTGCCTGCCCGGCTCGCCTCCGAGATCAACAGGGAAAAATGAATGAATGGCAGTACACTCCAGAAGGATGCCAAAATCTTCATTGTAGTGATCCACAAATAAATGCATATACAGCACAGCAAGCTCAGAGAAAATGCCCTTTAACCACTTCCCGACCGGCGCACACCAATGTACGTCGGCAGAATGGCACGGGCAGGCAAATGGGTGTACCTGTATGTCCCTTTAAATTTGCCGCCCTGCCATTGCAAGTGCGCCGCCGGTGGCGCACTCGCGTGGCGGTCGAGACCCCCGTGAGTCCACTCGCGGGTCCTGCGGACTCGATTGCCGTGGGCATACCCGCTATCGTCTCACGGGGCAGCTGAACTAGGAGATGCCGTTGTAAACAGCATCTCCCAGTTCTGCCTAGCAACAAGTGATGCTGATCTCTGCTCCATGTGATTGGAGCAGAGATCAGTTTTCACTAATAAAAGCCCAGCCCCCAACAGTTAGTAACACACCCCTAGGAACACTTAACCCCTACACTGCCACCCACTGGTTAACCCCTTCACTGCCAGTGTCATTTACACAGGAATCACTGCATTTGTATAGCAGTGATTGCTGTATAAATGACAATGGTCCCAAAAATGTCTGATGTGTCCGCCATAATGTCGCCAATACTAGTAAAAAAAAATTATTAATAAAAAAAGCCATAAAACTATCCCCTATTTTGTAAACGCTATAACTTTTGGGCAAACCAATCAATAATCGCTTATTGTGATTTTTTTTACCAAAAATATGTAGAAGAATTGGTATTGGCCTAAACTGAGGGAAAAAAATGTTTTTTTATATATTTTTGGGGATATTTATTATAACAAAATATTAAAACAAGTAAAAAATAATGCGTTTTTTTTCAAATTTGACGCTCTATTTTTGTTTATAGCGCAAAAAATAAAAACTGCAGGGGTGATCAAATACCACCAAAAGAAAGCTCTATTTGTGGGAAAAAAAGGACGTCAATTTTGTTTGGGAGCCACGTCACACGACCGCGCAGTTGTCAGTTAAAGCGACGCAGTGCCGAATCGCAAAAAGTGGTCTGGTCTTAAAGCGGGGTTCCACCCTAAAGTGGAACTTCCGCTGATCGGAACCCTCCCCCCCTCCGGTGTCACAATTGGCACCTTACAGGGGGGAGGGGGGTGGAGATACCTGTCAAAGACAGGTATTTACACCCACTTTCGGGCATAGACTCCCGTGGAAGTCTATGTCATTTCCTGTCCTGCCGCGCTGTCTGCTGGCACACACACGGGTCCCAGTGACAGCGTGGACAATTCCTATTGCGCTGCGCAACTCGCGCATGCGCAGTAGGGAACCGGGAAGTGAAGCCGTTTCGCTTCACTTCCTGATTCCCTCACCTAGAATGGTGACTGCAGCAGCCGAGAGCCGAGCAATCGATCGGCCTCGGCTGCCGGCATCGCTGGAACCCGGGACAGGTGAGTGTCCATTTATTAAAAGTCAGCAGCTGTAGTATTTATAGCTGCTGGCTTTTAATATTTTTTTTTAGGTTGAATCCCTCTTTAAGCCAGCAAAATGGTTTGGGGCTGAAGTGGTTAAATAGTGGTGAGGAACCACAGGTGTTAACCATAATTACAAATGAACCCTAACACTGTCATTACAAAATAAAGCAAAATTATTGGTAAAAGAGAAAGAGAAAAAGTATATATATATATATATATATATATATATATATATATATATAAGTTCTACAGATATATTAAATCAGTGGTTTTCAACCCTGTCCTCAAGTACCTTTTCTTTATCTTGCACAGGTGCTTAAAATATGATTCAATGGCTTGGTATTTTGGACAGCTATTTTATCTAAGAGAAATTCCCAAAACATGGCTTGTTGGGGGGAACTTGAGGACAGGGTTGAGAACCACTTTATTAAATCAAGATACAAAAAACCTGTATAGATCCTAGAGCATCAACAAAAACACTGAACAAGAAGCTGCAGCAAAAGCAAGTATTCACTCAAAAAATGGGAAAAAATGAACAAATTAACCCTCACAAAAAAAAGTATATACAAATAATCTCTCACAGAATAAACAGTGACTCACAATGCATATAACAATCAAATAATTAATGGCAATCAATAAATCTATCTAAAGTCACTGTCACAAAAATAAATAAAGGGAAAAAGATATGCACTATCTATTTATAAAGTTCTAAAGAGCTATTAATTCAAGATCCAAAAAACAGATCCAAATATAGATCCTAGAGCAGGGATCTGCAATTAGCGGACCTCCAGCTGTTGCAAAACTACAAGTCCCATCATGCCTCTGCCACGGGGTTTCATGCTTGTGGCTGTCAGAGTCTTGCTATGCCTCATGGGATTCGTAGTTCTGCAACAGCTGGAGGTGCGCTAATTGCATATCCCTGTCCTAGAGCATCAACAAGGACACGGAAGAGGAAGCTGCACAGACACTGAACAGTTGGTGGGAATTGTCCCACATCTTTGGAAGGAGCAACCCATGTAGATCGCATATTAGAATGTTTTTTCACCACATAAATGATCTCATTTTTGTAGTAGACGATGAGATAGGTGAGATGGACAGCGTATTGTCATATTTGAACAACAATACTTTTAATCTTAGTTGTATTGACTATATAGGCAAGAGGAAAACATGTTTCCTTGATGTCTGTTTGACAGATGAACTTGATGGGGTTCACACAAGTTTGTATATGAAACCACTTTCTAGCAAAAGCCTTTTACATGCTCATTCTGGCCATCCAAGAAATACAATTAAGGGTACACCTGTGGGATAGTTCTTATGGATATGTAGGATCTATAGTGAGGACCAACAGTTTGTGAGAGACTCTTGCACATTATACCAATGATTTTTGAGTAGAGGCTATCCCTGGTGGATGTTAGATAGAGCTTATGACATTGCTAAAAGTAAGAACAGATCCGATTTGTTTAATAACAGCAAATGGCATAGGACACCTGACAGGTCTCATAGCTGACCCTATCCACTCCATTCAGACTGGAGTTTAACCAAATAAAGGCCATCATTGACACAAATGTACCCCCGCTGTACACTGATCAGACTTGTGCCACTCTGCTTAAAGATGGCATCAACATAATTTGCAGAAGAGCCCCCGCTTTGGGTAGTTTTTTCCCACCTACTGTGTTCCCAATCCACTAAATGGTTATGTTTTAAGGGTAAGTATAGATGCGGGTTCCAATTGTCCATGCTGCTCTCATATTCTAGGGGGTGACCTCGTGAGTTCCACGCCAATAGGAGAGATCATAAAATACAGTCCTTTTTCAATTGCAATACTCGGTACATTGTATATGTAATTACATGTAAAATGTGTCAGGTGCAATACGTTGGCAGGATGACCAGGTGTTTGAGACCGTTTACACGATCACCTTTATAAAATTACTAAGCAACATTCTACTGACTGTCATTAAGGTGATTTTTCTGCGGTAACTATTGAAAAAATTCAGACCCCCAAGAGGGGTGGTGATGTGTTTTGCATTTTATGCAAGAGAGAAGTTCACTGGATCTTTTGGTTACAAATTCACAAACCAGATGGTTTAAACTTTAAATGGGATGTTTCCCATATTTATGAGTGAATACTTCCTGTGTACCCATCCCTCGCTTTTGCTGCAGCTTCATGTTTAGTTGCTGCTCTAGGAACTATATTTGGACCAGGCTTTTTTGATCTTCATTTAATAGATCTATAGAACTTTTTCTCTTTGCTGATCCCCCCCCCCTTTTTTTTGCCTTTTTTTTACTGTTGAATCAGTGTGAACATAGCCCAAGCGATGTTATCTGGATGCTGTATATGCTTTTATTTGTTGATCACTACAATAAATATTTTGGCATCCTTCTGGGGTTTGCAACCATTCATCCATTTTTCCAGTCCAGAGATGAGTAACAAAAATGGAGAAAGGTTTGGAGGATAAAACATATCAAGAGAGACTTTAGGAACTTTTTATGTACAGTCTGGAAGAAAGAAGGGGAAGGAGAGAAACCTTTAAATACATCAAGGGGGTGAATAAAGTTCAAGAGGCCAGTATATTCAATATGAAACCAAGATCAAGGAAACGGGGACATGATCTCATACTAAATGGAGGAATGTTCACGCTAATCTTAAAAAGTATTATTTTACTGAAAGGGTAGTTGAAGCTTGGAATAGATAATTTCAGCAGAGGTAGTGAGTAAGTCAACAGTAAATTGCTTCAAAAATGCATGGGACAAACATAGATTAACCACTAGAGATCCGCGCTATAGCCGAATGACGGCTACAGCGCAGACCTGCTTTGCCGGGACTACGTCTATTGACGTTGTCCCGTGCACGAGAGGCCTACGCGCCCCCTGAGGGGCACGCGCGGCGCGCTCTGTGATCAGCGAGTCTATGAGACTCGCCTGATCACGGATCGGAGCAAGGGGTAGATCCCAACCCCTTACCACGTGATCAGCTGTCAGCCAATGACAGCTGATCATGTAATACAACAGAGCCGGTAATCGGCTATTTTTCCTCCTCACGCTGACAGCGCGAGGAGAAAAAAATCCGATCACCGGCGGCCGTGATCGGGACATCAGTCCCGATCACGGCCAGCTTAGCAGTGCCCACCTGCCCCCTGCCAGTGCCACCTAACTAATAAAAAAGTGCCCCCCATCAGTGCCCATAGTGCCACCCATCAGTGCCCACAGTGCCACCCATCAGTGTCCACAGTGCCACCTATCAGTGCCCACAGTGCCACCTATCAGTGCCCAAAATCTGCCTCAACAACAGTGCTGCACCCCAGTGCCACATATCCGTGCCCATCAGTGTCATCTACCAATGCCCATCAGTGCCCATCAGTGTTGCCCATCAGTGCCCAGCAGTGCCACCTATCAGAGCCACCTATCAGTGCCCATCAGTCCCATCTATCAGTGGTACCTATCAGTGCCACTTAGTGCCACCCATCCGTGCCCATCTTTGCCCATCAGTGCCGCCTTATCTGTGCCCATCAGTACTGCCTTATCTGTGCCTACGGGTGCCACCTTATCTGTGCCTATTAGTGCCGCCTTAACTGTGCCTATCAGTGCCCACCAGTGCAGCCTATCAGTGCCCACCAGTGCAGCCTATCAGTGCCCACCAGTGCCGCCTCATCAGCGCATTTCAATGAAGGAGAAAAATGACCTGTTTGCAAAATTTTATAACAAACTAAGAATCTTTTTTTTGTTTGTTTAGCAAAAAATAAAACTCCCAGCTGTAATTAAATACCACCAAAAGAAAAAAAATGATAAAAATTTCATTTGGGTACAGTGTTGTATGGCCGTGCAATTGTCATTCAAAGTGCATCAGCGCTGAAAGCTGAAAATTGGTCTGGGCAGGAGGGGGGTTTAAGTGCCCAGTAAGCAAGTGGTTAAAAAAAAAAAAACCCTAATCCATGTGCCCAGTACTTAATCTCAATGCAGGGTGCTGGACGCATGGATTTCAATGTTGTTGTTTTTTTCTTTTAGAAGCACATGATTAGAGTTTCAGGCTCTAATTGTCTTCAAAAAAGGATGGGCTCGGGGCACAGAGCACTGCACCCTGAGTCCACCCAGTTGTGTGACATTAGCAAAAATAATAATGTCTTCCTACTTTTTCTCTTGGCCAAACATAAAGCAGGTCCTGAGACCCAATTGGCCAGGGAGGAGAAGCAATGGCCCCGGGTTTTCCCTTGGCATGCTGGAGCAACAAGCAGTGGGCGGAGGAGCAGCCGCTTCAAGGAGCCCTACCCTGGATCCATCACCACTTCGTCATCGTAAGGTAAGATCACGAATCTCTGCTTTCCCACCTGACCCGCGCGAAGAAGGGGGGTTGTTTGCCACAGCCCCCCAAATATTGAGCACAAGGCCACTGCTTAGAGAGTCAGTGTCTCAGAAGAAAAGATGGGCAGAGGTTCAGCAATCTGTTAAAAGCTAAGTTTAAAAATTGTAGAACAATTTCAGTATAATGTTCCCCAACATAAAATTGTAAAGATTTTAAATATATCATCCTCTACTTTACATAATATCATCAAAAGATTCAAAGAGTCTGGAGAAATCTCTGTGATCAAGGGATAAGGCCGAAATGCAATATTGTATGCCTATAACCTTCAGACCCTCAGACTGCACTGCATTAAAAACAGACATTCTGTAATGGACATCACTGCACGGGCTCAGGAATACAAAAATCACATTCTATGAACACAGTTTGCTGTGACATCTAAAAATGCAAGTTAAAGCGTCATCATGTAACAAGGAAACCATATCTGAACATGATTTAGAAATGTTGCTATCTTCTCTGGGCTACAGCTCATAAAATGTTCTGCTGCAAAATGGAAAACTGTTCTGTGGTCAGACAAACTTAAATTTTACATTCTTTTTGGCAACCATAGGCGCTGTTTTTTCTGGTCTAAAATGGAGAGGGAACCTCCGCTTGTTATCAGCTCTCAGTTCAAATGCCTTCATCTCTGATATTATAGGGGTACATTAGTGCATATGTAATGGGTAGCTTGCACATCTGGAAAGGCACCATTAATGTTAAAATATACACTGCTAAAAAAAATGAATGGGACACTTTTTAATCAGTAACGTATTGCATAAAGTCAGTTAAACTTCTGGGATATTTATCTGGTCAGTTAAGTAACAGAGGGGGGTTGTTAATCAGTTTCGGCTGCTTTGGTGTTAGTGAAATTAACAACAAGTGCACTAGTTGGGCAACAATGAGATGATCTCCAAAACAGGAATGGTTTTACAGGTGGAAGCCACTGACATTTTTATCCCCTACTCATCATTTTGATTGTTTTTCACTAGTTTTGCATTTCGCTAGGTTCACTACTGATACCATGAAGCCATACCTGGACCCTATAGAGATTGCCCAGGTAGGCCAACTTCTCCAGAATGGCACATGAATACATGCCATTGCCAGAAGGTCTCAAGAGCACAAAGGAGATTCCAGGAGACAGGCAGTTACTCTAGGAGAGCTGGACAGGGCCGTAGAAGGTCCTTAACCCATCAGCAGGACCGGTATCTGCTCGTTTGTGCAAGGTGGAACAGGATGAGCACTGCCAGAGCCCTACAAAATGATCTCCAGCAGGCCACTGTTGTGAATGTCTCTGACCAAACAATCAGAAACAGACTTCCCCAGGGTGGCCCGAGGGTTGGACGTCCTCTAGTGGGCCCTGTGTTCACTGCTCGGCACTATGGGGCTCAATTGGCATTTGCCATTGAACACCAGAATTGGCAGGTCCGCCACTGGCAACCTGTGCTGTTCACAGATGAGAGCAGGTTTATCCTGAGCACGTGACAGATGTGAAAGGGTCAAGAAAATCCACTGAGAATGTTATGCTGCCTGCAACATCGTTCAGCATGACCGGTTTGGTGGTGGGTCAGTGATGATCTGGGGAGACATATCCAAGGAGGGACGCACAGACCTTTACAGGCTACAGAATGGCACCCTGACTGCCATTAGGTATCGGGATGAAATCCTTGGAACCATTGTCAGACCCTACGCAGGTGCAGTGAGTCCTGGGTTCCTCCTGGTGCACGACAATTCCCGGCCTCATGTGGCGAGAGTATACAACCAGTTCCTGGAGGATGAAGGAATTGATACCATTGAATAGCCCCCATGCTCGCCTGACCTAAATCCAATGGAATACCTCTGGGACATTATGTTTCGCTCCATCCGATGTCACCAGGTTGCACATCTGGGAGGAAATATCCCAGGACACCATCTAGTGTCTCATTAGGAGCATGCCCTGACATTGTCAGGCATGCATACAAGCACGTGGGGGCCATATAAACTACTGAGTACCATTTTAAGTTGCTGCAAAGACATTTCAGCAAAATGGACTAGCCTGCTGCATCATGTTTTCACTTTTCTTTTTGGGATGTCTTTGAATTCAGCCCTCTGTAGGTTGATATTTTTAATTTCCATCAAACGATGTGGCATCCTCTCATTTCTAACACATTACCCAGTCCATATCAGTATAGATATCCAGCATGATCTTTTTCCCCATTGAGATCTGATGTGTTTTCAAAGTGTTACTTTACATTTTTTAAACAGTGTATATCCAGGTTTTAGAGCGGCATATGCTGCCATCGAGACAACATCTTCTCTTTTTAGGGAAGACCTTGCATATTTCAGCAGCACAATGCTAAACCATATACTACATCTATGATAACAGCATGCCTTCATAGTAGAAGAGTCTCAGTGCTCAATTGGCCTGCCTGCAGTCCAGACCTTTCTCAAACTGAAAATATTTGGTGCATCTTGAAACAAATAATATGACAAAGAAGACCCAAGACTATTGAGCAGTTAGAATCCTATATTAGGCAAGAATGTGACAGCATTCCTCTCCCAACACTCCAGCAACTGCTTTCCTCAGTTCCCAGATGTTTACAGAGGTGGTTGATTACTAAAGGAAAATCCACTTTGCACTGAAAGTGCACTTGGAAGTAAAGTCATTGTAGATCCGAGAGGGACATGCAAGGAGAATAAAAACAGCATTTTTAGCTTGCACATGATTGGATGATAAAATCAGCAGAGCTTCCACTCATTTCAGATCTACCCCTTAGAGTTAGAGCGACTGCACTTCCAAGTGCACTTGCAGTGCAAAGTGGATTTGCCTTTCGTAAATAACCCCCAGAGAAAGGGGAATGCTATACCATGGTAAACATGACCCTGTCCCAACTTTTTTGAGATGTGCTGCTGCCATCAATTGCAAAATGACCTTATTTTTTTCTTTAAATTGTACATTTTCTTAGTTTAAACGTCTGGTTATGTTTTCTATTATGAATAAGATACGACTTTATGAGACTTACAAGTCATTGCATGCTGTTTTTATATAGATTTTGTATTTTACACAGCTCCCCAACTTTTTTGGAATTGGGGTTGTATGTGTATGCAAATTCCGGGAAGAGGCATCGATCTGCAGTGATTTTTTTTTTTTTATGTTGACCATAATTATAGTGATCACATAACCTTTTTGACCCAATGAGGCCTCAGTATAGTAATGTTTTAGGCTTTTTGTGACATCAAAATATTATTAAAGGACATCATTGATAGCGATGCCTCTTTTTTCCCAAATCTCATTCTGATTACAGCTTTTGCCTCTCTTCTATTGCGTGGGTACACAGATGTCTGATATTTTTTGTGTTTGGACATTTATGGTTTGACAGTCAATAAATTACACTGTATCGCAATAACAGTTTTACCTTTCTTTGGCCCCTTATCACCTAATGGGTATTTATTAGCAATAACTGAAAAAAATCTGGTTCATATGAAATGTAGAATATACAGTAAAAAAGTGTTGGCTCTAAACTGCTGCCATATTCAACACTTAGTGACCAGGAATGTGATAATAGGTCAATGATGTCACAAGCATTCTCGTCCCTTTGTGAAAGTCCTGGGAATGGTTGATTGGTCTAGTGTGAATGTGACAGATTCCCATGGGTTTTGCCAAACTGGGTTCCACCCAACTTTTTAACCACTTCAGCCCCGGAAGATTTGGCTGCTCAATGACCATGCCATTTTTTGCGATTCAGCACTGTGTTGCTTTAATTGAAATTTGCACGATCGCGCGATGCTGTACGCAAAACATTTTTTTTCCCACAAATAAAGCTTTATTTTGCTGGTATTTGATTGCCTCTGCGTTTTTTATTTTTTGTGCTATAAACAAAAGAAGAGCAACAATTTAGAAAAAAAAACGAGGGTTATTTACCAAAGGCAAATCCACTTTGCACTACAAGTGCACTTGAAAGTGCGGTCACTGTAGATCTGAGGGGAAGATCTGAAACAAGTGCAAGCTAAAATGCTGTTTTTTATTTTCCTTGTGTGTCCCCTTCAGAGCTACAGCGTCTTTACTTCCAAGTGCTCTTTCAGTGTAGTGCAAAGTGGATTTCCTTTAGTAAATAACCCCCAATATCTTTCACTTTTTTTTGCTATAATAAATATACCACATGTTTTATCAAAAAACTAATTTTTCTCAGTTTAGGCCAATATGTATTCTTCTACATGTTTTTGGTAAAAAAAATATCACAATAAGTGTATATTAATTGGTTTGCGCAAAAGTTATAGCATCTACAAAATAAGGAATAGATTTATGGCATTTTTATTTTTTTTTTACTAGTAATGGCGGCCATCTGGGATTTTTATTGGGACTGTGACATTATGGCGGACACATCGGACACTTTTGACACATTTTTGAAACCACTGACAATAATACAGCGATCATTGCTATGAAAGTGCACTGATTACTGTGTAAATGTCACTGACAGGGAAGGGGTTAACACTAGGGGGCGATCAAGGGGTTAACTGTGTTCCCTATGTGTGTTTCTAACTGTGGGGAGGGGGGGGGGTGGGACTGTCTCCTGTCCCCGAATTTGTTTCCTCACACAGATCCCAGTTCTAGGTCTGTCATGAGTGACCGTGGGCATCCAGCAGTCATCGTGCCCACCGGGCACTTGCATCGGGGTCAGGCACACGCTGCAGGCACATGCGCACGCCTCTGGAGGCGCACCCGCCCCTAGTGACCAAAAGGCGAAGTGGAGTAACATAACTTAATTTCACCCAGCTGTGCCACTCTGCCGCAGTAAAACTGTGGTGGCTGGTCGGCAAGCAGTTAAAATACATGCTTGATCAAAGTATTCTTCTTTGGGTTAGAATCTTTTACTATAATCAACAAGTGTCACGTATATTACTCAGCTTGTATTTATATTAATTTAAGCAAAACATTTGTTGCAAGAAGATATTTAAAAAGACAAAAACATGCCCTAAAAGTCCTGGTATATGAGGTTATTGACCTGGACCTCTCTGGGATCATTATGTTTCCTTTTTCTTTGTTTGGTCTCAACCATAAACACGTGTCACTATTGCTAATCATATTTACAAATTTGTATTACATATTTTTTTGTAGTTATGTGGGTTTAAAGCTTTTATCAAGTTTAAACATACCTCTGGAAATTAGCTTAGTATTCAACCGATAAACCCTCACATCTGAATAGACATAAGCAGATGTAAGTAACTTTGCTTTGTCCCCAAATAAAAATCAATTCGGCCAGGGGAAGTCATTTTTTAAATGCTTAAAATGGAACATTAAAAATGAAAGGATGCATCTCTGATGTACAGAAAGTGCTACAATAGCACTGACATTTACAAAGGAAAAAGTATTTAACCACTTACAGACCAGCTGCCACAGTTGTACTGCGGCAGGTTGGCTCTCCTCTCGCCATCATGGTATGCAGGCCGCTTTAACACTACTAGGGGGTGCAGCGGTGGTGCGACACCAAAGCTGATGCACGTGGCCGGGGGCCGGGAGGTCCAATGGCCACCCATGATCGCTCCTGACAGAGACAGAAAGGGATCCGTCAATGTCAACAGACAGATTCCTGTTCTGTCAGGGGAGGATAGACAGATCATCTGTTCCTAGTGATTAGGAACAGTGATCTGTCTCCTCCCCCAGTTACTACACTGCTCCCACAGTTAGAAACACCTCCTTAGGGAACACTTAACCCCTTGGCCACCCCCTAGTGTTAAGCCCTTTCCTGTCAGTGACGTTTATACAGTATTCAGTGGCTATGTTTAGCTATAATCACTGTATAAATGTCAATGGTCCCAAAAAAGTGTCAAAAGTGTCCGATCTGTCCGCAGTCCCACTAAAAACCACTGATCACCGCCATTACTAGTAAAAAAAAAAAATTATAATAAAAATGCCATAAATATATATTTTGTAGATGCTATAACTTTTGTGCAAATCAATCAATATACGTCAATTGTGATTTTTTTTTTTTTTACCAAAAATATGTAGAAGAATATATATCAGCCTAAACTGATGTTTGACAAGTCCTTTATTTAAAAAATATTACAATCCCAAATTAAGTCCCTCATTGGAATCGTCAATCTTCTCATCCAGCAATGCAGATGCCCATCAATCGATATGCATTGAAAAATGTTGCCGTCATGACACATCCTGTGCTTTAGCCTGAACTTGTGTCAGGCCCAAACCCCATCCTTAATTTAAAAGAAAAAAACATTTTTTTGACAGAACTTCACATAGCTTTACCCAATTTACCTGACTCACAAAATCAGTAAACATTTAGTAAATTAACCCCACTAACTTTATTTAGATGTTTGATGTCTTCAAAATAGGAATTTGAACATACTCTGACCTCTAAGCCTCGCTAGTGATCCTAATAAAGGTGATAATAAATAAATAGTAATATTAATAATGGCTCCTATACTTCCCTTAGGGCCGGTTCAGACTGTGGCGATGCGGGAAACCCTCCAAATCCAGTGCGCGTTCCCGCATTGCACCTGAAGCGCTGGCAGTTCACACTGTCCTATGCAAAGTGCTGCTAATGTCAGTACAAAGTTAATCACATCCCCAGATCAGTTTGCATCTCGCAGTGCAAACTGTCAATTCGGCCAGGAATCGGATCACACGTGATACAATTCTGGTACGGATAATGAAAAAAGGGTCCTGCGCGATTTTAGTCTGAATGCGATGTGAATTCAGCCACACAATCTGTATGGCTGAATTAGTATCGCACAGTCATTGCATGCGATCTGCACAGCAATGTGGTGTGAATCACATGCAATGTTTGGCAATGCAGCAGTGTGAATCGTCCCTAAGGCTGGGTTCACACTGTAACGATGCGGGAACGCCGCAAATCCGCGGCGGGTTCCCGCATCACATGCCTCCCGGCGGCACTATGCGAACTGCTGGGAGTGTCAGTGAAATGTTAATGACACTCCCAGATCAGTTCGCATATCGCAGTGCGATCTGCAAACTCAGACAGGAATCGGATCGCATGGTGTGAACACCCATGCGATCCGATTCTGCTGCGGACCAAAAAAAGGGTCCTGTGCGAGTTTGGGGCGGGTACGATGTGAATTCAGCCATACTATCTGTATGGCTGAACTCGCATCGCACAGAGATTGGATGTGATTTGCACTGCAGTGCGGTGCGAATCACATCCGGTTCTCGTAGCCGCAGCAGTGTGAACCCAGCCTAAAGGACTAAACGAAACCATAAACATTACTGATTGTTTATAAAACAACTAGGGGTCAACCATATGTTTAAACAATGAATGTCACAAGCATTTGTATAGCTGATGCAACATCAACTGTGATAAATATAAAATATTGATTTCCTAAGATAGTCAGCTAAATCTAGTGGCCCCAACATGGTTCCTTGATGGAGGTATTCCAGGAAAAAAAAACGGAAAATTGTATACTCACCTTTCCGTAATTTTCCTTTCCTGACGCATTTTCATGGCACCACACACTGGGTTGTGACTCCGCCCCCACAACCTGACAGGATTGGTTAACTATAAATTTGAAGGGGAGACCCCCCGCTGCATTCTCTGTAAATATCATCACAAACAAAACAAACGGGGTGGGCATTGTGTGGTGCCATGAAGATGCGTCAGGAAAAGAAAATTACGGAAAGGTGAGTATACAATTTTCCATTTTCCTGACGCCTTCATGACAGCACACACTGGGAAATAACTCGCCAGACGGGTGGGTAAATGCAAATAATATTTAATTCCTACAATGCAGAAGAATTGGCTCTCATAACAGATCTACCAAAATCTGCCAAGGACAAATGGGCAGAATTCACTCTATAGTGAGAAATGAAAGTATGTTCGGAAGACCAAGTTGCTGCCCTACAAATTGTCTCTGGAGAAACCCTGCAATATGCTGCCCAGGAGGTAGCCACTGCCCTAGTAGAATGAGCCCTGATGTCTACTGGAATCACCAAATGTTGAGTGGCATATGCCTTTTCAATGGCTCTCACCAACCAGGATGCAATAGTGCGTGAGGAAGCTGCCTGCCCGCGTCTGGTTCCATGAGGAATGACCAAGAGAGAGTCCGTCTTCCTAAAGGAGATGGTGGCTGACAAGTAGTTGCTGATGGTGGTTTTAATGTCCAGCGGATGAGGCTCTCCCTGATCATCAGTGAAGGATGGAAGGACAATGTTTTGGTTATAGTGAAAGGAAGTAGCCACTTTGGGTATGAAACGATCTGAAGGCCCAAGAACTACCCTATCCGGAAAGAAAACCAAATAAGGTTCTGAAATAATCAGAGCTTGAATTTCTGACACTCTCTTGGCTGATGTTATAGCAATAAGAAAATAAAGTTTCAAAGTTAAGTCCCATAGTGAAACAGACTCCAAAGGAATAAACGGTGGATTGGAAAAAGCATGGAGGACTACTGACAGATCTGATGATGGAAAAATAGGTTTCCTAGGAGGTTTTATCCTCAGGCTAGCTCTAAGAAATTGAATGAACAGTGGATGGAAAGCCCATTTTGTGCCTGTTTTAGCGGAAAGAGCAGAAACCTGCACCTTGAGGGTACTTGAACTCAGGCCTTTGTTAATTCCCAACTGAAGTAATTCCAGAATTTGAGGCGGTTCTGTAGAAAGAGGACTGCAATCTCTCTCTTGGGCCATGAGGCAGAACTTTTCCCAAATCCTTGCGTAGATGGAATTAGTAGAAACCTTCCTAGCCTGCATTAAGGTAGAGATGACCTCCTGAGAACAGCCTTGCGCCCTCAGTCTAGACCTCTCAATTTCCAGGCCATCAGATGCAACCTCTCGGGAGCTGGATGGAAGAACTGTCCCTGTGAGAGAAGATCTGGTTTTAGTGGAAGAGGAATTGGCGGTTGAAGACTGAGTTGCAGAAGGGTCGCAAACCACGGCCTCCTCGGCCAGAATGGAATCACTGCGATTATTGTTACTGAGGACCTCCGAAGTCTGGATAGGAACCTCGCAATCAATGGCGTAGGAGGGAATATGTACCCCAACTTGAAATTCCATGGATGTACCAGACAGTCTATTCCCTCGGCTGACGGAAACGGATTCCTTGACAGGAACCTGCGACATTTGGTGTTCATTGGTGTGGCTGCCAGGTCTATCTCTGGCATCCCCCAGGCTTCCGTCAGGAGAGAAAAAATTGGAGGACTCAAAGACCACTCGTTGTTGGACAACGATCTCTGACTCAGATAGTCGGCCAATACATTCTGCGCTGCTGGGACATACACTGCTCTCAAGTCTGCCAGGTGTATCTGAGCCCATTCTAAAATAGGATGAACTTCCCTCATCAGAGTGACACTTCTGGTACCTCCCTGTCTCTGTATATAAGACACTGCCACCCTGTTGTCCATTCTGATAAGAAAATTTTTCCCCGACAGTAGAGGCGTGAATGCCCTTAAGGCATGAAAGGCCGCCCTGAGTTCCAATATATTGGAAACCACTCCTAGGTCTTGGAACTGCCATTGGCCCTGGGCTGCTAGATCCTGATAGTGGGCTCCCCAGCCGCTCTGGCAAGCATCCAAAGTCACTACCTCTGGGTCCGGAGGGATTATTAGCTTGTATCTTTTTAAATTGCTTTGGTGTGTCCACCACCATATTGATCACCGACCTGGAGATGACAATGATCTGATGCATGGACACTCCATCCCACTGCTTGAGAAAAGAGTTTTGCAGGGTCCTCATGTGCCATTGGGACCATTGCACCATGGGTATGGTTACAGACATAGATCCCAGCATACTCAGACAGACCCTGGCTGACAGATGATTTTCTGATAGCAGCCTCCGCATTTTTTGTATTAGAGGCTGAATCTTTGCCTGTGGGAGTTGCACTCTGTTCAGTTTGGTGTCCAGATGTGTTCCTAGGAACACCATCTTCTGAGTGGGTTGTAAACTGCTCTTCTTCCAATTGATGATCCATCCAAAGTTGTGGAGAGTTGAAAGAAGAATTTCTCGGTGCTGAAGCAATATCTCCTGACTTTTTGCCAACAGTAGGATGTCGTCTAGGTAATGATGAATTTGAAGACCTTTCCCTCTGAGGAATGCCACTAACGGTAATAGAACTTTGGTGAATGTCCTGGGAGCTGACGAGATGCCGAATGGAAGGCACCGAAACTGAAAATGGCAATAATTGATGGCGAATCGAAGACATTTTGAAAAGCCGGATGGATTGGGATGTGAAGATAGGCGTCTGACAAATCTACTGACAGCATCCAATCGCCCAGACTTATCGCTAGGAGTATGGATTGGAGACTCTCCATCTTGAAGGCTTCCACTCTGATGTTCCTGTTGAGCCTTTTGAGATCCAATACTGGACAAAAATCTCCTGTCCTTTTCTTCACTAAAAATAAAGGGAAGTGGAATCCTCTCATTCTTTGAGCCGACGGGACCTCTACAATAGCCCCCTTTTGTTTTAACTCCGCTACATATTCTACAAGGAGATTTCTCCTGAATAGTGTGGATGGTAGTCTGGTAGCCTGGAAGTGGTTTCCTGGAAACTTGTTCACGAACTCCCACTTGTGCCCATACTTGATTGTGGACAGTGCCCAAAGGTCCTGTATATGCCTTGTCCAGATCTGAAGAAAACCCCTTAGCCTGGCGCCCACCTGGGCTGGGTGGGCGGGCAAACTTTCAAAATGATTTTGGGTGCTCCCCTGCGGGTGTAGCCTTGGTCTTCTGCATTCTCAGGAAGGAAGGTTTAGTATTCTTCCAATCTCTCCTAAACTCTCTACCGGGATGTTAGGATCTGGACTCCCTGTATTTATCCAAGAGATTGCATCTAAAAGAAGGCCCTCTCTGAGCCTTGGGTCTTTTATCGGAGGGAATCAGCCCAGATTTTCCTCCCATGACTTTGGAAATGGCCGAGTCTAGTTTGGCACCAAAAAGATTAGAGCCATCATAAGGAATTTTGCACCAATTAATCTTAGATGCTGTATCGGCCATCCATGGTTTAAGCCATAAGGCCCTCCTTGCTGTCACCGAAGCCAACATTGTTCTGGCCGAGGACCTTATGATGTCCACTGAGGCCTCTGCTACAAAGTCACCCGCCAGCCTGATTTCTTGCAAAGAAGAAACTATTTTCTCCATCTCTGTGCCATCCAGAAGATCCTTCTCTATCTTAGTTGCCCATCCCGAAATGGCTCTTGCCACCGCTGCCGTGTTAATAGCAGGCCTGCAGGAACCCCCTGCCATGGAATACGCCTTCTTTAATTCTAAGTCCATTTTATGATCAAGTACGTCTTTAAAGGAGACTGCATCCTTGATAGGTAAGGTGACATGACGGGCCAGACGCATTAGAGAGGAATCCACTATGGGAGCATTAATTAACGGTTTTACCTTTGATTCGTCTAAAGGATACATCTTCGCTAGCCTGTTAGCAATGCTTGCTTACATTCTTTATTTTATATTTTTCATTTTGGGGAGTTAACTTATAGATTATTTTTTGTTGGCGCAGCTTTTTGTATTTTCTTATTGCTGTTAGATGTTTGTATCCCATTTATTGCTGCTGCCTTCTTTATAGATTATTAGTAATTTTTGTTTGTTTTTGTTTCACCCAAGCGCAGTTTATTTTTCCTTCAATGCTTGACCGCTTGTCTGATTCCCACTCGTCCTTAATGAGATCTCCGAGTTCTTCAATAAATGGAAAGGACTCTGGATAACTCTTCAAATTGGGGAAATACTTGCGAGTTTTCTGTGGCTCAGTAATAACGTCTTCCCAGCCGATAGCCTCTTTGACTGATCTTGCAAAGGGCTCCACCAAAGAAAAATCAAATCCTGCAGACATTTCCTGACCGTCATTATCAGAAGAAGATTCTGAAGCCTGGGAGTAATAGGGTTGTGCAGCGGATGTACTAGGAACTGCCACATCCATAGCGGGTACTGTTGTCTCCAAAATAGAATCCCATACTGATTCCCTTATAAGATTAGCCATCCTTGCGTCCGCCTTCTTCTCTTTAGTCGCTTTGTTGAAGCAAGAACGGCAAGCAAGTTTGTCTGGCAGGGCTGGTGCGCTTGTCTGATTCCCACTCGTCCTTTATCCAACAGGCATTAGCTGCAGGTCTGGAGTGACGGCTGTGATGTTGTGAGGAAGGAGACCTCCTGTGGTTTGACCGGCTATGCCGGGGGCGACTGTGGTGCGAATGGCTGTGATGAGAGCGACCATGTCTCCGACGAGATGAGGACCTTGAGCGACTTCTGTGTGATCTTCTGCTAGAAGTGCGACTTGATCCTCTTCCATGTCTGGAACTTACTCCTCTTGCTCTGGTAGGGCTGCCAAAAAAATGCAGCATTTTAGCAGTCGGCACTCTTTTTTCCTCCCCTTCTTCAATACTTACCTACAGCGGTAGAGCCTCTTACCTTTCTTTCGGGCAGTGGACTCCATGGAAAAAGGTAGACAGTATAGACTAAAGGGAAAATAAAAATAGAATTTTCTCGCAAACCAAAAACAGGAAAAACAAAAAAACAATAATACATTTTTTTTGCCTGCCCCTTTAAGACCTAGAACACTCAGAGATTGCAGATGCCATAAACAAGAGAGAGACAATGTAATGTAACAGAAAGAAAACGTTCTCACCTTATCCAGCAGAAAAAAGAGGATACAGGGCAGTATTAGGCAAACAACAGCAGTATGCAGAAGCACACAACTGGATTTTAAAAAAAGGCGCCATAGTGGCGGCCGAATGACGCTCCGTGCCGGCGCCAATCACTGGGCGGTTCCATCAGCTCTAGTGTCGGTGCCCCTCCCCTCCCCCTCGGCTCACGCACGTGGTGTTGGCAGCGTGTATTTAGGCTCTCCCAGTCGGAGATGGCTGGTGTTGTTTTCTACATGTGCGTCACACCGTTTTCGGCGTCATCGCGCTGACGCTGTGAGCACTATCTGCGTGGCCTTAATGGGGGTAGCGGCCAGCGCCAATCACTGGGCAGTTCCATCAGCTCTAGTGTCGGAGCCCCTCGGCTCACGCACGTGGTGTTGGCAGCACATATTTAGGCTCTCCCAGTTGGAGATGGCTGTTTACACAGCCGGTCTCCTCCTGTGGTTCCTGCACACCAGCAATCGGGTAGGTGCAATTTGGTCCTGGGTTTACTTTGGCTGCCACTCTTCTGTTGTTTTCTGCCCACCACTTTTATTTTTTATTATTATTTTTTATCTTCTACACTACAATTCACTTGCTTTATGTTTTTACACTCATATGACATTATCCAGCGCTCCCTTCACTCAGGTTTATTTACTACACATCCCACACTTTCACCACACTTCCCATCCTTATCATATATTTTTTGCAGGCACACCACAACCAACATATACGTTTACACATCACTTTTAAGTTTATACCCATATCTATTCTATACCCTTTTAATATTTTGTTTTTAGACATTTTTATTTCTACACAAAACTTCCCATCATCATTATACTTTTGTAGACCCATTATACTTACCATATATACTTATGCACTACCTCTAAGCTTATTAATACTTCTTATATGTTCACCTAATGCTCATTCACACATCCATCATTTTAGATACGCCCATTTGTTGACCCATATACTAGCACTGTCAGTACATGGAGTTCATCTTCACACCCAGGCATTTTTTCACTACAACCGTTGCTGCCTAAATATGCCGCCTCAGCTCCTGGGGGGGTGATTTGTGCCTCCGACTCACCATGGGCCAGTTGCTGTTTGCTGCGCTCGCTGCCGGGGTTGGTAGATATGCTTGGCTAGTTTCTTTTTGAGCACTTTATGTACTGTATCTATTCCCCTCTATATAGAGTGTGGTTTACTATATCTGTACATTTTACAGGAATCTGTTGCATCTGCTCCTGATGAGTGGAGATACACCCACAAAACGCGTCGAGCTACATTGGATGCTACAGTGATATCTATTATGTCCTGACATTGTCACCAATTTTAATTCAGTACATTTACGTTTATATTATGTGATTATAGACATAGGTACCGGATATGTCGCCCTGCGGCCCTTTTAGGCCATGTTGCTGCTCTACATTTTATCTACTGTTTACTTATGCTTCTTGACTTGATGCATTTTTACATACACCTTGATGTCACCATAAACATATTTTGTGCCAAATAATTGTACATGTATGTATATATATATATATATATATGAATGTACTCTGTATCATACACTGTTATGAATTCAATTAAATTATTTTTTTACCTTGACCTCCACACTTCAGCCGCTTCATTTTAAAGTCCCAACTTCCTTTCAAATTTAAGTTTACATGAATGGTTAAAAAAAAATGAAAAAAATGTAAACTGATTTTCACCATCACAAAAATACACAATTTTAAAATGTACACATATTTGTTATCTATTTACTTAAAAATCCCAGCAAAATTTAAAAAATATAACAGTTTCAAGGGTTAGGTTGTATGGTATATTGTTCAGTTTGAATGCATTTTTATTGAAAATGTTATTTTGATAAACAATTCCACAGCTATCAGCAAACATAAAATTAACAGTATCCTTTTTAATTCTACAGAATGTAAGATCCTGCACTGGCAGAAAGTACATTCTCATTCTGAAAAAAGGTAGTGACGGGCTTCTAAAATGTTTCAAGTCTATAATGCATGTGATATTTAGCCACTTGAGATTAACGATGGATATAAATACACAACAACAAAAGGGTTAACTTAAAATTTATTGCAGGTGTGTGTATGCATATATATATATATATATATATTTTTTTTTTTTTTTTTAGCACCAACAGTGCACTTTACACATTCACCTCAGTGCATTCACCTTAGCCCCTGCCCTCAAGGAGCCTAGAATCTAAGGGCCCTACCATTGCATTACTTACACATACTGTATACTGTATAAATTACTGTATACTGTAGGACCAATTACCAATTTAGACAGGAGTCAAGTAACTTAACAGCATGCCTTTGAAGTGTGGGAGGAACCCAGGAAAGCACAGGAAGAACATGCAAACTCCATGCAGGTAGTGCCCTGGTTGAGATTCAAGTTAATAAAAAAAAATCTATGGTAAGCCCTTTAATTTCTCTTTCAATATTTTTATTGTTTTGTAGACTAACAAAAACAGATTTGAAAGACTTGAACCATAGCATTTTAAAGGTAACAAACCATAGGAGAAGGTACAAAATGTTAAGGCAATAGTACAGGTTACCCTTGTAATTTACATAATAACAATACTGTTACATAGCATTCCATATTCAGTAATTTAACTCTCTGTCTATAAAAAGATGAAGTTTGTAGATAGAAATAATTCCAAGTCATATCTCTGTGGTCATAATTCGTCTTTGTTTTAAGAACATAACCTAACATATTTACAGTAAGATGTAAAACTTGAAAACGAGATTTGAATTGAGGGGGGGGGGGGGGGGACAAAAGTGAAGGGGCCATAGATGGGGTACACCATTCATTTTCTCACTTTCCCAGTACATGGAAAATCTGCTGTGTAAGGCAAAGATGTTTGCTAAAGGGGATGGGGGTCATCTCACAGGATTCGACCACCCAAGCTTGCCTAATGTTCATCAAGAGGTACCTAGATTTACCTATATCCGAGAAAAGTGTTCAAACCCGTGATTCAGTAGGGCTAATAATTTACTAAGCACTATAATTTTTTAAAGAAAATCACAGCAGAGAGCGATTTTAATGAAAATTTTTGGAAGCTATGCAGGTAAGTTTGCAATGTTGTCTTGAGCCTCGATCTTTCCCATCAATAAGAAGAAGCTTAGTACTGCCGAAGAAGTCGATGATTTCAGGCACTGAATTAAAAGTCTGTAGGGTGACAATAAGTAAAAATGTATTTAATGTAAATGTAGCTGAAACATTTATACTGTACATAACATGGCATCTCATTAAAAGACAGTTCACTATATTATTGGCTTGTGTCTCCTCCTAAAAACATAGCATTTCATTTCAAGCCATTTGTGTTCATAAATCATAGGGCATGTACATGGATGCTTGCAATGTTGTTTTTATAAAGAACTATTTTCTATATTTCTGCTTTCTGTGTTCATTTTAAATAGCACCCCAATACACTGCAGAGTAGCAGCCAATATAATTAAATAATAAGAGTAGAGTAAAAGAAGCAGAAGCATGTGCAAAAGTATGTGGTTTGACTCCTTTTTTGCGGTTTACAAATCTTATAAAAGGTCAAAATACATAGAAAATAAAGTCAATTTATTTTTGTATTTTTTTGTTTTACGGCGTTCTCCTATTATTATTGTTTGAGATTTTGTTTAGGCAGCAGAGAAAAAAAAAGTACAGATAGTAACTTGTCAATTTACAAATGACATACACGGTTTTATGTTGTTCTTTTCTTGAGTTGTGTTTTTTTCCTGTATTTTACTGTCGTATGTCATATTGTTGGATGCTGAAAAAATTATTTACATTCTCCTGTGAATTGCTAAATATATATATATATTTTTCAATATTTCAATATCCATTGAGGGATACAGGAATAGTGTAGTTCTTAGACATTGGGTCATACTGCTGCTTTCAGGAGGCTTAGACAGTGGCAAATAAAAATGGTAAAGCAGCCCCCCAATGTAATCCAACCTTCAACCTTCATGCCTCATTTCCTTATGCTGGTGTCCTTGGAGATTAATTTAATTTTCTTCAGCTCTGCTGAGAAAAACTATAATTCTATTGTCTTTTTATTGTATTTTTTCTCCATTAGGATACTCTATTGATATTATTTCTTGGTAAATTTAGTCAAGATTTTCAGAAATGATATTTAAGCCCCTCTATAAACAGAAGCTATCCAGTTTGGTGTATCCACAATTTTGTAGGCCATACCTGGACTGCAAATTGCATATTAGTCTGGAATCTTTATGCACTAGGCTCTACATTGTGAAGCTTTAAAGTGGTTGTAAACCATCCCCCACAACTTTGTCCCATGTAAATCAGCATAAAAAACCCTAATGAACACTGCTTGTAGCTATCTCCTTACTTGCTTAGTATTGTTGTAATCCTTGTTGTTCTGTAGAATGAGGTCACTGAGCATGCCCAGATCTCCCCTGATTTAAGGCACACTCTCTATGTCTTATCTATCTGTTATCAGGACTTCCTACAGCACAACACTGAACTCTGCTAATCACTCAGAGCTTCCTCCTACACACCATGTGACCATGTGACCTCACATACAGTCTAAACTGCAGCCATTACTGCAGTCTTATCAGCTGAAGCTGATAAGTCTGACAAAGGGAAACATTAGACATCGGCACAAGTAAATACTATTAAATAAACAAGTAAGCTATGAACAGTGAAGCAGGGTTGCCATAGAAATGTTGGATTGAGAAGGAGGCTTGGTTAACAGTAAAGGAAGTGCTCAATGTAAGGGCGGAAATACACTCCACTGTGGACTCAGAAAACAATACTTAAGATGGTGCTGCCTAACCCCTGGAAACAAGTTTTTTAAAGTTTCTTTAAACAGTAAGTAATATGCAATTTGGGCTGGATTACAGTGGCTATAGTCTGATAATGACTTATTATAATAGACTAAATGAAAAGAAGCATCAGAATGGGAGAGTTTACTTCCTCTTTAAAGGATAACTAAAGGTTCCATTTTTTTTTTTTAAACAAACATGTTATAATTACCACCTCTGTGCAGTTGGTTATGCACAGAGTGGCCCTGATCCTCCTCATTTGGGGTCCCGCAGCAGTGCACCTAGCTCCTCCTTCTCTTCTCGAGTATCTTGTCAGAGAAGCACCCTCCCTCGGGGCACCCATGAGGGCACACACCAGTGTCCTGCTGCTGCATCCATTGACACAAACAGGAGGACTCGGCTCCACCCCCGGCTCCCGCATCATTGGATTTGATTGACAGCAGCAAGAGCCAATGGCTGCGCTGCTATCAATCTATCCAATCAGAACCCGAGACCCCGGCTGGAGTGTGTGTGCCTGTCCCCCGCACAGGAATGAGCGGGCTCAGGTAAGTAAAAGGGGGGCTCTGGGTGGCTGGTGCACTACAAGAGGTTTTTCACATCAATGCATAGAATGCATTGAGGTAAAAAACCGCAAAGGTTTACAACCCCTTTAATGACCTCTGTGTCAACTGTAGAGCGCTCTCTAAGCTCAGAATCGTGACACATTCTCTAGTGTGACCCAGTCTCTAAAGACTCACGCAGTGTTAATGATTATCCAGCTTGCAGTAGACTGGCATTTGAAAGCCATATCCAGACCTCACTGGGCTAAAATATCCACTTTGGATAGCTGATCATGCTGTGTAAAATTAACAAAGCAATCTGCTTGCAGGGGTTCAAAACGCTCACTGGAGCCTCCAACAGAGTGCAATCCTGATTCTTCTGAATCTCCCCCTTTAATGTGCCTGAGGCCACTATTATTATTATCTCTGATTTCATTTCATAGTCTTCACAGCCTTGTTTTGAGCAGCTTGAGACAGAGGTCTCAAGCTCTGCTTTTCCCCAGTGGGTTCACACAGTGAATGTGTGAATGGTCCGCAGCTATCGGGGGGGGGAGGGTGGAATTTCAGATAGATCTGCTGCATGATCCAACTGGAAGTGGGGGCGGGTACCTATCAAAACCAGGTAACCAACCACCCCCCCCCCCCCCCCAGAATAAAAAAAAACATGCCCAACTGTAGTACAGGTGGGAGGGAGAAGTCAGAAAAGTGGAACTTCTCCTTTTGGGTGAGAAAGGAGATAAAACCTTTTTTTAGGTACATCAGTAATGGAAGGAAAAAATAAAATGGGATCACTAAATTGAAAGCTAGGCTCAACGCTTTTGTTGAGGGAGATCTGAATGTAGTAAACCATTTAAACAACTACTTCTGTTCAGTCTTCTCAGAAATAAAGTGTACTAATAATAACAAGTTGTGGGATTATATTAGTTTTAGAAATGAGAGAAAGAAGTAGCAGAGGAACTGGCTTGGTTAAAGGGTTTTTTACACTTCATATTCCTGATAAGTGTCCCTGCTGTCCCATGTACTTGTATGAGAAAGTATCCTGTTCTCTTTGTATTGCTTCTTTTGGGTGAAATCCCTGGTGTTCCCATCAGTCTCTCTGCTTTCATATAAAAAATGTAACACACTAAGTAGGAGAGCAGGGCCTCCTGCTTTCTAGCCCCCTTGTTACCTCCTCCCATGCTCGCCTTCAAGAGTTCACCAGAGCCTCTCCCATCCTCTGGAACCCCCTGCCCCAGTCAGTCCAATCAGCCCCTACCCTGTCCACCTTTAGGAGATCCCTGAAAACTCATTTATTCAGGGAAGCCTATCCCACACCCACCTAACAACTGTCCCGGAGCCACCCCCATCAAATCATTCTCTGCAGCTATTACCTTTTGTACCACCCCCCCTCCCTTTAGAATGTAAGCTCTACAGGGTCCTCCTGTACCTTTTGTATTGAACTGTACTGTAATTGTGTTGTCCCCCTCCTATACATTGTAAAGGGCTGCGTAAACTGTTGGCGCTATATAAATCGCATATAATAATAATAATAATGGTCAGCGTGCAAGCTCAGAGTGCTACTGCTTCCCCTCCCCTCAGCTCTTATGCAAATGAGAACAGAGGGAATGTGATTACTTATAAAAAAATGTTTTTTTTTATTGATAATGTATTTTTATATCTATACAAAAATGTTTTGTCTTTTGCCTTTTGTCTTTTAACTGAATGGGTTGTTTTATATCATGATAATTTACAAGCAATTTAACCACTTAAGCCCTGGACCATTTGAATGGCCATAGACCAAAGCACTTTTTGCGATTTGGCACTGCGTCGCTTTAACTGACAATTGTGCGGTGATGCGACATGGCTCCCAAACAAAATTGACAGATTTTTTTTCCCCACAAATAGAGATTTCTTTTGGTGCTATTTGATCACCGCTGCATTTTTTATTTTTTGCGCTTTAAACAAAAAAAGAGCGACAATTTTGAAAAAAAAACACATTATTTTTTACTTTTTGCTATAATAAATATCCCCCAAAAATATATATATATATATATATATATATATATATATATATATATATATATATATATATATAAAAAATTTCCTCAGTTTAGGCCAATACATATTCTTCTACATATTTTTAGTAAAAAAAAATGCGTTTATTGATTGGCTTGCGCAAAAGTTATAGTGTCTACAAAATAGGGGATAGTTTTATGGCATTTTTATTAATCTTTTTTTTTTACTAGTAATGGTGGCTTATCCTGACTGCGACATTATGGAGGACAGATCGGACACTTTTGGCACTATTTTGGGACCATTCACATTTATACAGCAATTAAAAATGCATTGATTACTGTGTAAATGTGACTGGCAGTGAAGGGGTTAAGCACTAGGTGGCGCTATAGGGGTTAAGTGTGTCCTAAGGAGGGATTCTAACTGTGGGGTAGGGGCTATGTGTGACAAGACACTGATTACAGCGAGCTGTGATCAGTGTCCTGTCACTAGGCAGAACAGGGAAATGCTTGTTTACATCAGAATTTCCCCATTCTTCCTCTCCGTAAGATGATCGCAGGTATCCCCGCAGACTCGATGTCCCACTCACGGAGGTCACGGAAGGCGGGCGTGCGGGTAAACCGCTTCTTAAAGGGCAACTTACAGGTACGTTAATGTGCTTGCACGTGCCCTTCTGCTGACATATATCAGCGTGAGCTGGTCGACAAGCGGTTAATAAAGCAATGAGAACTTCAAGGTACAGTTTTTGATCCATTAACTGGTCTTTTAAATCTATCTAGTTTCCCATGACAGTTAATATTGTAGCTATCCTCAAGAAGGGTAGCAAGGTAGAAGCTGGCAATTTTATAGTTAGTCCTCACTCAGCACTTTAGATGTCCAAAAAAATCTATTGAATTAAAGAAATCTTCTCAGCTGTTGGATTAATATGCCCCAATGTGAATAATAACATACAAAGAGAAAGCTCTGGTCTTATTTGTAAGAAGCTTTCGTCTGTTGTCAAGTTAATGGAATAACTCGATGTACCCTGAGCATCATGGCTTTACTAAGCCCTTGTACACACGGTCAGAGATTCCGTCGGAATGTGTCCGATCGGAGCATTTTGTCGGATATTCCGACTGTGTGTGGTCTGCATCGGACTGTTTCCATAGGAAAATATCCGTCGGACCAACTTTTCCAACTTGCCGGAAATATTTTCCGACAAAATGCTCCGATCGGACATACTCCGATCATGTGTAGAGAATTCCGATCGGACAAAGTGCCACGCATGCTCAGATCAAATTCCTACACCAAAGCTATTGGCTACTAGCGTGAACATAGTCCCGCCGTAACAAAATAATGCCATCACGTCGGATTTTCCGACCACTTTGTCCGACCGTGTGTATACAACAGTTTCGGACAAAATCCGACGGATTTGGTTGTCGTAATCTCCGACCGTGTGTACAAGGGCTAAGGGCAGATAATTTTTGACTATATCACTAACGTTTTGGACCAGGGTGGTGCTTTTGACATAACCTATCTGTATTTAGGCAAAGCACTTGATACAGTTCCACATAATGACCTAATAAAAAAAGTTGTACAAGCTAGGACTTAACACTTGTTAAGTTTGGTTTAGTGGATATGCAGTTGGCAAAAGGATAGATACCAAAGTGTGGTTGTAAATGGCATTCATTCAGAACAGAGACCAGTCTCTAGTGGTGTACCACAGGGTTCTGAACTAGGTCCTGTTCTATTTCATCTATATGTGATAACTGAATGGTTGGCAAGTAATTTATGTCTTTTTGCTGATGATACAAAGGTATGCCATAGGGTCATATATATGCGCACGGGGTGTGCCTGGGCACACCCTAATCACCTCAAGCTGTTTCCCAAGATCTGCACCGATATGTTGCATTTAAGATTGTGTAGCCTGCGCTGCCGGGTAGCCTAGGCAGCAGATTGTGAAACTTGCCAGAGCCGCTGAATGTGTGAACTATGTGGTAATGTCACTGCTTGCAGAAAAAAAGACCAGCTGTTAAAACTCTGCGGTGATGTTGGGGTGGGCGGGGTCAAACAGCTATCAAACACCAGCCAATGGGATGGGGTCTAGGTGGGCTGCTACATGTATGTGGCCCCGCCCCCTTTCTTAAGCAGCCCAATCATTGACTGGTGTTTTATTGCTGCTCGGTCCTGCTCACCCCCGACATTGCGGCTGAGTTGTGACAGCTGGTCTTTCTCCCAGTAAGCAGTTACATTACATGGCAGTGTCACACACACAGCGGCTCTTGCAAGCCTTACTACCTCTCCCATATCAGTGCCAGACTGTGCTGCCAATCAGTGCCAATCTGGCACTTATTGCAGCACTGATGGACACAGAGTGACACTGATTGTCAGCACAGTTTTCCACCTATTGTCAGCACAGTTTGGCACTGATTTGGAGCACTGATGGGCATTGATTGGCAGCACAGATTGGCACTGATTGGCAGCACAGATTGGCACCATAGATTGGGACTGATTGGCAGCACAGTTTGGCACTGATTGGCAACACAGAGTGACACTGATGGAAGCACAGATCAGCATTGATTGGCAGCACTGAGCGCAATCTGTACTTGCATCAGTGCCAAACTGTGCTTCTATTAGTGCCACTCTGTGTTGCCAATCAGTGCCAATCTGTGCTGCCAATCTGTGCCCATCAGTGCTGCCAATCAGTGCCAATCTGTGCTTCCAATCTGTGCTACCAATCAGCGCCCATCAGTGCTGCCAATCGGTGCTCATCAGTGCAAATCAGTGCTGCCAATCTGTGTTGCCAATCAGTGCCCCTGTGCTGCCAATCAGTACCAATAAATGCTGCCAAGCATTGCCAATCTGTGCTGAAAATCAGTGCCAATCTGTGCTGCCAATCAGTGCCAATCTGTGCTGCCAATCACTGCCAATCTGTGCTGCCAATCAGTGCTCATCAGTGCTGTCAAGCATTGCCAATCACTGCCAATCTGTGCTGACAATCAGTGCTCATTAGTGCTGTCAAGCATTGCCAATCTGTGCTGCCAATCACTGCCAATCTGTGCTGACAATCAGTGCCAATCAGTGGCCATCAGTGTTGCCTATCAGTTCCCATCAGTACTGCCTATCAGCACTATCCAGTAATCAATGTCCTTAGTCCACTTGTCCTCAGCAAACTGTTTGATGGCTTTCTTGTGCATCATCTTTAGAAGAGGCTTCCATATGGGATCACAGCCATGCAGACCAATTTGATGCAGCGTGCGGCATATGATCTGATCATTGACAGGCTGACCCCCCCACCCCTTCAAACTCTGCAGCAATGCTGGCAGCACTCATATGTCTATTTCCCAAAGACAACCTCTGGATATGAAGCTGAGCACGTGCACTCAACTTCTTTGGTCGACCATGGTGAGGCCTATTCTGAGTGGAACCTGTCCTGTTAAACAGCTGAATGCGCTTGCCACTGTACTGCAGCTCAGTTTCAGGGTCTTGGCAATCTTCTTATAGCCTAGGCCATCTTTATATATAGCAACAATTATTTTTTTCAGAACGTCGGAGAGTTCTTTGTCATGAGGTGCCACATGCCCCCCATTCATACCTGAGACTTTGTAACACTAACAGATTGCATGACGGGGAGAGAAAATGGCTAATTGGGCCCAATTTTGACATTTTCACTTAGGGGGTCTTCTCACTTTTGCTGCCAGCGGTTTAGACAAATAATCACTGTGTGTCAAGTTATTTTGAGGGGACTGCAAAGTTATATGCTGTAGAATCACTACTTTACATTTTAGTAAAGTTCCATTTCTTTAGTGTTGTCACATGAAAAGATATAATAAAATATTTACAAAAACGTGAGGGGTGTGCTCACTTATGTGAGATACTGGTTCTTTACTACTAGTTCTAGTTATTACTAGTTCTTTAGTTCGACCTCATTTAGAATACTATGTCCAGTTCATGAGACCTCACTTAAAAAAAGATATTGATAAGATAGAACGAGTTCAGAGACAGGAAACTAAAAAAAGGTCTGAGGGATAAAAGATATCAAGAGAGACTTCATGTACAGTCTGGAGGAAAGAAGGGAAAGGGTAGAAATTATTGAAACCTTAAAATACATCAATGGGGTGAATAAGGTTCAGGAGAACGGTATTTTCAATATGAAGCCAAGAACAAGGGAGCAGGAGGAAAGCTCAAATCTAATAATATTTTTAAATATTATTTCACCAAAATTATGTATATATAGCCCACATGGGCTTTGCAGCTTACAGTGCCTTGAAAAAGTATTCATACCCCTAGAAATTCTACGCATTTTTCATGTTACAACCAAAAATGTAAACTTATTTTATTGGGATTTTATGTGATAGACCAACACAAAGTGGCACATAATTGTGAAGTGGACTGAAAATGATAAATGGTTTTCAAAATATGTAAAAAGTGTGGCGTACATTTGTATTTAGCCCCCCTGAGTCAATACTTTACAGAACCACCTTGTGCTGCAATTACAGCTGCAAGTCTTTTTGGGGATGTCTCTACCAGCTTTGCACATCTAGAGAGTGAAATTTTGGCCCATTCTTCTTTGCAAAATATCTCAAGCTCTGTCAGATTGGATGGAGAGCGTCTGCGAACAGCAATTTCAGGTCTTGCCACAGATTCTCAATTGGATTTAGGTCTGAACTTTGACTGGGCCATTCAAACACATGGATATGCTTTGATCTAAACCATTCCATTGTAGCTCTGGCTGTATGTTTAGGCTCGTTGTCCTGCTTGAAGGTGAACCTCCGCCCCAATCTCAAGTATTCTGCAGACTCTAACAGGTTTTCTTCTAAGATTGCCCTGTATTTGGCTCCATCCATATTCCCATCAACTCTGACTAGCTTCCTTGTCCCTGCTGAAAAAAAACATCCCCACAACATGACACTGCCACCACCATGTTTCATGGTGTATTCAGGGTGATGTGCAGTGTTAGTTTCTGCCACACATAGCGTTTTGCTTTTAGGCCAAAAAGTAAAGTTGTGGTCTCACGTGACCAGAACACTTTCTTACACCTGTTTGCTGTGTCCTCCACATGGCTTCTTGCAAACTGCAAATGGGACGACTTCTGGCTTTCTTTCAACAATGGCTTTCTTCTTGCCACTCTTTCATAAAGGCCAGATTTGTGGAATGCATAATTAATAGTTGTCCTGTGGACAGATTCTCCTACCTGAGCTGTGGATCTATGCAGCTCCTCCAGAATTACCATGGGCCTCTTGGCTGCTTCTCTGATTAATGCTCTCCTATCCAGCCTTCGTTAGTTTAGGTGGACGGCTACGTCTTGGTAAGTTTGCAGTTGTGCTATACTCTTTAGATTTTGAGATGATAGATTGAACTGTACTCCGTGAGATGTTTTAAAGCTTGGGGTTTTTTTTTTATAACCTAACCCTGCTTTAAACTTTCCAACTATATCTCTGACCCATCTGGTGTGTTCCTTGGCCTTCATGTTGCCTTTCCTTTTTCACAAATGTTCTCTAACAAACCTCTGAGGACTTAACAGAACAACTGTATTTATACTGAGATTAAATTGCACACAGGTGGACTCTATTTACTAATTAGGTAACTTCTGAAGGTAATTGGTTCCACTAGATTTTAGATAGGGGTATCAGAGTAAAGGGGGCTGAATACAAATGCATGCCACTCTTTTCACATATTTATTTGTAAAAAAAATAAAAAAAACATTTATAATTTTCCTTCCAATTCACAATTATGTGCCACTTTGTGTTGGTCTATCACATAAAATCCCAATAAAATACATTTACGTTTTTGGTTGTAACATGACAAAATGTGGAAAATTTCAAGGGGTATGAATACTTTTTCAAGGCACTGTAACTGCAGACTGGAAGCAGGAAACTTTATTCAGGGAAAAGACATAGTTCATTCCAAGGATGCAGCTACAAACTTATAATCACTGCCATTTACTGGTTGAAGAATATATCTCTGCTAAATACTGATGTAGAGTAGTTGCTATACAAAATACAATTCTGTATTTCAATAGTAGGGATGAGCCGAACACTCCCAGGTTAATCAAAATAAATAATCAAAAGTGCTAATTTTAAAGGCTTATTGTCATAAAAAGTGTTTAGGGACCTGGGCCCTGCCCCAGGGGACATGTATCAATGCAAAAATAGTTTTAAAAACGGCAGTTTTTTTGGGAGCAGTGATTTAATAATGCTTAAAGTGAAACTATAAAAGAGAAATTCCTTTAAATTTCCTACCTGAGGGGTGTCTATAGTATGCCTGTAAAGTGGCACATGTTTCCTGTGTTTGCAACAGTCACTGCACAAAATTACATTTCTAAAAGAAAACAAGTAATTTAAAAGTACCCGTGGCTATAATGAATTGTCGGTCCCGGCAATACACATAACAGTCATTGAAAAAAACGGCATGGGATTCCCCCACAGTCCATTACTAGCCGTTTGGGTTTGGTATGAATATTAAGGGGAACCCCTAACCAAAATTATAACAAAAAGATGGCGTGGGGGTCCCCCTCAAAATCCATACCAGACCTGAAGTCTGGTATGGATTTTAAGGGGAACACCATGACAAAATAAAAAAAAATGGTGTGGGTCCCCCCAAAAATCCATACCAGACCCTTATATGAGCACTCAACCTGGCAGGCCCCAAGATACGAGGGGGGACGAGAGAGCGCCCCCCTCCTGAACCGTACCAGGCCACATGCCCTCAACATGGGGAGGATGCTTTGGGGTAGCCCCCCAAAGCACCTTGTCCCCATGTTGATGGGGACAAGGGCCTCATCCCCACAACCTTTGCCCAATGGTTGTGGGGGTCTGCAGGGGGGCTTATCAGAATCTGGAAGCCCCCTTTAACAAAGGGATCCCCAGATCCCAGCCTCCCCCCCGTGTGAAATGGTAATAGGGTACAAATGTATGAAGTCATGTGACAGTGACGAATACGTGCAGGAACATGAGGCACCGGAAGTGACGTGGGCGAGCTCGCAGCTCGTTTGTTATATGCCTGTTTGATACTTCTTATTGTGAGTACCTTGATTTTACTTTTACTGTTTTGTCAATAAACATTTAGAAATACTACACTATTGTGCATCCCTCTTTACATCCCCCCATGCCCCATTGTGAGGTTCATTGGATGCGGACACACCAGGGACAATAGGGGGACTCTGATTCCAGACTAGAGACACACACCGGTGGAGCCAGATATGCCATACTGGGAGGCTGCCAAGAAACACATTGAGATATACCCACATGCTGTTACCATACAGTGGTAAGGTAAGGGTACCTCTATACATTACTCTAAACAGGAACCAGGAAGTCACCTATCATCAGCACTTTATGCCAGAGGGTTGTCACCAGCACCAGCACTTTGTCATTTTATGCTGACACTGCTAATATACAGCCACTTACCTACCTTGCACCTTATATGGACACTACTTATCTTTTTTTCTTTCACCTATTAGAACATTTGCAGCATATACCTATATGGAGGAAACTTTTTTGTATGCTTTTATATGCCGTTTAGGATTTTACCTATTCCTTCAGGATTTATTGCAATTGTAGTGCACCTTCTTTTTGAGCACTGTTTTTTTCACTTCATGTGCACACCATATGCATATATTTCCTATCACTGTTCTACGAAGAATCATTTGAGTGTTTGATAAACTTGTATTGTCTTATTGATACACTTTTATTGTTTTGTCCGAAGAAATCGCAGTGCATGCGATTTCCTATGGATATATTTCCTATCATTGTTCTACGAAGAATCAACCTCACAGTCAGTAGTTCTTCTAATCATTCATCACTGTACAAAATATGTGTATGTTTTTGTCTGTGTCCTAGCTATAGAAATATTCTGCACTGACAGGACGTAAGGGTAATTATCTCCAATAGGGACACAGATGGCAGGAAAAGCTGAGAGGATCTAATCCTTATCCACTTTATTCCAAACTAAATAAAACATTGCGCTTAAAGTTTAAAGAAAAATCGGGAGGAATTATGCACTTGTTGTAAGGATAATTCCTAAACAAAAGATTCTGACAATATCCAAAAGATTAGATTGTTTGACGTTACTTGGTAGGGCAGGTGTCTTTCTTCAGAACAGATGATTTCTAACCCAACTTGGCATAATTGATGATGGAAGATTCATGCAATGATTAACATTTTTCTTACATTTTGGAAAAATATTTTTTTGTACATATTACATAGTAATCAAAGCATACTATACCTCATGTGCTCCTGATCCTAGAAGGTATACATTGCTTTCTTGATTGTAGCGAATTCGTACATTGTAGACTTTATTTTTATACAACACCATAAGAACATATGGCTGTGAAACTGATGATTGTGAGCAGTTTCTTACCAGAAATGTACCATCCTATGAGCAATACAAAGGTAAATACGGTAAATTTTTCAATGCTTCAAAACCTTTGTGGTCTTTTTAAATCATTCCTCTACCTGTAAAGATTTTTTTTCTAGCAACTCTTTCGATATTTTCCTCACAGGCGCTAATAAAGGAGTGTATGGGCTAAGAAAATACCAAGAAAGTGTACATAGTTACATAGTTGGTGAGGATGAATAAAGACTGGTACCACGTTAGCTTTCCGTCAGTCCACTGGTACCATTCCAGTTAGTAGGATGTCCTTAAAGATAAGGAATAATGGTCTAGCTATGACCTGGCTAAGTTTCATAGTTGGTAAGGTTGAATAAACATTCCAGTCAATCTAGTTCAACCTGTGTGGATGTGTGTTTATTTATGTCTCTACCGCTTCCCATAGCCCTGTATATTGTGTTCAATAAGATACCCATCTACAGTGGTGTGAAAAAGTGTTTGCCCCCTTCCTCATTTCCTGTTCCTTTGCATGTTTGTCACACTTAAGTGTTTCGGAACATCAAATCAATTTAAACAATAGTCAAGGACAACACAAGTAAACACAAATGCAATTTGTAAATGAAGGTGTTTATTATTAAAGGTGAAAAAAAATCCAAACCATCATGGCCCTGTGTGAAAAAGTGATTGCCCCCCTTGTTAAAACATACTATAACTGTGGTTGTCCACACCTGAGTTCAATTTCTCTAGCCACACCCAGGCCTGATTATTGCCACACCTGTTCACAATCAAGGCATCACTTAAATAGGAGCTGCTTGACACAGTAAGGTCCACCAGAAGATCCTCAAAAGCTACACATCATGCCGAGACCCAAAGAAATTCAGGAACAATTGAGAAAGAAAGTAATTGAGATCTATCAGTCTGGAAAGGGTTATAAAGCCATTTCCAAAGCTTTGGGAATCCAGTGAACCACAGTGAGAGCCATTATCCACAAATGGCGAAGACCAAAATTACCCCAAGAGCGCAGCGACGACTCATCCAAGAGGTCACAAAAGACCCCACAACAACGTCCAAGGAACTGCAGGCCTCACTTGCCTCAGATAAGGTCAGCGTTCATGCCTCCACCATCAGGAAAAGACTGGGCAAAAATGGCCTGCATGGCAGAGTTCCAAGGAGAAAACCACTGCTGAGCAAAAAGAACATCAAAGCTCGTCTCAATTTCTCCACAACACATCTTGATGATCCCCAAGACTTTTGGGACAACATTCTGTGGACCGATGAGACAAAAGTGGAACTCTTTGGAAGGTGTGTGTCCAAGTATATCTGGCGTGGAAGGAACACTGCATTTCAGAAAAAGAACATTATACCAACAGTAAAATATGGTGGTGGTAGTGTGATGGTCTAGGGCTGTTTTGCTGCTTCAGGACCTGGAAGACTTGCCGTGATAAAAGGAACTATGAATTCTGCTGTCTACCAAGAGATCCTGAAGGAGAATGTCCGACCATCTGTTCGTGTACTCAAGCTGAAACGAACTTGGGTTCTGCAGCAGGACAATGATCCTAAACACACCAGCAAGTCCACCACCGAATGGCTGAAGAAAAACAAAATGAAGACTTTGGAGTGGCCTAGCCAAAGTCCTGACCTGAATCCTATTGAGATGTTGTGGTATGACCTTAAAAAGGCCGTTCATGCTCGAAAACCCTCTAATGTAACTGAATTAGGACAATTCTGCAAAGATGAGTGGGCCAAAATTCCTCCAGGACGCTGTAAAAGCCTCATTGCACGTTATCGCAAACGCTTGGTTGCAGTTGTTGCTGCTAAGGGTGGCCCAACCAGTTATTAGGTTTAGGGGGCAATCACTTTTTCACACAGGGCCATGATGGTTTGGATTTTTTTTCACCTTTAATAATAAATACCTTCATTTACAAATTGCATTTTGTGTTTACTTGTGTTGTCCTTGACTATTGTTTAAATTGGTTTGATGTTCCGAAACACTTAAGTGTGACAAACATGCAAAGGAACAGGAAATGAGGAAGGGGGCAAACACTTTTTCACACCACTGTAAATGTTTTCTGAAATTAGTGGCACTTCCCACTTCCCGCTGAAACTACTGATTTGTGGAAGGGTGTTCCACACCCTTACTACTCTAACAGTAAAGAATGCCCTAGACCATTTAAGGTTAAACTGCTTCTCCTTTTTTTAGTATGCTGTAACACATTTAAGTGTTTTAGGATTGGTAGAGCAGCGCATGCATATTTTATTTCTATGAATTGGTTGAACACAATTTTGTACATGCAGCAACCCACCGATTTACTATAAATAGTTGTATTTTGATTTTATTTTATTTTTCTGTGCTAATTGACATAATCTGAGCACATTTGGTAGCGAAGGAGTTACTCACATACAACCATACAATTTTTATTGTGTTTTCTCCAAACTATCTATTGAAAATCTACACAGGGAAGTGAAACAACTAAAGCATAGTGCTTCTTCAGCATCCCCTACCATGAATGTGAACTTTGTTGCATGAGCAAACAAAGAATGTTGGGACCTCTTCCGCCCTTGGCAAGGCCAAAACATGGTCACAGATGAAACTGCTTTGAACCCTGTTGACACACATTTAAAAGTAGCTATTTTCTTTCAGTTTACTTCCATTTGGATCATGTTGAATGAATAATGACTAATCAGTACAACAGGGTGAGCCTCAATAAATTGTGAATGCTTGTGGATCCTACTGCAACAAAGATCAAGATATTATGGGAAGTGCCAGCATCTTTAAAGTGACACTAAACTCTTAAGTCAAATGTACCTTCAGCACCAAATTTCTGAATTCCTGCTCTGATCCAACTTCCTGTTAAGCCTTGTACACACGGTCGGAGAATCCGTCGGAATGTGTCCTATCGGACCGTGTCATCGGATAATCCGACTGTGTGTGGTATGCATCGGACTGATTCCGTCCGAATCTCCGTCCGACCCAATTTTCCAACATGTTGGAAATATTTCCCGACCAACTGGGCCGGACGGACCTAATCCGATCATGTGTAGAGCATTTTCATCGGACCAAGTGCCACGCATGCTCAGATCAAATTCCTACATCAAAGCTATTGGCTACTAGCCTGAATGTAGTACCATCGTAACGAAATTACGTCATCACGTTCTGAAAGATCGGATTTTTCGCCAACTTGGCCCAACCGTGTGTATGCAACAGTTTCGGACACAATCCGTCGGACTAAATCCGACGGGCAAAATCCGACGGATTTGGTTGGCAGAATCTCCGACCGCGTGTACAGGGGCTTAGAGGGTGGTTTATGTGGCTACATGGTCCTTTGTATGTAGGAACATAGCCACACCTCTTGCTTGCTCTCGAGATGGACAAGGAACTATGATATTTGTAATGTGTATAGCAGAGTGTACATGGCCACAACTATTTCACAATAATTTAAAAATAGATTATAGGGCCATTAAATGGTGGATGTGGATGGATTATTTTTGTAAAATAAGGTTATCATTTAGTATCACTTTAATAACATTATATGATGGATATATTGGCATTGATTTGTTAAAGCTGAATTCCAGGTATGAATATAATAGCATAGTCACACCGGACCAATTAAAACATCTTGTATTCATTAACCACTTCCCGACTGGCGCACGCCGATGTACATCGGCAGAATGGCACAGGCAGGCATATTGGCATACAGTATGTCCATTTCTATATGTCGCCCTGTAATCGCGTGCGCGCCGCTGGTGGCACGCCCGGGTGCCGGTCAGGACCCCCATGAGTCCGGTCGCGGGTCCTACGGACTCGATCACCACGGGGATACCCGCGATCGTCTCACGGGAGGCTGAATGGGGAGATGCTGTTGTAAACAGCATCTCCCCGTTCTGCCTAGCAACAAGTGACACTGATCTCTGCTCCATGTGATTGTAACAGAGATTAGTGTTCACTAACACAAAGTCCAGCCCCCCACAGTTAGTAACACGCCCCTAGGAACACTTAACACCTAAACTGCTACCCCCTGGTTAACCCCTTTCAGTGCCAGTGTCATTTACACAGGAATCAGTGCATTTGTATAGCTCCGATTGCTGTATAAATGACAATGGTCCCAAAAAAGTGTCAAAAATGTCCGATGTGTCTGCTATAATGTCGCAGTCACAATAAAAATCGATGATCGCCGCCATTACTAGTAAAAAAAAAATGATTAATAAAAATGCCATAAAACTATCCCCTATATTATAAACGCTATAACTTTTGCGCAAACCAATCAATCGCTTATTGCGATTTTTATTTTTTTTTACCAAAAATATGTAGAAGAATACGTATCGGCCCAAACTGAGGGAAAAAAACGTTTTTTTTATTTATTTTTGGGGGATATTTATTATAACAAAAAGTAAAAAATAATGTGTTTTTTTCAAAATTGTTGCTCTATTTTTGTTTATAGCGCAAAAAATAAAAACCACAGGGGGGATCAAATACCACCAAAAGAAAGCTCTATTTGTGGGAGAAAAAGGACGTCAATTTTGTTTGGGAGCCACGTCACCCGACCGCGCAATTGTCAGTTAAAGCGACGTGGTGCCGATTCGCAAAAAGTGGTCTGGTCTTAAGCCAGCAAAATGGTCCGGTCTGAAAGTGGTTAAGAGTGAGTTGCCCCCTGTGTTCAGTATGCAACCAAGCAGCCCCTCAAAGAGGAAGTATCTCTTTTTTCCCCTGCAAAGTAATAACATAATGGGCTAGTATGCATCGCATACTAGCCCATTATGTTGCACTTACCTGAAAATGAAACCCGTGATGTCCCCATATCCATCTTGATCACACTTCCTTGCGGGGCCGTGGACTCCAGCTCTGTGACTAGATGGAGTCATGTCATGTCAACCCTGTGCATGCGCACAGGAGCCGCCAGTCATGACACGGGGCCTTTAGAAACGTGCCCTTTCTTCAATGTGCATATATGGTAAATATCTGTTAAACCGTGCAGGTAAGCCATATATAGCCATACTTGGAAGTTAGCTTTAAAGCAAATGGGCTGATCACATTGCAAGAGATTTTTCACTTCTTAAAGGAATTTTCTTTCTTCGCTTCTTAAATGAAGCACTACTGCTTTCCATCATCCAATCATGTGTGAGCAAATATACTTTTTTTATGGTTTCTTGCATGCGATTGGATATTCAAAGTGAATTTTTACTGCATTCACTAAGCCAAGGGAAAATTGCCATTGCAGAGTGACAATACCCTTGCAAAAGAAACCTGCCTATTTGCCTTTACTAAGTCAACACTAATGTGGTAATTGCCTGTTTATCAATATTTTTCTATTGCTAATACTTTAAAAATTTAAAAACACAGTTACCTGATTTATTAATCTGAGAGCCTTTTCTGCATCCTTTCTTGACATATTGCCCAAATACCATTGTTCTAAAGAGAGATCCTAAAATTTGAAGTGCATGGATTAATACACATTAATAAATAATGCTAAATGAATGATTTATTAATAACCTCCTGAAGATTGCCTCCACCAAAAAAATCATTCCCACTATCTTGAAAAATCACATTAGCATCAATTGATAAAAATTGTAGTTATTCTTTCTTCAAATTGTTGGGATTGTTTCATGGCAACAATGAAACTGAAGGCCACTTGCCCTTAACATGGGGAGGGTGCTTTGGGGTCCCTCCTAAAGCACCTTGTCCCCATGTTGATGGAGACAAGGGCCTAGTCCCCACAACCCTGGCCATTGGTTGTGGGGGTCTGCGGGCAGGGCATTTATCAGAATCTGGAAGCCCCTTTAACAAGGGGGCTTCCAGATTCCCCCACCATGTGAATGGGTATGGGGTACATAACCACAATAATAGGATTTTTATAACAGCTTACCTGTAAAATCTGTTTCTTCGAGTACATCGCGGGACACAGAGCCACAGTACTTACTGAATGGGTTATATAGGCACCTATAGATAATGGACACTGGCACACCTTAGACAGGAAGTTTAGCTCCCTATATAACCCCTCCCCTTACTGGGAGTACCTCAGTTTTGTAACAAAGCAATATACGTGTATTAGAAGAGGGGAGGGACCCCTGTGTCCCATGATGTACTCGAAGAAAAGGATTTTACAGGTAAGCTGTTATAAAAATCCTATTTTCTTTTTCATACATCACAGGACACAGAGCCACAGTATTTAGTGGATGGGATGTGCCAGAGCAATGCTATCTGAGGGGAGGGAGACACAAACAAAAGTAGGGTGCAATCAGACCTGAGAACCTATACTGCTGCCTGCAGCACACTGCGCCCAAAGGTGATATCCTCATGCCTTCTCACATCCACCAGAATCTGGTAAATGTATGGACTGAAGACCAAGTTGTGGCCTTGCAGATTTGAGCCATGGAGGCCTGGTGATGCACTGCCCATGAAGCACTAACAGCCCTGGTGGAGTACGCTTTGATTTGAAAAGGTGGAACTTTCTTCTTCAAACCATAAGTTTGAATAATTACTTGCCGAATCCACTTAGGAATAGTAGATTTCAACACTGCTTGTCATTTTCTAGGACCTTCGGGCAACACAAACAAAACATCAGTTTTATGAATCCTGAGCAGTCGCCTCCAAATAGATTTTGACCGTTCTCACTACATCAAGAGAATGTAGTGACTTTTCTTCCATAGAAAAGGGTTCTGGAAAAAATTAAGGCAGAACAATATCCTGGTTTAGATGAAAACCTGAAACCACCTTCGGCAGAAAGCTAGGATGAGAAAGCAATACTACTCTATCCTTGTGAATGAATAAATATGACTCTTTCCAAGAAAGAGCTGCCAATTCTGATACCCTTTTTGCAGAGGAAATGGCTACCAGAAAAACTAGCTTTCTTGCCAAAAAGGGAATACGTTGTATTGGGTCAAAAGACTGTTCCCGTAATGCCGACAGAACTAAATTCAAGTCCCAAGGGTTCAGGGGTGCTCTAACCGGTGGATTAAGCCGTGGTACCCCCTTTATAAAGCTTCTGACCAAAGAATGCGAAGCAAGCAGACGTTAAAACAATACCGATAAGGCCGAGACCTGGCCCTTGATAGTACTCAAGACCAGCTTCATCTCTAACCCCATTTGCAAGGATTCTACCTATGACATACTTTCTGGGATGCCAACTCCTGGATTCACACCAGGAAACATATGCCTTCCAGACTCTATAACAAATGATATAGCCAAACCATTACATTTAGCGTTTGTAAGGTAGGATATTTGTCAGGGGCATCAGCCTCCAGGCAGTCGGGACGGCTTCCACCATCAGGTTCAAGAGGTAAATCTCAGAGTCAACCCTAGGGACAAAATAAGTCCTGGGGGAGGAAACCTACAAGACAGAATGCTAAAGTCTCTTTATGAAGGGGTGCCCCCGCTCGTTCGAATGGGGGGAACACTGCTACAGTTCTCAAAGGTCTGGCAGGAGGATATTCAGGACAGATGGGTGGTCTCCACAATAACTCTAGGTTACAAACTAGAGTCCTGAGAATTCCCATCTCCTCGTTTCCTCAGATCAAATGTTCCCAAAGACCCAGAGAAAAAGAAGGCTGTCCTTCAAGCGCTGGAGCAACTTTTGTCACAAAAAGTAATCATGGTTCCCATGGAAGAGCAGGGGTTGGGGTTTTATTCAAACCTGTTCACGGTGCCAAAACCAAATGGAGATGTCAGACCCATTCTAGATCTCAAAGATCTAAACCCGTTCCTAAAAATTCTTTTTGCATGGAATCAATCCAATCAGTAGTCTCCATCCTACAAAGAGGAGAACATCTGGCATCAATCGACATCAAGGATGCATACCTGCATGTACCTATTTTCCCCGCTCATCAGAAATATCTGCATTTCAAAGTGGAAAATTTTTATTTTCAGTTTGTAGCTCTACCTTTCGGTCTAGCTACTGCACCTTGGGTGTTTACAAAGGTCCTGGCCCTCTGGCCAGATGAAGGGCCCAGGGTATAACAATTATAGCTCTTAATAGACCGGTCGGTAGCCCACTTAGACCAAAGCTTGGTCACCACAGTCAACTACCTGGAATACCTAGGTTGGGTCCTCAACCTAGAGAAGTCTTCTTTAAAACCAGTAACAAGACTAGAGTACTTCGGTCTGGTTATACATACAACCCAGAAGAGGGTGTTTTTACCCCAGGACAAAAATAAGCACCATAAATGAGCTGGTTCAGGCCGTCAGGGTGAAGAAGGGTCCTTCTATTCACCTTTGTATGAGGTTGTTGGGAAAGGTGGCTTCATTCGAAGTGGTTCCCTATGCTCAGTTTCATTCAAGACTGATGCAAAACAGTATCCTGTCTGCCTGGAACAAGAAAGTCCAGACGCTAGATTTTCCGATGTGTTTATTATCAATAGTGTGTCAGAGCCTCAATTGGTGGTTGATACCAGAGAATCTGCGGGAAGGGAAATCCTTCTTACCAGTTACCTGGAAAGTGGTAACAACAGATGTCAGCCTTTCGGGTTGGGGAGAAGTTCTGGAAGAGATGACTGTCCAAGGGAAATGGTCCAGAACCGATAGGACTTTACCCATCAACATTCTAGAGATTCGGGCAGCGTACCTAGCCCTAAAGGTCTGGACGTTCAAGTTGCAAGGTTGTCCTGTCAGGATTCAATCCGACAATGCCAAGGCAGTGGCTTATATCAATAACCTGGGCAGAAAATCATGCGCTGTGCATATTGGCAATCTTCATTCCAGGGGGTAGAGAACTGGCAGACGGACTACTTAAGTCACCAGCAGTTGTTCCCAGGGGAATGGACATTTTCCTGGCTATATGCCAAAAATGGGGGATTCTGGACATAGATCTGTTTGCGTCCAGGTTCAACAAAAAGATCGACAACATTGTGTCAAGAACAAGGGATACAGATGTGTTGGTGACCCTGTGGGATCTGTTCTCACTGATTTATGCATTCCCTCCTATTCTGCTGCTACCACAGCTTCTTCGCAGGATTAAGCAGGAAAAGAAGTCGGTGCTTCTGGTAGCCCCATCGTGGCCCAGAAGATCTTGGTATGCAGAAATAGTAAAGATGGCAGTAGGGCCCCCATGGACCCTAAGACCACGTCCAGACCTGCTATCGCAGGGACCAGTGTTCCATCCAACCTTACAAACGCTAAATGTAATGGTTTGGCTATTGAAACCCACATTCTGAAGAATCACAGACTTTCAGGCTCAGTAATATCTACCTTGATTAATGCAAGGAAGCCAGTTTCCAGAGTCATTTGTTATAGAGTCTGGAAGGCATATGTTTCCTGGTGTGAATCCAGGAGTTGGCATCCCAGAAAGTATGTCATAGGTAGAATCCTTGCAAATGGGGTTAGAGATCAAGCTGGCCTTGAGTACTATCAAGGACCAGGTCTCGGCCTTATCGGTATTGTTTCAACGTCTGCTTGCTTCTCATTCTTTGGTCAGAAGAATTGTTGCTCTACATAAAGATGGCCTAGGCTATAAGAAGATTGCCAAGATCCTGAAACTGAGCTGCAGCATGGTGGCCAAGACCATACAGCGGTTTAACAGGACAGGTCTTGTGGGTCAGGTGCATTATGGGGCGTTCCGTGGTGCTCGAACAGCCCATTAAGTTCAGTATTCGCCAAACGGGTGAACACCCGATGTTCGAGTCGAACTTACGTTTGATTCAAACATCGGGCTCATCCCTAGTTTAGAGGCACTTACAGTTCTTGCAGAGGAGGAAGATCAAAAACAGCAGTGTTTTTATTGTCAATATTGAATTTATTGTCAATATTGGCTTTATTGAAGCTTAGTCCATCTTTCTCAATACCGACTGAGCTTCATTAAAACGTTGACAATAAAAACACTGCTTTTTTTTGATCTTGCACTTCTGCAAGACTTACAGTATGAGTGCCTCTAAACCAGTTTTGGATTTATATCAGTTTATTTGTGGTGAGCACCTGGGCATTTACTTCAAGCATAGAATGCCGTAGATACCCTTGGAACAGTATATATATATATAATATATAAAAATAAAACACACATATTTACAAAATAAAACCCTAAAAAATATTTTGTATCAAAGTAATGAATCATTAAAGCAGAGCTCTGATCAAAAGGGAAAGCTCCAATTGTTTGCCTCCTCATCCCCTCTGCTGCCACATTTGGCACCTTTTGGGGGGAGCGGGTACCTGATTTTGACAGGTGCCCGCTCCCACTTCTGGCTGATCTTGCCGCGGCTCCTTCATTCTTCCCCTGCCGCCAGGCCATTCACAAAGCACAGCTCGCTTTGCACATCCGCAGTAGGAAACCAGCAGTGAAGCTGCAAGGCTTCACTGCTGGTTTGTTTCCCTTAGTGGAGATGGATGTGGCAGCGGCAGCACCCAACAGATTGAAAAACACAACTGGAAAGGACACGGCTGGATTCGTGGACTGGTAAATGTCCTAATATTAAAAGTCAGCAGCTACAGTATTTGTAGTAGCTGACTTAATTTTTTCTACAGGAGCCTGGAGCTCTGCTTTAATATGATGAAAAAAGTAAGGTTTTGCCTGCGCTGTGTGTAAGGTGCTCAGCAGTCAATAAGGGGTATTGAGATGGGCGAAGACTCAAATGTTCATCATCAGAGGCAGAGTCATGGGTGATCATATCCCCTAAGGAGCTGATTTCATACTTTTTACATCTGGGGATTATAGGTATTCATCTTGCAATGGGGAAAGGAGGGATTATCAGTATGGGAAGTGGGGAAGGTTATATATGGATGGTGACTAGGGATGAGCCGAACACCCCCCAGTTCGATTTGCACCAGAACTTTCGAACGGACCGAAAATTTGTACGAACCTTAGAACCCCATTGAAGTCTATGGGACTCGAACGTTCGAAATAAAAAGTGCTAATTTTAATGGCTAATATGCAAGATACTGTCCTAAAAAGGGTTTGTGGACCTGGCTCCTGCCCCAGGGGACATGGGTCAATGCCTAAAATGTTTTTAAAAATGGCCGTTTTGGCGGGAGCACTGATTTTAATGAGGATTAAAGTGAAAAAAAGTGAAATATGCCTTTAAATATCGTGCCTGGGGGGTGTCTATAGTATGCCTGTGAAGTGCCATGTGTTTCCCGTGTTTAGAACAGTCCCTGCACAAAATGACTTTTAACGGGAAAAAAAGTCATTTCAAACTGCTTGCGTTTTTAATGTAATATCTGGTTCCGGCAATATGGATGAAAATCATTGAGAAAAACGGCATGGGTAGCCCCCTGCCCATTATCAGCCCCTTTGGGTCTTGTACGGATATTAAGGGGAACCCCATACCCATATTAAAAAAAGGAAAGACGTGGTCCCCAGGCCCTATATACTCAGAACAGCAGTATACAGGCGGTGCAAACAAGACAGGGACTGTATAGATTTGTTCTGTTAAGTAGAATCTGTGTGTAATTTTGAACTGGTACATTTTTAAAGTGTAGCTCCAGTCAAAAAATCTATTTTTAAGCTTTTTGGAAAACATAGGGAAGGGTTATTACCCCTGTATAATTTGTTTTGCCGTCCGTCTTTTTTCATCTCACTTTCTGTTGTCTCCTTCCGTTTGCAAGTAGGAGGCATTTGTAAGTTGGATGTTTGAAAGTAGGGGCCTGCCCTATATGCTCTGCAGAAATTTGCGCCTAAGGTGTTGGTGTTGCTACAACACTGTAAGCCCTCAAAGTGACTCTTGGTAGGTGCTGGAAAGCCCTGCTGTGAACAATTATATCAAGAATTGTAATTACATGCCATTGTTGAACAGTGGTAGAAAAATTGGGCCTTTGGTGGTTGTGGTGCTGGTGCTGGTGCCACAACACTATAAGTCCTCACAGTTACTCTGGGTGGGCACAGGAACGGGCCCTGCTGTGAAATATTATATTAAGAATTGTAATTACATGCCCCTGTTAAACAGGGGCTGAAAAATTGGGCCTTAGGCACTGGTGCTGGTGCCACGACACTGCAACCTCTCCCATATACTCTAGTTGTAGTGCAGGAATGAGCCCTGCTGCAAAGCAGTGCATAAAAAATTGTAATTAAACGCCCCTGTTAAACAGGGGCAGAAAAATTGGGCTGGTGGCATCATCCAGAACCAAAAATGTCCTTCCAACATATCAGCGGAGGAGGAAGAGGATAGACAATCAACATAACAGGACAGTCACTCAGCATCAGCATAGGCAGTCTTGAAGGGATGTGATATTAAAAAAAAAATTATTCAGTTACATCAGCTTCAGGTGCTTGGTAGCTGTGGGTGATCCAAGACTGATTCATCTTGATGAAGGTCAGTCGATCAACTGAGTCGGTGGACAGGCGCACCCTGTGATCGGTAACAAAGCCACCAGCAGCACTGAAGGTGCGTTCCGAAAGAACGCTGGATGCAGGACCGGCCAGTAGCTCAATTGCATACTGTGCAAGCTCTGACAAGTGATCCTTTCTCAAGACACAGTAAGCCAGAGGATTTTCAGTGGGAAAGGTGTCCAAGTCTGACCTTGCCCCTAAGTATTCCTGCACCATGTAAATCAAACGATGGCGATGGTTGCTGGAACCGATCATACCTTGGGGCTGCGGACTAAAAAACTGTCTGAACGCATCGGTCAGACGGCCACCTTCTCCACCGCTCCTTCTAACTGATGCCTCAGCAACACGTTGTCCAGGACCAGGAGTTTGTAACCTCCCAGTCTCTGGGAACGCGTTGCACAGACCTTTCTGCAAGGCCTCCCGGAGATGTCTCATCCTCTGCTCCCTCTGCGACGGCAAGATAAGGTCGGCAACCTTACCCTTGTATCGTGGATCAAGGAGAGTGGCCAGCCAGTAATGGTCCCTCTCCTTGATCCGATGAATATGAGGATCCTTCCGCAGGCTTTGCAGGATCAGGGAGGCCATGCAGCGTAGGTTAGCTGAGGCATTCGGTCCGGAGTCCTCTGGGTCACTAAGGACAACATGATCCTCAGCTACCTCCTCGCAGCCACGTACAAGTCCACGGGTTTCTTGGGACTGTAAATCATCCCTACAAGACTGCTGCTGATGCTGAGTGCCAGCCTCCACCTCCATGCTGACACAATCATCCTCCTCCTCATCCTCTTCCTGTGTTATGGGTGGCACAGCAGGAACACTGTCTGGATAAAGGGGGCCTTAAGAGGCAAGGAAGTCCTCCTTTTCCTGCCTCTGTTCTGCCTCAAGTGCCCTGTCCATTATTCCATGCAGCGTATGCTCCAAGAGGTGGGCAAGAGGTACAGTGTCACTGATGCATGCACTGTCACTGCTCACCATCCTTGTGGCCTCCTCAAATGGTGACAGGACAGTGCATGCATCCCTGATCATGCCCCACTGTTGTGAGAAAAAAACCGAACTCCCCTGACCCTGTCCTGGTGCCGTAGTCGCACAGGTACTCATTTATGGCCCTCTGCTGCGTGTGCAGCCACTGCAGCATGGCCAACGTTGAGTTCCACCTGGTGGGCATGTCACATACAAGGCGGTTCTTGGGCAGGTTCAACTCCTTTTGGAGCTCAGCCAGCCGAGCACAGGCATTAAATGATAGGCAGAAATGCACACAGACTTTCCTGGCCTGCTTCAGGACATCTTGTAAGCCCGGGTACCTGCCCAAGAACCGCTGCACGACCAAGTTAAGGACGTGAGCCACACAGGGCACATGGGTCAGTTGTCCCTGTCGGAGGGCGGAGAGGAGGTTGGTGCCATTGTCGCAAACCACCATTCCTGGCTTAAGCTGGCATGGCGTCAACCACCTCTCGGCCTGCCCCTGCAGAGCTGACAAAATATCTGTCCCAGTGTGGCTCCTGTCCCCCAAACAAACCAGCGCAAGCATGGCATGGCATCGTTTTGCCTGCGTACTTGCATAGCCCCTGGAACGCCTACGGAGCACCGCTGGTTCTGAGGACAGAGCACTGGAAGAGGCCATGGAGGAAGAAGAAGAGGAGGGGGTGGAGGAGAGAGGTGTGTCACAACTAGTAGTAGCATTTTGGAGGCGTGGTGGCGGAACAACCTCCAACACTACTGCACCTTGTCCTGCATCCTTCCCAGCTGTCAGAAGAGTGACCCAATGGGCCGTGAAAGACAGGTAACGTCCCTGTCCATGCCTGCTGGACCATGAGTCAGCGGTAATATGCACCTAACCTCTGACCACCCTGTCCAGCGAGGCAAGGACATTGCCTTCCACATGCCAGGAGAGAGCCGTAATCGCCTTCCGTGAGAAAAAGTGGCGTTTGGGGACCTGCCACTGAGGAACCGCACATTGTACAAACTCACGGAAGGGGGCTGAGTCTACCAACTGAAAAGGCAGCAGTTGAAGTGCTAGCAATTTAGCCAAGCTAGCATTCAACTGCTGGGCATGTGGAATGCTGGGAGTGAACTTCTTTCGAAGGTCCAGCAGCTGGGGCAGGGAAATTTGCCTACTATAATCGGACATGGGCGTACTGCTAGCAGAGTGCCCAGAAGCACTTGGCTGTGACACACCTAATTCTACACCTTCATTTCTCTCAGAGCAGGTTTCAGAGAGGACTGAAGGTCTAGTGGGGTTGGAGATCCCAGCTGATGAGGAGCAAGGAGAGGTCCGCTTTGTTCTTTGGTGTGGGTCTTTGAGGTACGCTTGCCAACGAGCTGCATGGCAGGTCAACATATGCCTGGTCAAGCATGTGGTGCCCAAGCGGCTGATGTTTTGGCCATGCGAGATACGCTTGAGACATATGTTGCAAATAGCAGCGGTGCGATCTGATGCACTCATCTCAAAAAAGGCCCACACCAAAGAACTTTTAGAATAACGCGCAGAGGCAGCGCCCTGCACAGGAGGAGCTCTGCGGTGTGATTCAGTTGGTGTGCTGCCCCTAAGCTGGCCCCCGGAGGGCATCCTGCCTCATTGGACATGTGCCTCCTCCTCCTCTCTCCTACCAGGCACCCACGTGGAGTCAGTGCCCTCATCATCCCCTCCCTCTTCATCGCTGGAGCAAACCAGGCAGTATGCTGCAGCTTGTGGAACATGACTGCCAGATTGCTGTCCTTCTTGAGCATCCCCTCTCTCTGCGCTCACGCTACTGCCTTCCTCTAGCTGAATATCATCATCAGAGCCTACAAAACACTGGGCATCCTCCTGGAGCATGTACCCAACACTGTGCTCAAAGAGTTCAGGAGACTCCTCAGGAGGACGTGGTGGGTCTAGGGAAGGAGTCATTGATGATGACATTAAGAGGAAGAAAGACGATGCGTTGGAAGCTGCTTTGCTAGTACCCTGAGCCTGGGTGAGAGAGGATGAGGAGGATGAAGAGGGTTTGGTCATCCACTCCACCAAGTCTTCGGCATGTTGCGGCTCAACATGTCCAGCTGCCGAAAAGAAGGACAAGTGTGTCCCATGGCCACGTGCTGATGATGACGATGCACCGCGTCCACGACCAGCACTGTTGTCTCTAGACACAGAGCCTGCTTGCCCTCTTTTATTGGCTCGCGCCTGTCTGCCTCTCCTTGTTGGCCTTCCAGACATGGTAATGGCCTGAAGGGAGATGAGAAAACCAGCAATTGGGTAGTGTACAGTATATTGTGCTGGAGACACACAACACCCACTAACTCCTGCAGATGGCTCAATTAGAGACGAGCTATATAGGTTGATATAACGGTGTATATTGCGGTCAGGGCACGCAGACAGCACGCACAATCTCCTACAACTAACTGCAAGCTCTATTAAAAAAAAGCAATATAGCTAGCTACATAGGTGGATATAATGGTGTATACTGCGGTCAGGGCATGCAGACAGCACGCACAATCTCCTACAACTGACTGCAAGCTCTATTAAAAAAGAGCAATATAGCTAGCTATGTAGGTGGATATAACGGTGTATACTGCGGTCAGGGCATGCAGACAGCACGCACAATCTCCTACAACTGACTGCAAGCTCTATTACAAAAGAGCAATATAGCTAGCTATGTAGGTGGATATAACGGTGTATACTGCGGTCAGGGCACGCAGACAGCACGCACAATCTCCTACAACTGACTGCAAGCTCTATTAAAAAAGAGCAATATAGCTAGCTATATAGGTGGATATAACGGTGTATACTGCGGTCAGGGCACGCAGACAGCACGCACAATCTCCTACAACTGACTGCAAGCTCTATTAAAAAAGAGCAATATAGCTAGCTATAAAAGTGGATATAATGGTGTATACTGCGGTCAGGGCACGCAGACAACACCCACTACAGAAGAGCAAGAACGCAAAATCAGCCGATAACGAACGGTGTATACTGTGTTGAAGGTACACAGAACACCCACTAACTCCTACAGACGCCAACACACTACACAAGGCCACCGCGCTGGTGGCCTTATATAGTGTGGGGCGTGTACTACACAGCCTGAGCTATGATTGGCCACAGGCATCCTGCCTGTGGCCAATCATGGCTCTCCTCGCTGCCGGCGCTGTGATTGGCCAAGCATGCGGGGTCACAGTGCATGCTTGGCCAATCATGAGCCAGCAATGCACTGCGATGGCTGCGATGGGCCATGAGCGCCACATGAATTTGGCGCGAATGTCCCATAACGTTCGGTATTCGCCGAACGGGCGAACAGCCGATGTTCGAGTCGAACGTATGTTCGACTCGAACACGAAGCTCACCCCTAATGGTGACCAAAAACCAATAGGTTACTAGAATTCTTGTTAGACAGAATACAACTTTGGAAATAATGTAATTTGTTGTATTGTATTGTATGCTTTTGTTTCTGAGCATGCATGGTCTTGGTCACACAATTTTTCTCATACAAATACTTTACTAAAAACATGAAAATTATTTGTTCTATTACCATACAAGAAAAATGTTGATTGTCCCTTCGGATCAGAGGCATGACTAAAACCTGAAAAAATTTGAGTATCCCCGCGCTATCATACAACTCGTAAACTAACACTAAGGGCAGGTTGCGGCAAACCACCGACAGAGGTATAAACCCTACCACCAAAAAATCATTTGTCAAAATCAAATAAATGGTGTTGCGCTACCTTAAAATATTATGCTAAACTAAAGTGCCTAGTGCATGAAATTAGCAGATTCAATGTGTAACCCCTAGCACATTTTCCCAAGGGTAAACAATTACATAAAAGTGCAAAACAGTATAACCCGAAAAATTACGCAGTGAGTTTACATTCACTGTTTTTGGCACTCTCTACTTGGAGAAGCACCTTATGAGCCATGTGTCACTTTGTTTTTTTATATAGAGACTCAAGTTCATTTCTTTTATTTTGCTGCATTTGCACATTTATGTCAGTATTGAAATACTTGTTTATTTATTGTGCTTGACTCTGCTCTCTTTATCAGGATTTTGATTGCACTTTACTATCGCACTAATTAGAGGTTTGAGTTTCACATATGCAATTTTGGATATATGTATTTCTAAGCACTAGACACGTTACTATCCCTTTTGTGATGTGATCTAAGCACCTGACACTTTATTCACTTACCGCATTGTTTGCTGTTGTTGCATAACCTGTGTTTTGTAATTTTTCGGGTTATACTGTTTTGAACCTTTAAGTAATTGCTTACCCCTTGGGAAAATGTGCTAGGGGTTACACATTGAATCTGCTAATTTCATGCACTAGGCACTTTAGTTTAGCATAATATTTTAAGGTAGCACAACACCATTTATTTGATTTTGACAAATAACTAAAACCTGGGTCCTGGCCGAACCCTCCCCCCCCCCCCCACCTTTGTTACCCTGGTGGTTCCTTGTTTGTGTGCAAGCAGTCAGAGGGGAGTGGGGCGATCACCAGTGCAGGACCCCGGGCACCCCACAAAAGATGGGGGGGCAGGTGAATTTGGTGCCCACACTAGCTTACCCCGTTAGGCAAGTAGTGAAAGCCCTTGTTCCGTGTGCCTTATGCTGGTACCAGCCCTGGGCCAAGTGCAACCTTTGTGATCCTGGTAGTTCCGCCACTGTTTCGGATATTTTTGCACAAACTGACATTAATAAACAGATTTAAATATTCACCAGTAAGGTAATAAAAAAAACATCAAATATTGGCCAATGTTGGGGAACTTTAAAACAAATCTATTCTCAATGTTGTACATTAAACTGGAGCTTATGTGCCATGCATTTCCTATGTAGTTACACGTGTTTACAATGTATACATATTGACTTGAGGAAAATACCCAAAACACAAACTAATATTAAGTTATCAAATTCAGAAGACCCTGTACATTCATCCTTATTCTGTCTTAGTTTTTATAAAATATTTTATAGTCTTACATCATTTCGTTGTGAATTATTAAAAGGATTTGGAGCTGGTGGTCTGGTGCTGCCTTCAGGAGGTGGCTTGTAGGCTGGAAAAAATGTAGATAAAAAGATTACAAAAAATATTATTAGTGTGTCCTGCTGCTTAAAGTGGATGTAAACCCTCACATATACTCAGTGAAGTGAACAACCTCAGATGATACACAGGGTTAAAACAAATCTCCCTACATAAGTTTTAGATGTATATCCACTGTCTTCACCTTTATTTTTATTTTTTAAATTACTGTTTATTGAAACAATAGAGGAATAACAACATCATGCACGGTACAGTCATCACAAAACATACGTTACAACCAGTGGGTCATTAGGTGTAAAGAACATAGCAAGAAACAGTTTGAAAACCTCTATTAGAAGTACTATACCATTTATTTCGGGACAAAAAAACAACTTGTCATTTTGGTGTATAAGTAACCAAAGGTTCCCACACAAGAGCCCTCGTAGGGATATTCATTATTAGCATAATACCCGTACACAATGTTGACATGAATAGAGGGTGAGAAAAGAGAGGTAAAGAGAGGAAAAGAGGGAGCAGTGAGGGTAAACATAGAGGGGGGTCGGGAGGGGGTCTGCCTCGGTCCAATCACCTATGAGCATCAGGGTTTGCTGAGGAAAGCCTACTTCATGTGGTTTGTGACATAATTTCTGTATAAGCGGTTGTAAATTTAAAGGCGAACCAGCAGGACCATATCTTTTTTACTGTCTTCACCTTTATATACTGTTTAGAAAGTGCTCTACGCTTTAGGAGATTTTCTCTTCCTGTTTAACATGGAGTGTGAAGTCAAGGCATACAGCCAAGACAGCTGATTGGACAAAAGGCATACACCCCCTCTCCACATAGGCATAGACTCTCAGAGGTGTTCTATGACAAGGCAAGCTGCCTGCTAATCTATTTATAGCTCCCTCCCCAACACAAAACTCAGAGCAGTAGACAGCTACATGACTCAGTGCTTTGAAGAGAGATAAGAAAACACTGCAGATATATGTGCCCAGCTCAAATTTCATGAATCGGGTTTACATCTCCTTTAAGGTATTACCTCATAGGTAACACAAAGCAGACTTTATTTTCTACATGGAAAAAGTCAACATAATGCATTTTAGTGGGTTATTGTGCATTTCTGCACAATCAAACACAACTATAGCTCACACTATAATTTAGCGCTTAAAATGGTATTAAAACACACTAAAACATGTAAAACATGCTGATAGTCTGTTCTGTCATAAATGATTCCCTCTGCCTGTCAGCTGTCATGTACACTGAGCCTTGTACGTTCAGTAGCTAAGCATTCATTTATGGCTCACAATCTGTGCCGTGGTGATGAAACTTCCATGCACATATGCAGGAATGGTGTAATCACGGACCAGCCATTCAAATGGCTGAAGAGACAGAACCCAAAAAGAAAGCTGAGCGAAGATGGAAACATTTGGGACCAGCTGGAGCACTGACAGCGCAGCACTAGAGGGGCACTGTTTGACAGGTATTTTTGTTATAATGTTCTAATATTTGGTGCATACCAGTACAATTTGGCATACACACCCATAAAAAATGTAGCAGAGAGTTTAACACAGTGTGAACTAAGGAATAAACATATTTTATTTATTTCAGATATTTACTGTATAAAGCCGCCAATTCATCCAGTCTATGTTTATATATTTACATACAGTATATATATATATATATTTGCATCAGTCCCTGCCCTTAAGGAGCTTACAATCTAAGGTCTCTAACTCACATACTAAGGTCAATTTAGACAGGAGCCAATTACCCCCCAGCATGTCATTAGAGTGTTGGAGTGCGGGTAGAGTACCCAGAGGAATCCTATGCAGGTACAGGTAGAACATGCAAACTCAAGGCAGGTAGTGCTATGGCTGGGACTCAAACTGATGACCTTGATGCTGGCAGGCAAAAGTGTTTACCACTTAGGCACTGTGCTGCCTAGAACAAACATTCTACTTTGAAATGCAATCTTAACTAAAGCAGGAGCAGGAGGTAAGTGTGGTGAGAGCTGTATGATCAGTGAGCGTTAGCAGGAGGAGAAGACGCCTGGGGCTGTGTGACCAGCAAGCAGGAGGAGAGGATGCCAAAATTCATGTGATCAGTGAGTGGGAGCAAGAGGATAGGACATTGAGGGCCATGTGATCAGTGAGTGGGAGCAGGAGGGAAGACACAAAGGGTCCTGTGATCAGTGAATAGGATCAGGATGAAAGGATGCTGGGGATGTTTGATCAGTGAGCAGGAGATCCTAAACACTTAGGAAAACAACTATTGCTCAGAATAGAATAAAGTTAGGAAAGAAGATTAACAATCAATTATATAAAATAAAATTCTTAATTTTACCTGCGTTATCCTTATTACCTTAGCGGATAACATGTACATTGGGAATGGTGATGCACATCCTGGTCCATGTATACATTCCTCAAAAAACGTTCATGGGCAAAAACTGCTGTGCAAAATGTGAGTAAGTTGTTTCATTAGCAACCCAGACCCTAAGGAAGCAACTGGCAACACTGAAGCACTGGCTTATATAGCAACTGGCAAAAATATTGTTGGAAGCTAGCATCATCAAGATTGAGGAGGAATAGGATAGTCATCATAGGCAGTCTTCAAGGGATCCCCCATCCATAGAAAATTCAATCAGTTAAATCAGCATCAGGTGCTGCTGATCCAAGACTGATCCATTTTTATTAATGCACGCCTATCGACAGGCGCACACTACAAACCCTCCAGCAGCACTGAATGTGCGTTCAGAAAGCATGCTTGATGCTAGACAGGCCAGTAGCTAAATTTAATTTTGAGCAAGTTCTGACTAGTGGTCCATCCTCAAGACTCAGTAACCCAGTGGATGCTCTGTTGGAAAGGTCTCCAAGTCTGCTCTTGCCCCTAGATATTCCTGCACCATGTAATGCAGACGCTGGCGATGGTTGTTTGAACCAATCAGAAATTGGCGCTGAGGACTGACTACTCCTCCTCCTCCTCTTCCTGTGTGTTTAGTGGGCCTGCAGGAATGCTATCTGGATAAAGGGCCTCTTATGAGGGAAGGAAGTTCTCCTCTTCCTCCTGCTGTTCTGCCTCAAGTGCCCTGTCCATGATTCCACAAAGCTTGTGTTCCAGTAGGAAGGCTAGAGGGACAGTGTCACTGATGCATGCATTGTCGCTGCTCACCATCCTTGTGGCCCCCTTTAAATGGTAACAGAACAGTGCATGCATCCTTGATCAGTAGCCACTGGCATGGCAAAAAGAAGCCTAGCCCCCCGGAACCTGTCCTGGTGCCATACACTAGGCAACAGTGACAACCTGTAGAGAAGACACCGTAACTGCTAGAATAAACATGGAAAAATTGTTCCAGTGCTGGAGGAACTCATCCCACATGCATAGGTCAGACAAAGCCACTGAATCTAACTTGACCCTGTAATGGGGCTGTGGGTAGCAAAGCCAGAAACTGGGAAATCAAAGACCTGCTCTGAGGGTTTATCCTCATGGCAAAGTTCAACATGCCCAGTAGTGACTGCAAATCTTTCCTGGAAGTGGCCTGAGAAACTAAAAACCCATGGATCCACTCCTTGATTCTGGCCAACTTATCTGCCAGCAGGCTAGCCTGCATAGTCCGAGAATTTAGCATGATTCCCAAAAAGGTCTGAGTGGTAGCTTGGCCTTCCATCTTCTCGCTTGCCAAAGGGACAACAAGAGCCACCAGTTTCTGTAGATCTGAGGGTGTACAGCCTGAACTCTCGATCAGGAGGTAATCATCTAAATAATGTATGACCTCCTGACAAAGTACCCTATGTGTGAGGATCCAATTGAGTGCATCAGCAAAAACATTAAAAAGCCAAGGACTACTTTTGGACCCAAATGTGAGTTTAGTAGCGAAATACTATACGTCCCTCCACTTAATCCCATGCCACTGCCAGAGAGAAGGCTGAATTGGGGGAAGCTTGAAAGCATCAGAAATGTCAGCTTTGAACAACCAAGCATTCCTACCTATGCAGATGATGCGCTGGATAGCTTGATCCACAGACGCATATTTGAGCGAAAATTGCTCCGATGGAATTAAGGAATTTAAGCTGGGTACATGTGAACAATGAGAAGCTGACAAAATGTAGATTTGGGGGAAGGGACACCAAACAGGCCTGTAAGAAAGAAACATTGAGGTGGCTTAGTCATGAGGACTTCCCCTGTTTAAGCGAACAAGCTGATTTGGGATGCGCCCTATAGCAGCTGGCACAGATATGCAGGAGGCAACGCTGGCTGTAGTTACATGAACCATGTTATTACAACCAAATTATTACATATCTGTGATTTACCCAGAAATTGAATGGGGCGGCCAAGTTTATCGAAGGAAGTTGAAAGGGCCGGGGTTGGCAATAAACTAGAGGGTGCCCTGGAGGTACCTGGCACAGCAGGGGGTCCCATGAGAGAGCACCAGTAAGATTTATGTGTAGAAGGCTGGCATGTGGTGCAAACAGAAGTCCTTAAACCGCCAAAATGGTGACAAAAAAGTTCAGTATCTACGTTACTCCAGCCAGTCATCACCTGGTGCTGAGCAAGCACAGCTGCAGCTTTAGCAGAAAAGGACCGATGGTAGTCATAGAAAGCCGAACCACCATATTTTTGACCCAATTTGACTACAACATACAGATAGAGATCAAGCTTCTCCCTCCTTTGAGGACTAACTGAGCAAATAAAATCCCTGAAGATGATATGCCAGAATGAAGTCAGGAATGGAAAGTTTGCGAATGAGCCTATGGTCCCTGGTTTTGACCATCACGAGACATCGCCATAAGCATATGACTTATTTTCAGCAATGTCATGAGCCGCAATCAAAAGGGAGGCTAAACTGACAAAATCTTTTTTTTTTTTAATATAAATCTTTATTTATCCAAATATTTTTACATTTTACATAATCGATATTTACCATTCCATTCTCTATATTGCCCTATGTTCGGGTTACATACTTTTTAACTTAACTACTTTTACAAATCCAATACCCTTATTTTCACTCTCATTTAATAATCCATTTCAAAATCAGAAACTCTTTTCACTCACACACCCTTCCATCCTTCCATCCACCATATGCGACTCCCCAAAAAAAAAAAAAAAGGAACACAACCACTTCCCCCTCTTCCTCCTCCCCCCGCCCCCACGCTCCATTACTATCAACATTTTCTTTTTAACGTACGATTAACAATGCTGGTGTATTTTTGTATTCTTCCCATTTTTGCCATCTTATCTTAATTTGTTCTCCCGTTTCTATTTCGTTTAATATTCCTTCCTCCAGGAAACGCATCTCGTCCATCTCCACCATCCAATCCTCTATCGAAGGCACTGTCTCCTTTTTCCATTTTCTTGCTATAACCATTCTTGCTGCTGTTAGTAAATATTTTAGTATTCCTTTCTTTATTTTTTTCACCGATCCCGGAATCATCGATAATATAGCAACTAGTATATCTAATTGTATTTTGATTCCGGTTACTTTTTACTTATAGATTTTATAGATTTTTTCCCAGAATTTCTGAATCTCTGGACAGAAGTACCAAATATGTGACATTGTGCCTACCTCTCAATAACACCTCCAACATGTGTCATCATTCTCTGGATTCATTCTATGCATATCTACTGGACATCTATACCATCTCGTTAGGAGTTTATAATTCCTCTCCTGATTCCTCCTGGAAATTGACATCTTATGTGTTAGTATAAATGCCTTTTCCCATTTTTCTTTAGTAATTTCTTTCCCTAATTCTCTTTCCCATTTTTTTTACAAAACTCAGTACTAGCTCCCTATTATTTGATATCACATATTTATATACATTAGATAAATTATGTATTGGTTTTTGTTCTTGGAGAAAAAGATTTTCCAGTGGAGTTGGTACTCTATCTAATACCCCTTTCTTCCTAAGGGCAATAATATATTCTTGAAGTTGCCTATATTGCATCAATTTCTTTTTATATTCACTTCCCATGGCTTTCAGCTGGGGGAGTATCCCCCCTTCTATTGTCTGAATAACCCTAGTGTCATCTCAACTTTGCCATTTAAAAAAATTCATAGCTTCTCTGGCTGGTGTAAATTCCGGATTACTGAACAGGGGTGTCATGGGGCCCACATAAGTGGATCCTACTCCGCCTCTCATCAAATGATCCCATACCCGCAGTGTTGACCAGACCACTGATTGCATCTATTCTTTTGGGGGTCTATTTTCTTTCTTTATCCATGGCAGTGCCTTCAATTTTATACCCACAATTTCCTGCTCCAGCTTCACCCATTGTTTCCCTATTGTAAAACCAGGCCACGATCCTAGCTATCAATACTGCTTTTAAATATATTGACAGATCTGGGAGGGCCATGCCCCCATCACCTTTTGGCCTAATTAAGGTCTCTCTACTTATCCTAGCTGGCTTTGCTGCCCATATAAAACTTCCAATTACCTTCCTTAGGGAGTTCAAGACATTTTTTAGAGGGAAAATCGGGATTGTATGAAAAATATATAATATTTTCAGAAGTATATCCATTTTTATAATATTTATACGTCCTGCCCATGAAAAGCACCCCCTATCATACTGTTGTAGCACCTTAGTGATTGTATGCATTATTGGAAGATAATTATATTCCCGAAGTTTCTCAGGTTCTCTAGGTATATATACCCCCAGATACTTAATTAGAGTAGGAGGGGGACATAGAGGGGGGGCAGCCACGAGGGAAGTATCACTCCCCACCCGCCCCCCAACCCTCACGGCAGAGCAGACAACGGGAGACCTCCCCAGCTGCCCCAAAAGGGATTATTCTTTAGTTTTTACTTTAATCCCCTGTATATCTTTATTATTCCTAATTGCTACCATCAGATGCTCCATCGCCAAAACATATAACAATGGGGACATAGGGCATCCCTGCCGCGTCCCATTTGTTATAGTAACTGTTTTGGATATTTCCCCATTTGCTCTTATCTTGGCGGTGGGTTTCTGATAGTACCATTATTTTTTCCAAGAGCAATGGTCCCACTCCCCATTGTCTCAGTGCCTCCTCAAAGAATCGCCATCCCACCCCACCCTGTCGAACGCCTTCTCTGCATCAATTGCCAAAAGGCAGGATGGGATGGCGTGTCTCCGGGCATACTCAATCAGGGTCAGGGTCTTCAAGGTGTTATCTCGACCTTCTATGAAGCCCACTTGGTCTAAATGGATAGCTTTCAGTAATTTAGATGACAGTCTGTTGGCTATAATTTTTGAGTATATTCTGAGATCAACATTTGTTAGTGAGATGGGTCGATAATTCCCACAGAGTGTATGATCTTTCTCTGCCTTAGGAATAAGTGAGATATATGCATACTGCATACTCTGTGGGACGAATGGTTGAATAAGAAATACTGAGTTAAAGGTCTGTTTCATGATTGAAGCTAATTGATCTTTAAATATTTTGTAGAAACGTGGAGTAAAACTGTCTGGGCCTGGGCTTTTACCTATTTTAATTGTATCAATTACTTTCAAAATCTCGAAGAACTCATTTTCTAATTGTTCTGTCAAAGATGGTATAGCTGTATCGTATATTTTTTTATTCTCTGTCGATACATTTCAGGGTCCTGTATTTCTATTTGATTTGGAATATTATATAGTTCTGAATAAAACCCATGAAACTCTTTCAGGATATCTTTTGGGTCATATGCCATCTCCCCTGTTGTTGTTTTAACCTTAACTATAGCTGTAGTATTTATTTGCTGGCGTAAGGCATTAGCTAATAATTTACCCGGTTTATTTCCTTGCTGATGATATATTATGCGATTTCGATCCCTTATCTTTAATGTTTGCTCGTTCAATATTCTACGTAGTTCTAATCGTTTCTTCGTTAATATCATTAATGTCTCCTGTTCTGCCTTGTGTTTATGTTGCTTTTCTAATTGTATCATTTCTTGTTGAAGTAATATTATTTTATTTCCTTTAGCTTTTTTTTAATCTGGTTCCATGTTTTATAAGTACGCCCCTCACTATACATTTTATAGTTTCCCATTGATTGGGAAGTGATGTATTATCGTTCAAATGATCTTGTGTAAAATTCAAAATAGCTTACCGTATCTCTGCTACACATAACTTATTCTGTAACAAATTGTCATTTAGTTTTCAGACACCTCTAGGTGCATTACATTTCAGTATATCAATCTCCAAGAAAATGGGGGCATAGTCTGACCAGAGAAAACTACCTATCCTTGAGGAGGAAATTGTAGCTACCAGCCCTGAATTTATCAAAAAATAATCTAATCTATGATATGTGTCATAGACTTTTGAGTGAAATGTATAGTCTTTCTCTCCCAGATATAATATTCTCCATATATCCACTAATCGGTATTTGTCTAATACTTCCTTTAATCTTTTTTTTCTGTATTCTTCTGGGTTCCTGATAATGCTGTAGTATCTATTTCTCTATCGAAAACAAAATTAAAGTCCCCCCCAATTACTGTCTTCCCCTCCGCTTTTTCCATTAATTCCTTCAACAGTTGAGTGCCCACCTTTATCTGATCTATATTAGGCAAATATATATTAATAAATGTATATTTCTTGCCATATATAATTACCTTCAATAATATTGCCCTACCATGCTGATTTATCCATCTTTCTATTACCTGATGAGGTATCGTTTTATGAATTAGGGGTAAGTGTCATGAAACCATGTTGGGTAGTTCCTATTTTGGATTCTTGGTATATGATCAGATCGAAAATGTGTCTCCTGGAGAAAGATTACTCCCACCCCCTGTCTATGTAATGAGTACAAAATTTGTGATCTTTTTGCAGCATTGTTTAATCCTCTAGCATTGAAAGAGCATATCTTAATACTACTCATATACCAGGAGCAAATGCGGAAGAGAGTGAATAAGAGGAAAAAAATAATTACCCTTTAAATAAGCCCTATTGCACACCACTTTATAGTCCTCACCCTCCCGGCACTCACACACACTCTGTCTCAGTCACTCTTTTACTTGACTCGCTAGAGTCTACTCTTACTAAGTAAGTTCCCTATATAGGGGATGTAGGGGCTTTCTAGGGGAAAGACGTGCTTCCAATCTGCACAGTGGTGTAGTGGTTAGCACTTTCACCCTAGCAGCAATAGGGTCGCATGGAGTTTGCATGTTCTCCCTGTGCCTGTGTGGGTTTCCTCCCACACTCCAAAGACATGCTGGTAGGTTAATTAGACCTTGTCTAAAGAAATTGACCTTAATATGTGTATGTGTATGTCAATGTTGTATGTGTTTGTAAGCGTGTCAGGACCTTACAGGGTGAAGGACCATGTAAAAGCCGCAGATGGACTCTGGTGGCAAGAAAGCGCCCTGAGGCGATTCAGTTCGCATCGGTAGCGCTATACAAGTCACTCATTCATTCATTCATCCGGGTTTATTAATTTTACATAAGGAAAACTTCTTCCAATATAAAGGAGGAAAAATAAAAAATAAAAAAAAAATTGTCTAGGAGAACAAAATAATCCAAGAGGGGGGAAAGAAAGGCCCGGGTGGGAACCAGAGGAAAGGAAGAAGAAAAAAAACCCCAAAAAAACAAAAAAAAAACCTATATAATATAAACATCTATAAAAACATATGACCACCTCATAATATTTGTGTCTTTATCCTCAAATTTTGTCTAATCCCCATACTTTACTCCTTTTTCCCCTATATACGACAATCTCCATCAATTTGTACATTTGAATTTGTGAAATACGTAATTTCCCTCCTCGAACATCATTTATATGATTTAATTCAAACACGATAGTCATTTTATCACCAAAATGTATTTTTTGATATTAGCAGGGATGAAATGGGCTGGAGTGACTGATAGTGATCTAGCGGTTTTACCTGACGCTACCGGAACAACCAAAGCTAACAAGGAGACAGCTGACATGTTGGGAATGCCAGGTGCTACCGGGACTGGGCAAGGAGGGCTTTCCAGTGGCTTGTAACTCCTGAAAAAATGCTGCCAACACGCTTAGAGAGGAGTGGATACCCCGACAGGACGAAGGGTAACTTGCTCAGGGGTGGTGCCTGAAACACTGAGGAACAAATTTCTAAAGAGTTCAGCCTTGCGTGCTGATGCCAGGTAAGAGATACCCCTGCGCTGAAGTTTCGCCATGAATTTGGGAATCGTCCAAGACCTCAGGGAGAGCATGCTGCCATGTTCGGAACCCCCAGCCTGGGATGCAAAATCCTCGATGTCTATGGCCTAATGATCTAATTAGGCAATAGACATAATTGATACAAGTGACAGTGGGTTAGAAAAACACCATGTCAGGCCTGAAACCATGACCTGATGTAACCCAAGGTAACAATAACATACCTACCTGAAATATGCTGGAACCATGAAACAAAAAGAAGAAACCCCGGGGTCCTGATAGACACGCAAAGAAAGCTTGCCGATACATAGAAACAGACTAAAGAACAAAAGGAATATGAACATACCAAAAAAATACCCTTATGGAACACAGCCGGAGCTGTATGAAACAGGTTCTGAAATGAACAGCAACATAAACTGAGCCAAGCATGATTGTGTAAAAAACAGACACCTAGAGACTTCCTGGTGAAGGAGGTCCAGAAACCCATGTACAGTGTGCCCCCCTCGACAAAATGAAAGTGGGGTGCCCAAGTGGAACCTGCAGGTGCCTTGAGAGCCCCTCCCACCAGATATGGTAAAAACGAGCTGGTCAGATAGGTGACACAGAAAGGTGGTGAGTGAAGCCATTTTGACCATTGTGAGCAAAGATGAGGCCTAACAACAAGTGACAATAATCAAGTATAAAGGTGTATGGAACACCATCTGCTGAAGCCAACCCACCCCCGTGTGGCCCTAGATACTAAGATCTCATTGGGTCCACATAGAAAATACCACCCCCCCAACAAACCCCTGCTGTACCCTGCCCCGCATCCCCGTGGGAAAAGCATTTGCGTCATGCCTGGGACCTGTAACCGGACCGTGTCTACAAATGTGAACAACTCAAGACCATCACTTGAAAAGAAAGTGCAGGCACTTACTAAGTTTTACTGATAAATATGGAAAAACAACTGATTGGCTGATCACATACAAACTCCAACCAGCTCCTGGGGAAAAATAGAATATGTGTGACGATTTGAGAAACTGAATGGCCAAAATCATATGTTGAAACGTGAAATGTGGTGAGGTACAAGAGCCTGGGGATAAGTGATGAAAACAGTATCTGATCGCTATGCATGATCCCTCTGACACAAACCGGTCTGGCTGCTGATACCAGTATATTACCCGTGACAAGCACAGATGAGGCTGCACTGGCTTTGCCGAACTTACGTACAGAGAGGAGAACTACAAGCAACAGTTGCAGCTGAATAAATCTCAGACAAATGTAAGTTGCAGCATCAGAAACATACCTGCAGCCATCCATGTTTGCAGATTAATATGAATACCCTTAACAGACACACCAGCTAGACCCCGATAACAGAGTTTGTTTCTTTCCTTCCAAAAACAGGGCACATGACACTGTCAGGCCAGGGTGACAGCAGTGTCTGGAGAGCCCTACCACTCAACAGACCCTGGGAACAGTGACAACCCCCCCTCCCTCCCCTAGAACAACATACGAGACCCAGAACAGAAGTGGGTGCCGCCCCTGCCAGCAGTGAACCCCCCCCCCCCCCCATCGATAACTGAGCCTGTATGAAAAGCAGGGAGAAATGGAAAGCCCCTCAACAGCCGCACATCTCCTTGTTGTGACACCGGAAATGAAGTCGGCAGTCACACTGGAAATGACACGTACGAGTGTCCAACACTCACGAAACGCCTCTGAAGACACAAGGAACGCCCCCTAACACCAAGGAAATGCTCCCAAACACGATAGGAAAAGTCGACAGCCAGGGAGGACCAGGGGCTGGCTTTTAACAACAAGGCTCCTCCTACAAATTCAGGCAGGCCTACACCCCACCTTCCTACTTGGTGGCCATATGCTTGGGGCTACTTTTTTTCCCCAAAAAACATAAAAATATCATAATTCATCATTCTGAATCTGTGAATTGTGGGAGCAGACTAGATTTACTTCTGGTAGGTAGAAACGACCTCACTGTAGTTAATAAATAAATACAGAAAATGAAAAAATTAATATTTACCTGGCTTACTTGGTAGGTTTAATAGCCCTCCTGGTGTTTGTGACCCTCCAGTGAATAAGCTACGATAAAACACACCATTAAAATCTCAATGGAAAAGAAGTACATCAAATTAATGAACTGAACATTTTAGCATTTTCAGGGTAAATGTTGTACATCTGTTAATAGTATATGTCTTTGAAATCAATTATTCTAAATAGTACAAAAGTAGTTTTATAAATCGTACACTGTATACACCATAGTACCTTTGTGAAATCCTTTCCTTCTCTATACAGAATATAATATCAGTATATATACAGGCATTACTAAATGGCAGGCTATATCCGGACCCACAGGGCCAGATCTGTCTCCCAGCTTCCACCGCCATTATGGACGCAGAGTAGAGAGCGGGAGGAAGGACAGACAGAGAGCGAGAGGCACAGTAGCACCAATATAACTTTCCAGATTAATCAGCAGGTGATTGTTTGCTAGGAAACAGAGCAGTTCTAGCATCCAATCACCAGCTTGTTAACATGCAAAGTTGACTCTGGTAGCTCCCGCCCTCCATCCAGTACTACTGTGCCTCTCCATCTGTCTGGGCTCCTGCTCTGCGATCTGCTACCTTACACAGGTACACAGAGTTAGGGGCAGAGGACATGGCTCTGCAGGATGGGGGAACACTACAGTGAGGGGGGACACTACTTTGGAGGGGCAGAGGAAGACTCTTCTGTTGGGGGAGGTGATGTGAAGATGTGGGGGGTGGGGGCAAAGGTGGACCCTACTGTGGTGGCTGATGTGAGCAGAGCAGAGGACACTACTGTGGGGGGGGGGGATGTGAAGTGGGGCAAAGGACACTGCTGTGAATGAAGGGGGTGTGATGTGAAGGGGGTTCAAAACACTATTGTGAAGCTGCTGTTAAGTGGAAGCCTGTGATGTAAAGGGGGGGGGGGGTGTGGTATGCAGGGTGGACTGAGGACACTGATGTAAGAACAGGATTGTGATATAAGAGGAGGGGGGCTGTGATGTGAAGGATCTGAGTCATTGGGCAAACATGCGATTCGGACCTCTGGTGGAAGAACATTTTTCTGATGTAGCAAGTAAATTAAGGGTAGAAGCAGTGTACCATTTTGTACACGTTAGCAGTTCTAATCTAAAGGAAGGCAAAAAATAGGGACAATTTTGCCTAATGGGGAAAGTGCACTCTTGCCCTACAAAGTAGATGAATTAATACCACAGATCAATATACTGCAATGAAATGATTACTAATAACTGTGAATGTATTCAGTTATAATAAAAATTAGCTTTTTTTCACATTTTTATTAAGCATTTTGTATTTATACAAGTTCCATAAAAAGCAAATTCACATAGCTACATAGCTCCAAATTTTGCTCTATAACAGTTCATAAAGGCTAAGAAAAGGACCAAAACCATATACTTAGGTATTTTTACCTATTCTTTCATAATGACTATTTTGTGCTGTCGAGTGTTCCTCGTAAAAAATGTGCATTTTTTATTTTGGCATTCATTTTTACTTCATGCAGTAGAACCATTCTTGTATTAAATATATTCTTTCTTCTCAATGCAGCTAATACACTTGCATCTCAAAAAATTAGAATCATCAAAAAGTCAATTTATTTCAGTAATTCAATTCAAAAAGTGCAACTCATATATTATATAGATTCATTACACACAGACTGATATATTTCAAGCATTTCTTTCGTTTAATTTTGATGATTATGGCTTACAACTAGTGGGAACTCAAAATTCTGTATCTCAGAAAATTTGTATATTACATAACACCAATAAAAAAAGGATTTTTAATACAGAAATGTTGGCTTACTGAAAAGTATGTCTATGTACAGTATAGTATGCACTCAATACTTGTTCGGGGCTTCTTTTGCATGAATTACTGCATCAATGCAGTGTGGCATGGAGGCGATCAGCCTGTGGCACGGCTGAGGTGTTATGGAACCACAGGTTGCTTTGATAGTGGCCTTCAGCATTGTTGGGTCTGGTGTCTCAACTTCCTTTTGACACTACCCCACAGATTCTCTATGAGGTTTAGGTCAGGCGAGTTTGCTGATACCCTAATTAGTAAACCAGGTATTGGTACTTTTGGCAGTGTGGGCAGGTGCCAAGTCCAGATAGAAAATGAAATCAGCATCTCCATAAAGCTGGTCAGCAGAGGGAAGCATGACGTGTGCTAGAATTTTCTGGTAGAGGGATGGACTGACTTTGAACTTGATAAAACATAGTGGACCAACACCAGCAGATGACATGGCTCCTCAAATCATCACTGACTGTGGACACTTCACACTGGACCTCATGCAACTTGGATTCTGTACCTCTCCACTCTTCCTCCAGACTCTTGGACCTTTATTTCCAAATGAAATTTCATCCAAAAAGAGGACTTGGGACCAGGGACATGCAGTGAGGTCAGTGGCTGGCGAGGCACTGGCTAGTATCAGAGCCAGATACATATAGGTTACATATGCCGTGAACGTTAGAGAGAGAGCAAAATTCAATCAAGAGCCAAGACCCCAGCCAGAGAGGGTGTGCGTGTCTCTGGCGTGGGAACGAAGGGGCTCAGGTGAGTAAAACGGGGGGCTGGTCAGTGACAGAAGTTTTTTCACCTTAATGCATAGGATGCATTAAAGTGAAAAAACACGAGGGTTTACAGCCCCTTTAAGAGGGCTGGGCTGGAAGGGGGCATTTGTGCAGCATTTTTATTGGACAGCTTGGTTCAATGGTACTTTACCATTGGTCCAAGACTCCATTGAGCTCAGTGCCTCTGACAAGACGTGAAGAGAGGCACTGTGAGCTCATCCTCTCAGTCTGCAAACATAGTGTGCCAGCTTGTATTTAAACTGGCTGCTCTGTATGTAACTTCTGACAGGCAGTGCAAGGAGCCCCGTATCCCTGGAACCATAAATAATAGGAGCCCCAATTTTGACCAGTGGTGGGGTAGGACTTCAGCTACCTAACCCCCAAAATTCGGGGTTTATGTGCCCACAGGTCGCTGAGCTATGACCCTCGAAGTTGATCGTTTTATTTTTATTTATTTTTTATTCTTTATGTTCATGGCAGGTGAGGCTCTGCCTCACCTGCCCCCCCCCCCCCCCCCCACATCACATTCCATCCCTGCTTTGGACCACTGAGCAACAGTCCAGTCCCTTTTCTCCTTAGTTATTCAACAGGATGACAATGCTGTGTAAGAGGGAACTAATTATTTTTTTCTTTTTCTATTTGTGATTGAATAAAATGTAACTATTATGATTGTTAGCATTTGTGTGGTTATTTTGTTGCAATTTTTGGATACTTTGTGTTATGAATACATTTAAACAGCAGTGAGTCTGAAAAGCCATGTGCTCTCACAAAAATACTTCTTTCTTTTTCTCTTTAGCCCAGGTAAGATGCTTCTGACATTGTCTATGGTTCAGGAGTGGCTTGACACAAGGAATGCGACAGTTGTAGCCCATGTCCTGAATACATCTGTGTGTGGCGGCTCTTGAAGCACCAGACACCAGCCATGTGAATCTCCCCCAAATTCTTGAATGGTCTTTGTTTTATAATCCTCTCAAGTCTGCAGTTAGCCCTGTTACTTGTGCACCCTTTTCTACCACACTTTTTGCTTCCACTCAACCTCCCATTAATATGCTTGGATACAGTGGCTTAACCAGAGCCTTCAGGGCCCCAATGTAAGAAACCATGAAGGGCCCCCTGACCCCCAGACAGGGCCCCTTCCTCCGAGCCTAGTAGCGGAATGCCAGGGCCCAGTCGCAAGTCGGTGGCTGCATATAAAGGAACCAATTTCTCCTTTCCCCCCCAAAGGAAAATGGACAGCCAGTCAGGGGGCAACATATTGCCTCTTTACTGGCTGTCAAATGCCTTTGAAGAGCAATCTGAGCATGGATCACTTTTCGAAGGAACAGCATTTTTCTGCTGGTACTATGAACAAGTGGGGGGGGGGGGAAATCAGTTCTGATTGTACACATATAGAGGGTCAGGATTAAAAGTGCATACATAAAATGTGCATACATACATGTAAAAACACATGTACGCACACACACCACACATACATACATACACATATATAACACACACATATACTGCATATATACATACACAGACACAAACATATATAAATACACACACACACACACACATATATAAATACACACACATATATATATATATATATATATATATATATATATATATATTGTGGTAGTACGGAATCTCCAATCCTGGGACCGGGTTTTGGGAACAGCCAGCAGTCTGGCTGGATGATTGCACAGGTGGGTCTTGGGCTTAAAACAAAGCCAACACCATGGTTCTGGGCTCCACCCTCCCGAGGAGTCCAGGCGTGTAAGGGAGAAGAAGTGTGCATGTCTGCACAGGTCGGTCTGTCAGAGTAGACAGAGGGTCCAAGCTTGTGGGCTGAAAGAGAAGCTGTTAAAGAGTGCTGAGGTACTGGGTGTACGGGAACTCTGTTAAAGAGCCAAGAGGGCTGCAGCAGAAGTCTGAGCAGCAGTGCTGCTAAAGAGAGCCAGGTGGCTTGGTATTTTTGGTTCTACATACATTACTGCTGTGGAAAGCTGAAACCCCTGTGTGGGCAACTATTTTGTTATCTGACTTTTCTTTCTTTAATAAAAGTGGGCCTACGAGCTCTTAAACGACATCTGGTGTGGATCCAGCTCACTGGTAAGCTCTACCTTTAAGCTAAAATAACCCCCAAATATTACAAGTGGTGTTCGAATGCGGGCATTAGATGGTGGAATCCGGGTCCTTGCTCCAAAGTAAGTTCAAGTCAGGAACTATTGGCTGTGTGTGAAAGTGCAGCCAGGCAAAAGGCATTGCGTGTTGCAGGTGGTGTACCTGTGAATGAAAAGTCAAATTTTTTTTTTTTTCTTGCTATGAACTGTGTTTGTGTGCATGAGACAGCACAATCAGTGTGTGCAATGTGCAGGTGAGGAAAGCTTGCATGAAGAGAAAAGCAACTTGCTTTAAATGAGAGACAGAGCTCTGTGGTTGGAGGGGTTGTTACCACCCAAACGAGCCCCATACATACCTGATCAGAGTGTATCCAGGAGAAAAAGGGCTGGGGTTGTCCCTAGCAACCCTGGTGCAATGAGTGCACAGGTGACTGCTATTATGGAGAGTCCACCAGCATTTGAATCTGCAGTGGATTGGTGCAAGCGGCATTTAGCAGCACTGGACCAAGCTACAGAGGAAAGGAAGCCAACCCTCAGTGCAAGGGGAAAGCCGCTGGATGTCCATAACTGGAAGAGGGCTGTTGTTGCCCCTGGCAAAGCTGATGCAGTTAAAACAGCTAATGTGAAAGATGTGAATGTGTCACAGCATGAGATGGGATCCAGCAGAGAGAAGCCCATGCGATATGCAAGGAGAGAGGCTGATCAAAGGCTAAGGATGAGAGTGGTTGCCCATAGCAACGCAAAAGAAGCCAGTCGGGCTGTCTCTGTACCATGGGCTATGTCTAATAAGGATTGTGGAAAGTGGCTTAAGGAGGAGCCAGTTTATTATGTTGGAGAGAGCCAGCAAAGTTCTGCTGGGAAAGTGCGGTCTCCCATGGCAACCGGAGTGAAATTTATGCCTGAAAGGAGCTGCAGTAGAGGTTTGGTTCAGCGTCCCCACAAAGAGGCCTGTGCATTCCGGCCAGCTGGGAATCACCAGGAGAGAATCGCTTTGGGAAAAAGTCGTCCAGTAACATGCCTGGAATGTGGCCAGCTGGGGCATGGCATGTTTTCTTGCCCTAGGTTGTGGAATACGGCTGGAGATAATGTTGCTGAGAAAGTTTTGTCTGTAGGCCCAGATTCCGGTGAAAATATGTTTGCAGTCACCCCTAGCAACAAGAAGTTTCCTGTTGTGCCTGCAGGGGGTGCTAAACGGTGGGAGATGCCTGCTGTAGTTTCATCCCATGGCCCCCAGGAGGAGTTGGCCAGTAAAAGTGCAGCAGAGGACTGGTGCATAAGACGACGTACTCAAATGAAGATGGTGACCCCAACTACTGCGGTGGGTAAGACTGTCTTTAATGAAATGATGGCTGGAACTGCTGATTTCATGTATAAAAGGACTGGTTACGAGACTGTCCATGATGATGTGAGAGTGACCCCAGTTAGTGGGGCCACTGAATGTGCACTTGAGAATGACTTTTCCCTATATAGTGGGAATGCAAGGGTTAAAATCCACATAGAACCTGTGTTGATGTCTAAAAGGGTTGTGTCTAATGACTATCAGGCTCAAGTTGACCATGGGCTAGGACAGCCTACAAATGTGAAAAATGCTATAAGTGTTACTGTTAATGAAAAGTTTAATGCTGTTGGGAAAACTTTTGCTCTGAAAGAACCTGGGGTTATGAAAAATGGGCGGTTGCCTGTAGCAACTGGTGGTAAGACAGCACAGTTGTCCACAGGAATCTCCAGGGAACTTCATGTATTGGAGTCAGAGGTTGCCCTAGACAACTGCGATGTCACTCTGGTGGGACAGAATGGAACTGTAATGTGTAATGGTAATGTGTTAGTGCAAGCTGCTAGTACTAAAAATGTGCAGGTAAATGGTGGATTAACACAACCTGTGAAAAATGCAAAGGTGTGTGAGGCTTATGAAATGCAAGCTGAGCAAGGTGGTGAATATGGTGTATTGCAACCTGTGCTACCACAGTCTGACATGATTTACAATGACTGGTGTAATGAGTCTGCAACTAGGCCAGTCTGTTCTTATGTGTCTCCTTGGGCAGATGGATTGGTGCTGAGGAGTACCGATGAAGGGAGCGCACATACAACAGATTGGGATAGTTGGAGCAAAAATCTTATCTCCCTGATAGATGAGGCTTTTATGCACAAAGATAAGGTGGACACGGTTTCTGCTGGGCCAGCAGGAGGGGCTGCAGAACAGCTTGTACCTGAGGGCGCGGTGGCTGCTGCAGGGGTTAACCCTGGTGAGCAGGATGAACCAAATAAGGGCACAGCAGAGACATTGTCTGTGACCCACAAAACTGAGGTTGACATGGAGTGTCAACGTGACGTCACTGGTAATGTTCTGGAGCAGTTCACTGATGCTGAGCCTGAGAAGTTGGGTATGAGTCCAGCAATTGGCAGCGCTCTGGTGGAGCACCAGGCTGTGTTTACCTCCAGCCGGGAGGAGGTTCCGTTAACCGTCGCAACTTTTCAAGTCTCAGCAAGTGAGTCTCTCTGCATCCCCAGTGTCATGAAAATCCCCAGGAAGGACTTAGGTCTGGAGTCAAGGGCCTGGTTATTTACCAAAGCATTAAAAGAGATGCTTGAACTTTGGGATGTACAGCCAATCTATACTAGTGTGTCTCCTCCACAGTCTGATGGGCTGGTACTGCGCAGTACCACTAGGTGGAGCACTGTATGGCAGGCTGTACAGAGCAAAGTAAAACGGGACAGGAATGGTTTATTCCTAAATTTGCTAATTTTGTTAAAAGTTGCTGCTATGTATGCTGCTGGACTACGTGCAGAAGAAATATTTGAGACAGACTTTGGAGAAGTTGTAAATAAGCCTAAAATGTCTGTGGATTCACCTCCTAACAGCCAGATGGGAAGCATTTCTGCTGCTATGATTCAGGGTGGTGCTGGTCAGTTATCGATTAAGGGCGCGTTTACTGCACCGGTAGAAAAACCACATGAGATGGAAGGGCCAAGTGTGAACCTGAAAGCAGCAGAGATCCTGACCAGGGCTCAAACAAAGGTGGTTAAAGAGACTGGGGTCCCCAGTCCAGTGCTTGGTTTAGGTGACAAACCTAATAAGGTCCCCGGGACAGGGGAATGGACAAGGAGCGTGGATAAAAATACAGATGGCATCAGAACGGGTCAAGTGGTAGGACAGCTGCCTGCAGAGTGGGTGAACCCAGGGGAGGTGGCGTCCTGTGAGGTTCCTGTGGGTGATGGCGGCCCTCTGGTATGTGTGCCCTCTGCAGACTCTGTCCTAGCAAATTTTGAAAAAAAAGGCATTGGTGACATGTGCAACATTGAGAGGTCTAATATTGGTTTGAATATGTCTGTCAATGATGAACCAAATGTGTTAATGGTACATGATAATGTGGTGTCCAAAGGTACAGGTAAACCTGGTAATCAATTAGTGACTGCTGAGTCAGGTACCAGAAATAAGAGGTGGGTTTCCGTTCTAAACACTATAGAAATAGGCCCCCTACAGTCTCAGAACAGTACTGCTGAGAGAGTTTTGGGGAAACCTGGGAACCTGAAGCGTGGAGGCAGAAGGGTTGGTAGGAAGACCAACGGGAATCCATTAAGATTTCAGGAGAGGAAGTGCTTATGGAAATGCACTCGGAAGAAAAGTTGGGAAGGTCGCATCAAAGCTCATAGCAGAGTGACAGTAAGGCTTAGAGGCAGACTCCAAAGGAGGCATTGGGTGGAGTTCCCCGTTAGGAGAAGCGAGGTTGGACAGGAGGGTACTTCTGTAAATGGTATCTGGCACAGAGGTGCCAAAAGTAACTTGGGTGTTCCGCCCTCTGGGTCGAAACAAAGGGGGGGGGATATGTGGTAGTACAGAATCTCCAATCCTGGGACCGGGTTTTGGGAACAGCCAGCAGTCTGGCTGGATGATTGCACAGGTGGGTCTTGGGCTTAAAACAAAGCCAACACCATGGTTCTGGGCTCCACCCTCCCGAGGAGTCCAGGCGTGTAAGGGAGAAGAAGTGTGCATGTCTGCACAGGTCGGTCTGTCAGAGTAGACAGAGGGTCCAAGCTTGTGGGCTGAAAGAGAAGCTGTTAAAGAGTGCTGAGGTACTGGGTGTACGGGAACTCTGTTAAAGAGCCAAGAGGGCTGCAGCAGAAGTCTGAGCAGCAGTGCTGCTAAAGAGAGCCAGGTGGCTTGGTATTTTTGGTTCTACATACATTACTGCTGTGGAAAGCTGAAACCCCTGTGTGGGCAACTATTTTGTTATCTGACTTTTCTTTCTTTAATAAAAGTGGGCCTACGAGCCCTTAAACGACATCTGGTGTGGATCCAGCTCACTGGTAAGCTCTACCTTTAAGCTAAAATAACCCCCAAATATTACAATATATATATATATATATATAAACAAAATTACACACATACATGCACACACACACACACACACACACACACACACATACAGCCTTTTAAAAATCGTCAGTCCTTTACCTTAGCGCTTTCTTCTGGGTACTGCATGTAGGGGGAGACAAAGAGCACAGCACACACTGCTTTCACTTTAAGTGTAATTAGTGTGACGAGCTCCAGGCAGTGCAGATTTACAGTTTGCCTGAAGATAGGGGAGCTCTGTCTCAGCCGCCCTTGCTGCTCCTCCTATCGAGGCGTGCAGGGGGCCCAGTCACCATGGAGACTTCTGCGACCCCTCTACATCCACCACTGCTTGGATAGAGTACTCTGTGGACAGCCAGCTTTTTTAGCAATGACCTTTTGTGACTTACTCTTCTTGTGGAGGGCTGTCAAGTCAGCAGTCTTTCCCATGGATGTGTAACCTACTGAACCAGACTGAGAGACCATTTAAAGGCTCAGGAAACATTTACAGGTGTTATGAGTTTTTTGGGGTTTTCACTAGCTGTAAGCCATAATCATCAAAATGAAAAGAAAGAAATGCTTGAAATCACTCTATGTGTAATAAATCTATATAATAAATGAGTTTTCCCTTTTTGAATTGAATTCCTGAAATAAAATACATTTTTGATGATATTCAACATTTTTTGAGATTCACCTATATTAACCTAGTTCTTTGTACATTCAATAGAATACTATTCTAATTTACTAAATAAACAAAAACACTTAAATAATTGGACACTCTGTACTCCTAAATATATCAATACAAATATACAAAGCTTTATTATAGAAAAACATACAAATACATTATAGATCATTACCATGACAGATCTGTCTCTAAAACAGAACACAAACAGGAATTCCACTCGCACATGCAGCAGCTCCTCCTAACCAGGACCGAATTAGCATAGGGGCTATTGGAGCAGCAACTCCAGGCCCAAAAAAATCATAAAAAAACAAACAGAAAAAAACTATTGACTTTGAGGATCATGGCTCAGCGACAAGGGGTCACATATAGCCCAGTGGGTAGGTAGCTGAAGGTCTACCCGCTACTGGTCAAAATGTGGGGCTCCTATCGCCTATAGTCCTGGAGATACAGGGCTCCTTGCCCAGCCTGTCAGAAGCTACATACAAAGCGGCCAGTTTAAATACAAGCTGGCACACTATGTTTGCAACAGACTAAGAGGATGAGCTCACAGTGCCTCTCCTCACTTCTTGTCAGAGGCTCTGAGCTCAATGGATAGCTTGGAGCCTGCAGAGTTTGACAGGCAGTACGACTTGTCAAACTCGCTTACAGTAGCAGCATAGTCCAGCAATGTAAAACTGCCATTCAACAATGTAAACAAAAAGGAGGCAGCAGTAGCACCTCATGAATGCCTGTCAGCTGCTGCTATACCACTCGTTGAAAAGCAATTAACCACAGATTGCTTTGCAGTAAGCATTACTGCAGATGTGAAAGAAACTTGAAACACATCATCCATTTCACACTCACCACCAACCAGGTCACTCCCCAGCCACTTTCCATGTTAACCACCTCCCTTCAACTTATATCACAGGTGACCATTTCCCAACCTGCAGATGACAGACCCTACTCCAAAAGATATCACTCCCAGTTACTTTCCCCGTCCACTGATTGATATCCCTCCATGACCACCTCACACCCCCCTGCTGACAGACCTCTCTCCCCAGCCTATCCCCACACACCCTTCCTCACTTGCTGATCTGTGGATGAAGGAATCACTCCCGCAGTGTTATTGTGTTCTGCCAGTGGTGAGCCTTCCCAACAAAAACAATACAATGATCAGTGTTGCTAACTATAGCTGGCAGCACTGATTGTTTTGGGAAAAACCTTCCCAGATTCCTTCATCCTCCTCACCTTTACATAATGCCCACTGTCATACCCTCCACACTTCTCTCTTTTTTTTTTTTTTTTTATTGTTTATTTATAAAGTTTTTTCCAAAAAAAGAAAAAGGTACAATACAGTATAAAGAAAAACATTTCAACTTTCGATAATACAAAGCCATGTGTATAGAAATGTACGAAATTATATATATATATATTGTGGTAGTACGGAATCTCCAATCCTGGGACCGGGTTTTGGGAACAGCCAGCAGTCTGGCTGGATGATTGCACAGGTGGGTCTTGGGCTTAAAACAAAGCCAACACCATGGTTCTGGGCTCCACCCTCCCGAGGAGTCCAGGCGTGTAAGGGAGAAGAAGTGTGCATGTCTGCACAGGTCGGTCTGTCAGAGTAGACAGAGGGTCCAAGCTTGTGGGCTGAAAGAGAAGCTGTTAAAGAGTGCTGAGGTACTGGGTGTACGGGAACTCTGTTAAAGAGCCAAGAGGGCTGCAGCAGAAGTCTGAGCAGCAGTGCTGCTAAAGAGAGCCAGGTGGCTTGGTATTTTTGGTTCTACATACATTACTGCTGTGGAAAGCTGAAACCCCTGTGTGGGCAACTATTTTGTTATCTGACTTTTCTTTCTTTAATAAAAGTGGGCCTACGAGCTCTTAAACGACATCTGGTGTGGATCCAGCTCACTGGTAAGCTCTACCTTTAAGCTAAAATAACCCCCAAATATTACAAGTGGTGTTCGAATGCGGGCATTAGATGGTGGAATCCGGGTCCTTGCTCCAAAGTAAGTTCAAGTCAGGAACTATTGGCTGTGTGTGAAAGTGCAGCCAGGCAAAAGGCATTGCGTGTTGCAGGTGGTGTACCTGTGAATGAAAAGTCAAATTTTTTTTTTTTTCTTGCTATGAACTGTGTTTGTGTGCATGAGACAGCACAATCAGTGTGTGCAATGTGCAGGTGAGGAAAGCTTGCATGAAGAGAAAAGCAACTTGCTTTAAATGAGAGACAGAGCTCTGTGGTTGGAGGGGTTGTTACCACCCAAACGAGCCCCATACATACCTGATCAGAGTGTATCCAGGAGAAAAAGGGCTGGGGTTGTCCCTAGCAACCCTGGTGCAATGAGTGCACAGGTGACTGCTATTATGGAGAGTCCACCAGCATTTGAATCTGCAGTGGATTGGTGCAAGCGGCATTTAGCAGCACTGGACCAAGCTACAGAGGAAAGGAAGCCAACCCTCAGTGCAAGGGGAAAGCCGCTGGATGTCCATAACTGGAAGAGGGCTGTTGTTGCCCCTGGCAAAGCTGATGCAGTTAAAACAGCTAATGTGAAAGATGTGAATGTGTCACAGCATGAGATGGGATCCAGCAGAGAGAAGCCCATGCGATATGCAAGGAGAGAGGCTGATCAAAGGCTAAGGATGAGAGTGGTTGCCCATAGCAACGCAAAAGAAGCCAGTCGGGCTGTCTCTGTACCATGGGCTATGTCTAATAAGGATTGTGGAAAGTGGCTTAAGGAGGAGCCAGTTTATTATGTTGGAGAGAGCCAGCAAAGTTCTGCTGGGAAAGTGCGGTCTCCCATGGCAACCGGAGTGAAATTTATGCCTGAAAGGAGCTGCAGTAGAGGTTTGGTTCAGCGTCCCCACAAAGAGGCCTGTGCATTCCGGCCAGCTGGGAATCACCAGGAGAGAATCGCTTTGGGAAAAAGTCGTCCAGTAACATGCCTGGAATGTGGCCAGCTGGGGCATGGCATGTTTTCTTGCCCTAGGTTGTGGAATACGGCTGGAGATAATGTTGCTGAGAAAGTTTTGTCTGTAGGCCCAGATTCCGGTGAAAATATGTTTGCAGTCACCCCTAGCAACAAGAAGTTTCCTGTTGTGCCTGCAGGGGGTGCTAAACGGTGGGAGATGCCTGCTGTAGTTTCATCCCATGGCCCCCAGGAGGAGTTGGCCAGTAAAAGTGCAGCAGAGGACTGGTGCATAAGACGACGTACTCAAATGAAGATGGTGACCCCAACTACTGCGGTGGGTAAGACTGTCTTTAATGAAATGATGGCTGGAACTGCTGATTTCATGTATAAAAGGACTGGTTACGAGACTGTCCATGATGATGTGAGAGTGACCCCAGTTAGTGGGGCCACTGAATGTGCACTTGAGAATGACTTTTCCCTATATAGTGGGAATGCAAGGGTTAAAATCCACATAGAACCTGTGTTGATGTCTAAAAGGGTTGTGTCTAATGACTATCAGGCTCAAGTTGACCATGGGCTAGGACAGCCTACAAATGTGAAAAATGCTATAAGTGTTACTGTTAATGAAAAGTTTAATGCTGTTGGGAAAACTTTTGCTCTGAAAGAACCTGGGGTTATGAAAAATGGGCGGTTGCCTGTAGCAACTGGTGGTAAGACAGCACAGTTGTCCACAGGAATCTCCAGGGAACTTCATGTATTGGAGTCAGAGGTTGCCCTAGACAACTGCGATGTCACTCTGGTGGGACAGAATGGAACTGTAATGTGTAATGGTAATGTGTTAGTGCAAGCTGCTAGTACTAAAAATGTGCAGGTAAATGGTGGATTAACACAACCTGTGAAAAATGCAAAGGTGTGTGAGGCTTATGAAATGCAAGCTGAGCAAGGTGGTGAATATGGTGTATTGCAACCTGTGCTACCACAGTCTGACATGATTTACAATGACTGGTGTAATGAGTCTGCAACTAGGCCAGTCTGTTCTTATGTGTCTCCTTGGGCAGATGGATTGGTGCTGAGGAGTACCGATGAAGGGAGCGCACATACAACAGATTGGGATAGTTGGAGCAAAAATCTTATCTCCCTGATAGATGAGGCTTTTATGCACAAAGATAAGGTGGACACGGTTTCTGCTGGGCCAGCAGGAGGGGCTGCAGAACAGCTTGTACCTGAGGGCGCGGTGGCTGCTGCAGGGGTTAACCCTGGTGAGCAGGATGAACCAAATAAGGGCACAGCAGAGACATTGTCTGTGACCCACAAAACTGAGGTTGACATGGAGTGTCAACGTGACGTCACTGGTAATGTTCTGGAGCAGTTCACTGATGCTGAGCCTGAGAAGTTGGGTATGAGTCCAGCAATTGGCAGCGCTCTGGTGGAGCACCAGGCTGTGTTTACCTCCAGCCGGGAGGAGGTTCCGTTAACCGTCGCAACTTTTCAAGTCTCAGCAAGTGAGTCTCTCTGCATCCCCAGTGTCATGAAAATCCCCAGGAAGGACTTAGGTCTGGAGTCAAGGGCCTGGTTATTTACCAAAGCATTAAAAGAGATGCTTGAACTTTGGGATGTACAGCCAATCTATACTAGTGTGTCTCCTCCACAGTCTGATGGGCTGGTACTGCGCAGTACCACTAGGTGGAGCACTGTATGGCAGGCTGTACAGAGCAAAGTAAAACGGGACAGGAATGGTTTATTCCTAAATTTGCTAATTTTGTTAAAAGTTGCTGCTATGTATGCTGCTGGACTACGTGCAGAAGAAATATTTGAGACAGACTTTGGAGAAGTTGTAAATAAGCCTAAAATGTCTGTGGATTCACCTCCTAACAGCCAGATGGGAAGCATTTCTGCTGCTATGATTCAGGGTGGTGCTGGTCAGTTATCGATTAAGGGCGCGTTTACTGCACCGGTAGAAAAACCACATGAGATGGAAGGGCCAAGTGTGAACCTGAAAGCAGCAGAGATCCTGACCAGGGCTCAAACAAAGGTGGTTAAAGAGACTGGGGTCCCCAGTCCAGTGCTTGGTTTAGGTGACAAACCTAATAAGGTCCCCGGGACAGGGGAATGGACAAGGAGCGTGGATAAAAATACAGATGGCATCAGAACGGGTCAAGTGGTAGGACAGCTGCCTGCAGAGTGGGTGAACCCAGGGGAGGTGGCGTCCTGTGAGGTTCCTGTGGGTGATGGCGGCCCTCTGGTATGTGTGCCCTCTGCAGACTCTGTCCTAGCAAATTTTGAAAAAAAAGGCATTGGTGACATGTGCAACATTGAGAGGTCTAATATTGGTTTGAATATGTCTGTCAATGATGAACCAAATGTGTTAATGGTACATGATAATGTGGTGTCCAAAGGTACAGGTAAACCTGGTAATCAATTAGTGACTGCTGAGTCAGGTACCAGAAATAAGAGGTGGGTTTCCGTTCTAAACACTATAGAAATAGGCCCCCTACAGTCTCAGAACAGTACTGCTGAGAGAGTTTTGGGGAAACCTGGGAACCTGAAGCGTGGAGGCAGAAGGGTTGGTAGGAAGACCAACGGGAATCCATTAAGATTTCAGGAGAGGAAGTGCTTATGGAAATGCACTCGGAAGAAAAGTTGGGAAGGTCGCATCAAAGCTCATAGCAGAGTGACAGTAAGGCTTAGAGGCAGACTCCAAAGGAGGCATTGGGTGGAGTTCCCCGTTAGGAGAAGCGAGGTTGGACAGGAGGGTACTTCTGTAAATGGTATCTGGCACAGAGGTGCCAAAAGTAACTTGGGTGTTCCGCCCTCTGGGTCGAAACAAAGGGGGGGGGATATGTGGTAGTACGGAATCTCCAATCCTGGGACCGGGTTTTGGGAACAGCCAGCAGTCTGGCTGGATGATTGCACAGGTGGGTCTTGGGCTTAAAACAAAGCCAACACCATGGTTCTGGGCTCCACCCTCCCGAGGAGTCCAGGCGTGTAAGGGAGAAGAAGTGTGCATGTCTGCACAGGTCGGTCTGTCAGAGTAGACAGAGGGTCCAAGCTTGTGGGCTGAAAGAGAAGCTGTTAAAGAGTGCTGAGGTACTGGGTGTACGGGAACTCTGTTAAAGAGCCAAGAGGGCTGCAGCAGAAGTCTGAGCAGCAGTGCTGCTAAAGAGAGCCAGGTGGCTTGGTATTTTTGGTTCTACATACATTACTGCTGTGGAAAGCTGAAACCCCTGTGTGGGCAACTATTTTGTTATCTGACTTTTCTTTCTTTAATAAAAGTGGGCCTACGAGCCCTTAAACGACATCTGGTGTGGATCCAGCTCACTGGTAAGCTCTACCTTTAAGCTAAAATAACCCCCAAATATTACAATATATATATATATATATATAAACAAAATTACACACATACATGCACACACACACACACACACACACACACACACACATACAGCCTTTTAAAAATCGTCAGTCCTTTACCTTAGCGCTTTCTTCTGGGTACTGCATGTAGGGGGAGACAAAGAGCACAGCACACACTGCTTTCACTTTAAGTGTAATTAGTGTGACGAGCTCCAGGCAGTGCAGATTTACAGTTTGCCTGAAGATAGGGGAGCTCTGTCTCAGCCGCCCTTGCTGCTCCTCCTATCGAGGCGTGCAGGGGGCCCAGTCACCATGGAGACTTCTGCGACCCCTCTACATCCACCACTGCTTGGATAGAGTACTCTGTGGACAGCCAGCTTTTTTAGCAATGACCTTTTGTGACTTACTCTTCTTGTGGAGGGCTGTCAAGTCAGCAGTCTTTCCCATGGATGTGTAACCTACTGAACCAGACTGAGAGACCATTTAAAGGCTCAGGAAACATTTACAGGTGTTATGAGTTTTTTGGGGTTTTCACTAGCTGTAAGCCATAATCATCAAAATGAAAAGAAAGAAATGCTTGAAATCACTCTATGTGTAATAAATCTATATAATAAATGAGTTTTCCCTTTTTGAATTGAATTCCTGAAATAAAATACATTTTTGATGATATTCAACATTTTTTGAGATTCACCTATATTAACCTAGTTCTTTGTACATTCAATAGAATACTATTCTAATTTACTAAATAAACAAAAACACTTAAATAATTGGACACTCTGTACTCCTAAATATATCAATACAAATATACAAAGCTTTATTATAGAAAAACATACAAATACATTATAGATCATTACCATGACAGATCTGTCTCTAAAACAGAACACAAACAGGAATTCCACTCGCACATGCAGCAGCTCCTCCTAACCAGGACCGAATTAGCATAGGGGCTATTGGAGCAGCAACTCCAGGCCCAAAAAAATCATAAAAAAACAAACAGAAAAAAACTATTGACTTTGAGGATCATGGCTCAGCGACAAGGGGTCACATATAGCCCAGTGGGTAGGTAGCTGAAGGTCTACCCGCTACTGGTCAAAATGTGGGGCTCCTATCGCCTATAGTCCTGGAGATACAGGGCTCCTTGCCCAGCCTGTCAGAAGCTACATACAAAGCGGCCAGTTTAAATACAAGCTGGCACACTATGTTTGCAACAGACTAAGAGGATGAGCTCACAGTGCCTCTCCTCACTTCTTGTCAGAGGCTCTGAGCTCAATGGATAGCTTGGAGCCTGCAGAGTTTGACAGGCAGTACGACTTGTCAAACTCGCTTACAGTAGCAGCATAGTCCAGCAATGTAAAACTGCCATTCAACAATGTAAACAAAAAGGAGGCAGCAGTAGCACCTCATGAATGCCTGTCAGCTGCTGCTATACCACTCGTTGAAAAGCAATTAACCACAGATTGCTTTGCAGTAAGCATTACTGCAGATGTGAAAGAAACTTGAAACACATCATCCATTTCACACTCACCACCAACCAGGTCACTCCCCAGCCACTTTCCATGTTAACCACCTCCCTTCAACTTATATCACAGGTGACCATTTCCCAACCTGCAGATGACAGACCCTACTCCAAAAGATATCACTCCCAGTTACTTTCCCCGTCCACTGATTGATATCCCTCCATGACCACCTCACACCCCCCTGCTGACAGACCTCTCTCCCCAGCCTATCCCCACACACCCTTCCTCACTTGCTGATCTGTGGATGAAGGAATCACTCCCGCAGTGTTATTGTGTTCTGCCAGTGGTGAGCCTTCCCAACAAAAACAATACAATGATCAGTGTTGCTAACTATAGCTGGCAGCACTGATTGTTTTGGGAAAAACCTTCCCAGATTCCTTCATCCTCCTCACCTTTACATAATGCCCACTGTCATACCCTCCACACTTCTCTCTTTTTTTTTTTTTTTTTATTGTTTATTTATAAAGTTTTTTCCAAAAAAAGAAAAAGGTACAATACAGTATAAAGAAAAACATTTCAACTTTCGATAATACAAAGCCATGTGTATAGAAATGTACGAAATTGAGCGTACATACAGGTATGTTCATAAAGTAAGCATCTTCCAACCATGGATCATTCAAGTGCAATTAGCATACCATATCATGTGATAAATGAAAGCGGAAGAGGATATATAGTTACGTATAACAACAATACAGGAAAAAAAAAAAGAAAGAGAAAGATAGCAGGGTACAACTTAATCAGACATTGGCATCATGGGAATCAGGAGGTTTAAGGGTTAGCAGACTCAAGGGGGAACTCAGAGTCGTCCCATTTCTTCCATATTTTATAAAAAGAGGGTAGTGTATCTTCCGTTTTAGCAGTCAAGTGTTCCATCCTACGTATATCTGCCATTATGGAAAGAAAAAGATGGAATGTGGGGGGAGTGGTGGATAGCCATTGTCTAGGAATTGCTCTCTTAGCGGCCAGAAGGATATAGGACATCAGGTTGCGCGAGGGTTTAGACAGTCTCGGAAAAGGAAGGCCTAGAAGGAAGTGCATGGGATTCAGAGGGATAGGTGTCATTAGTACCTTTTGTAAAAGATCCTGAATTTTAGTCCAATAAGGGCTAATAAAGGGGCATTCCCAAAATATATGGAAATGAGAACCTACAGACTCGCCGCATCTCCAGCAAATATTGGAGATGGCTGGGTTGCGAGCATGCAGCAAGTCCGGGGTCCTATACCAAAACATCAAGATCTTAATAGCGGTTTCCCTCTGCACTACACAATGTGACGTTTTGGATGTAGATTCCCATATTTTACCCCAGTCTAATAAAGAGATTGGTCGTTGCAGTATGCGGGACCATTTTTTCATGTAATTATGAGTGAGTTCCGTTAGAGGTGGGGTTTCCTGTAGGATTTTGTATGTAGAGGAAATCTGTTTGGTTTCATAGGGGCCGTTGGCACACAGGGCCTCAAAATCAGTCGGTTTCTCCAAAGAAAGAGAGGGGGAGTTAGAGTGGAAGAAATGTTTAAACTGTAGGTATGAGTATAGAAGGGAGGTAGGCAGGTCATATTTTGTTTGCAGGTCTGAGAAAGGCATAAGTTTACGTGTAGCCGGATGTACGAGATGTCGCAACTAAAAGATTCCCGCCTGCGTCCAGGGAAGCATCCTTGTATAAGACAGACCATCGGGTATATCCGGGTTAAAGAGTACATTTAGAAATGGGGGACATTTAGAGGATAGGGAAAACTGTTCCGCACATCTCTTCCAAATGGAAAGGGTGAAAAGCATTGGTGCTAGGCATAAGGATCGCAATTGAGGCATAAATTTAGCAGAGGAAGGCCATAACAAATAGCACGGATGTACTGGAACAGTGACCCCCATCTCAATCTCAGCCCACCTGCTCGGAGCCTTTCACACACTTCTCTCTTATACGTAGTGCCCACTGTCTTACCCTCCACAGTCCTCTCCTGTACATACTGCTCACTGTCATACCCTCCACACTCCTCTCCTGTACATACTTGCCCACGGTCATACCCTCCATATTCCTCTCCTGTATTTACTGCTTACTGTCATACCTTCCACACTCCTCTCCTGTACATACTTGCCCACGGTCATACCCTCCACACTCCTCTCCTGTACATACTGTCTAGTGTCATACCCTCCACACTCCTCTCCTGTACATACTACCCACTGCGATACCCTCCACACTCCTCTCCTGTACATACTGCCAACTGTTATACCCTCCACACTCCTCTCCTGTGCATACTGCCATCTATCTTTTTTTCCACACTCCTCTCCTGTACATACTGCCCTCATAATACCTTCCAAACTCCTCTCCTGTACATACTGTCCCAATCATACCCTCCACACTCCTCTCATATACATACTGCCAACTGTCATACCCTCCACACTCCTCTCCTGTGCATACTGCCATCTATCTTTTTTCCACACTCCTCTCCTGTACATACCGCCCTCATAATACCTTCCACACTGTTCCCATGTACAGACTGCCCCATCATACCCTCCACACTCCTTTCCTGTACATACTGGCATACCCTCCACACTCCTCTCCACTGTTATACCCTCCACATTCCTCTCCCTCACCTGCACATACTTCCCACTTTTATACCATCCATACTCCTCCCCTATGCCTCTTGCACACAAAAAGAGTTCTTTAAAATTATATTGAATATCCTCAATATTACCAGCTCTAGAATGGGCATACTTTTCCATCTTCACCTTGTCTTCCTTCCAGGTTCTGCTTTGGTTGGGCTGTGTTGCTGTCACTTCCTCGCATACTCATTCACATCCTCACTCTCTCTCTCATCCCCCCTCTCTCTCTCTCATCTTCCCTCCCTTACCCCTCACCCCTCTTTCATCCCCTTTCTCTCTATCGCATCCTTCCTCTCTCTATTTGATTGAATTTGTTATAACAAAAAATTGTTTGCAATTTTTTTTTTTTTAAAGCCCCACCATAATCCTCAGCACCAGACCCATGATGTTCTTAATCCGGCCCTACTCCTAACTAGTGATGGGCAAATCTGCTTGGGTCTGATTCATGGGCACAGCAAGTGAAAATAAATCTGCAAATAGAAAACCTTAATGCAAGTTGAATTCAATGGGGGGTCATTTTTAAGTCTAATAGGCAGAGGATTGTCGTACAAATGGCACAGAAAGATGAGCACTGCTCTCTGTAACATGTATCAAAGCAAAAAAAAATGCTTGGGGGTGCCTTTAACCTGCCTGTGAAGTGTCGCATCTGTTGGAATACTAAAGCAAAAGTGAATTTTATAAAAAGAACAATACCATTCGCTGCTAAATTCAATTTTCTGGTCTGGTCTGCTTTTCATGGCTAAGCAAAATTAAGAAATACAATCTAAATTGCTTATAAATGACATATCCTGACCTCTTTGTTGTGTTTGTACACAAAGTGGCTGGGATTCCCCTCAATATCCATACCAGACCCTTGTCCTAAGCGAGGATCTGGTATGGATTTTAGAGCAAACCTCATGGAAAACCCTGACCTACCTGGCATACATACACTGGCCTACCTACCTGACACACACTGACCTACCTACCTGACATGCACTGACCTACCTGACATACATACACTAACCTACCTACCTGACATACACTGACCTACATACACTGAGCTACCTAGCTGACATGCACTGACTAACCTGACATACACACACTGACCTCCCTACCTGACATATATACACTGACCTACCCGACATACATACACTGACCTACCTGCCATACACTGACCTACCTACCTGACACACACTGACCTACCTGACATGCACTGACCTACACGCACTGAGCTACCTACCTGACACACACTGACCTACCTGACATACATACACTGACCTACCTACCATACATACACTGACCTGCCTACCCGACACGCACTTACCTACCTAACACGCACTGACTTACACACACTGAGCTACCTACCTGACACGCACTGACCTACCTGACATACATACACTGACCTACCTACCTGACATACACTGACCTACCTGACATGCACCGACCTACCCGACACACACTGACCTACACGTACTGAGCTACCTACCTGACATGCACTGACCTATCAGACATACGTAAACTGACCTACCTACCTACCTGACATACATACACTGACCTACCTGACATACATACACTTACCTACCTACCTTACATATACTGACCTACCTACGTAAGATCGGCCCCCGCTTGGCGGAGCTCAGGGCTATAAGTAAAACGGTGCCCACTCGAGATTCAGGGTTTTCGGGACCCACTCAGAGCTTCAGCCACGGTGAGCCTCCCCCCCCCCCCTGCTGATGCCACAGAAATAAGCCAAAGGTCATGGCAACTAGCAGACAAGGATAAACAGAGAAAATGCCAAAGGTCAGGGTAACAAGCAGGCAGGGATAGTCAAAGAACAAGCCAAGATCGGAAACAGAAATAGGGATGAGCCGAACACCCCCCTGTTCGGTTCACATCAGAACATGCGAACAGGCAATAAATTTGTTCAAACATCCGAACATCATTAAAGTCTATGGGACTCGAACATGAAAAATCTGTGCTAATTTTAAAGGCTTATATGCAAGTTATTGTCATAAAAATTCTTTGGGGACCTGGGTCCTGCCCCAGGGGACATGTAACAGTGCAAAAAAAGTTTTAAAAACTGAAGTTTTTTCGGGAGCAGTGATTTTAATAATGCTTAATAATAATGCTTAAAGTGAAACAATAATGTCCTACCTGGGGGTGCGTATAGTATGCCTGTAAAATAGCGCGTGTTTACCGTTTACCTTGTTGTCCCTGGACAAAGTGTAATTTCTGAAGGAAAAAAAGTCATTTAAAAGTACTCCGCCCCACCCCCCCTCTGATGTAATGCAGGTTTCCGTTACATCAGAGGGGGGCGGGGTCACCCACATGTCACTGGGGAAGCACGGGTTTCCCCTTTCCCCTTTCCCTACACACACACACACACGATATCTCACAAAAGTGGGTACACCCCTCAAATTTTTGTAAATATTTTCCATATCCCTACATTTCTTTAAAAAAAATATCCATATGTTTTTTTGGATTTGTCTACACTCCCTGCTGATACCACCAGCTGTGGAAGGGAATTCCACATCCTTTCTGCAATAACAGTAAGAATCCTTTATGCAGTTTAGGATTGAACCACTTGTCTAACATTGTGAGGCTGCATGTTTTCTTTTTAGAGACCTTAAAGCGGAGTTGAACCCTGAATGGGTGTATCTTTTTAAATGGAAAATAAAATAAATATATATATATATATATATATATATATATATATATATTTGCTACAATATAATGTAGTGAGTGTACAGCTTGTATAACAGTGTAAATTTGCTATCCCCTCAAAATAACTCAAAGCAGAGTTCCGCTTAAAAAAAAAAAAATTTAAAGTCAGCATCTACAAATACTGCAGCTGCTGACTTTTAATAATTAGACACTTACCTGTCCAATGTGGGGGAATGAAGCCCTACTCATCTCCCACTCTGCTCGGTGGAGCAAGTATTGTAACTGTGGGAGCCTGGCTGTGGCTTCACCGCTGGGCATCCCCTGCGCATGCGTGAGCCGCGCCGTGACTGGCCGCACAATCATCTAGGACCTCTTACTTGTCCCAGAAGATTGCCTAGAGCGAGGGGAAGAGTTGATCTTCCTTCCGGCGCCGAGGTAAGTGACGTAAGAAGCCGAGGTGAGTAAGGAGACAGATTATGAGGGACCCCCTAGCAACAGGCATTAAGAGGTGAGTAAAAAAAATATATTTTTCCAAAATTTTATTAATCCTTTTTAATGCAGCTGAAAAATTCTAAAATAATTTTAGGAGTGGAACCCCACTTCAGCACACATCCATTATTGTTTAAACCGCTGGCAACAAAAGCGAGTACACCTCTGATTGAAAATGTCCATATTGGGCCCAAAGTGCCAATATTTTGTGTGGCCACCATTATTTTCCAGCACTGCCTTAACCCTCTTGGGCATGGATTTCACCAGAGCGTCACAGGTTGCCACTGGAGTCCTCTTCCACTCCTTCATGAAGACATCACTGGGCTGGTGGAAGCTCCTCTACCTTTCATTTGAGGATGCCTCACAGATGCTCAATAGGTCTGGAGACGCGCTTGTCCAGTCCATCACCTTTACCCTCAGCTTCTTTAGCAAGGCAGTGGTCATCTTGGAGGTGTGTTTGGGCTCATTATCATGTTGGAACATTGCCCTGTGGCCCAGTCTCCAAAGAGAGGGGCTCATGCTCTGCTTCAGTATGTCACAGCATATGTTGGCATTCATGGTTAGCTCCAATGAACTGTAGCTCCCCAGTGCCGGTAGCACTCATGCAGCCCCAGACCATGACACTCCCACCACCATGCTTGACTGTAGGCAAGACACGCTTGTCTTTGTACTCCTCACCTGGTTTCCACCACACATGCTTCACACCATCTTAACCAAATAAGTTTATATTGGTCTCATCAGACCACAGGACGTGGTTCCAGTAATCCATGCACTAAATCTGCTTGTCTTCAGCAAACTGTTTGTGGGCTTTCTTGTGCATCATCTTTAGAAAAGGCTTCCTTCTGGGACGACAGCCATGCAGACCAATTTAATGCAATGTGCAGCGTATGGTCTGATCATTGACAGGCTGATCCCTCCCACCCCTTCAATCTCTCCAGTAATGCTAGCAGCACTCATACGTCTATTTCCCAAAGACACCCTCTGGATATGATGCTGAGCATGTGCACTCAACTTCTTTGGTCAACCATGGCAAGGCCTGTTCTGAGTGGAACCTGTCCTGTTAAACCGCTGTATTGTCTTGGCCACCATGCTGCAGCTCAGTTTCAGGGTCTTGGGAAACTTCTTATAGCCTAGGCCATCTTTATGTAGAGCAATAATTAATTATTTTTTTCAGATCCTCGCCATGAGGTGCCATGTTGAACTTCCATTGACCAGTATGAGAGAGTGAGAGTGATAACACCACATTTAACACACCTGCTCCCCATTCACACCTGAGACCTTGTAACACTAACGTGTCACATGACACCAGGAAGGGAAAATGGCTAATTGGGCCCAATGTGGACATTTTCACTTAGGGGTCTACTCACTTTTGTTGCCAGCGGTTTAGACAATAATGGCTGTGTGTTGATTTATTTTGAGGGGACAGCAAATTTACACTGTTATACAAGCTGTACACTCACTACATTACAATGTAGCAAAATGTAATTTCTTTAGTGTTGTCACATGAAAATAAAATATTTACAAAAATGTGAGGGGTGTACTTACTTTTTTGAGATACTATACATCTGGCATCATCAGTACAGTACTGATTGTGTCTCAGCAAAAAAGTTTCTGCTTGTGTCAGTTCTGTACTGATTCTGTCTTTGAGGGTAAAGTCCTGATTTATCACTATAGTACTGATTATGTCTTTGCAAACATGTTTTTGCTCACGTCAGTATAGTACTGATTTTGTCTCTGTGTATATGTTTCTCGTTATGAATGACACCCAATGCACATCCCAAACTGTGTACAACAGAACTGCATTTTATTGCACCCCAATACACAGATTTAAACCACATGTGCGGTGGAGAGCTGTAAAAAAAAATTGCAGGTGTGAATTTAGGTCTGTTATGATTTCTTGGCAACCCATTAAAAAGGAATGGGCTGACATACAGTAATAAACGTTAAAGCATAACATGCGTTAATGAGCATGCAGTAATACACTGCAGATACAGTATATACTGTACACCCAACTTACAGCCCAACACATACACAGTTCATAGACAATGTTCATTTTTAAATAAACACATTATTTTTTACTCCAGTCTCTATTTTTACTTTTTTGAAGTGTAGTTTTGTGAGAAAAAAAAGGAAAATTTGTGAATCTCTGACCATACATATAAAGCTTGCTTTAGAAAATGGATCTATTTTGCTATGCTTTAAAGGCCAGGATAACTTTTTTCTAATTCTATCAACTGCTAACAACTCCTGCATATGGTGATGTTTCCTCTAGCATACTGATGCCCCGTACACGCGATCGAATTGTCCGGCAGACTTAGTCCGGCAAACAATCCGCCGGACTTTCTAACGAACAGACTTGGCCACACACGGACACTCCGAAAGTCCGGCGATTTCTAACGCGATGACGTACAGCACGTACGATGGGACTAGAAAAAGGAAGTTCAATAGCCAGTAGCCAATAGCTTCCTTCTCGTACTTTTTTCTGAGCATGCGTCATTCTTAGTCCGCCGGACTAGCACACTGACAAACTGTTTTTTTATTAAATAACTAACTACATCCCAGTATCACTCTGTTACTGACAAAACGTGTGCACAACTGACAACAGCCATCACAAGCACATCTGCAGTGCTGGGCCAGCCAACCCCTGAATCATAAAACTACACCACTGAGGGAGCTGAGCAGCAGACTTCAGTGAGTATATCTTTCTTCACAATGTAAGGAAGAAAAAGAATGACTGGGGGGTTGGGTTAATATTTGCTGGGCAGGATTGAGGGGAGGGGTTAATATTTGCATGGGTTTAGACCTTAAAGTGGTTGTAAAGGTAAAGAAATATTACCAGATCTTCTATGGCCTTTCATGTGAACTCTGGCTGCTCTCTTCCCCTGATCTAAGGGCTACAGTGGGTGGGGCCGAGATCCCCCTCTGACATCAGGCGAGAGGTCACGTGAACGCTGTGCTGGCCACTCAGCCCCTCTCGCTCTAGCCCTTAGTTAGGGGAGGAGAGCAGCTGGCGGTCACATGACCGGCCGTAAACGACCTGAGAAAAGGTATTTACAGGCATCGCTTTATACAAACATGTACGTGGTGTAGTATGGATTGATAGAACAGAGAGGATAGCAGTTATATTTCTTTACCAGCTACTAATAGCGGCAGAAGGAGGGGAGGAAGGGATATCTCAGACACACGGGAGCTGACAGGCGGGGGGTGGGGGAGAGAGGAGAGCAGTGGGATGATGAAGGCACGTAACCTGACCACAGTAATCATGGATCAGCAGCCATGATTACCGTGGTCAGCACACTTAGGGGGACACAGGAACAGGCATAATGATTCAGGTATTTTACAGCTTGGAGAGGGACAGATTAGACAGCACAAGCACTGTGCTGTTTAATCTGCTAGGGAACAGGATCTCTCTTTTTTATTTCTTTTTTTTTTAGGGTTACAAGCTCTTTATTGTTTTGCTTAAAAAGCACAATAATATTAAAAAGTACATGGAATATTAATACATACCTATCTGTACCAGGCAAAGTATTGGATCCTGAATGAATGTTCCTCATTGAAGGTTTTGGTGATGTAGAAGGGAAGGTGTTTGAAGAATGTGGATATGGTTTTTGGAGACCTACAATGCATTAAACAGTATTAAATAAGAAACTTATATGCTCAGGTGCAAATTTTATACATTTTATATTTATATGCCAATTCGTAATGTTTGTAATTATGTAAAATATTTCCTCTTTTGTAGTTTTTTATCCCTAATAATATGGAGGTACGATTGTTAACGATTATTATATGAGGAAATTTATATTTTATTTGGACAATTCCAACAATTCTTATTTGTGGATTTTGTCTGAAGCACTCTTCTTTGACTCTTCATGTGTTGAAGGTCCACACTAGAGAGACTATCATTCCTGTTTAAGATCATCAGCACCAAAAAAAAAAAAAAAAAAAAATCCTTTTTATTGTTTTGATTCGGTGCCTCCCACTTACAGTACAGGAAAGCAACTTGTAATAAAACAAGTATTTGGCAGGTTGCTATTAGGTTAAAATTCTTGAAGAACAGAATTCTGTGTTTAATGTTACTTTAAATGATTAATTTGGGTCCATTTGGCCCAAAAAAAACAATGTATTTCCATTGCAGAATGATGTAGCCGCTGGGTGTACACTAACAGAATATAATGCCATTAGCTACATACAGTTAGAGGTCAGTGGCGGCTGGTGAAGTTTTTGGATGGGGGGGGGCGCTAGACCCCGCCCATCATGACCCGCCCATCATTGTTGCCTCCTCCCACTTCTCATAAACCACGCCCCTTATGTAATCCACCTAATCCGTCCCCTGTATTCCACTTCCTTCCACCCATAGTGTCACGAGTATACAGCTCAGATCACAGGACAGAGTATACAGCCCCAGAATCACAGGGCAGATTATATATTTGGATAAAATATTGAAAATGTCAATGTTTAAACCAACTGTTAAAGAATGCAATAAAAGTACCACGAATCAGTGATTTTTTTTTTTACAACAGCAACGAAACTTTATTGTACAACAAACAACAAAAAGACTCAGGCTCGGTTCACACAGGGGCGACTCAGATCCGACTTCAGGTCGCCCCTAGTCGCCTCAGGTCAGGCAACATTTAAAAATCAATGTAAGTGAATGAGAGCCGTCTTAATGCACGCTACTGAAGTCGCTCCGACTTCAGAAAAGGTTCCTGTACTACTTCAATCCGACTTGTAGGCGACTGGTACCCATTGATTTCAATGGAGGTCACCTCCAAGTTGGATCTCCGTCTATACGGAGGCGACTCTGACAGAATTATCAGCTCTCAAGAGGGAACTCCACGCCAAATTTATGAAAAAAAATTGGCGTGGGTTCCCCCTCCGAGAGCATACCAGGCCCTTAGGTCTGGTATGGATTCTAAGGGGAACCCCCTACACCGAAAAAACGGCATGGGGTCCCCCCCAGATCCATACCAGACCCTTATCCGAGCACGCTACCCAGCCGGCCAGGAAAGGGGTGGGGGAGGAGCGAGCGACCCCCCCTCCTGAGCCGTACCAGGCGAGCGGCCCCCCCACCCCAAAGCACCTTGTCCCCATGTTGATGAGGACAAGGGCCTCTTCCCGACAACCCTGGCCGTTGGTTGTCGGGGTCTGCGGGCGGGGGGCTTATCGGAATCCGGGAGCCCCCTTTAATAAGGGGGCCCCCGGATACCGGCCCCCCACCCTATGTGAATGAGTATGGGGTACAATGTACCCCTACCCATTCACCTGTGGCCACTGCTTCTTCTTCCAGCTCTTTTACTAGCGGTGGCCCGGTCTTCTGTCGCCGCCGTCGCCGCCTTCCGTTCTTCTTCTTCTTCTTCTGGAGATGTTGACTCGACGCTCTCTCCGGGCGGAGACACCGGTTGATGTCACATGGTGACCCCGCCCCCTTATGATGTCACAGTCCTGGAGGATGCTGGGACTGGGACATCGTAAGGGGGTGGGGTCACCATGTGACATCAACCGGTGACTCCGCCCCTTGTCCCTATATAAGTCGCCACGCACAGCGTCCCTGGCATTGCGGCCGGAGAGAGCGTTGAGTCAACATCTCCAGAAGAAGAAGAAGAAGAAGAAGAATGGAAGGCGGCGACGGCGGCAACAGAAGACCGGGCCACCGCTAGTAAAAGAGCTGGAAGAAGAAGCGGTGGCCCGGCAAGAAGAACCAAAGAGGGGGACAAGACCCCCGACGTCGGAAGAAGAGGGTGGCGGCGAAGAAGAAAGTCGGGCTCCTCCGCTAGCAAAAGAGCTAGCAAAAGAGCAGAAGATAGCGGAGGAGTCCAGCGAGAAGACCCCCGAAGACGGAAGACCCCCGGAGCTGTGCAATAAACTATTTTAACCCTGTGTTGTGTTTTATTTTTACTTTTTTCCACAGGTGAATAGGTAGGGGTACATTGTACCTCGCTCGTCCCCACCCCTTTCCTGGCCGGCCGGGTAGCGTGCTCGGATAAGGGTCTGGTATGGATCTGGGGGGGACCCCACGCCGTTTTTTCGGTGTAGGGGGTTCCCCTTAGAATCCATACCAGACCTAAGGGCCTGGTATGCTCTCAGAGGGGGAACCCACGCCAATTTTTTTTTCATAAATTTGGCGTGGAGTTCCTCCTTCAGAGCTCATTCTCTGATTGGCCATGGCAAAAGTCGCCTGGCCTGGGGCGACTTCAAAGTTGTGTTGCAAGTCGCCCCAGGTCGTGTCTAAGTCGTGTTCAAGTCATCCTGGAAGTCGTGTCGCCCCTGTGTGAAACGAGCCTTTGAGGCCGGCCGGGGTGCATTTGGTAATTAATTATTATTTACTTCATTATTAAATTTTTTCCACAGAGAGTCAATTATGCCACTCACCGTTCTTGCAGCTCCGCTCGGGCTGAGGAACAGAGCTGCTGACGTCACTTCCAGGTTTCCTGAAGCAGCCGAAAGCCGGAAGTGACCTGCCTGTCTAAGAATGACAATGCTCCCGCCCGTAGAATCACAGTGATTTTACGGGCGGAAGCTAGTCGGCGTTCTACAGTGCGCCGCAAGGCGGGTTTTTAACCCGCAAATGAAGCGCCATGGATGCAATCTTGTGATTGCATCGACGTGGCGCTTCTCATAGTGCACTGCGACCGGCGCCACAGTACACTATGTCAAATTGTTAAATGACATTTTTTTTTTTAAATGTCTTAAAGGGCCCTTTTTTTTTTTTACACGGGGGGGCGGCACCCGGGCGCCCCCTATGGACGGGCCGCCACTGTTAGAGGTGCTGTGGTCTGGCAACAACAGTGCTGGCAACCCATCTGCTGCCAGATAAAGAGTTGAGCTTAGTACTTTTTAGCCATTGAGGAGAAGCCTTGTGTTTTTATCAATTGATACAAGGCTTCCTCTGGCTGGACAAGCTGGAGATTGTGACATCATCCATGTACCTCTCCACCTCAGCCAATATGTGCAAGCTTTGTATTCATTAATAAAAAATACAGGGCTTTTAGTGAATGGCAGTATAGCACAAAGCCAGAGTCTCTTTATAGCTGTCAGCAGATGAGAAATCGCCCCCTACTACTGCTGGAACACAAAGTGGCTTACTCTATGTACAGTGGTGTGAAAAAGTGTTTGCCCCCTTCCTCATTTCCTGTTCCTTTGCATGTTTGTCACACTTAAGTGTTTCGGAACATCAAACCAATTTAAACAATAGTCAAGGACAAAACAAGTAAACACAAAATGCAATTTGTAAATGAAGGTGTTTATTATTAAAGGTGAAAAAAAATCCAAACCATCATGGCCCTGTGTGAAAAAGTGATTGCCCCCCTTGTTAAAACATACTATAACTGTGGTTGTCCACACCTGAGTTCAATTTCTCTAGCCACACCCAGGCCTGATTATTGCCACACCTGTTCACAATCAAGGCATCACTTAAATAGGAGCTGCTTGACACAGTAAGGTCCACCAGAAGATCCTTAAAAAAAGCTACACATCATGCCGAGACCCAAAGAAATTCAGAAACAATTGAGAAAGAAAGTAATTGAGATCTATCAGTCTGGAAAGGGTTATAAAGCCATTTCCAAAGCTTTGGGAATCCAGCGAACCACAGTGAGAGCCATTATCCACAAATGGCGAAGACCTGGAACAGTGGTGAACCTTCCCAGGAGTGGCCGGCCGCCCAAAATTACCCCAAGAGCGCAGCGACGACTCATCCAAGAGGTCACAAAAGACCCCACAACAACGTCCAAGGAACTGCAGGCCTCACTTGCCTCAGTTAAGGTCAGCGTTCATGCCTCCACCATCAGGAAAAGACTGGGCAAAAATGGCCTGCATGGCAGAGTTCCAAGGAGAAAACCACTGCTGAGCAAAAAGAACATCAAAGCTCGTCTCAATTTCTCCACAACACATCTTGATGATCCCCAAGACTTTTGGGACAACATTCTGTGGACCGATGAGACAAAAGTGGAACTCTTTGGAAGGTGTGTGTCCAAGTATATCTGGCGTAGAAGGAACACTGCATTTCAGAAAAAGAACATTATATCACCAGTAAAATATGGTGGTGGTAGTGTGATGGTCTGGGGCTGTTTTGCTGCTTCAGGACCTGGAAGACTTGCCGTGATAAAAGGAACTATGAATTCTGCTGTCTACCAAGAGATCCTGAAGGAGAATGTCCGACCATCTGTTCGTGTACTCAAGCTGAAACGAACTTGGGTTCTGCAGCAGGACAATGATCCTAAACACACCAGCAAGTCCACCACCGAATGGCTGAAGAAAAACAAAATGAAGACTTTGGAGTGGCCTAGCCAAAGTCCTGACCTGAATCCTATTGAGATGTTGTGGTATGACCTTAAAAAGGCCGTTCATGATCGAAAACCCTCTAATGTAACTGAATTAGGACAATTCTGCAAAGATGAGTGGGCCAAAATTCCTCCAGGACGCTGTAAAAGCCTCATTGCACGTTATCGCAAACACTTGGTTGTAGTTGTTGCTGCTAAGGGTGGCCCAACCAGTTATTAGGTTTAGGGGGCAATCACTTTTTCACACAGGGCCATGATGGTTTGGATTTTTTTTCACCTTTAATAATAAACACCTTCATTTACAAATTGCATTTTGTGTTTACTTGTGTTGTCCTTGACTATTGTTTAAATTGGTTTGATGTTCCGAAACACTTAAGTGTGACAAACATGCAAAGGAACAGGAAATGAGGAAGGGGGCAAACACTTTTTCACACCACTGTAGCTAATTATTCTACAATCGCAGTTACAGTTACAGCACACCCAGCAGACACATCATCCTGTAATGGAAATAGTTTGTTTGGGACAGCTCTGGCCCAAAGAAGTAATTAAAGTGACATTAACCACTTTGAGCCCCCAAAAGATTTGGCTGCTCAATGACCAGAGCACATTTTGCGATGCTGCACACAAACAAAATTTACGTTCTTTTTTTCCCACAAATAGAGCTTTCTTTTGGTGGTATTTGATAATCTCGGGTTTAAATTTTTTGCGCTATAAGCAAAAAAAGAGAGACAATTTTGAAAAAACACAATATTTTGTACTTTTTGCTATAATAAATATCCCCTGTGGCAGCACGCAGGTAAAATCACCTGGTTGTATTCAGGATGGGAAATATGTGTGTCCTAGATTCAGGCTTTATGCAGACTTTTACAATTAGAGGGGAAGAGTTAATGAGCCCAGCTGTAGTAAGTGGGCTCATTAAGACCTCTACAAAAAACCCCAGCATGCATAGGGAGATGCTCCATCCTGGAACCAGTTTTGTGTGTATAGACTGGGGAGTCTGAGATCTGTTCTGTGCGGTGAGTTAACGCCTGTGTGGCAAACCCCTACAATAGGGACAGGGACTGGGGCAGCACAAGGCTGCACCCAGTTGTTAGACAGGGAGTCTACGTGTGTAGTTAGAGGTCAAGCTGACCAGGATTTATTTTCTTGTTTTATTTTGTTTGGCTGTTATATGTATCACTGCATGTAGCCTAAATAAACCGGATCTTTTGTTTTTTGCACCTACAACGCTGTCTGCTGTGCCTGACTTTGTGTTGTGAACCCATCCAGGGGGTCACACACACCCGCTACCGAGCGAACCCCCTTACAGTTGGTGGAGAATTTTGGCAGTTTTTTTTTTTTTTTTTTTTTGTTGTTAAGGCCAGCATGGAGGAGATACTGAGACAGCTGGCTCTAGCAAATGCAAACCAGCAGCAAACAAATGCAGCTTTACAAAAGAGCCTTGCAGCTCAACAACAAGCCCAGCAGCAGGCAAATGCAAATCAGCAGCAGAGTTTGGAAGACCAGCAGCAGGCAAATGCAAATCAGCAGCAGACAAATGCAACTTTGCAGCAGAGTTTGGAAGCTCAGCAACAAGCCCAGCAGCGATCTGAAGCCCGCTTCATAGACCTGTTGCAGAAGCAAGAGCAGAATTTTCAACAGCAAATAGAGACATTGATACAGCAACGTCCGCAGACCAATGAAGCAAGTGGGTACAATAATACCGCAACCTTTGGTGTGAGCCGTTTACTGACAAAAATGACTGGAGAGGATGATCCGGAGGTGTTTTTGACCACATTTGAAAGGACTGCTGAAAGGGAAAAGTGGCCTAAGGAGCAATGGGCTGGACTGGTGGCCCCTCTGTTAACTGGGGAATCGCAGAAAGCTTATTATGACCTAGAGCCTGACCAAGCAAAAGACTATGTGGTGCTAAAAGCAGAAATATTGGCACGGCTGGGTGTCACCCTGGCAGTCCGGGCTCAGCGTGTGCATAACTGGACTTTTCAGGTTGGAAAACCTCCCTGGTCTCAAATGTATGATCTCATTCACCTGAGCAGGAAGTGGCTGCAGCCAGAGATTTTGACCGCACCAAACATTGTGGAACGTGTGGTTATGGATCGTTTCCTGAGAGCTCTTCCTACTGCCATCCAAAAATGGGTAAGCCATGGAGACCCAGAAAATGCAGATAAACTTGTGGATCTGGTTGAGAGGTACTTGGCTACAGAGAACTTGACCACCTCTTCCAGGGACTCACGGACTTTCCCCCCTAAGACCAGATCATCCCCAGTGGCGGGTAAGATGACTCCAAGGGGTGAGGGTGGAGAGAGTGAGAGGGTGGGAGTTCTACCTAAGGTCTGGCGGGAGCAGCCCAGGAAGCCCATGCTGCAAGAGGCAGCGAAAAAAATTATTTGCTACCGCTGCCGGCAAGAGGGACATATTGCAGCCAATTGCCCAGTTGTGGATGAGCCTATGCAATGTGACTTTATAAGGGAGAGACGTCAGTCACTGTTTGCGACAGTTGCATGCACTGCCATTCGGGGACCTGAGAAACATTTATGTAAAATATGTATTAATGGTAGACATGTTGATGTGTTGCTAGATTCAGGTAGCCTGGTAACATTGAAAAAAGCTGAATTAGTTACTACAGAGGTCTCTGGGAAGAACAGGGTGGCTGTTATTTGTGTGTATGGGGACACCCGAGAGTATCCTGTAACTTCAGTGTTTTTTGAGACCCCCAAAGGTAACCTCTCTCATCAGGTGGGGTTAGTGTCTCAGTTACCACATGATGCTATTGTGGGAAGGGATTTTCCAAAATTCTGGGAACTCTGGGATTGTCCTGAGGCCCCCATTGGTGCCCCTATAAACCAGGAAGATGACCAGAATTCCTCTGGGAGTGGTGAGGACTCTCCTGAATTTCCCTTGTCGGTATTGGCGGGGGAAACTCGAGAAACTGGGGAGGAGCCAACATCCTCAGATGAAAACATGCCGTCTGTGGAGTTTTCGGATCTTGAGGTTCACAGGGAAAATTTTGCCACAGAACAGTTAAAAGACCCCACCCTAATAAAGGCACGGGAAAATGTGGTGAAAATAGATGGCGAGTTAGTGAACCCAGATAAGACTTGCCCTTATCCTTACTTCACTATGGAAAGGGACCTGCTATATCGAGTGGCTCAAAGGGCAGAAGAAACCATTGAGCAACTTGTAGTGCCCAAACCTTACAGGAAGTTGGTGTTAGAATTGGCTCATGGACACATTCTGGGAGGTCATCTGGGGACAGAGAAAACCAGAGAGAGGGTATTGCAGAGATTCTATTGGCCTGGGGTCATGAAGGAAATAGAAAAGTATTGTTCCTCCTGCCCTGTGTGTCAGAAGTCGGCACCTATGCCACATTTCCGTAACCCACTGGTACCTCTTCCTATCATTGAGGTCCCCTTTGAGAGGATCGCAATGGATTTGGTAGGTCCGATAATGAAGTCTGCTAGGGGGCATCAGTACATTTTGGTTATATTGGACTATGCCACCCGTTATCCGGAAGCAATTCCTCTCCGAAATACCTCGGCCAAAACCATAGCCAAAGAGCTATCCCTTGTTTTTAGCCGCGTGGGTATTTGTAAGGAACTGCTTACGGACCAAGGTACACCCTTTATGTCCCGGGTTATGAAAGAATTATGCAAGTTGTACAAAGTGAAGCAATTGCGTACATCTGTGTATCACCCCCAAACAGATGGGTTGGTTGAAAGATTCAACAAAACCCTAAAACAAATGTTAAAGAAGGTGGTGGATAGAGATGGAAAGAATTGGGATTGTCTAATACCCTATCTGATGTTTGCCATTAGGGAGGTACCCCAATCCTCTACGGGTTTCTCACCCTTCGAGTTGCTCTATGGGAGACACCCAAGAGGGCTGCTGGATATCGCCAAGGAAACTTGGGAAAATGAGAGTTCTCCTCACAGGAGTGTGATTGAGCATGTCGCCCTGATGCAAGATAGAATTGCACAGGTAATGCCAATTGTAAAGGAACATTTAACCCAAGCGCAGTTAGCACAGCAGAGAGTGTACAACCGTGGGGCCAAGACACGTACTTTTTCTCCAGGGGATAGGGTCTTGGTGTTAGTCCCTATGGTTGAAAGCAAATTTCTGGCCAAATGGCAAGGTCCATATGAAGTAATTGAAAAAATTAGTGAGGTGAACTACAGGGTTAGACAGCCAGGAAGGCGAAAGCCGGAGCAGATCTATCACGTCAATCTGCTGAAAGCCTGGAGGGATAGGGAATCCCTAGTCGCAGAGACTTTGTCACAAGTACAGCCTGATTGCTTAGTTCCTGAGGTTGGAATAGCAGACACCTTATCGAAACCCCAACAACAGGAGGTTAAAGAGTTTGTACTTCGTAACAAAGAGATTTTCTCTGAGCTTCCGGGACAAACATCTGGCGTAGAGCATGACATTATCACCCCGCCAGGAGAAAGGGTAAAACTAAAACCTTATAGAATACCAGAGGCCCGACGGGAGGCAATACGTGGGGAGGTTCAAAGGATGCTGGAATTGGGTGTGATAGAGGAGTCCCAGAGTGACTGGTCCAGTCCTATTGTACTAGTGCCCAAACCTGATGGGAGCTGGCGGTTTTGTAACGATTTTAGACAATTAAATAAAGTTACAAAATTTGACACCTACCCCATGCCACGTATAGATGAGTTGGTTGACCGGCTGGGAACAGCCCGATATATGACAACTCTTGATCTCACCAAAGGGTATTGGCAAATTCCCCTGGCCGAGTCGGCCAAGGAGAAAACTGCGTTTGTAACCCCAGATGGGGCATTCCAATATAAGAGAATGCCGTTTGGGTTACAGAATGCACCGGCAACATTCCAGCGGAAAATGGATACGATTCTGAGGCCCCATCATAAATATGCTGCAGCTTACCTGGATGATGTGATTATCCATAGCACAGACTGGGTCTCACATTTGCCAAAAGTACAAGCAGTCCTAGACTCTATCCGGGAAGCTGGGTTTACGGCCAATCCAAAGAAGTGTACCATTGGACAGGAGGAGGCCAAATATCTTGGGTACACTATTGTAATAAAGTCGAGGCCATACAGAGTTGGCCACGTCCCAACAGCAAGAAACAGGTACGAGCCTTTCTGGGAATCGCTGGCTATTATCGACGATTCATTCCCCATTTTGCTTCTCAGGCTGTGCCCCTCACCAACCTGACAAAAGGGAAAGAGTCGGTTATGGTTAAATGGTCCCCAGAGGCTGAGGAAGCATTTCAGTCCTTAAAAACAGCCTTATGTAGCCAGCCAGTGTTGTACTCACCAGACTTCTCTAAGGACTTTGTTGTACAAACTGATGCATCAGACGTTGGGTTAGGAGCAGTGTTATCCCAGGTCTGGAACGGGGAAGAGCACCCAGTCATTTACCTCAGCAGGAAGTTAAAGTCCCATGAGGTAAATTACTCCACGATTGAGAAGGAATGTTTAGCAGTGAAGTGGGCTCTAGATTCCCTTCGGTACTATCTGCTAGGTAGGCACTTTGACCTGGTGACTGATCACGCTCCTTTAAAGTGGATGGCTCAAAACAAGGAGACCAATAGAAGGGTAAATAGGTGGTTCCTGGCCCTACAGGAATTTAACTTTACAGTTAAGCATCGCCCTGGTGTTAAAATGGGGAATGTGGATGCTTTGTCTCGGATACATGCGTGTCTGGCTGCTTGTGTTACAACCCCAAGGTTGAAACAAGAGGGGGGGGTATGTGGCAGCACGCAGGTAAAATCACCTGGTTGTATTCAGGATGGGAAATATGTGTGTCCTAGATTCAGGCTTTATACAGACTTTTACAATTAGAGGGGAAGAGTTAATGAGCCCAGCTGTAGTAAGTGGGCTCATTAAGACCTCTACAAAAAACCCCAGCATGCATAGGGAGATGCTCCATCCTGGAACCAGTTTTGTGTGTATAGACTGGGGAGTCTGAGATCTGTTCTGTGCGGTGAGTTAACGCCTGTGTGGCAAACCCCTACAATAGGGACAGGGACTGGGGCAGCACAAGGCTGCACCCAGTTGTTAGACAGGGAGTCTACGTGTGTAGTTAGAGGTCAAGCTGACCAGGATTTATTTTCTTGTTTTATTTTGTTTGGCTGTTATATGTATCACTGCATGTAGCCTAAATAAACCGGATCTTTTGTTTTTTGCACCTACAACGCTGTCTGCTGTGCCTGACTTTGTGTTGTGAACCCATCCAGGGGGTCACACACACCCGCTACCGAGCGAACCCCCTTACACCCCGTTAAAAAAAAAAAAAGCGAATTGTTTTCTCAGTTTAGGCCGATATGTACTCTTCTACATATTTTTGGTAATAAAAATCACAATAAGCCTATATTGATTGGTTTTCGCAAAAGTTATAATGTCTACAAAATAGGGGATAGGTTTATGGCATTTTTATTATATATATTTTTTTTACTAGTAATGGCGGATACATTTATGGGACGACTGACAATTATACAGCGATCAGTGCTATAAAAATGCACTGATTACTGTGTAAATGTCACTGGCAGGGAAATGGTTAACACTAGGGGGCGATCAAGGGGTTAATTGTGTCTCCTGACTGCGTGTTCTAACTGTAGGGGGAGGGGACTGACTATAGGATATGACAGATCGTGGTTCCTAGCCATTAGGAACTCACAATCTACATCTCCTCTCAGAACAGAACTGGGATTTCTGTGTTTACACACGCACGTCCCTGTTCTGCTGCTGGTCACAAGCATTGCCATCCTCGAGTACATTGGGCGTGTGCGTGCGCCTGCTATTCTACTTAAAGGAGCCGATGTATAGTTACGACGGCTCGCGGAATTGTGCCGACTTGCCACAGTATAATGACGGCAGCTGGTCGCCAAGTGGTTAAATAGTTTTGGAAAATAGATCTTCAAAAACATAATAACTCAGAGTTGGTTACGGGGGACAAAATAAGCATATACGCTGTATTTTCTTTAGCTCTCTATATACAACAATAAGAATATGGTATTTGGAATACTTTAAAATGCTGTACAATAGCTTTTTATTGATATGGTCCAGAGTTGCTTATGAGCTAATGTTACAAATTTTTAAGACTCTTTTTGGAGAACCAGTTTTGCTTACCTGGTCGACCACCCCCCCCCCCCCCCGGCAGGCGGAACACCCCTACCACCCAGCAATGGACTGTTTCTTGGCGTCCCCATGACCAGAGCAGGGCTATGCTCTGGTCTGGATCACATCAGGACCCTAGACCAATAGTGCATTGCAGTGCAGGAGCTTCAGGGACCAGTCTAGCAGCAGGGAGGAGTGGAGGATCGGGTATGTACTGTATATGTCATTTCATTGTTCCCCTAGACATAAACAATCAATGTAAGGGATATTTTTGTATTTACCCAGAGTTGTGCTTCTAATTTGAATGCTAATAATTTATGGTTGAAAGTTGTGCCACCAAGGTTAAGTTTTAAAATTATTGATTTCTAATGTTTTTATAAATACAAATATATTATTTATAGACATTTAAGAGTTAAAAATAGTATTTCTGTACAGCTCTAGTTCAACAAAACTATAAACCTGAACATTTGCTCTCCCTACGCTCCACTAATCTTGCCAAATTCAATACTTTATGGCAAATATGAATAGATTGGTATGGGATGTAACTGCTGTTATTTACAATATCGTACTTTGCATTGTGCTGGTATACTGTAACTTTCCAATTCACACAGTGTTTTATAATTTTCTGGAAAAGGCTGTTTTCTGTCAGTTGTAAACACAGTTCTAAACACAGGAAACACGTGCCACTTCACAGGCATACTATAGACACCCCCCAGGCACAATATTTAAAGGAATATTTCACTTTTTTTTCACTTCAAGCATCATTAAAATCAGTGCTCCCGAAAATCGGCTGTTTTTAAAACTTTTTTTTGCATTGATACATGTCCCCTGGGGCAGGAGCTGGGCCCCCAAACCCTTTTTAGGACAATAACTTGCATATTAGCCTTTAAAATTAGCACTTTTGATTTTGAACGTTTGAGTCCCATAGACTTTAATGGGGTTCTAAAGTTTGCGCAAATTTTCGGTCTGTTCGCAGGTTCTGGTGCAAACCGAAGCGGGGGGGGGGGGGTGTTCGGCTCATCCCTACAAGCAGTGCTTGATCTGGTCTGTCTGGGGGACAGAAGCCACATCAGAGCAGAGATTCTTTCAGCTCTGCAGGGGCAGGCCCAGAGGTGGTTCAGACCATGGAAGCTTGAGCCAGGAATGGTGGTGTGTGATAATGGAACTAACCTTCGGTCTGCCCTTCAACAGAGAAAGTTGACACGTGCCATACCTGGCACATGTCCACAATTTGGTGGTGCGGCATTTCTTAAACCGGTACACAAGTTTGCAAGATCTTCTAAGGCAGACCAGGAGAGTCTGTAGCCATTTCAGGCGGTCAAAAACAGCTTGTGTCCAGTTGGCTGAAATTCAGCAGGAATTCCATCTGTCAGTAAACTGCCTGATTTGTGACATGCCTACCAGGTGGAACTCAACTTTAACAATTCTGCAGTGGCAGCACATGCAGCAGAGGGCCATTAATAAAGGGTGGCACAGTGGTGTAGTGGGTAGCCCTCTCACCTAGCAGTAAAAAGGGTCACTGGTTCATATCCCAGCCACGACACTACCTGCCTGGAGTTTGCATGTTCTCCCTGTGCCTGCGTGGGTTTCCTCCAGGTACTCATATTTCCTCCCACACTCTAAAGACATGCCGGTAGGTTAATTCTTCTGTCCAAAAAATTGGCCCTAGTATATGAATGGGGACCTTGGATTGTTGGCTCCTTGAGGATAGGGACCGATGTGAGTGTGTGATGTACAGAGATAATTGTAGACACATACCCACACTCACTCAGGTTGAACTGGATGGGCCAGTGTCTTTATTCAACCTATGTAACTATGTAACTACAAATTAATAAGTACCTGTGTGAGTATGGCACAGGCTCAGGGGAGCTTGGCTTTTTTTCCCCCCATGCCAATGGGTGCTAATAAAAGGATGCATGCACTGTACTGTCGCTATCTGAGGAGGTGACAAGGATAGTGAGCTGTGACAATGCATGTATGCATCAGTGACACTATCTCTCTTGTGTTCCTGCTGGAGCATACTCTGTGTGGCTGTTATGGACAGGGCACTTGAGGCAGAGCAGCGTGAGGAAGAGGAAGACTTCCTTTCCTCTTAAGGCTTCTTTATGCAGACCCTATTCTTGAAACACCACAGAACATACAGGAGGAGAGGGAGAAGGAGGAGGAGAGGGAGGATGAGGAAAAGGAGGATTCTGGCAGTTTTGGAGGCATTGAAGCAGAGGAAGACATGAGTCAAACTTTAAGAGATGGTTTTTAGTCCCCAGAAAACTTGGGAGTAGTATGTGGCTGGGAGGAGGCATGTTCAGATAGTGTAATATTCAGTGACCCCGAGGACTCTGCTCCTCATGCCTCCACAAACTTGTGGTGCATGGGTTCCCTTATTCTTCAAAGTCTGTGAAAGGACTCAAGAATTTGTGGCATCAAGGAGAAGGATCATTATCAGTTGGCAAGTCTCGGAACTCATCCTGCCCTCGCAGAGGGAGCACAGGATTTAATATCTTGAGGACACAATAAAGGGTAACACCTTTCAAGGCTCTAGTAGGTTACAGTCTCATGAAAAAGGTAGAGTGCATAAAAACTACAGAAAAATGAAAACCTCGTCACCAGTGGCGGAACTACTGCCATAGCAGCACATGCGGGCGCTATGGGGCCCGCAGTCAAATGGGGCCCGGTGAGGACAGGCACTATGGCTCCGCGGGAGATAGCGGGCGGCTCCGCGGGTGGCCCGCGGGCAGTCCGCGGCTCCGCGGGTGGTCCGCGGGCTGTTCCGCGGGTGAGAGCTGGCGGTCCGCGGGCGGCCCACGGGTTGTCCGCGGCTCCGCGGGTGGTCTGCGGGTAGTCCGCGGCTCCGCGGGTGGACCGCGGGCGGCTCCGCGGGTGAGAGCGGGTAGTCCGCGGGGGGCTCCGCGGGTGATAGTGGGAGGCAGATGAGAGTGGCCGGTACGCTGGTGAGAGAGTGGGCGTGAGCAGGCTGGCCAATCAGGGAGCTGACGGGCGAGGGAGCATAGAGATGACATCATCTCTCGCCGCCCTCTCATCCCTGCAGTGCAGTTCCCCCCTCACTGTGCAGGCAGCCAGGAAGCAGAGAGATGACATTATCTCTCTGCTGCCTGACTGATAATCTGCTGGCTGACTCTGTGACACAGCAGGAAAGTGGCAGAGCAAGTGACAATCCATAATGTGTGGCAGGCGACGTGGCAAGTGACAACCCAGGACGTGGCAAGTGACAATCCGTAACGTGTGGCAGGTGACGTGGCAAGTGAAAATCCATGACGTGGCAAATGACAATCCATAATGTGTGGCAGGCAACGTGGCAAGTGACAACCAGGGACGTGGCAAGTGACAATCCGTAACGTGTGGCAGGTGACATGGCAAGTGACAACCTGGATGTGGCAAGTGACAATCCGCAACATGGGGCAGGTGACGTGGCAAGTGAAAATCCGTGACGTGACAAGTGACAATCCGTAATGTGTGGCAGGTGACGTGGCAAGTGACAACCCGGGACGTGCAAGTGACAATCCATAATGTGTGGCAAGTGACAATCTAGGATGTGGTAAGTGACAATCTGTAATGTGTGGCAATCTAGGACGTGGCAAGTGACAATCCGTAATGTGTGGCAGGTGAAGTGGCAAGTGACAACCTGGATGTGGCAAGTGACAATCTGTAACATGTGGCAGGTGACGTGGCAAGTGAAAATCCGTGACGTGACAATCCGTAATGTGTGGCAGGTGACGTGGCAAGTGACAACCCGGGACGTGCAAGTGACAATCCATAATGTGTGGCAAGTGACAATCTAGGATGTGGTAAGTGACAATCTGTAATGTGTGGCAATCTAGGACGTGGCAAGTGACAATCCGTAATGTGTGGCAGGTGATGTGGCAAGTGACAACTTGGATGTGGCAAGTGACAATCTGTAACATGTGGCAGGTGACGTGGCAAGTGAAAATCCGTGATGTGACAAGTGACAATCCGTAATGTGTGGCAGGTGACGTGGCAAGTGACAATCCGTAACGTGTGGCAGGTGACATGGCAAGTGACAACCTGGATGTGGCAAGTGACAATCCGTAACATGTGGCAGGTGACGTGGCAAGTGAAAATCCGTGACGTGACAAGTGACAATCCGTAATGTGTGGCAGGTGACGTGGCAAGTGACAACCCGGGACGTGCAAGTGACAATCCATAATGTGTGGCAAGTGACAATCTAGGATGTGGTAAGTGACAATCTGTAATGTGTGGCAATCTAGGACGTGGCAAGTGACAATCCGTAATGTGTGGCAGGTGACGTGGCAAGTGACAACCTGGATGTGGCAAGTGACAATCCGTAACATGTGGCAGGTGACGTGGCAAGTGAAAATCCGTGATGTGACAAGTGACAATCCGTAATGTGTGGCAGGTGACGTGGCAAGTGACAATCCGTAATGTGTGGCAGGTGACGTGGCAAGTGACAACCCGAGACGTGGCAAGTGACAATCTAGGACATGGCAAGTGACAATCCGTAATGTGTGGCAGGTAATGTGGCAAGTGACAATCCGGGACTTGGCAAGTGGACAATCCGCAACATGTGGCAGGTGACATTCTGCAACGTGTGACAAGTGACAATCTGCATCTGGTGGCAGGCGACGTGGCAAGTGGACAATCTGCAATGTGTAGCAGGTGATGTGACAAGTGACAATCCTTAATGTGTGGCAAGTGACAATCCAGGACGTGGCAAGTTACAATCCATAATGTGTGGCAAGTGACGTGGCAAGTGACAATCCAGGACGTGGCATGTGACAATCCATAATGTGTGGCAAGTGACAATCCAGGACGTGGCAAGTGACAATCCATAATGTGTGGCAGGTGACTTGGCAAGTGACAATCTGGGATGTGGCAAGTGGACAATCCGCAACATGTGGTAGGTGACATTCCGCAACGTTTGACAAGTTACAATCTGCATCTGGTGGCAGGCGATGATGACAAGTGACACGCTCAGGGATCCCACTGATTTTGCATTATGGTGAGTTGAACTATTTCATTTTACATAACAGAACAGAAATTGGTTAAAAGGCCTGGAGGTCAGCAATGTGTTCCCTTCAGGGGCTGCATAGAGTATACTGCATACTTTGTTGTTCAAAATTAATATAAGCCATTGCCTGGGTACTGTGCCACATGGGTGTGGTAGTCTGTTGTTTAATGGCATTAGTTCATTTTTTTTGGTGGGGGGGGGCCCATACAACATTTTGCTATGGGGCCCTGTGATTTCTAGTTACGCCCCTGCTCGTCACTAAAATAAACTAGTAAATTGTTGAAGTGTACCATCATCCAAAATTATATGAAATACATATCGAAAAAGCATGGTTCCCATATCAGGCTTATCAAAAAAGGAAGTGAGCTCAAGGACTATTACAGTACTATTAAAGTGGTTGTAAACCCTTACAACACACTTTGACCTACAGGTAAGCCTAGATTAAGGCTTACCTGTAGGTCCAAGAAATATCTCCTAAACCTATACGGTTTAGGAGATATTTGCCCGAAGACAGGCACCGCTGTCTACGGCGCATGCGCTGTAGACAGCGGCGCGCAGGCACACTGAGCGCGGCATTTTCAAGAACGGAGCTGCCGCACGTGTCGGCTCCCTTGCGCATGTGCATGAGTGACGTAATCGCGGCTTCGCCGAATGACAGCGGTGGAGCTGCGAGACCCCACCGACAACATGGATGCGCCGGACTACAGGGGACAGCGGCAACTTCGCTGGCTCCTGTGTCAGGTAAGTGACACATAATGGACTACTATGCGATGCATAGTAGTCCATTATGCTTTGCCTTCGCAGGGAATGAAAGAGGAAGTACTCATCTGTTTATTTCACTATAATTACGTTCTTCACAGATGTATGTATTTCCTGAAGAAGCTCAGTTAGAGTGAAACTAGTAGAAATACATCACCACCTGTACCAGTCTGTATATTGTTAAATGTTTTTATTATTTGAATAAACTTTATGTGTATTTTACTTTGGCTTAAATAGTTGGTTATTAATACCTCTATACTTTAATTGTACCGTAATAGTCCTTGAGCTCACTTCCTTTTTCGATAAGCCTGATATGGGAACCATGCTTTTTGATATGTATTTCATGGAAAAGGTAGTTTTGAGGCTTCTGTTGGTCAGAGGAGGAGCGGTGGAGAAGGGGGCCACCTAAGCGATGCATTTAAAAAATGTTTTAGTTCTTGGCACCCGGGGCTGTCAGCTTCAACATCCCATTGGCAGCATCTGCATCATATGGTGGAAGATTGTCTAGGTGCAAAAGCAGACATGGAGAGCTTTTCAGTAAATGATCCACTGGGTTACTGGGTCATGAGAATAGACCACTATCCACAACTTGCCCAGTATGTAATTGAGCTGCTGGGCTGCCCTGCTTCCAGCATGCTTTCTGAACAAGCATTTAGGTTTTGTGACAGATAAAAGAGTGTGCCTGTCCACAGACTCCATTGACCAGCTGACATTTGTCAAAATGAATCAGTCCTGGATTAACAGCAGCTATCAAGCCCCCGATGCCAATGTCGCTGATCAAATGTTTTTGGGATCTGGAATCTCTGCAAAACTGCCTAGGCTTCCTAGCTTTGTGGGTGTTGATTTTACCTTGAAGTACCTTTTTGATATAGGTTTCATGGGCACAATTAACACCCAAGGATCAATTTTTTCCGCACCTGTTTGACAGGTGAAAGTTAGAACAGCCAATTTTTGCTTTCATCAAGAGTACCTCTATAGGGTTACAGTATGGAGACAACATCAACAACCAAAACCCAATTTTTCCCCACCCGTTTGACAGGTGCATATACTTCCTCTAGCCATTTGCTGCCCTCTCCGTCAGTGTGTTCTCAGAACATTCAGAGGGGAAATCTTACTTCCTTTCACTGGTTTGTAGATCAGTGACGACTTCAGCAGCAGAATACGTTTGCCACTAAACCCAAACCCATTCCTTAATGGCCTTACTGGTAAGCCAGTAATGGTGAAACTGAAGTGGGGTATGGAATACAAGGGATATTTGGTCTCTGTGGATGGCTATATGAACATGTAGCTCACCAATACAGAAGAGTATATTGATGGGGCAATGTCTGAACACCTTGGAGAAGTTCTAATAACGTGTAATAATACATTGTATATAGGAGGAGTAGAAGAGGAGGAAGAAGATGGCTAGATGAGAGAATGAAGGAGTAGAAGAGGAGGAAGAAGATGGAGAGATGAGAGAATGAATTTGGAAATAGCTTTATTTTGTAAATTTATTTTGAAACTTCTCCTTTGAGGTTATTAATGGACATTGTTTTTGTATGTTTTTTTTAAGAAAAATAAACAGATTTTTCTATTCAAGAGTACCTCTATAGGGTTACGGTGTGAAGGCATCGCCAACGCCGAAAGCCCAATTTTTTTGCATTTGTTACTTCTATCCAAAGTCTGCTAAAGAGACACCAGACTTTATCTAAAAAAAAATGTTAATCCTGGCCTGAGCATATTATTATTTGGCATCTTCACATAAGGCTTGCTCACTGTGGTGCAAACAATTGTTATTTCCATCCAAAATCTGCCAAAGAGACACCAGAATGTATCCAAAAAATCTCTAATCTTGTTCCAAGTACACTAAATTGTAGCCTCATCATAGAGACTCATAGAGCTTGCAAGGAAAATCAATTTAAATGTCATTTTTTTTCTTTATGTATGTCTGTTTTGCTGCAGCAGGTTCTATACACAGATGTCCCACTTTGCAAGCAGACTAGGGGATCCTCCCAGGCACTATATTTAAATGAATTTTACATTTTTATTGTTTTACTTTAAGCATCATTAAAATCATTGCTCCTATTAAAACAATATTTAAAAAAAAAACATTTTGCATTAATACATGTTCCCCAGGGCAGTTCCCGGGCCCCCACACCCTTTTAATGGACAATAACCTGCAAATACGTTTTCAAAATGGCCACTTTTTACTTTTCAAGTTCAGGTCCCATAGACTTTAATAGGGTTCGCAGTTCGAGTCCGAACTTGTGCGATGTTCAAGAGGTCCGGAGCGAACCGAACATGGGGGTGTTCGGCCAAACTCTATTAGTCCCATAGATCTCCTATAAAAATCTCAACGCCCATAAACATTTGTAAACTGATTTGTTTAACGGTATGAAAAAACTTTAAGGTTAACTATTAGAGAAATATCTTACCTTTTTTTCTTTAAACAGATATATACAATAAATATAACATAGACATAAATAAGAATATATATATATATATAGTGATTCGCACATACCATCTTCTTCACTCTGCAAACAAAAATACTGTGTAAATGTATTGTGCAACTGGAATTTTTAAAATCATAATTGAGTTAATTCATTACAAATGCCACATATTAATGTATAGTAAATGTGCATTCTGGTGTTAACAGGAAAAAAAAAGTTACTTAATTCAACTGAAATGAAAAAAAAAAAAAACTGTTGTAAACCTATTCACAGCCAAAAATACATTGTTGCTGAAACTGAGACGCATTAAAAACCTGACTGGTTCTGAAACACCACATAAAGCATTAAGGCATCCACCAAGTAAAGAATTTGTGTATTTTGACTCTCAGAGCTTTATGAAAAGGCTCCTCCTCTGGCTGTATACTTTTGACAAAAAATGCCTGGCTTCCAAAGCTATTTCTTTGGCAAACATTTGCCAAGCAACCCCCAAGAGGCCACAAGTGTCATCAAAATTCAGATCCAATTGTATTCTATTCAATGTTCTTTTTATTTGTTTCCAGTGAACTTTTTTGATCAGTTTGCCAAACTCTGAATCAAATGTCAGCCATTTTCATCATTGCTACTCAGAATATAAGGTCAATGTTTTCTCCAATATATTTTGTAATGTTTTTATGGTTATACTTTCATTTTTCAACTAAGCTAGCTATGACAAATGTCCTTGGTGTTAGAGGGGCTTTTGAAACATATATGCTGAACTGTATTTTTCATGTGCTTCTGAGTGATGCGGTTTGTGTGATCTTCACCACCAATAACTACTATGCCATTTTAGGAACAAGTGTCCACTATTTTTTTGTGCATGCTTGCAGGCTTTATGACAGAGGAACTACAGAATTCCAGTGAAGTGTCAGTACTTCAATAAAACTGACAGCCTTCCTAAATTCATTCTTGTAAATAGTACATTTTGCAGCCAACGTGATAAAGTTTGTAGATGCTAGATGGGAATAGGGATAGTAAAAATGGGTATGGCATTGTTAAATTAGTTTCACCACACCTGTAGCAAAATAAATATCCTGCACCATGCCTGCACAAGAACAATACCCTGTAAATTATGTGATTCTGTAAATTACTTCTCATGTCCTGCCACACAAAGCAGCACTGCAGATAGTCAACATTTGTCTCCAACAATATGGCTACACTGATGCTCTTTGACATTATAGTGGTGATGAGCTTTTATACAGTCAAACCCAATAACACCTAGTTATATAGTGTAAAATGAATGTCTGAATTCTGTAGATATACAGTATGCATCAGCATGTCACACTGGTCCCTCTCCTCTTTGTAATGTCTCTTAATCCCCTGTAGAAAAAAATATTACATTTTATGTGATAACAAAAAACTGTAAGTACTGGTTCACACTAGTGTAACTTCTAATATGACTTGACAAGAGAAAACACTTTTTTTATATATATATAGCACATATTCAATGGTGCCCATTCGCATCAATGTGACTCAGCACAGTTCAACTTTGAAAAAGGTTCCTGTGCCACTTTGGTGTGTTTTACAGTGTGATTTGGTCCCATAGAATATGTATAAGTCACACTACATAATCAAACTGAAAATGGCAACTAAATTGTATCACAGCAATGTGAACCGAGCCTTATAAATCTGTTATGAGCATCACAAATACATTTAAATATAAATCACAAACACTACTTACCAGTTCACTGTGTGGCAATTGCCTACAAAGTTGAACAACAGTAAAAAACATTATTAGCAAATTATAATTATTATATTATGTAAATAATGTGAGGGGTATGGATGGTATTGGTAACTTGAACAATTCACTCTAAGTTTTGTGGTGTAGGTCTATAATGTATTTTGTGGGTTTTTTAGAAGAGGTCACTTTTGGATTGGGGAGCTGAAGGCTGAAACTCTCTAACTTAAACACTTAAACCCCATACACACTATCAGATTTTCTGCAGATTTTTTTCCCTTAAGATTTACCAAAACCATATAATATGAGGTCAAACCTTAGGAGTTTCAATTTGTATGCAATCAGGTAGGCCCTTGCACTACAAGGTTTTGGTAAATCTGAAGGAAAAAATCAGCAGAAAATCTTCCCCCATTCTTTTTTTTATATCATTATGGTATTTTAGGTAAGCCGTACTATACATTAACCACTTCCCGACCGGCGCACGCCGATGTGCGTCGGTAGAATGGCACGGGCAGGCATATTGGCTTACAGGTACGTCCATTTCTATATGCCTGCCATCGCGTGCGCACCACCGGTCGGGACCCCTGTGAGTCCGGTCGCGGGTCCTGCGGACTCGATCGCCATGGGGATACCCTCGATCATCTTACGGGGTGGCTGAACACGGAGATTTCGATGTAAACAGCATCTCCCCGTTCTGCCTAGCAACAAGTGGCGCTGATCTCTGCTCCATGTGATTGGAGCAGAGATCAGTGTTCACTAACACAAAGCCCAGCCCCCCACAGTTAGTAACACGCCCCTAGGAACACTTAACCCCTACACTGCCACCCCCTGGTTAACCCCTTCACTGCCAGTGTCATTTACACAGGAATCAATGCATTTGCATAGCATTGATTGCTGTATAAATGACAATGGTCCCAAAAATGTGTCAAAAATGTCCAATGTGTCCCCATAATGTCGCAGTCACAATAAAAGTTGCTGATCGCCGTCATTACTAGTAAAAAAAAAAATTATTATTAAAAATGCCATAAAACTATCCCCTATTTTGTAAACGCTATAACTTTAGCGCAAACCAATCAATCGCTTGTTGTGATTTTTTTTACCAAAAATATGTTGAAAAATATGTATCGGCCTAAACTGAGGGAAAAAAATGTTTTTTTATATATTTTTGGGGGATATTTAGTATAACCAAAAGTAAAAAATAATGCGTTTTTTTCAAAATTGTCACTCTATTTTTATTTATAGCGCAAAAAATAAAAACCACAGAGGTGATCAAATACCACCAAAAGGAAGCTCTATTTGTGGGAAAAAAAGGACGTCAGTTTTGTTTGGGAGCCACGTCGCACGACCGCGCAATTGTCAGTTAAAGCTACGCAGTGCCGAATCGCAAAAAGTGGTCTGGTCTTAAGCCAACAAAATGGTCCGGTCTGAAAGTAGTTAAGATATTATGGAATAACAAAGTTGAGGTAGAGGGACTGGATAAGGGGAAGTTGGGTTTATTTGGAGATAGCCCGATCTTTGTACAATATATTAAGATGGAATATGTATTTATGAGGTAATGGCAACAGGAAGTGTAGACTATTATAATATTGAATGGTTTCTTAGGGGTGATGTTTTTTTCTCTTCTTTCTCTGTGTTGTTGTGTTTGTTTTTGTTTATGTTGTTATTTATGGGGGAATAATTTGAGATAGGTATATATATATATATATATATATATATATATATATATATATATATATACAGGATATAATGTGTATGTTGATAATAAATATGAATCATGTTTTTTTTAACTGTTATGTCTTATTACACTAAATCTCATGAAAAAAAAAAAAAAAACATTATTAGGAAAAAAATAAATGCACAGTCTTGCATATGGAAAGTAGCGACTATCTACTTTTGGGGAAAACTGTTTTCTAATTAGAATAATGGCTCTGTATCAACCACCGACCCTATCCCCAGGAAAAAAAAAAAACTCTAAATCTGTGGAGTGCAATTTTTCTAGTTAGCTTTGTAAGAATAAAAGATGTGTAAAATGTACATTTCTTTCTTTTCACTAGGCGAATGATCTTTCAATTACATGTTTTTAATTCGAGGCTGAATTTAACATTCTGTAGAATAAGGGATATACCAGACTTTACAATGCACCTTGTTATCTGTATGCCCTGTATACAAATTTAATTTTTTATTTATCTACACACAGTGTTATATTTTTGCTGTGGTCTACCAGAAGTTGTTCTAGGACTTTAGATATATTTAAAGCTCCTACTTACCTTGGAAAGTTTGATCTTACAGTGGAAGGTTGGCCTGGCAAGGGAGGCTTCTTCAGTGAGTCTGGTTTTACTAATGATGGTGGCCTGAAAACATTTATTTTATTTTTTTGTTAATAAATGTTAATAAATGAACTGAGTTGGTTACAAATACACCACCTGTTCAACTTCTTTTCACTTTACCAGAAAAATGATTATAGCCCATTCAATGCATATTAATGTAATATGAACAATTGTTGAATTACATTTTTTACATTAACTTATTTCTTCTGGAACAGATATGCAACATTCTCATACAAAAGTGGTGCCTAAGTAGTAAGTCTGTACAAGCAAGTAACTACCCTGATCTGCATTTATTACCTGAGCATGGAATTAGTCAAATCTCGTTTAACACAGAAAACAGTGTGAGGAATCCTGAAAACATTTGTGTGAAGCTGGCCATACACCTATAGATTATCTGCAGATTTTCTATGGTTAGATGGGAAAAGTGGGAGATTCCCCCATCCACACAGTTTAGCGAACATGGAGAAATCTGTTGCAATTTTTCCATTTAACCATAGAAAATCTGCATATAATGTATAGGTGTATGGCCAGCTTTAGTTTAAGACTTTCATAAAATTGAAATGACAGTCATCTGATCAATCCTCTTTGGGCACTCCTTTGCATTGACATAAGCATGAAAAATTTACATCCCTTATCTCAGAATAACCTGAGAGTAGAAAGACCATGCCTGCACATCTGTCCATAGTTCAAAGGGCAACCTTTGATTAATTCAATGTAAACTGTAATTAACATTGTAGTTACAGAGCTGTTATAAATAATGGAAATGGGATAAATATCTAACAGAAGGCTGGGTGCCTTCTTGTATTTTTTCCTTACTTTTATTATCTAAACACTTTAAAAAGAATGTATTGAGTGGTAAGGGTTGAGAACCGTTGTCATGTTTTAATTGCGATCTGTGTCCATGCTGGGAAAAGTCACCCTCTCTTTTTTTGCCCTAGTGATGACCATTGCCTTTGGGACATAAAGTGGTAGGAAATTCCAATTTCGTGAATTGTCAGAGAAAAAGAGGTGATGGGTAAAACCTCCAATAAAAATGGATATGTATCCGCTCTGATGACAACTGTCACCCTTGCTTTAAAGAGATTTCCTCTCACTTACACATGTGTCACTGGGACAGAAAGTAAAGGAAAATGTTCCCAACATGATACAGACATTTTGCTCAACATAAGGTATGACTTTGCCACAAGACTTCATTGTGGCTTATTTGTGAATTTATTAACAGAAGTCAATGCAAGTTGTGATAAAGTAACCCCAAAGTAGTGCAGGAACCTTTTTCTAAGTCACTGCAACCTGAGTTCATTGCAGTTAATAGGGTGTGACTTGACATGCGACTTTGAACTCTAAGGTTGCATGAAAAGTTGTGTATTTAATATTTTTAGTACTTCTCTACTGGAGTGTGAAAAAGATCATAGACAAAATCTATGATCTTGCTGCCACCACCGTCTAGTTTACCCAATAGAGTATCAGCCTGTAATACCCCTTTATTACCAGTCCATTTTCAGTGCACTATGATAGTTTGACCGACAATTACTCTGTCATGGACCTAAGTGAGTTTTGTACTTTTTGTGAGATAGATAAATCTGTATTTTGGTGGTATTTAATAACTGCCATTTAGTGTTAAAAGGGGGGGGGGGTGCAAAACTACTTAAAAAAACAGTTTCCCTTACTTTCCATTAAAATGAAAATTCCAGAATGGTATAAAATCCCCCATATGAAACAGGGCATATACACAGGAAGGAGTGAAGGGGTCAATGTACAGGTCACAGACTCACATGTCACATACAGTGGCAAGATGGGAATGAAATGGCTAAGGTTCATATAGGCAGGCTAAGGGAGATGAAGGGTTAATTTTACAGGTCACTAGAGACATCATTATAGTTAGTATGTACAGGAGGGGATGGGAGCACTCTCTGCAACAGAATGAATGGATCAGCAGCTGTTGGGTACACAGTGTTTCTGTGTACCCAGCTGTCTAATGACATCCACCCAACAGCTTTTTATCCAGTACATTTCATAAATGGCACTGGGTAAAAAAAGGTCAACTGGTCCATCATACAGCAGTACACAAATGATTAATACATTTGTAGGCAAAACAAAATGTGTCATTGTCCATTGTTCCAAAATTAAGTTTACCTTATAATAGTAGGCAGCGTATTAGCCTAGAAAAGAACAAACAAAAACAAATAGTAAATGATAGTTAGTGACTTATAGCATTCCTGGCATTTAGCATAGTTGTATTTAAATTAATAATTAAATTTTGCATAAGATCTATTACAACATACAGTTGGAATGTGAGAATGGAGCATTACTACCTAAAAATCAGCCTCTAAGAAAAGCTGTTAAAATTAAAATTTAAACAGTCATCTAAATGCATACATGAAATAAGAGATTTTTGTACTCACTAAAAAATTCCTCTCTTTTGTAGTTCATTGGGAAACACAATAGACCATGGAGGTATATGCCCTGCCACTTGGTGATTGGACACTAAGGAAATTAACGCTTGGTCTTTCTGTACAGATGACCATCCTCAGGAGTAGTTAGCAGTCAAAGGGTACATGCAGATAACCTTCCAAGCCATGAATCTTACTTAGACACCTTTTTTTAAATTTAATACAGACATGAGCCTGAAAACTATGAAATATAATGTGGTTGGAGCCATGTCCCCCAATGAGCAACTGTAAAATTTCCTTTCCTTTTTGCAGCGATTGTAAATTTTCCTTTCACTGGGGACATAGCATACCACTGAGATATCCAATAGCAGTCCCAAACATGGGAAGGGGAAAATGCTTTTAAGCCCAATGTGCAATGACCAATAAGTGTTAGGCTCTAGATGATTACTACCTACAAGATCTTTTGGGCAAAATAGACCTCAGATGAGAGTGCCACATCCACACAATAAAACAAGGTGGTAGCTCTGGGTAGATAGAAGCTGGATACTGAACAGTGGATGAAGTTTCTACTTGTCAAATATGAAAACAAAATATATTCTAGATATATATATATATATATATATACTCACGCTAATGGTAAAACAAATGTGAAATAAGAATAAATGAAGATATAAAGTGCAGCTCCTGTACACAGTGTGCTATTCACTTGACAAACTGTTGGAAAAATGTGTATTGGAACAGAGATTAGATGAATTAGAACAAACGTGTAAATTAAGAGAAAGTTGCATTGCCTCTTTGAATCAAAGGGAGGCTGAGAATTTGCAGATTATCACACTGCTTAAGGAGGAATTACAGGGTGCACAGGCAGCCATAATGGAGTTATCCTCCAAACATGCAATAGCCAAATGTGCAATGGTGGAGGTACCCTCCGCACATACTCAGTGTACGGAGAAGATAGAAGTGGAACATAGAAGGGGAACATGAAGAAAACCCATATGCTATTATTGCTGCAAATGATATTACTATGATGGGAAGATGTAAATAAAATCTCATGTAGGAGATGTAAATAAAGGTGCGATAACTGCACTTGAAATTGATTCAGGAGTTGAAACAATGGAAACTTCTGATGACTCCACAGACGATGAAAGTGTAAAGTCTGTTCATTCCAATCGTAGTAATATTATCCAGCAATGTGAGTTTCCTGCACCATATGCGCCATATGCTCAAAGAAGGGCCTATGCAGGGAAACCAGAGCTAAAATGTTTTTTTTTAAATGTTTTTTGTGTAAAAGGGGGGGGGTCACATTTTAAAATATTGTATATATATTTATAATAAGAATAATGTTTTTCAGCCAGGTGGGGTAGCAATCCAAAGCATGGAGCCCATAGTAATCACACCCATCTCCCATTTAAGACCCAAATTCGTATACAACAAACTGAGAATTGGCAATATGTAAAAAAAGTCAAAATGGAGGTAGCCACATGGTTATTCAAATATAGCACTGGGGGAAACAATTTTAGCAGCACTTAGTGAGCTGCAGGTATGGTAAGAATATTCTGGTCAAGGTTTCCTTGCTACGAATAAGGTTTAGATGTGAGTTTCATGTTTGGAATATGATAGAGGACCTTGATATATATTTGTTAGTATTTTCAAGGATAAGCCTCTAAATTGTTTTTTTTTTGTTTTCTTTTTTTGTGGTTAAAACATTTTTCTGTTATGATTTATGTTTTGTTTCCTCTTCTCTTATTTTCAATTTTTTTTAAATATTATTTATTTTTTATTCTTTTTTATGTTTTTATTTTTTTGTACATTTTCCTGAGTAATATGGCAAAGTTTACCAATACCGCTGCTCAATATAGGAAAGTATGGCAATTGCATTTCAATTAATGGGAAAAGGATTGGGGGACTTAAAAAGTCAATTGTAATGATAATTGTGTGTAATCACTGTCTTTGTGTTCCTTTTCCAGAGACGATGGAAGAAGTTAAACGGCTTTGGATACTAACATTTGTGTTTTCTTTGCAGGTCCGTCAAAGGGAGAACAACAGTGGGCAAATATAGCAGAACAGGGGTTAGATTATTGGAAATGCATAATTGATTATCACATGATACCACAAGCTCATTAATTAGTAATTGTTTGTAAACAATGAAAAAAAATAAACAATAGTATTAACTACTATTAGACCGGACTATTTTGCTGGCTTAAGACCATATCACTTTTTGCGATTCGGCACTGCGTCGCTTTAACTGACAATTGCGCGGCCATGTGACGTGGCTCCCAAACAAAATTGATGTTCTTTTTTTCCCACAAATAGAGCTTTTTTTTGGTATTTGATGACCCCTGCGGTTTTTATTTTTTGCTCTATAAACAAAAATAGAGAGACAATTTTGAAAAAAATGCATTATTTTTTTACTTTTTGTTATAATAAATATTCCCCAAAAATATATATAAAAAAAAAAATTTCCCTCAGTTTAGGCGAAAACATATTCTTACATATTTTTGGTATAAAAATCGCAATAAGCGATTATTGATTGGTTTGCGCAAAAGTTATAGCTTTTACAAAATAGGGGATAGTTGTATGGCATTCTTATTAATATTTTTTTTTACTAGTAATGGCGGCGATCAGCGATTTTTATTGTGAGTGCGACATTATGGCGGACACATCAGACATTTTTGACACATTTTTGGGACCATTGTGATTTATACAGCAATCGGTGCTATACAAATGCATTGATTCCTGTGTAAATTACACTGGCAGTGAAGGGGTTAACCAGGGGGTGGCAGTGTAGGGGTTAAGTGTTCCTAGGGGTGTGTTACTAACGGTGGGGGGCTGGGCTTTGTGTTAGTGAACACTGATCTCTGCTCCAATCACATGGAGCAGAGATCAGCGCCACTTGTTGCTAGGCAGAACGGGGAGATGCTGTTTACATCGAAATCTCCGTGTTCAGCCACCCCGTGAGACAATAGCGGGTATCCCTGCGGTGATCGAGTCTGCGGGACCCGTGACCGGACTCACGGGGGTCCCGACTGGTGCGCGAGCGTGCTGCCGGTGGCACGTGCGTGATGGCAGGGCGGCATATAAAAATGGACGTACCTGTACACCAATATGCCTGCCCGTGCCATTCTGCCGACGTAAATCGGCGTGCGCCGGTCGGGAACTGGTTAAAGAGTTACAAATTAAGTTACAAAGGTTGTGATGAGATACAGATTTATTTTTTTTGTTTTTCCCATTAACTAAGTGTCTTTCAGATCAAAATTTGCACTTCTCAGGAGAAAAGTCCATGGATGTCGTTAATTAAAAAATCCTGGTGGAGCGAGATTGGAGAGGTTTCTGGAACAGATGATCATCTGGTTGGCAGTTTGTCTGTGCCATACCACACCACAAATTTGTTTTGATAAACATCAGGAGAGACGGGTCGAATGGAAAGATTCACTTTAATACTTGTTTTTTTCTTATGGACAATTTGGTGCTAATGCTGAATCTGAAAGTCTGTGCCTATCATGTATGACATGTATTGATGTAACGGAATTACATGGTGCAGGTACCCAGGAGGCAGGTTGGCACTTATGCATAATAAGGTATCCGTCGGCCAGACTAAAGGGTGCCAGGTGACACATCAATGGGGTGAAAACTTCCTCGTAGGGGTGGTGTCTCATTCCTAGCAGTCCTATAGAGAAGCTTTTACTGGACATGTAGGACACCAGAACTGGACGTGGGGGAGATACGCCTGGTTGATGTCTCACCTGAGAGGTTGAAACCCTGCACAGATAATGCCAGTGAATACACATGAGAGCATGCTCCGTTAAATAAAGGGAAGAAACACTAGCTACCAGATGGCGCTGCAACATCTCACAGTGGTTGATAATAACTGCTGAGTATACACTGAATCAAATGCGGTCATTGTACCAGTGCCTTACTCCCAGAAATGTGTGGACACAGAATGAGTTCCATGCAGGATGCTTATTTCTGAGGAGTAACCCGAAAGAGGAGGGATGTATTCAGCACTATATTGGGGGGGAATAGGAGCTGGGATGGATGTTGGTAATGGAGTGGACATTGGCCTCCTGAGGAACAAACTCACAGCCATAGCTTCAGAGAATAAGCGTGACTTTGTTAGCCAGAGAGAATGGTGGCCACCTTAATAACATTCAACAAAGTCACAAACACCCAGGTTAAAGTGGCTCTGGATTTTGGTCTACCATGTTGAAAGGTTGGTAGAGCGTGTGATTGTACAGTACAGAAATCTGTCATTGGCTCGCTATGGCAGGCGGAAATATCAACCAACATCAAGCTGATTGTACCGTCTCTGTATGAGGGGCAGTGGCCGGATGAGTTAGCATCACCGCTCAGTAAGATTTTGCCAAAACACTTTGCTTACACTAATCCAAAGTGGTGGTCGAATGCCTGGATGGGCTGTACTAGTTTGGATTGTGAAAGGTGTTATGCTGTATGATCCCATATACAGAAGTGCAGACTCGGTCTGTATATTTGGTGGCATCAATGGGCTTACTGATTGGGGGATTCTATCTTGTTGCATTTGAGGCTAAATTACCCACATGTAATCAGAGAAGATGGAAGCTGAAGGCTTCCCTCGGTCGGAAGCATGACCATGATGTCATTTGTATGCAAGGTCGATACATGGTGGTGAACGAAAAATGTTGGGAAAAGATGTTGGGAAGTTATTTCACTCGAGCGACACGCGTTAAGACAGTTATGGATCAGTGTCTGAAGAAGGATGGTATGCGCCTTTTAGGCACAAAGCCGGTTATGTTGGCATTAAACATGAATTAATGTTATATTTCTAAAGTTTCTACACATCTGTTTGTACAACCAAGATCAGCCATATTGACACTTGCAGTCCAACACTTTTAAAAGGTACAAAGGAATGTGGCACAAAACAGAATCTGCATAGCAAAAGGAGTTATCTTCAGCCCACCTGGTGTGCACGAAGCTTCAAATAGATTGATGATGAAGATGGCCCAGGGCCCATAGACTGTAATACTGTCCCCAGAGGCCAAGTATGGCAGGACAGTCAGTAATGAGGAGGATTGTCATGTGAACACTGATTGGTGTAAAGCAAATGGGACTGGCAATGGGGGGGGGGGGGGGGGGTTTGAATGGTGTGTGATTGTAAAAAAGGATTGTTACAGAGAGCTCTCTCTCTGTTCGCTGCAAAAAGCCTGTGTCTCTGGTAACCTGATGATTCAGCCATCTTGAGGCCTACTCTGGGTGATGGCTCAGGCCTAAACCTCAGGGTGATGGCCCTCTCCTGGTCATCTGAGCCTAGCCGATGCAGCAAAGGCTCACGGAGGGCCTTGTGATAAGTATCTTTCATATCCTTGTGTTATATGTTCTGATTGTAAGCTTTGTGATATTGTAATGTCTTTTTAATACTTTATGTTAGCGTTCCTAATTTCTTGGGAAATAAATAAGGTATTGTTTTACTAGCAGCAGTGTGTGTGTTTTCATAAGTATCCTTATATCAGTGTGCCTAACAGGGTTTTTATAAACTAAATAACTATGGCAATAGACAAATGTCCTTCACAAACAAAATACAGATATAAACTACAGCACTTGCAAACATAACATAAATGATCATATAATAAAATTCATTAATAAGTGAATGTCCATATAAAAGTGAACGGTGTTTTCCAATCCAAAAAAGTGCAAAGTGCTACTGTAGGTAAACTCGCCTAGCCGCAGTAAACTGTAGAAGGCCAAGTAGATAGCCACTTGGATGACTAGGCTGGGCAGTAAGCCAAAGGTGGGCTGTGACCCGATAGCTGACATGTCCCAGAACGTGGCATTTGAGCTTGGTAAGCACTCCCTAATGGCTATTGGCAGATGTTTCTGGATGCCACGTAGGATGGTATTGACAGCGTGGGCTGTGAACAAGGAATGCTTTTCAGGGTCCTGAAGGCCAGGATGTGCTTTATGTCGCCTGTCCCTGAATCGGGGCACGAGGCTAGAAACCTGTAGTAGGTGTTTCAGGCAGTGTGGTATGCATTCAGTGTGTTGCGAGACCATGATCAGTCTATTGTTGGGTTGAGTTGCAAAGGTGGTTCTTCAGACCAAAGTGGGATAGGAGAAGTGGTCACATCGGCCCCGAATTTCTACAGGAAATAAGTTAAGTTAAGGCAGGATAGCACGTCCGCTGCGAGGTTGCATTGCCAGGAATGTAGGCATAGTGCAAATTGAATTTGTACTATAGGGATACCTGCACCAGCCTGCGTAGGAAGGACATGATGGCCAAGGACTTGGATCTGTCTTTGTTGCCAATTTCAGCTGTGGCTAGGTTGTCTGTGGAGAAGACCATGTCTGCCCTATCCAGGTGTGGTCCCGGACCTGAGCTGCGGCAATGATGGGGTAGAGCTCAAATAGAAGGATGACTGGCTAAACCCGAGGACCAGGAGAATGTCTCATGATGATGGACCTACGAACCAATGAGGGCTAAAAATTGCAGCAAAGCCTGTGGAGGCTGCTGCGTCTGTGACTACGTGAGGTGATGAAGCAGACACTACTGGGATAAACATGGGCACTCCATTCCAGTTTCCGAGGAACTCATCTCATGTTGCCAGATCAGCGATCGCTGCTTAGTCCAGCCTGAGGACTTGATCAGGGGTCCTGTGCCTGAGAGAGGAAAACCAGGAGGTGTGAAATGAAGGAACGCCCCAGAGGGACAACCCTTATAGCAAAATTAAGCATCCCTAATGGGGACCGTAGCTGTCTCTAGGGAACAACTTTGTGAAAGGGATGAAGGCATGAATGACTGACCTGATCTGGGCCAACTTTTTTCGGCAGATAGGTTGGCCTGTATGGAGCGGGTGTTGCGAGTGAGATGCCATGTCACTGCCATGAGGATGGCTCAACGGGTAAGGGTTTGAAGGCATCCAAAATGTTGACCTTGGACAGCAATGTGCCTGTGCCCACTAATGATGGCCTGTATGTCAACGGATATGTATTTAACCACTTCCCGACCAGCCGACGCAGATACACTGCGGCAGGTTGACCCCCCTGCGCGAATTGATGTACTTGCACATCGGTCAGTGCACTAGCTTTTGCGGGCGTGTGCCACCTGCGATCATGGGAAAGAGAGGCAGAATGGGAATCTGCCTTTGTAAGCAAGGTGGATCTTAGTTCTGACAGGGAAGGAGAGAGAGAGATCAGCTGTTCCTAGTGATCAGGAACAGCGATCTCTTTCTTCTCCCAGTCAGTCCGTCCCCCATACAGATAGAAACCCCTCCCTAGGGAACACTTAACCCTTTGACCGCCCCCCTGGTGTTAACCCCTTCCCTGCCAGTGTCATTTATACAGTGATCAGTGCATTTTTATAGCACTGATCACTGTATCGGTGTGACTGGTCACCAAAAAGTGTCACTTAGAGTCAGATGTGTCCACTGCAATGTCGCAGTCCCAGTAAAAATCATAGGTCGCTGCCATTACTAGTAAAAAAACGTACTGTAAACGTAAAAACGTTGTAAACACTATAAATTTTGCACAAACCAATCAATATACGCTTATTGCGATTTTTTTTTAACCAAAAATATGAAGCAGAATACATATTGGCCTAAACTGATGAATACATTTTTTTTTTATATAGATTTTTGCGGTGGATATGTATTATAGCAGAAAGTAAAAAAAAATTTTTTTTTTTCAAAATTGTCGCTCTTTTTTTGTTTATAGTGCAAAAAATAAAAACTGCAGAGGTGATCAAAAGAAAGCTCTATTTGTTAGAGAAAGGACATCAATTTTGTTTGGGTACTGCATCGCACGGCCACGCAATTATCAGTTAAAGTGAGTTTTGCGGTATTGCAAAAAATGGCCTGCTCATTACGGGGGTAAATCCTTCCATGGCTGAAGTGGTTAAGGGAGAAGTCTTCAGATGGAAATTAATTTAAAATAGAAAAGTGGGAAGTATGAGGTGCGGACAAATCGTGAACTAAGTGCTAAAGTTTATTGGAGAACTTGGCCTTAACAAGCCCGATAGAGCTGACTCTCCAGATGCTGAATGGTGACACAGAAAAGGGGCCGATGATGAACCCCTGGTCCAGTTCAGTCTGTAGCAGAGTGCCTATGGTTTGCTCGTCAGAAGCTGAGAGAAGATTCCTGCACTTAAGGGTGGTTTGAGGCAGGGTGATGAGCCCGATGTGGAAACCGCAGGTAAAACCGTGCACCAGGAAGAGTGTGAGTGAGGGAGATGGGTGAGAGGAGAGTTAGAACCCCAACCACCGTATGCTTAGTCATGAAGCATCAGGGTGTTTGAGGGGGCATGTTGTCCTGGGATTTTCTCTGTGGTAGATGATGCAGATGTGGAGCAGACCGAATTAGCTGTACATATAGGTATCCTAGTTATAACTGTTGCAGATCTGTGCTATCCCCCACAACTGGAAAGGCTGCCCCAACTTATCCACCTGAAAATGCTGAGTGGGGTCAAGCATACCCTGGACAGCAGTATGAGGTGGAGGGGAGGGCCAGGGAATGTCTGGAATCTGCTTTGGAACACCAGTTCACTGGCACTCAACTGACCTAAGAAAGGAAAGACAGACATGAGAAATGAGTGGCTGTGAACATGTGACACTGGAAGACGAGTTGCAATAATGTGTTGTAAAAGGAAACTTCATGAGGGAGGCAGAAAATAAGAAAGCAGAGAAATCGGAATGTGTGTAGGAACCTTGCTAGTCGTTTGTTGTGATTGTATGCTTTTAAAATGAGAACGGAATGTGCCGAGTTGTGTCGTACCTGCGAAGTGAAGCATTGTATGAGTTGCAAGTGAGCGCGAACATACGAATAAGTGGTACCAGTAGCTCCTAGGTGCTTGTGACAGGTGCCTTGAGGGTGAGGCTGAGCTGCGGAAGCTTGTGGTGTATGTGTAAGACAGGATGTGTTGAATCGATGTGCCGCAGATAGAACCGGGATTCGAATCAGGCTATGGTGGGTGAGCAAAATTGACCGACTGTGGCGAGGCCTTCTATGCTGTAGTTCCACAGCAAGTTCGGGCATGGTCCTTCCCCTCAGGGTGTGAACACAGCCATGCTCTGAACCCATGGAGGGTGACAGAGTGGCAAAAGTATAGTAGTCACCTCTTGCAACCTACTATACTATTACCTTCTCTAATGGGGTGTGGGCAGTGTCTGTGGTGTGGTGTCTGTGGTGAGCCCTGGGAAAGATCTGCAGGAAAAGGCTTTTTGCTTTTAAGGAAAGTCTCTGGTTTGAGCGGAAAAGACTTGTTAGTGGAAAGGATAAATATTACAGGTTGTCTTAAAGGGAAAGCAACTCATATAAATCAATATAATGAAATGTTAAAATTTGTCCTTTTCGATATACTTGCAGAAATGTGAAAAGAAGCTCCCTGAAGAAGACCGCAATCATTTTTTCCAAGGTTGAAATGCATTGGAGTATTGTGTATATCATATGGTCATATGAATTAAATGTTATGGAAATCTATTTGAATATAGTATAATCACTTTTTAAAAGGAATTGTAAATTATGTATGCACCTTCCTCTACCCGAAACTGTTCCGCACTTTATATACCAGAGCTCTTATTTTAAACATATTTTGCACCCAATGATGTTTAACTTCTGTTTTGGATAATAAAATCAAGGCATTTTTACAAATTATTTTGTTTCTCATTGCTGCTAAAAAAAAACCACAGGGAATTTACCTGCCTCTCCAATTAGAGTGTATAAATCAACCTGTTGGATACTGTGAGGCTTACGACTAAGCTGAATGTGGTGTTCATAGTGTGATGGCCCTTGCCGGGGCCCTGTTGTGCAGGTGTGGGAGTAACGAATGTAACAAAATAGAAGCGACAGTTTACAATCAGTGATGCCTGAGCAGAGTGATGTCAGATAATGACTGGCAATGACTTTTTAAACAAAACTACAAACGCTTCCGAATGTGGTACACTGACACGACCGAGATTCGCATCGGCCCATCAGAAAGTGTTAGGGTGCCACCCACCCTCCTCCAAAACCGAACACATACCAACCACACAGTCCACAAGGCTAATGAAAATGCAGACAAGGCACCAAGTGAGTCTAATTACTACCTCAATCCACAGAACCCCTGCAATCAATACATGCTCAGCTCCAAAGAGATGAGGCAGCAACCCCATTGACTGTGAATCCTACAACCAGCGAAGCCTGTTCTGAGTGATGTTGGACAATGACTGACAGCAGCTCAAAAGACTTGGAGCTATGAACGAATCGTATGTGTGTAGATGGGATGACAAACAAGGCAGAGGGAACCTACGAATGTACTAGGCCTGTGCCGAAGGATGTGGGGACACGATCGTCAAAAACTCGGAGACAGCAAACTATGAAAGGGATGCAGGATAGAAAACATAACGAATTGCAACATTGCCTATGATACGAAAAAGGTTTGAATCCTACCTGCAACAGCGAACGAGAACCGCAGACGAAGACCATGAATGGAGACGCCACAACACTGCTAATTGAACGCGCAGACTCATAAACCATGAAGTGAACTGGGAAGAGCTGGTGTTTCATCAGATTAGGCAACCCATCAGATTTTGTAACAGAAGTTACGTTCTGTCTCTGCCATCTTGCTACACACCGCACTCACCCACAGTAAGCATACAGAGAGAAAGTGACAAGCGGACATCTTGTTACATCCACTGGAGTTTTGCATTTCACACTTATTTTTAACAGCAAACACAGCTTTTATAGTGAAATTCAGTACTTTTAAATTCGTAAGACTGTTTTGATGTTGATTTTTCAAAACAGCAGTGTTATGTCATATTAGCAAACCTGTGAGATCAGGCGGCTCGCCGCTGCTTTTAAAAGTCAACATCTAAACAGTCAGACGGATTTTTAAATACTGTATTTCACTATATAAGCTAGGTTTACTGTTAAAAATAAGTGTGAAATGCATTACTCCGGTGAGTGTAACAAGATGTCCGCTTGCCATCTTCTCACTGTATCCTTACTGTGGATGAGCGTGGAGTGTAGCAAGATGGCTGTGACGGAACGTCTCTTCCATTACAAAATCTGATGAAACACTGGCCTAGTGACATGACTTACCTACAAGGAATACAGGTCAGTGGTCTGCTTAAATACCTCCTGGTCTCCTCCCTTAAATTCACCATACTGGCCTATATATACATATTTTATAAATACCTTTCTTCCTTTTTTATAAGTGATCACATTCCCTCTGTTCTCAGCTGAATAAGAGCAAAAAAGCATAGCCAGCCAGGGGAGGATAAGCAGTAGTACACTAATTACACTAATCTTCACAGTGAATGGTTGTGTGTGTGTGTGTGTGTGTGTGTGTGTGTGTGTGTGTGTGTGTGGCGGGGGGTCATGTGAGGACAAGTTTGATAATTGGAGGAGAGAATACTAAATATGAAAGTTTTTAAAATGTAAGGACCAAGTTATATCATGGGTCAGTCTCGAAGACCAGTTGCTATAGCAGTAGAGAGGCTTCCACTGACCAGTGGGATAGATACATAAGCAGATCACCCTGACAGATGACACGGGCTCACCCTAGGCTCAGGGTGTAAGCACTAACCAGTAATGACCAGAGCTCCTGATGGTGGAGATGGATTTTGTTGCAGGTCATGGTCCTCTGGATCACCCCACCAAGAGGAGAGCAAGCAATGGTCCAGGAGCAGATATAGCAGGTAGGAACCAAGCAAAAGCATAGTCAGTAAAGAAGCTGCTGCCAATATTGAAAGCAGCAAGATATTGGCTGGAGAGAGCACAAACAGGAAGTTCAGAGACATGGCTTAAATCAGGAAGTTCATGGGAGAAGCAAAGAGTTTGATGTTCATCAGGAACAAGAGTCAAGGCAAGATTGTCAAAGGAATCAGACAGGGAGCGGTCCAGCATCTCAGGTGGCACAGCGAGAAGTGCTACAGCCAGACACTGCAGAGGTATAGATCTGGACCCTGACTTTTGTCAGAAAATAAAGTCCTGTGAGATCACTTCACGCTGGCTCTGCACATGCTCTGCTGCCCTCTATTTTTTGGCACTGCGCTAAAAATGTAGAGGCTGATCTGCTGATAGCCTAAAAATATACTGCTGCTCAGGGGGTCTGGGCTTCCACAAAATGGCAGCCTCCAACAAGAAGGAACAAGAACAATGCTAGAGGCAATTTACAGCACATGGTCATTTTGGTAGCATACTTTTTAATATGGAATGAATATTCCTTGCTAAAGAGCATTATTTTTTTATCAGGTAGTTATGGGTAAATTTTAAAAACATATTTCACTATGAAAAAAAAGCATTACAAAACCTTTACATTCTGTCTTCAGTCTGACCATTCATAAAAGTGCGGTCTTTGTAGCAACTAGATAAATTGTCCCAGCACAAAGGAACCAATAGGCTACAATTTAGAAGTTAGCTTATAAATGCAAGCTTTCAATTGCAAGTGATGATGGTACTTGTTATAAGATAGCAAGTAGTAATATACTGATATTTGTCTGTTTTTATATTTTATAACTCAATAAAAATAGCTAAAATCAGCTTTATATGTATACTTACCTTTACAGGTTCACTTTTCCCTACAATAAAAAATAAATATATATATTAATATGAAATAAAAATATCTGTAAGTATTGAGCTAAGGCAAAAAAAATTTAATACTGAAGTTAAGCATGATAACTCTAAAACAGACAGTATTATTCATCACATTATATATCTCTTTTATGTCTTTGTCCATTTTAACCACTTCAGTACTGGGCACTTTCACCCCAGGCCAATTTCAGCTTTCAGCGCTGTAGCACTCTGAATGACAATTGAGTGGCCATGCAACACTATACCAATATGAAATGTTATCTTTTTTTTCACACAAATCTAGCTTTTTTCTGGTGATATTTAATCACCACAGGCTTTTTTATTTTTTTTTAAATAAATTAAAGACCAAAATTTTAGAAAAAAACACTTTTTTCTTTGTTTCAATTACAACATTTTGCAAATAAATAATCTTTCTTAATACATTTAGGCCAAACTGTATTCTGCTACATTTCTTTGATGAACATAATCCAAGTCAGGGTTTATTATTTAGTCTGTAGGAGTTTATATAGCCTACAACTATGGTATTTATATCTGAAAATTGATTGTTCCTAATGTACTGATGGCCTCTCTCATTTCTTGAGGCTCAAAATGCCAGAACAGTACAAATGTTACACCCAAATTACCCTTTTTGAGAAGCTAGACAGTACAGGGTATTTAGTAAGAGGCATGGTGAGTTTTTTGAAGTTGTAATTTTTTGGCACAATTTTTGGGAAAATTAAGGAAAAAAAATAAAAATTTACTTTTTTTACATACTGTCACCAGTGCAGTACAGTGTCATCATATAACTGGTGTGGTGGTGGTGATCAGGGACACTGACTGGTGACGGTATGTAAAAAAAAAATGTTAATAGTTTTTAAGCGTACACAGAGCCAGGCACACAGCATTTTCAGCAGTGTCTCTCTGGCTCAGTAAGCAGCCTAGGGGTTTGTTTGTTTGCTTTTTTGTTTTTTCTAAAGTGGTTCTAAAGCTTTGTTTTGAATTAAAATGACAAACATGTTACAGTATACTTACCCGCCCCCACTCCTCTTTTCCTGGATTTGATTGACAGCAATGGCTTCCACTGCTAGCAATCTGTCCAATGAGGAGAGAAACAGCTGTTGGAGCCGCTGAACTCATGCACATCACTGGATTGGGCTCAGGTAAGAAAAAGGTGGGGTCTGGGGGGGCAGTTGCGCATAGAAGATTTTTCACCTTAATACATTGAATGCATTAAGGTGAAAAACCTTAGGGCTTTAGAACCACTTTAAGGAATGATAAACTTGGATGGGAGTAGGGAGCATGGGATACCACAGAACTGAAGAAGTTGAACAGGTCGAGGACTACTAACTTCCTGACTGCACTTGTCTACTTATTTACAAAAAGGCTTTTACTCCTTTAGTTGCACCTGTGCAGAACCTGAGGGTATTGCATCCCTGCTTTGCTGTACTGCCACACTTCAGGCTCTAATTTTCTCAAAAGTCCCACAAAATCTCTATGCTGCCTGTGATCTGTCTTCTTCCCAAAGTCTAAAGCACTGCTCAGTCACTCTTGCAGCACTGGGGTATTGTACTCACTCAGCCACAGGATCATCTGTTGCCTCCTTCTGATATCCACGAGGATCTTTCCCTGTGAGGGAGAGGAAGACTTGCTTAACCTCTCGGACAACTTGGGCTCTGTCCCACAGCTTCCTTCCCATGAGCTCTCTCCTAATGCCTGGATCCTTGGGATGTTCTTTCTTCAGGTTCCCCCCAGCTAAGCCTAACTGGGACCCTCAATGCCTTCTGCAGGATCCTTTCCTGGCTTCGATCCAGGAGGCCAAGGCTCCTCAACAGGGGTCCACTCTTTGCAGGACCCTGGAATTCTGCCTTACGCCAGCATATTGCAATCTTCCCCTTGCAACTCAGGCTCAAACTATTTATGGACTTATCCCTCATCTTCTAAAGCCCCCACCCCCACCCCTTTCCCAGTGAAAATCTAAGCAGCCCTAGCCAATCCTGATTAACCTGATTAGAGTGGAGCCAAACTAAATCTACCTAAACCTAGGAGGGTGTTACACTGCTATAGGGTAGGAGGTCCCTGTTTCCTAATTAAGCTCCTGTACTGTTACCCTGCCACACAGGCTTCCACTAAAAACTACAAGTGTCCAAATGGCCTGTTTCAACACATATTACATTGGCATGGTCCACTATTGCAATTTAATTTTTTTGCACTCTAAGGGCTCATTCTCACAACCAGATCTGAATTGTATTGCTCAACAGTCAAAATCCAAGGCCAAACAAAGCACCATTGATTTCAAGCCAGCTCATATCAATGTTCTGTATTGGTGTGTGCTGGAAAAAATTGTGATAGGTTGCATTTATTTGCAGCATGTTGCTATTCGTAGCAGGACACTTTGGAAGGACAGGAGTTTAGACAGAATAGCAGAGCTAATAGGACTTGATCTTTCAATGTTCATGGCAAGTCAGCACTCTTGAGGTAAAGATTGGCATAGTTAAATAGAGTAAGGGTAGGTATGTTAGCTGGGTCATAAGATGGACACCCTCCTTCTTGAGTATCATAGCTTTCTTGGGTCCTGATGTGATCCTCACAGTTTATGTATACTTTATGTATATTAGTTATTTATTGAAAGTTACATGACTTTCTAATACTTGGTATTTGGTTTTAGTTGTGTCCCTGAGAACTATCCTATATTGATATTGTATTGATATGGATATGTCCCTATATTTTTTCTAGTCCTGGTAAAGGGGGTGTGGTTTTGGACATGCAATAGCTACTCTTTGAACTGTCCCCCTGACCTTCATTGGACTAAAGTTGTATCTGGACCTTTTAGCAGTTGTGTGGTGCTTCAATTTACAATTTTGTTATACTACACTACAAGGCAATAGAATCATGGAGATTCTTTGAGGCATAGAGGCCACCTGCCCAGGAACCAGATCACTTATATTAACATCAACACCTTAAGGTAAGATAACAATACTAATAAGAAAAAAATATGGAAACCTTGCGCTAAAGATAGAAATGTGCAAATATTAATTGGAGCTACCCCCCTGAAAGGGCAATGTGCTAACTTTAGTGATGTGTGGTAGGGTTCTGAACCACGCGAAAATTGCGGACTAGAATCAATGAACATATAGTCAATATAAAAAATAGGTTTATTAAACATAGTGTGTCAAACAGTTTCACAACAAAGATTCAACATTACCTAAATTCTATGGAATAGACAAAAGCAAAAAACACTGGAGAGGGACCCATTTAAAAAAGAGTTGTATCACAGAATGAAACCAAATAGTTTTATAAATTAGACACTTTGCCACTTATAGGTACGAATATGTTTTACAATCAATTCTAGCTGGTTCAGTATGTGTTGTATAACATAAGTAGTGTTTTCTGCATGTCTGGTTTCACGGATTCTGGGTTTGTAATCACACACACGGGGAACATGTCTTTTCCATTGAGAGACGAGGTAGGCAGAGGTTGGCATGATCCGCCAATCATGTCACACTCTGGAGGTATTTAACCTAATCTGTCTAGTGACCGAGACGTTTTCTGATGACGTTATAAAACGAAGCGTACGTCGAGGTGCATCCCGGTTACGTCACATCTGGTCATTGACTTCCGGTTTACAATCACCAGTGGAACGCATGGCAGACACTAAGCGGAGGCTGGGCGGCTGCGGATCATACACCTGGTGTTATAAGCTATTATCCCCAAGGCACCTAAAAATGTGAGCAGCCATTTGGTTTTTGGTTTTTATGTTACTAATTTTTATTAAACTGTATCACACTATGGTCCCGTTTTATGTTTATCCTTAATGGTCTACCTGTGGTGGAGAGGAGAATCCTATTGCAAATATAATCAAGCTACAGCTCCATTGGTTTATCATAAAGTTCACTTATATAAACTGCCTGCAGTGACCTTCTTTTTCATGTCCATTTGGTGAGTAAGCATTGTAGTCACACTCATCAGGTGATATTCATAAAGATTAGCCTTGGTGACGGTATATGGATAAGAATCATCACACTAAGAATATATATAGACTTTGGATTGTTTTGACTATTTTGAGCTTATCACCAATTTTATTAATTGTTTCGTTTGTATTAATTATTTAAAGTATTCATTTAATACATCAATTTGCACTGTGCACTTTGTTATGTTTGTATAACCACAAATGTATAATAATAATTTATAGGCTTTTTACATAGCATTTTTCATTAGCGCACCCTACCACACATAACTTCAACAATACTAATAAGATAGCCTTTTGGGTCCAGCAATATCTTTCTATTTTCTCTGTACATTAGATGGTTGGCAGGCTGCCAAGACTTGGTTGTAATAGGAAAAAAATAAAAATTCTGTTCAGACTAATGCAATCTGGTAACTTGTATGCATGTCGGTGCTATAAGTTGTCATTCATTCTGAAAGGAATGGCATCCCAATGCACCTTCCCAGCATACTTGGTGTTGCGTTGCTGTTGCGGTGTGCTGCCGAAAATGTCACATGCACAATATTTGGTCCATTGTAGAACATTAGCCAGTCTATTCAAATTAGTCAGCTGCTTTGACACAACCCACATTAACAGGAAATAAAATGCATTCAGAAAAAGCAAATACTTTAGTGTACATAGTATGGGCACAGATTCACTAAGGAACAGAAAGAGACCAATAATCAAACAGATTAGCTGGTGGGTTAGATGCATATGTATACATACACTGCAAAAAGAGGAGTTCCATCTTAAAATTAAAGGCACCATTCAGGTGAAGAATACAAACTTTATGAAAAAAAAACCCTTTAAGACAAAGGCATAACGAGCAAGTATGCTTAAGTTAATACTTAAATCTAAGTCCCTTTAGTGGCCAGAGCCGAGATGATGTCACTCCCACGCATGCACATGGGAGCTGCCGTTCACGGTGCAGGGCTCGAAAGGAACTGCATGTAATGTAAATATCTCCTACATGTTTATGACATATTTACACTACCGATAGGTAAGCCTTATTATAGGCTTACCTATAGGTAAATATATGCAGAGGAAGTTTTAACTAAGTCAGAGATTGAACTGTCACATATTCATAACTTGTTTTACTTCATCAAGGCTGTATTACCAAGGAAGCACAAGCCTTGTAACACCATTGTAATGCCCAGTTCAAATGGATGCCAGTATACATATAGTAAAAAACTAAGAAAAGGGGATATAATAACCACATATATAACTCATAGGTTTTAATGTGCACAAATATGAATCCAGCCTCAAACTTGATAACAAAAAGTCAGCGGGTTTGATTTACTAAAGGCAAATTGACTGTGCACTCTGCGAGGGCAGCTAAGTAAATGAGGTAAAGCTTCACTTTGCAAATAATACCCAATGACATGCAAGGAAAACAAACAGCATTTTTGCTTGTACATGATTGGATGATGGAAGTCAGCAGAGCTTTCCCTCATTTACTAAGTTCTGGAGTAAATTCCCTTGAAAAGTGCACAACCTTTTTTCATTTAGTAAATCAGCCGTAATGTCATCATTCACAATTTTTCCCGTTATCATTCTTAAAGCTATCTGGTAAGTAAGAAAATGGTAAAAGACATTTACCATGCTTATTACTATTTGGTTGTTGCCCTTTTTTCTCCACCTTTCTTTGTTGCATAATAATAATTACTTTTGTCCTTGAGCATATCAAGACAAAAAGACTACGGGGGTTATTTACGAAAGGCAAATTCATTTTGCACTACAAGTGCAAACTACAAGTGCAAAGTGCACTTGGAAGTGCAGACGCTGTAAATCTAAGGGGTAGATCTGAAATGAGTGGAAGCTCTGCCGATTTTCTCTTCCAATCATGTGCAAGCTAAAATGCTGTTTTTTATTTTCCTTGCATGTCCCTCTCAGATCCACAGCAACTGCACTTCCAAGTGCACTTCCAGTGTAATTTCAAGTGCACTTTGCACTTGCAGTTTGCACTTGTAATGCAAAATGAATTTGCCTTTTGTAAATAACCCCCAATATGTATCAATAATCAACTAACTTCAGACACGTAACACAGTCTTTGTACTGACCTGAGACAATACTAGATGTTCCTGTGTTTGGTTGTAATACCATTTTGGGCTTTTTTGTTCTGTCGATGCTTGGAGCAAATGCTATAACAAATTGCACAGTTAAAACACACATTAGTTTTGTTGACCTATTACTGTGACCTTTAAAGTAAGAAAGAAAAAACTGTGATATGCCAAATATAACAAACAAAAAGTTATTTCAGGTAACAAGTCAAATCAGTGCACTGGTTCAAGATTAGCTCCACCAAATTACATTGTTAGTGCTTTTAAAACCTTGTTCATAATGAACATATAATCTTCCTAATTTTCTACTGTACAGCTTTATAGCTCCATCTCACAAAGCAAGTATATTAACTGTATTTTTAGTTTACCTATAAAGTAAGTGCATTAGGAACATATTAGCTTTTTTTTTTAAGTGCATCAGTGAGTCACTTTGTGAGAGGGTGCTCTGGATCTCAGTGGTCGCTGACGCTCCCTAAGAGAATGACTGTTGCTGATTGTAGCACAATAGCTGTAAATGTGCAGACAGCATGTGGGACCACCACTAAAATCTGGACTGTTGCTCTCCCCAAGTGGGACAGGCTGCTAGTTATAGGACCGGAACACTATTTCTATAAAAATGAATGCTTTATTTTTATGTAGCCTTACTTCATATGAAAGAAAAATATAGAACTACACTTGGGCATTAATAAAAACACTGCAATAATACCTCAAATATAGGCTTAAAGTGGTTGTAAACCCTTACAAACCACTTTGACCTACAGGTAAGCCTAGATTAACGCTTACCTGTAGGTCCAAGAAATATCTCCTAAACCTATACGGTTTAGGAGATATTTACCTGAAGACAGCCACCACTGTCTAGGGTGCATGCACCGTAGACAGCGGCGCTCAGGCGCACCGGGTAAGCCGCAGATCGCGGCGATATGCCACGAGTGTCGGCTCCCGTGCGCATGCGCGGGAGTGATGTCATCACTGCTCCGGTGAATCACAGCGCCGGAGCAGTGAGACCTACCAAGAAGATGGACGCTCTGAACTACAGGGGACAGCGGTGACTTCGCTGGCTCCTGTGTCAGGTAAGTGACACATAATGGACTACTATGCGATGCATAGTAGTCCATTATGCTTTGCCTTTACAGGGAATGAAGGAGGAAGTAAACTCATCCAGGTTTACTCCCTCTTTAATGAAAACACAATCCTTTATTTTATAGATACGCACCTTAAAAAATAACAGAAAATGCAGGATAAAATATTATTTAACTATATCCTATGACAAGAGATGCCTAGCTGTTAATGTTGAACTTCACCATCACTGCAGCCAGCACTTTCATTGATTCAAACCCTCTCACGTGTGCTTCCTCTCCCCTGATGCAGTAGCTGTGAGTTTAGCCTTTGACAGCTGGCTCCTATAATGGTGAAGGTGAACAGTAACAGCTAGGCATCACTTAACAATGTCCTTAGCAACATCCTGGGAGTGTTCTAGTCAGGCTTCATGAGGTACATACTGTAAATGGCCTATGTGACGGACCCCGGTACTCAAGAAGAGTGTGGCCATCGTATAAGCTGCCCTTGCCCAGTACCAGCACTATCCAAGATTCCTTAGCCCACCCAGTCTCTAACCATAACTCAGCCTAGGGTGGTATATTCAGTAACATGAGCCACAGGCATATTCAAACTTTCAACAAAGATATAATACAGACAGAGATATAATTAGCAATAACAATGTGGGAGACATGCTTAGCAGAAAAACACATAACAAATCCCACCCCACTTCAAACTATCTGCAACGGTATATGAAACACACTCCTACAATATTCCAGCAGTCTGAACAGGTGAAATGAATTAATCTTAATATATTTCTTGAGGGATATTGTTGATAAATATTACTGTCCCAAGTGAAGAAGCCTTTCCAACTTTAAATTCAAACCACACATATAAAACCCGGGATAACAGGGATGAACTGAAATTATGAGTCTGGTGTGGTTGTACAGTGAGCCTGGTTAGGGCAGACCAGACTGGGCTTATCAGTCACCCTGTGCCCTTAATAGACACAGGGTCACTTACACATAAGTGGGGCCTAGGGAGCTGAGCAAGAAGTTTCCCAACCTCTCCAAGGTAAGCTGGGTTCCACGTGCCCCGCGCCCAAAGTAACTCAAATAAATCAAATAAACAGATAAAACATAGACGGTGTTGTAAACACATATGCATATAGGAAAATGGTTGTGGAGCATGATTTTTTTCTGGTGCCAACTTGGTCCAGCATCACAGTTTTTTCCTTCACCTATCTGTTTTAAATCACAGAGCACAGAGGAGAATTATCTGTGAAGAGTGTGGCTCTTGTGTACATGGACATTTATTTTCCTATAAGCATATGTGTTTACAACAGGGTCTATGTTTTATCTGTCTATTTCATTCATTTGTAATTTATATATATTCAGCCATCCATACTCATTATTTGTGACCAGTGGTGGGTCCATCCATTATGATGTTCCCTTGATCATTGGATATATGGTTTTATATTAAGTGCTGCACATTTTTTTTTAGAACAGAATCCAAGTTGCATGAGGTCCACTGTGAAGTTTCTACAGTCCGTGATGATTTGGGGAGCCATGTCACCTGCTGGTGTTGGTCCACTGTGTTTTATCAAGTCCAAAGTCAGCGCAGATCTCTAGCAGGAAATTCTAGAGCACTTAATGCTTCCCTCTGCTGACCATTTGTATAGAGATGCTGATTTGTCACCTGCCCACACTGCCATAAGTACCAATACCTGGTTTAATGATCATGGTATCACTGTACTTGATTGGCGAGCAAACTCGCCTGACCTAGACCTTCCATAACACCTCAGCAGTGCCACAGGCTGACTGCCTCCATGCCATGCTGCATTGATGTAGTAATTCATGCAAAAGGAGCCCTGACCAAGTATTGAGTGCATACTATACTGTATATGGACATACTTTTCCGTAAGCCAACATTTCTGTAGTAAAAATCCTTTTTTTTTATTGTTCTTATGTAATATTGACATTTTCTGAGATACTAAATGATGGGTTTTCACTAGCTGTAAGCCATAATCATCAAAATTGAAAGAAAGAAATTCTTGAAATATATCACTCTGAGGCCGCGTACACACAGGCGGATTGTCTGTCCAACTTAGTCCTCTGAACCGTGTTTCAGCGGACAATCCGCTTGTGTGTGGGCTTCAGCTGACTTTTTCAGCGGACTGTCTGACGAACAAAGTCTTAGGCCGCGTACACACGGGCGGACTGTTCGCCCAACTTTGTCCGCTGAACAGTGTTTGGGCGGACAGTCCGCTCGTGTGTGGGCTTTCAGCGGACAGTTTCAGCGGACAGTTGGACGGACAAGGTTTTTCGGAATTTCCAAAAAACTGTCCGCTGAAACCTTGTTTCAGCGAACAGCCCGCTCGTGTGTAGGCTTGTTCGTCAAACAAAGTTGCGCGCATGCTCAGAAAGGATTTTCACGCCGAAAGCTATAATGCAGTGTATAGGACGTCGTATTTTTCGTCCCGTCGTACGTGCCGTTCACGTCATCGCGCAAAGGGCGCGTACACACGCGCGGACTGTTCGCCCAACTTTGTCCGTCCAACAGTTTCGGCAAACAGTCCGCTCAAACTTAGCATGGACGGACATGGTCACACACGACGGACGAACAGTTTGCTGAAACCGTGCGCGATGACGTGAACGGCACGTACGACGGGACGAAAAATACGACGTCCTATACACTGCATTATAACTTTCGGCGTGAAAATCCTTTCTGAGCATGCGCGCAACTTTGTTTGACGAACAAGCCTACACACGAGCGGACTGTTCGCTGAAACAAGGTTTCAGCGGACAGTTTTTCGGAAATTCCGAAAAACCTTGTCCGTCAAACTGTCCGCTGAAACTGTCCGCTGAAAGCCCACACACGAGCGGACTGTCCGCCCAAACACTGTTCAGCGGACAAAGTTGGGCGAACAGTCCGCCCGTGTGTACGCGGCCTTACGGAATTTCCGTAATTTTGTCCGTTCAAACTTGGTTTTGTCCGTCCAAACTTGGTTTCAGCGGACAGTCCGCTCGTGTGTAGGCAAGTTGGACGGACTAAGTATGGCGCATGCTCAGAAAGGATTTACACGGCCGAAGGTTGCATTGCAGTGTATAGGACGTCGTTTTTCTAGTCCCGTCGTACGTGCTGTACACGTCATCACGCACGCTTTCAGCGGACTGTCTGCTCATCGTGTGTGGTCAAGTCCGTTCATTCAAATTTTGAACGGACTGTCTGTCGGATTGTCTGACGAACTTAGTTGGGCAGACAATCCGCCCGTGTGTACGCGGCCTTAGTGTAACACATCTATAGAAAATATATGAGTTTCACTTTTTGAATTAAATTCTTGAAATAAATTAACTTTTTGATGATATTCAAATTTTATGAGATGCACCTGTATACACTGTGATTTTAGTAATAAACTTATCTTTAATAATGGTCTTCCATTCAGGTATTGCTGGCTGTTGCTGTCCCAGGCAGAGTGCATTTGGTATTACTCCGCCTGTGACAGGAGTTGGTGCTATGAAGGAAACATCGGCTTATGTGGCTCTGCTCTGCAACCACTTGCTTCCTCTACCGCCAGCTTCATTCACAACACTGATGCTCTGGGATGGTGAGTCGGCATCCCATGATCTGGGCTTGCCACATGAGAGGGCTCCGTGGGCCACTGGTTGGGCAACCGTGCCTTAAAGTGTTATTAAAGGCTTTTTATTTTTAAATAGCAAACAGGTTTCCTCACCTGCACTGTGCAGTGGCTTTGCACAGAGCAGCTCCTCCCTCCTGCCGAGTGCCCCCAGAGCAAGCAGCTCGCAATGGGGGCACCCAAGCAGGTTTGTTTCCAAGCCGCAACTCTGCGTGTCCATCCACACTCGGAGCCATGGCTCGGGTCTGTCCTCTTCTCTCCTCATTGGCTCCCTGGCTGTGATTGACAGCAGCGGGAGCCAATGGCTCAGCCAATGAGGAGGGAGAGTCCCAGGGAGCCAAGGCTCTCATGCACATCACTAAATCGCGATGGAGCACAACTATGTATTAGGGGGGCTAGGAGGATGTTGCACTGAGAAGGTTTTTTTACCTTCATATAGTTACATAGTTAGTCAGGTTGAAAAAAGGCACAAGTCCATCTAGTTCAACCTAAAAAAAAAATAATATTAATAATATCATACAATTCCAGAGGAAAGGAAAAAAAAAACAGCAGAGCATGATACAATTTGCTAAAGCAGGGGAAAAAATTCCTTTTGGATCCCCCGAGAGGCAATCGGATTTTCCCCAGATCAACTTATACCTATAAATGTTAGTACCCAGTTATATTATGTACACTTAGGAAATAATCCAGGCAGTGGCGGAACTACCGCCATAGCAACACATGCGGGCGCTATGGGGCCCGCAGTCAAGTGGGGCCCGGTGAGGACAGGCGCCGCGGCTCCACGGGAGATAGCCGGCGGCTCCGCGGGAGGTCCGCGGGTAGTCCGCGGCTCCGCGGGTAGTCTGCGGCTCCGCGGGTGGTCCGCGGGCGGCTCCGCGGGTAGTCCGCGGCTCCGCGGGTGGTCCGCGGGCGGCTCTGCGGCTCCGCGGGTGGTCCGCGGGCGGCTTCGCGGGCGAGAGTGGGCGGTCCGCGGGTGGTCCACAGGCGGCTCAGTGAGTGAGAGCGGGCGGTCAGAGGATCCGTGGGAGGCGGATGAGAGTGGCCAGTTCGCTGGTGAGAGAGTGGGCTGGCCAATCAGGGAGCTGACAGGCGGGGAGCATAGAGATGACATCATCTCTGGCCACCCTGCATCCCTGCAGTGCAGTTCCCCCCTCACTGTGCAGGCAGCCAGGAAGCAGAGAGCTGACATTATTATCTCTCTGCTGACTGACTGATAATCTGCTGCCTGACTCTGTGACACAGCAGGAAAGTGGCAGAGCAAGTGACAATCCATAATGTGTGGCAGGCGACGTGGCAAGTGACAATCCGTAACGTGTGGCAGGTGACGTGACAAGTGAAAATCCATGACGTGGCAAATGACAATCCATAATGTGTGGCAGGCGACGTGGCAAGTGACAACCCGGGACGTGGCAAGTGACAATCCATAACGTGTGGCAGGTGACATGGCAAGTGACAACCTGGATGTGGCAAGTGACAATCCGTAATGTGTGGCAGGTGACGTGGCAAGTGACAACTCGGGGCGTGGCAAGTGACAATCCATAACGTGTGGCAGGTGACATGGCAAGTGACAACCTGGATGTGGCAAGTGACAATCCATAACATGTGGCAGGTGACGTGGCAAGTGAAAATCCGTGACGTGACAAGTGTCAATCCGTAATGTGTGGCAGGTGACGTGGCAAGTGACAACCCGGGACGTGCAAGTGACAATCCATAATGTATGGCAAGTGACAATCTAGGATGTGGCAAGTGACAATCTGTAATGACGTGGCAAGTGACAATCCGTAATGTGTGGCAGGTGACGTGGCAAGTGACAACCTGGATGTGGCAAGTGACAATCCGTAACATGTGGCAGGGGACGTAGCAAGTGAAAATCCGTGACGTGGCAAGTGACATTCCGTAATGTGTGGCAGGTGATGTGGCAAGTGACAATCCGTAATGTGTGGCAGGTGACGTGGCAAGTGACAACCCGGGACGTGGCAAGTGACAATCTAGGACGTGGCAAGTGACAATCCGTAATGTGTGGCAGGTAACGTGGCAAGTGACAATCCGGGATGTGGCAAGTGGACAATCCACAACATGTGGCAGGTGACATTCTGCAACGTGTGACAAGTGACAATCTGCATCTGGTGGCAGGCGATGTGGCAAGTGGACAATCCGCAACATGTAGCAGGTGATGTGACAAGTGACAATCCTTAATGTGTGGCAAGTGACAATCCAGGACGTGGCAAGTGACAATCCATAATGTGTGGCAAGTGATGTGGCAAGTGACAATCCAGGACGTGGCAAGTGACAATCCATAATGTTTAGCAAGTGACGTGGCAAGTGACAATCCAGGACGTGGCAAGTGACAATCCATAATGTGTGGCATAATGTGTGACTTATCTATCTTGGCAAGTGACAATCTGGGATGTGGCAAGTGGACAATCTGCAACATGTGGTAGGTGACATTCCGCAACCTGTGACAAGTTACAATCTGCATCTGGTGGCAGGCGATGATGGCAAGTGACACGTTCAGGGATCCCACTGATTTTGCATTATGGTGAGTTGAACTATTTCATTTTATATAACAGAACAGAAATTGGTTAGAAGGCCTGGAGGTCTGCAATGTGTTCCCTTCAGGGGCTGCATACAGTATACTGCATACTTTGTTGTTCAAAATTAATATAAGCTGTTGCCTGGGTACTGTGCCACATGGGTGTGGTAGTCTGTTGTTCAATGGCATTAGTTAATTTTTTATTTTTTTTGGTGGGGGGGGGGGGGCCCATGCAACATTTTGCTATGGGGCCCTGTGATTTCTAGTTACGCCCCTGAATCCAGGCCTTTCTTAAAGCAATCTACTGAGCTGGCCAGAACTACCTATGCAGAGAGTCTATTCCACATTTTCACAGCTCTTACTGTGAAGAACATTTCCGTATTTGGAGATTAAATCTCTTTTCCTCTAGACGTAAAGAGTGCCGCCTTGTCCTCTTTGTTGACTGTAAAGTGAATAACTCAGCAGCAAGTTCACTATATGGACCTCTTATATATTTGTACATGTTGATCATACCCCCCCTTTAATCTCCTCTTATCAAGAGAGAATAAATTCAGTTCCTCTAATCTTTCCTCATAGCTGAGCTTCTCCATGCCTCTCATCAGTTTGGTTGCCCTTCTCTGCACTTTCTCCAGTTCCCCAATATCCTTTTTGAGAACTGGTGCCCAAAACTGAACTGCATATTCCAGATGAGGTCTTACTAATGAGTTGAACAGGGACAAAATTATATCTCTCTCTCTGGAGTCCATACCTCTCTTAATACAGGAAAGGACTTTGCTCGCTTTGGAAATCCCAGCTTGTCATTGCATGCTATTATTGAGCTTATGATCTACCAAAACCCCCAGATCCTTCTCCACTATGGATCCCCCCAGTTGTACTCCCCCTAAAATGTATGATGCATGCATATTCTTAGCCCCCATGTGCATAACTTTACATTTCTCGACATTAAACCTAATCTGCCACATAGTCGCCCAATTAGACAGAGCATTGAGGTTGGCTTGTAAATTGGAGACATCCTGTAAGGACATTATTCCACTGCATAGCTTGGTGTCATCTGCAAAGATGGAAATGTTACTTTTGATCCCAGACCCAATATCATTTATAAAGATATTAAAAAGTAAGGGTCCCAGCACTGAACCTTGGGGTACACCACTGATAACCTTAGACCATTCAGAGTAAGAATCATTAACCACTGCTCTCTGAATTCTGTCTTGTAGCCAGTTTTTACAAACTGATATTTCCAAACCTGTAGACTTTACCTTACACATGAACCGTGTGTGCGGAACTGTATTGAAAGCTTTTGCAAAATCCAAGTATATCACGTCCACCGCCACCCCTCTGTCCAAGAATTTACTTACCTCCTCATAAAAAGAAATCAGGTTTGTCTGACAACTTCTGTCTTTCATGAACCCATGCTGTCTGTTGCTTAAAATATATTTTTTTCCTGCAAGAACTCGTCTATGTGGTCTTTTTTTAATCTCTCCAGTATCTTCCCAACTATAGAAGTTAAACTAACAGGTCTATAGTTATTTGGTAAAGACTTTGTTCCCTTTTTAAATATAGGCACCACATTGGCCCTGCTCCAATCCAGTGGTACTATTCCTGTCATTAATGAGTCCCTAAAAATTAGATGGCAATGGCTTTGAAATGACAGAGCTCAATTCTTTTAGGATCCGTAGGTGGATGTCATCAGGTCCAGGTTTATCCACCTTTACTGTCCAAGTATTTCTGGACCAAAATACATAAAATTCATGAAGGTAAAAAAACCTTGTGCCTTTAGAAACACTTTAACACTATACCCTGGGTAACCTTAAAAATACATTTAGGGGGGGCGTGACCGGAAGTCGAGGCGAATGGACGCTTAAGCCATTCGCTCTCCCACCAGCTCAGCTCCACCGGCACCTTGAGGGACAATCCACCGCCATCCGATGGGCAGATCGAGGGCTACCCGCTCTGCCTCCTCCAGGGGACCCTCCGCGGCCCCTCCGGGACCTGTGACGGGCCTGCGGGCCTTTTTTTCCCCGACGGATCTCCCGGCCGGCGGGCCTCCCAAGATGGCGCCGGCCGCGGCCGCGGAGACGTCCCGGGCCTCATCCCCGGCATCCAGCCAGCAGAACGGCCGCTCCACGGGCCCTGGCGAGGCCGGGACGCCACCCGGTTCCGGCGCTGCCGATCGGACTTCTGGAGGGGTGAGTGAATACCAGCTCCCGGCCCCGCCTCGAGCCGCCGGACTAGGCCTGAAGCCTGCCGATCAAGCCCGGGGACCCGGTCGCCTCCATCCAAGGCCCAGAGGCTGGCCTCGCCATGGGCTCTCAGCCCACATCGTCACCGCAGTGGCTCCCCGATCCCCACTGATTGTGCCGCGGGACGGAGGGAGGAGGAACGGAGCCGTCCAACCCCCCCGGCCCCTGTACCTGCCTGGGAGGGGGTGTGGGATCTTCACGCCGAACCTGCTCCACCTATACGGGCGAGTGGGTCCGGGAGTTTCGGACCTGCCCCGCCACCTCACCTGCAACCAGCCGGGGGCGACCCGGGAGGCCCATCCCTGCCACCCATGCATCCGCAATGGCAACACTACCTGCAAGCATTTCCTACTAAAGAGGACTTTAAGCAATTGATAGAAGACGTCAAATCTACATGTAGAGCGGAAATACAAATGCTACATTCCGGCCTCAAGCACTTGGCGGACCGGGTGGAGATGGCCGAAGAGGAGATCCAAGAGACCAAAATAGCGATCCACAAGACCCAAACGCAGGAGGCTCCTGAGGGACATGCAACGCCATGTGGAGGACTTGGATAACAGGGGGCGCAGGCATAACATAAGGGTGAGGGGGATACCAGAGGCGGACGGCCCGGAGGATCTACAATTTATCCTGCAGGAAATATTTAATGACCTCCTTGGGGAACCCCCAACCAAGTTCATTGAGATGGACAGAGCGCACCGGGCCTTGCGCCCCAAAAACGCTACCTCGAGCCCCAGGGATGTCATATGCAGACTTACTTCGTTCCACATTAAAGAGGACATAATGAGACAGGCCCGCCTAGCTCGGGTGGTGACCTTTCGGAACACACCAGTCCAACTCTTTCCGGATCTCTCCTGGCTTATGCTACAGAAACGTAGACTTCTCCAGCCGCTTCTCCGCACTTTGCAGGATGCTGCCATCCCTTACCGTTGGGGATTTCCATTCACCCTCACAGCTAAACACCAAGGCAAGCCGGCGTCCTTGCGGTTTCCTGAAGACCTCCACGCCTTCTGTGAAGAATTGGGCGTTCGTCCTCCCCAGCTGCCGGATTGGGATCTAGTGGCTACCCAGCCCACTCCTCCGTCACTGTGGCAGAAGGTCCCCTCCCGACAACGCCCTCGAAACCGGGAAGCACCAAAAAAATCTGCCCGTCAAGGACATGGCTGAAGCATAACGCAGTATCTATTTTTTTCATACTTTTTTCTCTTTTTTGATTCCGTTTGCCCAAGTGGCGAAAGGGAATAAGGCCCGTTTTGTTTGTTGGTTGGCCTACGGACCGCTGTCTGGACAGTACGAACCTGCCCGCATGCTCTGCCCCCTGAGTCCCCTTCCCGTCCCTCTGGGTGCCCTCTTATTGACATGTCACATATAGGCTGGCACACGTGGGAGACCCGAGAAAGTGGGTTTCCTTATGTTTTTGTGTCACCCCCTCCCCTCCCGGACGCATTGGCAATGCGTCCGGGACCCTAGGAGATGTCTGGCGATTGGTATCGCGTTTGCATCTCCCCCTAAAATGTATGATGCATGCATATTCTTAGCCCCCATGTGCATAACTTTACATTTCTCGACATTCCGTATCAGGAATCCCGACCCCGGGGGAGGATTCCTGATACTTAAAGGCACATGGAGGTCCCAACCGATCACCCTGTGTACCCTATACGCCCCAAACACTCGTCAACACAGTTTTCTCTCTAAACTCCTGCTGCGACTGTTTAAATCGGTCCACGGCTACCTAGTGGTGGGGGGGTGACTTCAACCTGGCCCATTCAGCTACTGCGGACCGCCTGGCGGCGCTGCCCCGGCCGCCCTCGGCTAAAGCACTTGGAGACTCCAAACTTTTTCGCCAACTGACCCGGCGACATGCTCTCTTCGACGCCTGGCGTGCCCTTCACCCGGTAGATAGGCAGTATACTTATTACTCGGCCCCCCACCAGTTGCACTCCCGTATAGATTACTTTTTCACCAACAATGTTACTTTGCGGTCGGTCCGGAGTGCCCATGTCCTGCCAATTTCATGGTCGGATCACGCACCGATACTTCTAACGCTGGACCTCGGTGCCCCGGTGGTTAGGCCCTATAATTTGAAGCTGAACACTTTCCTCTTGCAACATCTCCCCTCCCAGGCAGAATTAGTCTCGACCTTGAAATACTACTTTGCCGAAAATGCAACCCCGAAAGTCACCCTCCCCACGTTGTAGGAGGCCCATAAAGCAGTCATCCGCGGTAAGTGCAGAGGCCACTAAACTGCGAACGGAAGGGGAGCTCGGGCAATTGGAACGGGACATGCAAGCCTCCCCCTCCTTGCGCACCCTCCGAAAGATAACGAAGCTCCGCATGGCGCTTAGGGATTTGGCGCTTCGCCGGGTGGAAAAGACCCTCTTGAGGATTAGGCAGACGTTTTACGATAGGGGCAACAAAGCGCACTCTCTTTTAGCGAGGAAACTTAGAGATAAAAACCTCCTGTCCACCCTGCACCAGATTAAAACTAAGGCCAATACTGTGGTCTCCCACCCTAGGGAGGTTGTGGACATGTTTGCGAGCTTCTATGAGGAGCTGTACAACAGTCGCGACATCCCTAGTGATCCCTTGCCGGCGGAGCTCTCCCAACGTATGCAACAATACCTGACGGACAGCGGGATCCCCTCCATTCGAGCCCAGGACCTAGCCTCCGTGAATAAGCCCATTACAGAGGAGGAGAGAGAATTAACCATCAAGTCGTTACCGGCTCATAAATCTCCGGGCCCGGATGGCCTGCCCTATGAATATTATAAATCGTTCCTACCCCTATTGCTTCCGTACATGTGCAGATTGTTTAATGCATTCCTGCTGACTACCCCGGTCCCCCCTGATATGCAACGCTCCTTTCTCACTCTGATACCCAAACCGGATAAGGACCCCATCCTCTGTGCCAACTACAGGCCTATTGCGCTCTTGAACACGGACCTGAAAATTTTTACTAAACTCCTATCCCTGCGGCTTAACATGGTCCTCCCTTCCCTCGTACATAAAGATCAGGTAGGATTTGTCCCCCTCCGCCAGGCTGGTGATAACACCAGGAAGGTTATAGATTTGGTCGACGTGGCGAATAGGGGGGACATCCCATCTCTGCTCCTGAGTCTGGATGCGGAAAAGGCTTTTGATAGGCTGGGGTGGCCCTTCCTGTTCGCCACGCTGACTCACATGGGGATGAGGGGACCATTCCTGCAGGCTATACGGCACCTCTACTCCAATCCGTCCTCTCAAGTTAAGACCCCCTTTGCTACTTCTTCTGCCTTCTCTGTTTCTAATGGCACACGCCAGGGATGCCCCCTATCGCCCTTGCTGTTTGCCCTTTGCGTAGAACCCCTGGCGGCATCCATTAGGCGGAACCGGGATATCAGGGGCATTCCGGTCAGGGATAGGGAGTTCAAGATCTCACTGTTCGCGGACGATGTGATCCTTACCCTGACCCAGCCTATGATCTCCCTGCCCAATTTACACAAGGAGCTCGATAGCTACAGCGCCCTATCGGGTTATAAAATTAACACTTCAAAATCAGAAGCCCTCCCGGTAAACATTCCCCCCCTGGAGGTGGATCATCTTCGATCCACTTTCCCATATCACTGGAAAACCTCCTCCTTGAAATATCTGGGGATACATATTACCCTGACATTTACTTCCCTATACCAGGCAAACTTCCCGCCCTTGTATGGCACCATCAGGCAGCTACTTTCCCGGTGGCGGAAGCACCAGATTTCCCTCTTTGGTAGGATAGCGTCGGTGAAAATGACGATCCTTCCGAAACTCCTTTACCTGTTCCAGACCCTTCCTATCCCCATACCTTACCATCATCTGAAAAAAATGCAAGCGGATCTGCTCAATTTCGTGTGGAACTACAAACGCCACAGAATACCTCGCTCTGTTATGACGGCCTCCCGCTCAGACGGGGGTCTGGCGTTTCCGGACCTTATTAAGTACTATCAGGCAGCCCAGCTCCGAGCAGTGACCTCCTGGTTCACCCAGCGGTCATACAATAGATGGACGGAAATCGAGAAACTTTGGTTGGCCCCGGCTCACCCTAATAGTATGCTCTGGAGCGCGGCAGCCTTGATCCCTCGGGCCCAACTTCTGGGAACTATGGCACACCTGCAGGGCCTATGGCGTAAGCTCTCCAAGGTCTACGAGTTATCCTCGGATAAGTCGCTCCTGACGTCCTTTTTATATCATCCTAAGATGCCAGATAGCCTGACATACCCGATGTCGCATCCGTGGTCATCCCGGGAATCTTTTCCATCTGGGAACCCTGGTGGACCCTAGGTCGCGGAGACTGCAGTCCTACGCTGACCTTCAATCTAAATTTGACCTTCCACGACAGAGTTTTTACAGTTATTTACAGATACGACACTATGCCCAGACCATATCCTCTGACCTGCGTTTTTCCCCACCCTCCGCTTTTGAGACTGTAATTCTAGCGGGCATAGCCCAAAGAGGATTGATATCTGCCATTTATAAAATAATCAACGCTCCCCCTAACGCTTTGAAAGGCAAGCATACCTACATGCTCAAGTGGGAGGAAGCGTTGGGCGGGGAGATTACGGAGGAGCAGTGGCAGCTGATATGGTCCCAGGCCTCAAAAAGTGTGCACGCTCTACCGGGAGAATGCGTATAAAATTTTATTTTTTTGGTACATGACCCCGGACGTTCTACACGCCATCTACCCCACCTCCTCCGACAGATGCTGGAGATGCTTAGCCCACAGGGGTACACTGTTCCATATCTTCTGGCAATGCCCCCTCGTAACTCCCTTTTGGGAAGAGGTCCAGCGCCTCTTGACTACTATCCTAGACCAGCAGGTGGCACTGGACCCCAAACATTTCTTGTTGGGCATCCCCTTTCCTAAATTGACGAAGTCCCGAAAGAAACTGTCAAGACATATCTTGACAGCGGCGAGGTGTCTAATTGCCCTAAATTGGAAAAAAGTACAGCCCCCCACCCTCGGTGCACTCCATACTAGAATTAAGGACGTGGAACTGATGGAGAGGATGACCGCCAGGATACAGGACCGGATTGAGGCCCACGGTCTGGTTTGGACCCCATGGAATCTTCGGGAGGACCGGCTGTGATTTGATGCGGAGACCACACACGGTGCTTACCCCCCTCTTCCTTCCCCCACCCCCCCTCTTATCCCTCCTCCCTCTTCTATTTCTTAACAGTTCTCTCTTCTTTCTCTTATTTCTTCTATCTCCTATTCTCTCGCTTTTGCTCTCCTCTCTCTTTTCTTTTTCGCTTAACTTCTCTCTCCTTTTCTTTTTCTTCTTGATTCTCCAATCTCCCTTGTTCTTGTTTCCATGTGCCCTATGGTTCCTTTAGAAAGATGCTTTGATACCAGCGACAGGTGTGAGTAGTTAGAAGTACTTGTAGAAATCAGTATCTAGCTATTGGGCTACCTCGCTGGACCATATGACGGTTGGCACTATATATTTATATCCAGTACTGGCCCGGTTGATCGTGGAGGAGTCTTTTGGGCCTGGTCTATACCAGTTCCGGAGGGCTCCCTGTGATTCAACGGGCGGAAGGCCCCTAATGTTAGCTCATTTTCTTTCTTGTGGAACTGATGTGATGTACTACAGCATGATGTGTAATGCATTGTTGGAAATAATAAAAAGTTAATTGATAAAAAAAAAAATACATTTAGGACCCTTTCACACAAGAATTTAGTCCATCTGTCAGGTGGAACCAGATTGAAACACAATGTAAATCTATGGGCAAGTGGATGTAAATGGATGTATGTTCAAATTACATCTGCTCACATCCAAGTTCGTTTATGTCAGCAGAAAAAAAGAAAAACAGTGAAAGATTAAAGTCTTTTTCCAGTTTTGTGCACATAACTGTACAATATGTGAAGGGATGACATTTATTTACATATATTCCTGTTACGTCTGCTTTTACGCTCATATTTTTTTGTTTATACTTTAGTCCTTTTTGGTTTGTAATATTTGGGCGTCCAAACCACTAGGCAGTCATTTTGTCAGGACCTAGCCTAGAACCTAGGGGAGGCACAGTGGTGTAGTGGCTAGCACTCTCAACTAGCAGTAAGAAGGCTCGCTGGTTCGAATCCCAACCACGACACTACCTGCCTGGAGTTTGCATGTTCTCCCTGTGCCTGCGTGGGTTTCCTCCAGTTTCCTCCCACACTCCAAAGACATGCAGGTAGGCTAATTGGCTGTCCAAAATTGGCCCTAGTATATGAATGGGGACCTTGGATTGTGGGCTCCTTGATGATATGGACCAATGTGAGTATGCAATGTACAGGGACAGGGACAATTGTAGATGCTCACTCAGGTTGAAATGGATGGACTGGTGTCTTTATTCAACCTTACTAACTATGAAACTATGAAACCTGGGACCTCAGCTGTGTCTGGCAATGAATCTGCTATCTGAGATGCTGGACAGTACCTTGTCAGATCTTTTGGACGACCCTGCCTTGTACCTTGATTTCACCTGAACCTTGAACTCTTTGCTCCTCCCATGAACTTCCTGGTATAAGCCATGTCTCTGCACTTCCTCCTTGCCAGAAAATTGTGCTATCTCCAGTCTGTGTCTCGCTCCTGTCTTCCCTGCTGCCGTTTATATTTGCTACTGCTCGTTACCTTGGCTTGTTCTATGACTAGGCTTCTGCCTGATACCAACCTGCAACAACTCATTACCGAACTTTTGGCTTGTTTACTGATCACGCTTCTGTTTGATCCTTACCTGCTCATCCGCTACTGAACCCCGGCTTGCTCACCTTCTGGTGGGGCGATCCTGAGGAGCGCGACCTGATACTAACACGCAGCTAAATCCATCTCCACCATCAGGAGCTTTGGTGAAAACCGGTTAGTACTTAGACTCCGCACCTCAGGTGAGCCTGTGTCATCTGCCAGAGTGACTGCCTGTGTACCTATCCTGCTACAGCAATTGGCCTTTGAGCCTGACCCCTGATCGTGACACATTTACTGTATATTTTTAAAACAAAGAGTCTTTATTTTCTTCAAAAGTCAAACAAAGCAGTTTATCTTCAGCATAAAGAACCAGAAGTAGTCCATAAACACTGCTACAAAGCAAAGCCTCAGCTCACCACCAAGATAGACTTGTCCCACTACAGAATTTTGAAGTTCCCACCTGCTTCTGAGGTCCAAAAAAGGTCCCAGCAGTTCAGTAATGTCTCAGAGCCCATAGCACATTGGGGTTGCTTTACTAAAACTGGAGAATGCAAAATCTGGTGCAGCTGTGCAAGGTAAATAATCAGCTTCTAACTTTAGCTTCTTCAATTAAGCTTTGACAAAAAAAAAAACACCTGGAAGCTGACTGGTTTCTTTGCAGAGCTGCAACAGATTTTGCAATCTCCAGTTTTCATAAATTAACCTCATTGTGTTCAGCTCCACACAGCACCTCATCAACACTTGCTGGCTATTTCCTGCCTTTTTCAGAGCTCTCTTGCAGGTGGACTTCTAAGTAATGAAATCACCCCCCCCCCCCCCCCAAAAGGAACACAACCCAAACAGGACCTATCCCTGGCATTCTGTACAGAGCCCTTTCACATAGGCATTCACTCTGAATTTGTCTGTCAGTTTTCACCCAGATCCAGACCATCACAATTACAGTGCCTTGAAAAAGTATTCATATTCTTTGAAATTTTCCACATTACAACCAACAATGCAAATGTATTTTATCGAGATTTTATGTGATCAACACAGAAGAAAAATTGTAATTTTATTTTTTTACACATAAATATGTGAAAAGTGTGGCGTGAATTTGTATTCAGCCCCCTTTCCTCTGATACACATATCTAAATCTAATGGAACCAATTGCCTTCAGAAGTCACTTGATTAGTAAATAGAGTCCACCTGTGTGTAATTTAACCTCAGTATAAATACAGCTGTTCTGTGAAGCCCACAGAGGTTTGTTAGGGAACCTTAGCAAACAAACAGCATCATGGAGGCCAAGGAACAAACCAGATAGGTCAGGGATAAAGTTGTGGAGAAGTTTAAAGCAGGGTTAGGTTATAATAAAATATTCCAAGCTTTGAACATCTCACAGAGCACTGTTCAATCCATCATCCGAAAATGGAAAGAGTATGGCACAACTGTAAACCTACCAAGACATGGCCATCCACCTAAACTGGTTGCATTAATCAGAGAAGCAGCCAAGAGGCCCATGATAACTCTAGAGGAGCTGCAAAGATCCACAGCTCAGGTGGGAGAATCTGTCCACAGGACAACTATTAGTCATGCACTTCACAAATCTGGCCTTTATGGAAGAGTGGCAAGAAGAAAGCCATTGTTGAAAGAAAGCCATAAGAAGTCCTGTTTGCAGTTTGCGAGCAGCCATGTGGGGGACACAGCAAACATGGGGAAGAAAATTCTCTGGTCAAATAAGACCGAAATTTGAACTTTTTGGGCTAAAAGCAAAATGCTATATGTGGCAAAAAACAAACACTGCACAACACCCTGAACACAACATCCCTACCGTGAAACATGGTGGTGGCAGCATCATGTTGTGGGGATGCATTTCTTCAACAGGGACAGGGAAGCTGATCAGAGTTGATGGGAAGATGGATAGAGCAAAATACAGGGCAATCTTAGAAGAATACTTGTTAGAGACTTGAGACTGGGGCAGAGGTTCACCTTCCAATGGGACAATGACCTTAAACACACAGCCAGAGCTACAATGGAATGGCTTAGATCAAAGCATATTCATGTGTTAGAATGGTCCAGTCAAAGTTCAGATCTAAATCCAATTGAGAATCTGTGGAAAGACTTGAAAATTGCTGTTCACAGATGCACTGCATCTAATCTGACAGAGCTTGAGGTATTTTGCAAAGAATGGGTAAAAATGTTAGTCTCTAGATGTACAAAGCTTGTGGAGACATACCCAAAAAGACAAAGCAAGGCAATTGCAGTGAAAGGAGGTTCCACAAAGTATTGACTCAGGGGGGCAGAAAACAAATGCACACCACACTTTTCAGATATTGATTTGTAAAAAAAAAAAAAAAAAAAAAAAAAAAAAAAAAAAAAAAAAAAAGAAGACCATTTATAATTTTCCTTCCACTGCACAATTATGTGCCACTTGGCGTGACGTGGTGGTCTATCACATAAAATCCCAATAAAATACATTTATGTTTTTAGTTGTAACCTGATTTTTCAAGGGGTATGAATACTTATTCAAGGCACTGTATGTCTATAAATGGGCAGATGTAAATGGACCTACATCCATTTTTACCTAAGTCAGTTTATGTCTAAAGGAAAAAATTGAAAACTTTTGCTTTCTTTTATCTGCTACTTTTTTCCAGTTTTGTGCACAAAAACAGATGTAAACAGCTGTCCTCCATTTACATCCATTATCAGGAAATAAACGTATTCATATTTTTCATTTATGTATACTTTTATTCAGTTTTCATGTACATTCTTATTAGTGTTCATAACAGTATTGATGTCATCAATTGAAAGAACCCTATGCCCTTGTACACACGGTTGGAGAATCCGTCGGAATGTGTCCTATCGGACCGTGTCGTCGGATAATCCGACTGTGTGTGGTATGCATCGGACTGATTCCGTCCGAATCTCTGTCGGACCCAATTTTCCAACATGGAAATATTTCCCGACCAATTGGTTTGATCAGACATACTCCGATCATGTGTAGCGAATTTTGATCGGACCAAGTGCCACGCATGCTCAGATCAAATTCCTACATCAAAGCTATTGGCTACTAGCCTGAATGTAGTCCCATCGTAATGAAATTACGTCATCACGTTCTGAAAGATCGGATTTTTCGACAACTTAGTCCGACCGTGTGTATGCAACAGTTTCGGACACAATCCGTCGGACTAAATCCGACTGACAAAATCCGACGGATTTGGTTGTCAGAATCTCCGACCGTGTGTACAGGGGCTATGACTTTTTCTTCAACAACTGAAAAAAGCAATGTAAAAAAATAATGTACAACCTATTTTTTTTTTTACAGAACTGTTGACCCTTTTGGTCATTCTGATGAATGCTGATTCAGGTTACACCAGTTTACATCAGTTTGTAAATCTGTTTTCAAGTTAAGTTTAGTTAACATCTGTTTTTGGATTCGTTTTTTGTTTTTTTGCATGTCCATTTTTTTTAAATTGTCAGAGACTGGTGATACGTCACAAAAGTATAAACAAATAATATGTTTCTCTTGCCTAAAAATGGACATAAACAGATATAAACAAATGTTTATATCCATTCCGTTTATGCCCAAAAATATGTAAAAGGATGCAGAACTTTTCATTTTTTTCCTGCAAATTTATTCTGACTTACGCTATGTTCACACCTATGCATTGTTTACTGCATTTTGCAGTTTGCAGAAACGTACTACAGTCCATTTAACATGGTTTCCTATGGTACACGTTTACAACTATACGTTATGCAGCCGGTGCATTTTTGGAAATACTTTTTTCCCTGCATTTTCCATGTAATAGACATCAATAGAGTCGCACCAGAAATGCAAGTGTTGCATTTGAGATGCGATTTTATGTGTTTTGCGTTTTGTGGGGTGTTTTTACCTTTAAAAACACTGTATATAGCTGGTTGCTAAGGAGCGGGCCGGGAAGGAATAGGACCGTTTTTTTTGTGTTTTTTTTTAGCGGATCGGTGGCAGCGGAGGAAGAAGACATCACTGGAGGGAGAAGGCAGTAGAGGGAGAAGACATCACTGAAGTGAGAAGACAGTGGGGGAGAAGACCAGAGGAAGAAGACAATGAAAGAAAGAAGACACGTTTGAAGGGGCAACGACAGGGGACATTTTTCATTTTTAAAAAAGGTCAAAAACGGTCTCTTGTTTTTTGTAACACTAGAATGTTTTTTTTGGCAAATGGGTAGGGGTACAATTTCTTAAAGGGGGCTTCCATATTTTGATAAGCCCCCAGCCCACAGACCCCCACAACCACCAGCCAGGGTTGTGGGGAAGAGGCCCTTGTCCCCATCAGCATAAGGACAAGGTGCTTTGGGGTGGGGTGGGGCAGAGCCATGCTGAGGGCATGTGGCCTAGTATATTTCAGGAGGGGGGGGCACTCACTTTTTAAAAAAAGTTTGGTGTCGGGGTGTCCTCTCCAAACCCATACCAGACACAAAGGCGATGGGTGTCCTTTCCAAATCCATACCAGACCTGAAGGGCCTGGTATGGATTTTGGGGGGGGGCTATGCTGTTTTTTTTCACAATTTTTTTTTTTTGCCGGCAATTCTTTTTTTACATTCAGCTGTCAGCAGGAAACCCCGCTGTAAGCTGCTAACTCATTAAGGATGTGGCGGTCGGCTTCCTGGCCTGCTTCTTAGCAACCAGCTATATACAGTGTGTTTACAGTGTCTTTACAGAGACAAAAAAATTAAAAATCCCACAATGCATGAAAACTGCATGCACAAAAGCATCAACAACAAGGATTTAAAAATGCAAAATGCACTGCTCCTCCTTCTGGACGAATCCAACCATGCAGAACCCAGATATTGTCATATTTGTCTGGGCAGTCTCTGCTCATATATGTCATTTGGTATACGGGGAGTGCTGATCTAATAGCTGAGAACCAACCATTGTAGGAGGATGGGGTAGTGAGTTTCCATTTAGGAGATTTGTCCTTCTAGCATAGTAGAATATGTAGAACACCAGCAGCCGAACAGCAGAGAGGTCCTACCCTATGGTGAGTTATAAGGAAGGCATATGTTGAAGAACGGGGCTTGCCAAGATCGGAGGCCTTTAAACTAGATTCTAAGGAGTGTTTTTGCAGGATAGGTGCTTGGGAGAATTAGGTCCTAATAGTGTGCCGAAAATTCTTCTTTCAGGGAGTCATAAGAAATGAATATCCTCGTTAGGAAGTTATCCCTCAATATATGAATAGGGTTGGGCGAACGGTCCGGCCTGAGCATAACTTCGGGCCAAACTTTTTTGTTCGGTTGTTCGGCGAACAGCCGAAAAACAGGTCCTTCGACCGCTTGTTGCCCCCCCCCCAAACTGACCACAATGCATTGCGGCGCTGAACAGTGCACTGCAAGCCCTGATTGGCTGAAGCAGTGAAAGCTTCGGCCAATAAGGACACAGAGCACTTTTAGAGTCATGATTGGACACTGTCATCATGACTTTATCCAATCATGGCTCATTCCCTCCCCACAGTATAAAAGTATTCTTTCAATAGCAGCCATTTTCAGTGTGATATCAGCGTGGAGAGAGTTGGAACAGGGCTCTGTTCAGTGCTATTAGTTAGTGAGTGTGCTATACTGTGCTATTTTGCTTCAGTTGTCAGTGTAGAATATTAGTTTAGTGTCAGTCTAGGGATAGTGTGAGTGTAGTGAGGAGGACCATCATTCAGCTTTGCATGGTGTGCAGCTAGAGTAGGGACAGCTCCGATAGTTTCACTGTAGTGTAGTGAGACCATGTCATTCATACATACATTAGTGTGGAGTAGGTACAGCTCATATAGTTTCAGTGTAGTGTAGTTAGACCATGTCAGTAATCTTGACATTAGTGTATAGCTAGAGTAGGGACAATTCAGATAGCGTCAGTGTATTGATGGGTGAGCAACATCTATTTGATTGCGTTACTGCCAGTTTAACTTCATTTACTTCTGTGTGCGTTACTGCCAGTTTAACGCCATTTACTTCTGTGTGCGTTACTGCTAGTTTAATGGCATATTGTTTTGCGTGCGTTACTGCCAGTTCAATGCCATATAGTTTTGTGCGTTACTACTAGTTTAACGCCATATAGTTCTGAGTGCATTACTGACAGTTTAACGCCATATCATTTTGCGTGCGTTACTGCCAGTTTAACGTCATAAAGTTCTGTGTACCTTACTGCTAGTTTAACGCCATATAATTTTGCGCGTGTTAATGGCAGTTTAATGCCATATAGTTCTGTGTGCGTTACTGCCAGTTTAAAGTCATATAGTTCTGTGCATCACTGTATGCTTGGTGCATTATATTGCAGTATATTATAGTGTCATTTAATGCCATATAGTTTTGTGTGCATTACTGCCAGTTTCACGCCATATAGTTCTGTGTGCATTACTGCCAGTTTAACGGCATGTCGCTTTGCGTGCGTTACTGTCAGTTTAACGCCATATAGTTTTACGTGTGTTACTGCCAGTTTAACGCTATATAGTCCTGTGTGCAATACTGCCAGTTTAACACCATATCGTTCTGTATGCATTACTGCCAGTTTAATGCCATATTGTTTCGTGTGCGTGACAGTGAGTTTAACGCCATATTGTTCTGCGTGCGTTACTGCCAGTTTAACGTCATATAGTTTTGCGTGTGTTACTGGCAATTTAACGCCATATAGTTCTGAGTGCGTTACTGACAGTTTAACGCCATATCATTTTGCGTGCGTTACTGCCAGTTTAACGTCATAAAGTTCTGTGTACCTTACTGCTAGTTTAACGCCATATAGTTTTGCGCGTGTTAATGGCAGTTTAATGCCATATAGTTCTGTGTGCGTTACTGCCAGTTTAAAGTCATATAGTTCTGTGCATCACTGTATGCTTGGTGCATTATATTGCAGTATATTATAGTGTCATTTAATGCCATATAGTTTTGTGTGCATTACTGCCAGTTTCACGCCATATAGTTCTGTGTGCATTACTGCCAGTTTAACGCCATGTCGCTTTGCGTGCGTTACTGTCAGTTTAACGCCATATAGTTTTACGTGTGTTACTGCCAGTTTAACGCTATATAGTCCTGTGTGCAATACTGCCAGTTTAACGCCATATCGTTCTGTATGCATTACTGCCAGTTTAATGCCATATTGTTTCGTGTGCGTGACAGTGAGTTTAACGCCATATTGTTCTGCGTGCGTTACTGCCAGTTTAACGTCATATAGTTTTGCGTGTGTTACTGGCAATTTAACGCCATATTGTTTTGCGTGCGTTACTGCCAGTTTAACGTCATATAGTTTTGCGTACGTTACTGCCAATTTAACGCCATATAGTTTTGCGCGTGTTACTGCCAGTTTAAAGCCATATAGTTCTGTGTGCGTTACTGACAGTTTAAAGCCATATCATTTCATGTGCGTTACAGCCAGTTTAACGCTATATCATTTTGCGTGCGTTACTGCCAGTTTAATGTCATATAGTTCTGGGTGCCTTACTGCCAGTTTAACGCCATATAGTTCTGTGCATCACTGTATGTTTGGCACATTATATTGCAGTATATTATAATGTATCCGTGGAGTGTGTCTGTGTAGTGTGAGTACTCAAATTACAGTGTACCAAACACCTCTATACATTGATTAAAGTGCATCTACGTACACAGATTTCAACTTCTCCTTTCCATTTGCTTATAAGCACTGCCCCCTCCCTCCCAATAATGTTTTAGAGGACAACAAGGAGAGGCAGATGTTCCCTTGGCACTGTAAGGGGGCTAGCAACAAATCTGTCCAAAGACAAATGTGGACGTGGTGGTCAGTCCTCAGGCAGGGCATAATTTCCTCTGTTTAGTGAGTTTGCCATGCTATCCAGCCACAGCATGCAAAGGAGGTGGTGGACTGGCTTACTATATCTTTCTCATCCTTCTCATCCTCTGTCACACAAGTAGAGACAAGTATGCAGTCCTCTGCAGTTGCCAGAATGGATATACCTGCTTCCTTGTCCACATCTATTCCTGCCATAGCCCCAACATCAGCCATTGAGGAGTCAGCTGAGTTATTTGACCACAGCATCAGCCACTTGCACCTTGATGATGCCCAGCCATTACTGGATTTAGAGTAGGCCTTCTGTCGGTACATATGTAGGAAATCCGTGCAAAAATGAACTGTTGCTCATGCCCTTTAATGGTGAGCACCTCTTTTATTGTCTCTCTGGACAACTTTATTAAGGATATTAAAGGAGTCAAAAACAACCTTTTGCCCCAGGCTAAGAGCCTGACTGGAAAAGAGAAAACAAGAGTTCCTTTTATTGTTCTCAGTCCTCTAACGCCAAAGCCAAGCAGTTTCACCCCAAGTCTTGGACTCCCAAAGTCTACAAGCCCATGGGTAAGTTCTCCTTGCAAACCTTTCAAAATGGAAAGGTTTTAAAAACAAAAGTTTCAGGGTTTCTACTCAAACCTACTCACTGTCCCTCAAGCACTTCAATACCAGACACTTTCACCCCCTTGTTCAGGCCAATTTTCAGATTTCAGTGCTGTCACACTTTGAATGACAATTATTCAGGCATGTAACACTGTACCCAAAGTACATTTTTAATATTTTTTGAGACAGATGGAGCTTTTGATAGTATTTAACCACTTCAATACCAGGCACTTAGAAACCTTCCTGCCCAAGCCAATTTTCAGCTTTCAGAGCTGTAGCAATTTAAATGACAATTGCGCAGTCATACAACATTGTACTAAAAACAAATTTTTTATAATTTTTTCCCACAAATAGAGCTTTCTTTTGGTGGTATTTGATCACATCTGCGATTTTTTTTTTTGTGCAACAAATAAAAAAAGACCAAATAAAAAAAAAAAAAAAAAAAAAAGTTTTTCTTTGTTTCTGTAATTTTTTTTGTAAATAAGTGTTTTCTTCTTCAATGATGGCCACTGATATGGCTGCACTGACGGGCACTGATAAGGCGGCACTGATGGCACCAATGAGGTGGTACTGATGAGGTGGCACTGAGGGGCACTGATGATGGGCGCTGATAGGCAGCACTGATGGGCACGGATAGGTGGCACTGGTATGTGGCACTGATGGGCACCCATAGGCGGCACTGATGGGTACTTATGGGTGGCTTTGATGGGTATTTATGGGTGGCACTGATAGTGGAAGGATGGGCACTGATGGGCACTGATAGGTGGGCACTGATGAGCACGGATGGGCACTGATAGGTGGCACTGGTATGTGGCACTGATGGGCACCCATAGGTGGCACTGATGGGTACTTATGGGTGGCACTGATGGGTACTTATGGATGGCACTGATAGGTGGCACGGATGGGCACTGATAGGTGGGCACTGATGGGCACAGATGGGCACTGACAGGTGGCACTGTTGGACACTGATGGGTAGCACTGATGACACTGATGGATGGCATTGCTGGGTATCACTAATTTTATTTTGTACATGATAGTGCCAGTCAGTGCCCATTTGTGGGCACTGATTGGCACTGATTGGGCACATTGGGCACATGTGGATGGCCATGGGTTACATACCTGGCCATCCACATGTTGCCCACATCCCTGGTGGTCCTAGGGGCTTCCCTGGTGGTCCAGTGTGGGCATCCGAGGGGGGGCTGCACTGATAAACAATCAGTGCAGACCCCCCGCTGTCAGGAGAGCCAGCAATCGGCTCTCCTCTTCTCGCATCTGTCAGACTCGAGTGAGGAAAAGTCTATTAATGGCTTTTCCTGTTTACATCGTGATCAGCCATGATTGGACGCGACTAATCAGGTGGTAAAGAGCCTCTGCCAGAGGCTCTTTACCGAGATCGGTGGAGCGGTATGTCAGACTGACACACCACTCCACCAATTACCGCAATGCACGTCCCCACGGGCGCGCGGCAGCATGTTATCCTGAAGGACGTTATATGAAGCCCAGTAGGATAACAGAACCACTTCCCGGATGTCAATCTACTATTAACCTGGCAGGAAGGGGTTAATCACCACTGCATTTTTTATTTTTTGCTATATAAAAGAAAAAATACTGAACATTTTGAAAAATAAAAACATTTAGACCAAACGTTAATCTGCTAAATTTCTTTGATAAAAAATAAGCCAATTCAGTGCATACTATTTATTCTGTGTAAAAGTTATAGAGTCTACAAGCTACGGTACATATATTTGAAAATTGTCAGTATATAATAATAATAAATAATCAGTCCTAATGTACTGACTACCTATCTAATTTTTTAAGGCCCTAAAATGGCAGGACAGTATAAATACCCCCCAAATGACCCCTTTTTGGAAAGTTGACTCCTCGTCGTATTTTATAAGAGGCATGGTGAACTTTTTAAAGTTATAATTTTTTCCCACAGTCCTTTTGGAAAATGAAGAATTAAAAAAAAAAAGTATTTTCTTTCACAAATTTTTTTTTTACACAAAGTTCTCAATTTATAAGATGTTTCTAACACACAGCATGAACATAGTTAGAATTATACCCCAAAATACATTTTGGCACTCCTCCTGAGTATGGCATTCGCGGGTTTGTACTCCAAATCCAAATCAAACAATGAGAGCTCCCCACTGCTCTCACTTGTGTAAAAACCTTTTTGGACATGGCTGGCTCTGAAAACACCATACTGCTGTGATGGTGGCACTGGGGCAGATGTGGTTGAATCAGAGCAATGATGACGGCTGCATGGTGTGCTTAATCGAGACACTGATGAGGCTGCACTGGTGTGGCTGATCGGAACACAAATGAGGCTGCGCTGGCATAGATGATCTGGACACTGATAAGGATGCACTAGTGTGTCTGTTCAAGACACTGATGAGGCTGCCATGGCGGGACAGATTAGGACACTGATGAGGCTGCCATGGCGGGGTAGATTAGGACACTGATGAGGCTGCACTGGCGTGTCTTCTCCAGCTGTTCTCCTACAATGCACGTGAATGATGCCTGCATGTTTTTAGCCCCTGAATTCATAACTTTACATTTATCAACCTTATTATTTGCCAAATAGCTGCCCAATTGAATTGTGTATAGGGGTTCTAAGTTGGAGACCTTCTGTAGGAACATAATTCCACTACATACCTTGCATTTGCAAATACTGAAATAGTACTTTTTACCCTAAACTCTATGGGGGTTATTTACGAAAGGTAAATCCACTTTGCACTGAAAGTGCACTTGGAAGTGAAGTCGCTCTAAATCTAAGGGGTAGATCTGAAATGAGTGGAAGCACTACTGATTTTATCATCCAATCATGTACAAGCTAAAATGCTGTTTTTTATTTTCCTTGCATGTCCCCCTCGGATTTACAGTGACTTTACTTCCAAGTGCACTTGTGCAAAGTGGATTTTCCTTTTGTAAATAACCCCCTATATCTCTTATAAAATAGGTTAAAAGCAAGGGTCACTACACTAATCCTTCGAGTACATTAATAACTAAGACCATTCTGTGTATGAATTATTAATCAATACTCACTGAATACAGTCTTTTAGCTAGTTTTCTATCTATCTACAGGCTGAAGTTTCCAATCTTTTACACTTTAAATTACACATTAGCCATGCATGTGGAACTGTATCAAATGCTATTGCACAGATCAAATGCTATTGCATAGATCAAATAGGCTATAGTTTTCAACCACTCTTTTGTCTAGGTTTTTGCTTGCTTTCTCACCAAAAAAAAGCAGGGTTTATTTGACAACTTTGCTCTTTTGAATTCATGCTAACAATTGCTTATAATAATAGTTTTGATGCAAAAGCTCCCAAAAATGTGCAGACTGAAAGGGAAAATATTTAAAAAAAAAAGACAGAAATCAAGAGAAAAAATAAATGAAAACATATTTTAAAAACGGATAGTAAAGCTTCCAAAGTAGAGAAGAAATCACTTACACCAAAAAAATCATCAGTCAAAATTTCAACAGAAGCCCAACTCAAGTTGTGAAAACTCCACTTTTTCAAATCCCACTTTTTTACAATCCCTATGTTGGCAAGCTTAGTGTGAGTTGAACACATAGTTATGATAGCCCTTCTCTGAAAAGTCCTTTTGCACACAGGTTTGTGTCACCCCAAACTGATCATCAAAAACATAACTATTTGTTAGTTTATTAGACTCACGGCTCGTACACACGATCAGAATTATGATCGGAAAAAGGTCTAATGGTTTTCCCGACGGAATTTCGCTCAAGCTGTCTTGCCTACACACGGTCACACCAAATTCCGGCCGCCAAGAACGCAGTGACGTACAATACGTACGACGTGACTAAAAAAAGGAAGTTCAGTAGCCAATAGCTTCCGTCTCATAGTTGACTCTGATCAAGCTTGAGTTTTTGGCCGTCGGAATTGCATACATACGATCGGAATTTCCGATAGAAAGTTTTTCCAATGGGAAAATTGAGAACATGCTCTCAAATTTTTGCTGGCGGGAATTCGGCCAGCTAAATTCCAATGGAGCCTACACATGGTCGCATTTTCGATGAAAAGCTCTCATCAGTCTTTTGCTGGCCGAAATTCCGATTGTGTGCACGCGGCATTAGATGTTGCAAAAGTGGGGAGGAAATCAGTTTAAAGGCTAAAGAACTACAAGAAAGAAAGAAAGGAGTATTCTGAGTGGATGGTAGACTCTGGGACCAAAATATAAAGTCAAGCTAAAAACAAAGGCATAAGTTATAGAATAATACTCATCTGGAGAACTAAGAAATGTAAAGAATGTATACAGTATGTTTCTCTACCAATTTTAACGTGAAATGCTGATTTTGAAACTTGTTGATTTTATACAATAATATACAGGTATGTACTGTATACACAGTATATATACACACACATACAGTGGTGTGAAAAAGTGTTTGCCCCCTTCCTCATTTCCTGTTCCTTTGCATGTTTGTCACACTTAAGTGTTTCGGAACATCAAACCAATTTAAACAATAGTCAAGGACAACACAAGTAAACACAAAATGCAATTTGTAAATGAAGGTGTTTATTATTAAAGGTGAAAAAAAATCCAAACCATCATGGCCCTGTGTGAAAAAGTGATTGCCCCCCATTGTTAAAACATACTATAACTGTGGTTGTCCACACCTGAGTTCAATTTCTCTAGCCACACCCAGGCCTGATTATTGCCACACCTGTTCACAATCAAGGCATCACTTAAATAGGAGCTGCTTGACACAGTAAGGTCCACCAGAAGATCCTTAAAAGCTACACATCATGCCGAGACCCAAAGAATTTCAGGAACAATTGAGAAAGAAAGTAATTGAGATCTATCAGTCTGGAAAGGGTTATAAAGCCATTTCCAAAGCTTTGGGAATCCAGCGAACCACAGTGAGAGCCATTATCCACAAATGGCGAAGACATGGAACAGTGGTGAACCTTCCCAGGAGTGGCCGGCCGCCCAAAATTACCCCAAGAGCGCAGCGACGACTCATCCAAGAGGTCACAAAAGACCCCACAACAACGTCCAAGGAACTGCAGACCTCACTTGCCTCAGTTAATGTCAGCGTTCATGCCTCCACCATCAGGAAAAGACTGGGCAAAAATGGCCTGCATGGCAGAGTTCCAAGGAGAAAACCACTGCTGAGCAAAAAGAACATCAAAGCTCGTCTCAATTTCTCCACAACACATCTTGATGATCCCCAAGACTTTTGGGACAACATTCTGTGGACCGATGAGACAAAAGTGGAACTCTTTGGAAGGTGTGTGTCCAAGTATATCTGGCGTAGAAGGAACACTGCATTTCATAAAAAGAACATTATACCAACAGTAAAATATGGTGGTGGTAGTGTGATGGTCTGGGGCTGTTTTGCTGCTTCAGGACCTGGAAGACTTGCCGTGATAAAAGGAACTATGAATTCTGCTGTCTACCAAGAGATCCTGAAGGAGAATGTCCGACCATCTGTTCGTGTACTCAAGCTGAAACGAACTTGGGTTCTGCAGCAGGACAATGATCCTAAACACACCAGCAAGTCCACCACCGAATGGCTGAAGAAAAACAAAATGAAGACTTTGGAGTGGCCTAGCCAAAGTCCTGACCTGAATCCTATTGAGATGTTGTGGTATGACCTTAAAAAGGCCGTTCATGCTCGAAAACCCTCTAATGTAACTGAATTAGGACAATTCTGCAAAGATGAGTGGGCCAAAATTCCTCCAGGACGCTGTAAAAGCCTCATTGCACGTTAACGCAAACGCTTGGTTGCAGTTGTTGCTGCTAAGGGTGGCCCAACCAGTTATTCGGTTTAGGGGGCAATCACTTTTTCACACAGGGCCATGATGGTTTGGATTTTTTTTCACCTTTAATAATAAACACCTTCATTTACAAATTGCATTTTGTGTTTACTTGTGTTGTCCTTGACTATTGTTTAAATTGGTTTGATGTTCCGAAACACTTAAGTGTGACAAACATGCAAAGGAACAGGAAATGAGGAAGGGGGCAAACACTTTTTCACACCACTGTACATACACACACCAGTTCTCAAAAGTGTCACTCCCCTGCTCACATTTGGCAAGTGGATATAAGCTGAGGGTGGGTAGAGGGTGGAGCCTTATCAGAGGGGCTGGGAGGGATTTGCCAGCGGCAGGTCAGGTTGAAAGGGAGACAATTTCCCCCCATCAAACGGCTAGGAAACTGTACGGAAGGGAGAGGAGGGGAGGAGGAGAGCTAGTCGGATCACGCAGAGAGGGGAACTCCTTCTGTGACAGAGCTTGGAGTTGAAATGCTGGACACTGTAAAACCAACTCCGGCCTCCTGGACCAGCTCCTGTGATAGGCAGCAGACTGGACCAATGCTGGGAAATTGAAGTAGTGTGATGTCTATCATAGGAGCCGGTCCAGGAGGAGGGACTTTGTTTGACAGCAGCTGGCATCCTCTCTCTATGTGTGATCCGGCCAGCTTCACAGCATAGGGAACACCTCCGTAATGTTTTTTTTGTTGCCTGTGCCTCTGTTCAGAAGATTTTGCCTCACTTTCTGTGACAATTGGATTTTGAACAATTTGGGTTGTTGTGGAAACAAGGATTGCTGATAAAGCTTCAGTGGAGACACCTTTATCCCATGATAACCCTTACAGGAGTGAACTTCCCTTCCTAGGGGTAGATTTCCTCTTACTTCCTGTTGTCTCCCTCCATTTGTAAGTATGTGCCATCATTTGTAAGTCAGATGTTTGTAACTCAGGGACTTCTTGTACACCTAATAATATAATCTGTTATCGGTGTAGAAGAATAACTAAAAACAGAAAAATGTGTTTCTATTAAAAGTTACGCTAATGCTTTCACACAGGCCAGAAATAAATATATCACGATTACTTCTACTGTAGATAATTGTTTGTGGTGTAAGAGGTTAAATTCAAGAGCTCCCACGTGTATAAACACAAAGTAGAAAGCACAGATACATCCAGAAAAAGCAGCTAATGCCTTTGACCCATTTTGCACCAGCAGGTGCTTAATCATAAAGCCATCAAGATGAGGAGGCTTAACGTGTTTCCCACACAAAGTGCTTGGTTGAAAGGTCTACTTTGAGTTTGTACTGTGTTTGAAACATGTCAAGGCACTTTATTTTTGTACTTGTATACACTGTGTTCTGCATCAATATTATTCTACCAGTAAGCAGCACTTTTCTTTGCATTGTTCTGCACTTAGACCAAACAAGATCTGAGACCTGGGAGAGACTCCTGCGAGTAAGGTAAGGTGGGACCAACTCCCTTGCAGTAGCAGTAATTTTTTTGGTTACACGTGTTAAAAATAATACAAAGTACTCTTGGTTTTTTTGAAACACCAGGATAAGTCTTCCTGATTATTATTTGAGAGTTTAAAGAATATAAATAACATACGGCATCTTGCTTGCTTTGGAATGATATGGTCCTCTTGACTCAATGATGATTGGACACCTGGAAACTGTAGAAACCATATGAATAAAAAGTTTTATTAGTGTAAGAATTGAATTTGTTTTTACAACAGATAAATTATGTCATTATTATAATATTCATACTGTTTAATGTTTAACAAAGCTGACATTAAGCAAAGTGGCCACATATATGTGTATTAGATCCCTTTCACACTGAAGGCATTTTTCATGCGTTTTAGCACTAGAAATAGTGCCTGTAAAGCACCTGAAAACTGCCTCCCATGCCTCCCCAGTGTGAAAGCCTGAGTGCAAAAAGTGCTGCAAGCAGCATCTTTGGGGCGGTGTAGGAGCGCTGTATACAGCGCTCCAACACCGCCCATGCCCATTGGAATGCACGAGAAACACTTCCGAACTGCCTGAAAAGCTTTTCAGAAGCGCTGCTACATGGGAAGTTTTCACCCTTTCTTTAGCCGCTAGCGGGGGGTTTAAAGCATCCCGCTAGTGGGCGAAAAGTGCGCTAAAACGATGGTAAAGTGCAGTTAAAACTTCTCCTATAACTCAGGTGGAAACTGATTAGAAGTACTGGTGGGACCCAAGGGGTCTGATCAGGACCCATATGACAAAGACTTGGGGGGTACACTCTAGCAATGCATTACATTAAAGATGGTGCTTATATAAACAGAACAAAACATTATAGTTATACAAGCTGTACACTCACTACTTTACATTGTAGCAAAGTGTAATTTCTTCAGTATTGTCACATTAAAAGATATAATAAAATATTTACAAAACTGTGAGGGTGTACTCATTTTTGTGAGATACTGCAGGTCACTATGTAATTAAAGAGAATGGCATACAGTAACCTCCCCTACACAATCACTTCTAAATACATCCTTGTTCAAGTTTTAGCATGCATACTGTTCATACTGCATACTGTTCAAACTTGAATGGGCTGCCCTACATGGGACAAACACCACAAAGTAGCTCAAAAACCTTTTTGGTCATAGATCGTTGTGCACTTTTTCAGTGTGCATTTTCCTCCTCCGGGCCTGTCATCATAAGGGGGCGGGGTCACCATGTGACATTGCCCAGTGACCCTGCCCCTTGTCCCTATATAAGTCGCTGCACAACGCGTCCCTGTCATTGCGGCCAGAGAGAGCGTTGAGTCAACATCTCAAGGAAGAAGAAGAGAAGGCGGCGGCGACGACGACAGAAGACCGGGCCACCGCTAGCAAAAGAGCTGGAAGAAGAAAGCGGAGGCCCGGCAAGAAGAACCAAAGAGGGGGACAAGACCCCGAAGAGGGGAACAAGACCCCCGAAGTCAGAAGAAGACCCCCGGACGGCGGCGGTGATGAAGAAAAAAGCCGGGCTCCTCTGCTAGTAAAAGAGCTAGCAGAAGATAGCGGAGGAGTCCGGCGAGAAGACCCCCTAAGATGGAAGAAGACCCTGGAGCTGTGCAATAAATTATTTTAAAACCTTGTGTTGTGTTTTATTTAAAAATTTTTCACCAGGTGAATGGGTAGGGGTACATTGTACCCCATACTCATTCACATAGTGTGGGGGGGCCATTATCTGGGAACCCCCTTATTATTATTCCAATAAGCCCCCCACCGGCAGACCCCGACAACCAACGGCCAGGGTTGTTAGGAAGAGGCCCTTGTCCTCATCAACATGGGGACAAGGTGCTTTGGGGTGGGGGGGGCGCAGGGCCCCCCTTACCCAAAGCACCCCCCCATGTTGAGGGCATGCAGCCTGGTATGGCTCAGGAGGGAGGGGGCCGCTCGCTCATCCCCACCCCCCTTGCTGACCGACCGGGCTGTGTGCTCGGATAAGGGCCTGATATGGGCTTTGGGGGGGACCCCCATGCCGTTTTTTCTTTCTAAGTCCACCGGACTTTTGGGGAAAAAAAGTCCGCCGGGGGCCCACACACAGGCGGACCATAGTCTGATCGTGTGTATGCGGCATAAGTTAAATTGTTCTTGAAAACCTCCAATTGCCAGTAGGGATGGGCGAACTGTTCACCCGGCGGTCGTTTTGCGGCGAATTTTGCGTGTTCGCAATTCGCCTGATCGGCAGACTATTGCCACTGTTTGCCCGGTGGACATATGTGTTTACAGTGTGAAAGAACTTTGACCCATGATGACACATCCATCATGGGGTACAGGACAGCCAATGGAGACATTTCAGCACATGGACAATTGGACATTCCCCCTAACTTATAAATAGACCTTATCTGATGGCCATTTTACATTCTTTCTTGTGTCATTATAGGGAGAGGTTGCTGTGTGGAGCAGGGAGAGACTGCAGTGACACAATTCGCTATCTATTAGGTCCATAAAAGTCCTTTTAAGGACTGGTATGGTATAGGTGTAGTACAGGATATAGGGTTGAGTGCACTGCTGTGCAAGTGATTGTTGCAGCAGCCTGTCTTTTGTCAGTGCAGAGAGGGACAGGACGCTGTGTGCAGCCGGGACAGTCAGTTTAATCACTAGCTGTTACTATTAGGTCCACAAAGGTCCCTTGAAGGACTGGTATTGGTGTACAGTATATAGGGTTCAGTACACTGCTGTGCTTGTGATTGGAGCAGCCTGTCTTTTGTCAGTGCAGCAGGGACAGCGAGTTTAATCACTAGCTGTTACTATTAGGTCCACAAAGGTCCTTTTAAGGACTGGTATGGTATAGGTGTAGTACAGTATATAGGGTTGTACACGTATAATATACTTTCTTCCAAATATAGAAAGAATATTATACTTGACTGCTGCCCTATTCTGCAGCAGTCCTTTATCAGTGTAGGGACTGAGGTACAGTCTGCACATCACTAGCTACTCGGTTCACAAAGGTCCTTGTAAGGACTGGTATAGCTGTACAATATATAGGGTGCTGGTGCACTGCTGCTGACCGCTGCCCTATTCTGCAGTGGTCCTTTATCGGTGTAGGGACTGAGGTACAGTCTGCACATCACTCAATACCTCGCTCCTGACTGACCCGCAGCTTCTCCCCTTGATAAAACGGCACCTAACAGATTATTTCAGACACAATGCCACACCGGACTCAGACCCACTGGCCGTGTGGGAAACACATAAATGCACTATTAGGGGAGATCTGATTGAACTTGGCGCCAGACGTAAAAGAGAATGGGAAGCGGCCATCAAAAAACTGATAGAACAGATTAGCACTCTAGAAATACTGCACAAGCAATCCCAGCGTCAGCCAAGCAGCTGCTAAATGCCAAGAAAGAATTGCAACAAATATTTGACTTGAAAGCTAAACGCCTTCTATTTTTTAAAAAGAAAATATTCTATGAGCCTGGCGAGAGTGCTAAGGGAACATGCCTCCCATATCAACATAACAGACATTAAACAAAAGAATGGGAAGCTTGACGTAACGTCAGAAGCGATAGCTAAGCACTTTCATAACTATTATACAAAGTTGTATAACCTACGTCTATAGCACAAGCAGCCACTTAGTAAAAAGCAGCCTTCCTACCCGTGACGACCCAGACTCAGACAGGCGATCAAACAATTCAAGACGGGCAAAAGCCCAGGCCCGGGCGGCTATTCCTCCACTTATTAGAACACCTTCATGGACATTCTTACAGATCCCCCCAGATCCGCCTTTACCTCCCTGTCCACACCTAGAGCAGTTACCCCAGACTTCCTTGCTGCGCACATTACGGTTATACCAAAAGCGAGCAAAGACCCAGAGGAATGCTCCAGCTATCAGCCAATCTCCCTCTTAAACCTTGACGTCAAATTGTTTGCGAAAGTTTTGGCTACGCGATTGGGCCCGCTTCTCCCTAAATTAATTGGCTTGGAACAGGTGGGGTTCATGCAGGGCAGAGAAGCCAAGGATAACGTAACAAAAGCACTTCTATTGATCCATGAGGCGGGTGTCTGGAACATCGAGGGCCTTCTCCTCTCCACAGATGTGGAGAAGGCATTCAATAGAGTGGCATGGGATTTCATGTTAGCAGTATATGACCATGTTGGGCTGGGTACACGTATGCTCTCATGGATAACCGCTTTATATCAAAACCCATCCGCGAAATTGAAAATTAATGGCACCCTATCACAAAGCATACAAATTACAAATAGGACCAAGCAGGGCTGCCCCCTTTTGCCCCTGTTGTTCATTCTTTCGCTCAAACCCTTCATCAGAACAGTAAATGCAAACCCAGCGATCAGCGGCTTTCGGGTGCAGGACAGGGAGTTCAAACTAGCAGCCTATGCCGACGACCTTTTATTTTTCTTGACCAACCCAACAGTTTCTCTCCCTAACCTGATGAAGGAATTCTCTCAATAGGTTACCTCTCAAATCTAAAGATAATTTATACAAAGTCTGAGGCGTTAAACATTTCCCTACCTGACAAAATTCTTACATTGACAAAAGCAAATTCAACATTCAGATGGGATGACAGCACACTTAAGTACCTAGGGACATGGCTAACCCCACAGGTCCAACTTACCTTTGAAAAAAAAATTACCCACCACTCCTAAAATCGTGCAAAAGAGATCTAAAGAAGTGGAATGTGGGATTTTTTTGTGGTTTGGCCGAGCTGCGATCATCAAGATGGTAATACTACCCAAATTTCTGTACCTGATATGCACACTCCCAGTAAGAGTTCCCCAAAAATTCTTTAAAACCTTGAATTCTGTGGTCCTGAGATTTCTCTGGAATGAAAAGAAACCCAGAATCAGACTGACTAGACTGATGAAGCCTAAGGAACTGGGCGACATCGGTCTGCCAAACTTTAAACATTATTATTGGGCCTCACACATAGCCAGGATGATCGACTGCCATTGCCATGACCACATGAAAGACTGGGTGGCATTAGAGACTAATTTAATCCCGACACCGCTCAGATACGCACCATGGATCCCCTGGAACAGCTCACCATACGACACACGCTGACACCCTTTGACAGGGACCACACTAGAGATTTTAAATTCACTGACCAAGCAAAAACACATCACCACACTCCCAAGCCCCCTGACGCCACTGAAAGGTGACCCAGACTTCGTCTCGGGAGAGCGAAACGCTACGCTTCAAGCCACACCGCAAAGCGCACCCCTACTGGCAGGTGACTGCTTTTCAGGGGACACGTAAAGACTGGTCCTCTATTAAATCAGAGTACAACTTTCCCCATTTATGCCTCTGGACGTATTTCCAAATTCGCAGCTACCTGGGCAAATTCAAATGCCCCCAAGACCTCCACAGGCCCCTGACAACACTAGAAGTGACCTGTCATAACTGAAAACCATTGCCTAAGGCCACCTCAATCCCTTACACATGGCTACAGCACCCTAAGAACACAGAAATGGATGAACACAGGAGGAGGTGGTCAGAGGAGCTGGACACCCCAATATCTGAAAAACAATGGAAGTATGCCTGCATTTTGGCACACAGATGCTCTATGAACATGAGAAGACAAGAAACAAGCTATAAACTATTGTCACACTGGTACAATACCCCTGATAGACTTCATTAGGGATGAGCTTCATGTTCGACTCAAACATTGCCTGTTCGCCTGTTCTGCGAACAGTGAACAATTTGGGTTGTTCGTGGCAAATTCAAAAAGTCTATGGGAGAAATCTAAAGTGCTAATTTTAAAGGCTAATATGCAAGTTATTGTCCTAAAATGTGTTTGGGGACCTGGGTCCTGCCCCAGGGGACATGGATCAATGCAAAAAAAAGTTTTAAAAACTGCAGTTTTTTCGGGAGTAGTGATTTTAATAATGATTAAAATGAAACAGTAAAAGTGTAATATTCCTTTAAATTTTGTACCTGGAGGGTGTCTATAGTATGCCTATACTGAAGGGGCGCAGGAAAAGAGGGGGGGACAAGAGAGCGCCCCCTCCTGAACCGTACCAGGCCACATGCCCTCAACATTGGGTGGATACTTTGGGGGTCTGTGAACCCTCAAAGCACCATGTCCCCATATTGATGGGGACAAGGACCTCATCCCCATAACCCTGGCCGGTGGTTGTGGGGGTCTGCGGGCGGGGGGCTTATCAGAATCTGGAAGCCCCCTTTAACAAGGGGGCCCCCAGATCCTGCCCCCCCCATTTGAAATGGTAAGGGAGTACAAAATGACCCCTACCATTTCACAAAGAAAGTGTAAAAAATTGTTAAATAAGACAAACACACTTTTGAAAAATTCCTTTATTAAAAATAAAAAAATAAAAAAAAGATTTCAGCGGTGGTAATCCACTCTTGCTATCCAGCGATGGATGATCATCTCTCCGGGGTCCAGCGATGGCTGATCTGATCCAGGGACGGGTGATTTTCAGTCCAGTGCAGTCCATCCATGCATCCATCTTCTGTCTCCACTGTCGGAGACACTGCGGGATCCAAGCGCTGATGTTTCTTATATTAGGAGGGCGGGGCCACCCATCACCTGACCCCACCCCCTCTGACGCTAGCGAGGGAAGCCAGGGCTTCCCCCATGACGTATGGGTGACCCTGCCCCCCTCTGATGTAACGGAAACCTGCATTACATCAGAGGGGGGTGGGGTCACCCATACCCATCTAGATCTCTGGACATGGACTTGTAACCTTGAGATTGTTGATATTTTTCCACAATTTTGGTTCTCAAGTCCTCAGACAGTTCTCTTCTCCTCTTTCTGTTGTCCATGCTTAGTGTGGCACACACAGACACACAATGCAAAGACTAAGTCCACCGGACCGCATTATGCCGGACAATTCAATCAAATGTGGGCTCCAGTGGATTTTTTCACCGTAAAGTCAGGCAGACTTAGAAAGTAGTTTTGACTCAAAATTTGTAAGAATGACGCATGCTCAGAAGCAAGTACGAGAAGGAAGCTATTGGCTACTGGTTATTGAACTTCCTTTTTCTAGTCCCGTCGTACGTGCTGTACGTCATCGCATTAGAAATCGCCAGACTTTCGGAGTGTCCGTGTGTGGCCAAGTCCCTCTGTAAGGCCGCGTACACACGGGCGGACTGTTCGCCCAACTTTGTCCGCTGAACAGTGTTTCAGCGGACAGTCCGCTGGTGTGTGGGCTTCAGCAGACAGTTTCAGCGGACAGTCTGACGAACAAAGTTTTTCGGAATTTCCGTAAGACAGTCCGCTGAAACTTGGTTTCAGCGGACAGTCCGCTCGTGTGTAGGCTTGTTCGACAAACTAAGTTTCGCGCATGCTCAGAAAGGATTTACACGGCGAAGGTTGCATTGCAGTGTATTGGACGTCGAATTTCTCGTCCCGTCGTACGTGCCGTTCACGTCATCGCGCACGCTTTCAGCGGACTGTTCGTTCATCGTGTGTGGTCAAGTCCGTTCATGCTAATTTTGAGCGGACTGTTTGTCGGATTGTTTGACGAACAAAGTTGGGCGAACAGTCCGCCCGTGTGTACGCGGCCTTAGAAAGTCCGGCAGATTGTTTGCCGGACTAAGTCTGCCGGATAATTTGATCGTATGTACATGGCATAAGTGAGCCTCTCTCCTTTTTATCTGATTTCAGGTATGATTTTTATATTGTCCACACCTATTACTTGCCCCAGGTGAGTTTAAAGGAGCATCACATGCTTGAAACAATAGTATTTATCCACAATTTTGAAAGGGTGCCAAGAATTTTGACCAGCCCATTTTTGGAATTTTGTGTGACATTATGTCCAACTTGCTTTTTCTCCTCCCTTTTTTTGTTTTGTTCCAATACACACAAAAGGAATAAACATGTGTATAGCAAAACATGTGTTACTGCAATACTTTTCTGTGAGAAATACTTAATTTTCTGGAAAAATTTCTGGGGTGCCAACAATTTTGGCGGTGACTGTATATTTCCTATCACTGTTCTATGAAGAATCATTTGAGTGTTTGATATACTTTTATTGTCTTATTGATACAGTTTTATTGTTTTATCCGAAGAAATTGCAGGGCATGCGACACGTTTTTATACTGCCTAGGATTGGATATACTGTATGTTGACCTTTGAACATTGCCTCTTTCAACCATATCTTTCATTGAGCACCTTGCACTTTATTACGCACAGTATTTAGGTTCATAGCACAGCACTCTCTTCACTTTATATATTTTCTGGATCCTGATATTTCCTTCAGTGTTGCAGCATATTGTTAAAAAATGCACACATTTGGTAGCGCAGGAATATCATTGTAATATATAGTGCTCTGCATTTACTGGCCCGATTGGTCCCCGTGAAATAAGCAGCAGAGCAGGTGCTGTGTATCTCTCTCTCCTCCCCTGTCTACAGAGTCCCTTCTTGCTCTAGACACAGCAGCCACTACAGTGGGCATCAGAGTTGCTGTTAGAAATCATGGGGCTCCATACAGCCTACCTGATGGGGCCCCCTTTGACCCGCATCTTGTGCCACCCAATGGAGCATAGAATTTATATAGATTGTTTCCCTGAACCATTTTCCTATGGACATTTATATTTAGTTAAAATGCTGGCATCTAGTGACCTTTTGTGGTAATGCACTTGTTTTTTCTTACGTTCTTTTTCCCTGATGTTATGACACACTTCCTTTATATGTAATGCTCCAACCTTCTTCCTGTTATTGTACATCCTGTGTCATGGATGCAGCTACAAGTCACATGTAGCAGGGCACATGTATTCTTTATTGTAAGCTACAGACAATATCATCTTTTGACCGCATAAATACTACAACCTATTCATCTGTTTGTATCCTGTCATCTGCTGTAACATGATGTTCAGAATAAAGGCATCTTGTGGATGGAATCGGTATTTGGAGAGTTCAAACTATCTCATGAGGATTGTCCTCAGTGATTATATCTTATACAGGCCAGGTATAGAAGTCTCTCCACGAATAGTCGCTTCACAACAATCTGAGTCAGAATACATCTGCTGACGTGGTAAGTGACATGCTGCAGCTGCTGACAAGGGACATGGCAAGTGACAAGCTGCATCTGCTGATAAGTGATGTGGCAAGTGACAAGCTGCGTCTGTTGTCAAGTGACAGGCTGCAACTGCTGACAAGTGATGTGGCAAGTGACATGCTGCATCTGCTTACAAGTGACATGCATCTTCTGACAAGTGACATGGCAAGTGATAAGCTGTATCTGCTGACAAGTAACATGGCAAGTGACAAGCTGCATCTGCTGACAAGTGACATGCTGCATCTGCTGACAAGTGATGTGGCAAGTGGCATGCTGCATCTGCTGACAAGTGATGTGACAAGTGACACACTGCATCCACCGACAAGTGATGTGGCAAGTAACAAGCAGCAGCTGCTAACAAGTAATGTGGAAAGTGACAAGCTGCAGCTGCTGACAAGTGACGTGGCAAGTGACACACATCTGCTGACAAGTGACATGGCAAGTGACAAGCTGCATTCGCTGACAAGTGATGTGGCAAGTGACAAGCCCCTGTCTGAACCCCCCCCAACACCGTTGCCTCTGACTGAACCCCCCACCACATCTGCCTCTGACTGATTCCCCCTCCCCATAAATACTGCCTCTGACTGAACCCCCCCACCACCACTGCCGCCTCTGACTGAACCCCCACCCCCATCGCTGCCTCTGACTGAACCCCCCACCATCGCCGCCTCTGTCTGAACCCCCCTTACCACCACAGCTGCATTGGACGGAACCTCCCACCACCACCACCTCCACTGTTGCATGTAAATCTGACTTCCTGATAGCCTTAATTTTAGCTTTAATTGTCAGGATATTAAATAGTGGATGTGGGGGCCTTTTGGTGGGCATTATTTTTTCATTCATGGACCCTGGCAGCACAATATTTTGGGCCAGCCCTGGCTATACCTCTGGCCAATACTTTAGCTATACATCTGGTTTAGTATAAGCAAAGGATGAAGACTATATTACAAAAAAAGGTTAATTTATTAAATGTGCTCAATACTTATGTAGCACCCTGATTTTTAGGCAGGGTTCCTCCAAAATTTACCTGCCAGGTGTAGTTACCTTGGCTCATTGTTAGCCCTTGTACACACGGTCGGACATTCCGACCACAAAATTCAACGGATTTTGTCTGAAACTGGTGTTGCATACACATGGTTGGACAAAGTTGACGGAAAATCCGATAGTTCGGAACATGATGACGTTCGTTAGTTATGACGGGACTACGTCCAGGCTAGTAGCCAATAGCTTTGGTCTCGTAATTTGATCTGAGCATGCGTGGAACTTTGTCTGATCAGAATTCTCTACAAACGATCGGACAAAGTCGGATCGGATCATGTTGTCATTTTATATCGAGCTCTCAAACTTTGTTGATCGGACATTCCGACGGAAAAAGTCAGATGGAGCCCACACATGGTCGGATTATCCGACAACGCGGTCCGATAGGACATTTTCCGTTTGAATTTCCGACCGTGTGTACAAGGGCTAAGGGATCAATTGAGTTCACCTTAAGTCTGGAATTGCTGCACTTTTCTCTCTTCTGCCACTGAGAGGCTGGGTACTTGGTGACATTAGATAAGAGAATGGCAAAGCAAGGACAGATTAAGAGTATATGGGGTATCTCAGCCAATGGACAGAGGTTCTTAAATCCCTTGGCCTGCTGGGAGAACCTATATATTTAGGTGAAGTGAGGTGATCTGTGTTCTGTGCCACCCAGACGGCTGTCTGGATGGACGTTTGTTGTACTGCCCGGGCTGCTAGGCTGGAATTTGGGCCTATCCCGGGCACGTCTGGCTGTGAGACTGTCTGAGGGCCTATCCGGAAGCAAGAGAGCAGTGTAGGGTTGGGATTGCAGCTTGCAGTCCAACCAGAAGTGACGGTTCTGCCAGCCGGAGAACCTGTCATTGTCAGAGGTAGAGGGGAAGCTGCTGTGTACAGTGAGTAGCTGAAGCAAGTACCAGAGCAGTATTCTCACCACCTGAGGATGGTAAAGAATTGTGAAACTTCAGCAGGTGTCAAGCCAGGGACCCAGCCATCGGAGGTAACGCTTGTAGAGCAGCCTTGTGCGTCAAGCCAGGGACTGAGCAGGCCAGTGGGGTGAAGCTTGAGAAGTATCTGCAGTGCCAAGCTAGGGACCCAGCGGAGAAGCGGGGATGACGCTTGAGGAAGATACTTAAGTGAACATTGGAAGCGCTCGAGGGATTCGGTGGCAGTGAATCAGCAAGTCTAGTGACAAAGACTGGGATCTCAGTGGCTTGAGAAACTGCAAGAAGCGACTGTAGAGAAAGTAAAGGAGTTTGTTACAACTTGTGTTGGAAACTGTTCTAAGACTGTTGCTATAGGAGACAGCATTCCTACACGTGCAGATGCGGTATCTTGCTGGATACCTTTACCTGCATGGCTGTCTACCTGTAGAAGTCTCAGGGTCTGCCAAATTAATATTACATTACAATATTAACCCTCTCTCCCAAAGTTCTGTTCAAGAGAAATAAAATCTCTTTTCATTCAAGAAGTGTCTGGCGCCCATGAATCTATCTTGCATTACACCCACTATGCCCTACAACCCACTCTATAAAGAAGGATTTCAGCAGCTCTTAGCTCTGGAGGTTCTCATTAGACTAAAGGAGGCCTGGGATCTTGATACACTTAAAATCAAGATTACTACCTAGATAAGTCTCAGCAACACTACCAAATGGTATATTAGTTTTAAATCCTCCAGTTGAGCAGCCGGGAGTAGATAAAGGTAACCAAGAATGGAAGGGAAACAGAGCATTTTGTTTCTGTCCTGACTACAAGAGACAGAAGCATGAAATATACATGAACCTTGGTGAATATCAAGCATGTATAGAACAAGAATGGCAAATTTTAGTCAATGTTCTTTGAGCGGGTAAATACGTAGGAACATTTGGACAATAATTATGTTTTCTAAATATCACAAAATATTCAATAAGGATAATTGATGAAAAGGTGCACATGAACATCATATTCAATATTCAGTTTATTAATGCATTTATAAATATAATTCTATGTAATACATATGGCTTTATATATTCTACAATACGATGCTCTATATAAGACTTACTATATTATGCCTACATTAGTTATACACAAAAAAAAAAATCTATGTAAAAAAGGGACTCAACATATAGGCAGGTTTATATTTACAAAACAGATATGACCAACTTACAGTATTAACTCTTGTATGGTGTGTGGAAGATTCTGGTCGTAAAGGAGGGTCTGGTGGGTTTTTGAAAGAATTTCCTGGGATTGTCCGGTCTGAAATATCACAAATGTATATATTACAAAAAATGGCAAATTATATTCAGCTTTATATCCAAAAAACATCACATACATTATTTCTGCAAACAAAATTTTTAACGCATTTCTTTCAGTTCACCTATCTAAAATAATGCCGTGTACACAGGACCAGACTTTTCGACTAGGTCCGATGGACTTTTGGCGGAGTTCCGACGGACTTTCCGAATGAACGGACTTGGCCACACATAAGCATACCAAAGTCTGACGGATTCGAACATGATGACGTACGACCGGACTAGAATAAGGAAGTTCATAGCCAGTAGCCAATAGCTGCCCTAGCATCGGTTTTCGTCCGTCGGACTAGTATACAGACGAACAGATTTTTCGACCGGACTCAAGTCCGTCTGAAAGATTTGAAACATGTTTTAAATCTAAATTCCATCAGATTTTTAGATAGCAAAGGTCCAATGAAGCCCACACACGATCGAATTGTCCGGCGGATTCGTTCCTTCGAAAAGTCCGGTCGTGTGTACGCGGCATAAGAAAAAGAATCAGCCAAATGCTTAAAGTGAAATTAAATTCTATCTGAGTACCACAAGCTAAAAATTATATTAAATTCATTTTTAATAATCAAAGCAAACTCACCCATCCATCCATGTCTACATGTTTTATTTTATTGAGAAATCACTTTGACAAACACCCAAGTAAGTAAGTAATTTGCGAAGTAAGCAAGTCATTTGTGTAGCATTTACTCTGAAATCTATCTGCCCTTAGCTCAGGCATTCAGTCAGCAGGGTGTGCTTAGCCCCTTTCCCCTCTCCTCCAGATGAAATAAAAATAAAATGCCCATAAGGACTAATGTGATGCATCATATAGTTTTAAACTTTAAACCAAGAAAATATAATATACTTTCCTATCTATTTACTAATGCTAGCACCATAAAGACTGATTGAAAGAGTTTAGTTCTACTTTAAAGCATTTGTCATGCCAAATAAATAAAAAACACATCTCTGCAATGCAGGCATCGCATACTAGCACACTATGAAATGCTTACCTTAGAACAAAGCCCTCCAGCTGTCACCACTGGCAGGGCTTCCATCTTCACCCGGTCTTTCTTCAGGGTTCACGTCCTCGGGCCATCTGATTGACTGAGCTGCGATGATGCCACTCCTAAGCATGCACGCGGAAGTCACGGTCACAGTGCTCTGAAGGGAGGGCACATGTATGCCGTCCCTTCAGAGAGCGTACGCCGGTGACATCACCAGCTGCATGCATCGTCAATAAACAGTGCAAGTTTAATAGATATTCACTGTACCTACAGGTAAGTCTTATCATAGGCTTACCTGTAGGTACAAGTGCTATCGCCTTTAATGCACATCCTGTGAATAAACGACATATCCCACAATCAGTGGGTCTCTGTCTAGTGCTCTTCAGTTGAGTGATATTCAGGGGCAGCCTATCTATTAAGGCACCGCCCCCCATCCATGCTTCCAGCCCCTTTTTAGGACACTGGATGATTTTTGAAACACCTGATTAGAGCCATAATAGCAAATTAATATATTGCTATTGTAACACTGATCCTCCACCTGGCCAATTGGCTGAAAGGACAAGCGATCCTATTGGACGCCTAGGAGAATGTGAGGAGACACACGGCAGAAGCAAGGTGGAGGAGAGGACACAGGAGATGTTGCTCCATGCCCGCTGCTCACCACCTAGATAGGGTAAGTGCCAGACCGACCAGCAGAGAGCGTGCGGGCGGGGGGGGAGGTGCTGCTGGCCTCTGGGGGGGGGCTGGTTGTTTGCCCCCCCAAAAGAAAAACCACCAGCCGCCACCAACCGAGAGATCACAAGGCAGTCTTTTATCATATTAGTTAGCATTCCCACATTTGTGATGCAACACAGAGCAAATGGTGAGGCATAAATTGTGATCCGGAACAAGAAGTTGCCTATTCCTTTAGCAAATAGGGATAAGTTGGGTGAATCACCTGCCCGCATTGTACTGTGGGTGAGTGGCCACTGTAAGCAAAGTGTTGTACTGGTATGTCACTGCCTAGTTTGTAGGCACTATAACTTTCACGCAAACCTATCAATATACACTTATTGCGATTATAATTTTTTTTGTAGCAGAATACATTTTGCCTAAAACTATTAAGAAATTTGATTTATAAAATGTTTTTATTGCACAGGTTTTATAGTAGAAAGTAAAGAATATATATATTTTTTTCAAAATAATTTGTCTTTTTTTGTTTATATCACCAAAATAAAAAACCCAGCGGGGTGATCCCATACCACCAAAAGAAATCTCTATTTGTGTGAAAGAAATTATATAAATTGGGTACAGTGTTGCATGACCACGCAATCGCCAGTTAAAGTAGCACAGTGACTTCCGGTTCCAGCGCCATGTTATAATGGAGTGAATTGCCCCTGAATTCCCTCAGCTCCCGCACTCCCGGCTCATCTGCCCACATATACCGCACCACAGCTACAGCCTCAGTGAGCGGCAGACACTGCTACAATCCAGAGGGGTGAATGGACCCTTTTGTGGAGCGCTCTGCTTACAAAGGCTCCTTGCAACCCGTCCCAGCCAGAGGCACCTGCAGTGGCTAAGATGGCGGCCACTTTTTTTTTTTGAAAGCCTGTGGCGTGCAAAACACACTCCAAAAAACTTCACCCGGTGCATAAAAAATGTGCACACACATAAAGAGTGACACAAAAAAGTGCAATGGGTACACAAGTCCTCTAAAATCAGAGGACCTTGTCCTGAATCCCCCGGGGCGTTAGGCTCCTGACAGGGACAAGGACACTTAAAACTTGGTCTTCCTGGCCGAAACCAGTCAGACCCCGTTCTTTGGAAGGTCTGCCGAAACAGACCCACCCAAATACTAGGTGAGGCTCCCCCGAAGGAAGACCCCAACCCTAAGGAAGAGGGTGAACTAAGCCAGAAGGCCATGTCCACCCCCTCACCAGACTTTCAGCACAGGCCCTAGAACCTGTGACCCTACTCATCACAGCAAACGTGAAAAGTGACAAAACAAGACGTGACACACTGAAAATAAATAAAAAGTGGGGAAGGGATAGTGGAGAGGAGAGTGAAAAGGTGGTCGTTGTGTGAAACAACGACCAGGCCCTCTGGCCAGGAATAAAAAATTCCTCTGGTCCCAGCCAAAAGGCCCGGCCCAAGAGGCAGGTGCTAAAAAAGCGTGTTATGGTGCAGTGACCTTGGTGCCCAAAATCAAAGTGACCCTCACTCACAGTGATTCTTAGGCACCCCCGGACTGCCACTCCAGGGGCACATACTCCATAGGCTTTCAAGACCGCCCTGACCCACGGTCCAGACCACAGCAGCCCCCACCCCGGACAGGAAGGCATGGAGATCAGGAAGCTTGGTGAGAGCCCTTTACCATCAGGCTCCACCGTCGCTCCCGTCACTCCTTCCTAATTACATTCAGGAAGTACTAACCGCTCCTCCCCCCCTGCATAGGGAGCAGCCGGTTTTCCCTACCGAAAAACTGCCCGGGGCTAGAACTACCCCAATCCAGACCAGAAGACCAGGTACCCGACCCTCTGGATCAGACCAGGCAGCACCCATCCTCACCAGGAGCATCCTTCCAGACGGCTCAGACTCGACCATGCATCGGCCCTCAGTTTACTGTCGGGCGGCACGACGTGGCCCCTACCGAAACCGTCCTTCCGGATGCAAATTACACCATCAGAGAGCGCCGCCCAAACCCTCTCTAATAGGGATGGAACAGCGCCTCCTTTGGCAACTGATAAGAACAGATACTACACTTGATCTTAGCCAAAAGGCTAATGTTGGTGTTATAGCTTTCACCTGGATGTTATAAGTTGCACTGAATAAATACAGCTGCTTAAAACTGTATCTCTTCATTTCAGGCTGCAAAGCAACAAAATGTGATTGGGGGTTATTCATTTGTATACCCACTGTATAAATACACAATTAAAAATCTGTCAAATTCACACCATTCCAGATCCTTCCAAGTCTCACAGCACTCTCACATGGCTGGAAATGCAGTTGCATTATCTCAAATTGCTAGATAGACACCAATAGCGTAATGTACTCATTCCTTATCAGGGTTGCCAACTGTTCGTAAATTTATGGACAGTTTGTAAATATCGGCTGATTTACAAGCTGACCATAAATGTCCATTATAGACATCGGCAGCTCACAGAAAAATGGGCTGTTGGCCGACTTTGGAACTGTGCATATGCCGTTCCAAAGCCAGATGAATATCATATGGCGATCTTCAGCATATCTGCGCAGTAGCATCTCCTGACATGCATGGTGAGTCAGGCACGCATTAAAAAAAAAAACCTTGGTTATGCGCCATTTCCCACCAGCCCCCATTTCCATCGCAGGAGCTTGGAGGGAAGGATGCATCTCCTGGCTAGGCTGCTCGGCCACTGCCTCTACCTCAGTACCTGGCTCTGCTGCACTCTCTGCTCTGCTGACTGAATCCTGGACTCTGACTGTGCCAGTCCACTGTGCCCCAAAGGCCCCAAATTAATTTGGTATGTTTGTGTGTGTCTGGGGGTCAATAATTCAAATACCAGAATTGTCAAACATAGATGGAGCAGCACTGTGGGGGCAAAAAAGAAATAATACATGGAGCAACACTACTGGGGGTAAAAAAAGGTTGATACAACATGCATGTACATGGAGCAGCACTGGGGGCAAAAAAAAAATGAATTCATGGCATACATGAATATTGGAGCAGCACTACTGGGAGGAAAAAAAATATATATGTATACATGTATTCTATTTATTTTTATTTTTTTGAGTGGAGTGAAGGAGTGAATTTAATTTGCATGCATGGCTGTATTCAGCCATGCATGCGTATATGGATTGGAACAGCACTACCAGGGCAACAAAAAGGGATATATGCATGCATATGAGCAGCACTACTGGGGCCAAACAAATAGGATTTTTGTGCTCACCGTAAAATCCTTTTCTCTGAAGTTCACAGACTGACACAGCTCCTTATTCTTGACTATCGGGTTGTTACACCACCTTCAGGAGAGGACTAGGCAGAACATGTTACACATGTACAAATAAACAGAACTCTCTAGTTCCACCCAAGGGGCAGTCCCTTCAGTAACAACCCCCCAGCCTGCTTCCTGCAGCTTCAGTACGTCAACAAGCAGTATAACGTAAATCAATAGGAGGGGAGGGTGCTGTGTCAGTCAGTGAACTTCAGAGAAAAGGATTTTACGGTGATTATAAAAATTCTATTTTCTCTATCGTTCACTGACTGACACAGCTCCTTATTCTTGACCATAGGGACATCCCCAAGCAGTGTCATAACAAGGGGTGGGAAACAGCATAAAAAAACTTCACCCACAACCAGAAGTGCTCCCTAATAGGGGAGTCACCACCTTATCTAGCCGCATCAGAACTTGCAGCCAACAATGCAACTGGCCAATGCCTGCATTATACTCAAAGGTAGGGATGAGCCGAACACCCCCCGGTTCGGTTCGCATCAGAACTTTCGAACGGGCCGCAAATTCGTACGAACGTTAGAAACCCCATTGAAGTATATGGGACTTCAACTATAACTTTGAAATAAAAAGTGCCAATTTTAATGGCTAATATGCAAGATATTGTCCTAAAAAGGGTTTGGGGACCTGGCTCCTGCCCCAGGGGACATGAGACAATGCCTAAAATGTTTTTAAAAATGGCTGTTTTGGCGGGAGCACTGATTTTAATGACGATTAAAGTGAAAAGAAAAAGTGAAATATTCCTTTAAATATCATGCCTGGGGGGTGTCTATAGTATGCCTGTGAAGTGCCACGTGTTTCCCATGTTTAGAACAGTCCCTGCACAAAATGACATTTAACGGAAAAAAGTCATTTCAAACTGCTTGCGTTTTTAATGTAATATCTGGTTCCGGCAATATGGATGAAAATCATTGAGAAAAATGCCATGGGTAGCCCCCCTGCCCATTACCAGCCCCTTTGGGTCTTGTACAGATATTAAGGGGAACCCCGTACCCATATTAAAAAAGGAAAGACGTGAGGCCCCCAGGCCCTATATACTCTGAACAGCAGTATACAGGCGGTGCAAACAAGACAGGGACTGTGTAGATTTGTTGTGTTAAGTAGAATCTGTGTGTAATTTTGAACTGGTACATTTTAAAGTGTAGCTCCAGTCAAAAAATCTATTTTTAAGCTTTTTGAAAAACATAGGCCGCGTACACACGGGCGGACTGTTCGCCCAACTTTGTCCGCTGAACAGTGTTTGGGCGGACAGTCCGCTCGTGTGTGGGCTTTCAGCGGACAGTTTCAGCGGACAGTTTGACGAACAAGGTTTTACGGAATTTCCGAAAAACTGTCCGCTGAAACCTTGTTTCAGCGAACAGTCCGCTCGTGTGTAGGCTTGTTCGTCAAACTAAGTTCCGCGCATGCTCAGAAAGGATTTACACGCCGAAAGTTATAATGCAGTGTATAGGTTTTTCGTCCCGTCGTACGTGCCGTTCACGTCATCGCGCACGGTTTCAGCAAACTGTTCGTCCGTCGTGTGTGGCCATGTCCGTCCATGCTAATTTTGAGCGGACTGTTTGCCGAAACTGTTTGACGGACAAAGTTGGGCGAACAGTCCGCGCGTGTGTACGCGGCCATAGGGAAGGGTTATCACCCCTGTATAATTTGTTTTGCCGTCCGTCTTTTTTCATCTCACTTCCTGTTGTCTCCTTCCGTTTGCAAGTAGGAGACGTTTGTAAGTTGGATGTTTGAAAGTAGGGGCCTGCTCTATTTGCTCTGCAGAAATGGCGGAACAAGGTGTTGGTGTTGCCACAACATTGTAAGCCCTCAAAGTGACTCTGTGAACGATTATATCAAGAAATGTAATTACATGCCATTGTTGAACAGTGGTAGAAAAATTTACCTTTGGTGGTTGTGGTGCTGGTGCTGGTGCCACAACACTATAAGTCCTCACAGTTACTCTGGGTGGGCACAGGAAAGAGCCCTGCTGTGAAATATTATATCAAGAATTGTAATTACATGTCCCTGTTAAACAGGGGCTGAAAAAGTGGGCCTTAGGCACTGGTGCTGGTGCCACGACACTGCAACCTCTCCCATATACTCTAGTTGTAGTGCAGGAATGATCCCGGCTGCAAAGCATTGCATCAAAAATTGTAATTAAATGCCTCTGTTAACCAGGCTTTGCAGGGAGGCCATGCAGCGTAGGTTAGCAGAGGCATTCGGCCCGGAATCCTCTGGGTCTCTAAGGACAGCATGATCCGCAGCTACCTCCTCCCAGCCACGTACAAGTCCACGGGTTTTTCGGGACTGTAAATCATCCCTACAAGACTGCTGATGCTGAGTGCCAGCCTCCACCTCCATGCTGACACAATCATCCTCCTCCTCCTCCTCCTCCTCCTCCTCCTCGTCCTCGTCCTCTTCCTGTGTGATGGGTGGGACAGCAGGAACACTGTCTGGATAAAGGGGGCCTTGAGAGGTAAGGAAGTCCTCCTCTTCCTGCCTCTGTTCTGCCTCAAGTGCCCTGTCCATTATTCCACGCAGCGTATGCTCCAACAGCTGGACAAGAGGTACAGTGTCACTGATGCATGCACTGTCACTGCTCACCATCCTTGTGGCCTCCTCAAACGGTGACAGGACAGTGCATGCATTCCTGATCATGCCCCACTGACGTGGTGAGAAAAAACCGAGCTCCCCTGACCCTGTCCTGGTGCCGTAGCCGCACAGGTACTCATTGATGGCCCTCTGCTGTGTGTGCAGCCGCTGCAGCATGGCCAACGTTGAGTTCCACCTGGTGGGCATGTCACATATAAGGCGGTTCTTGGGCAGGTTCAACTCCTTTTGGAGCTAAGCTAGCCGAGCATAGGCATTAAATAATCGGTGGAAATGCACAAAGACTTTCCTGGCCTGCTTCAGGACATCCTGTAAGCCCGGGTACCTGCCCAAGAACCGCTGCACCACCAGGTTAAGGATGTGAGCCACACAGGGCACATGGGTCAGTTGTCCCTGTCGGAGGGCAGAAAGGAGGTTGGTGCCATTGTCGCAAACCACCATTCCTGGCTTAAGCTGGCATGGCGTCAACCACCTCTCGGCCTGCCCCTGCAGAGCTGACAAAATATCTGCCCCAGTGTGGCTCCTGTCCCCCAAACCAGCGCAAGCACGGCATGGCATTGTTTTGCCTGGGTACTTGCGTAGCCCCTTGAACGCCTACGGAGCACCGCTAGTTCTGAGGACAGAGCACAGGAAGAGGCCATGGAGGAAGAAGAAGAGGAGGGGGTGGAGGAGAGAGGTGTGTCACAACCAGTAGTAGCATTTTGGAGGCATGGTGGCGGAACAACCTCCAACACTACTGCACCTTGTCCTGCATCCTTCCTAGCTGCCAGAAGAGTGACCCAATGGGCCGTGAAAGACAGGTAACGTTTGTGTCCATGCCTGCTGGACCATGAGTCACCAGTAATATGCACCTTACCGCTGACCGCCCTGTCCAGCGAGGCAAGGACATTGCCTTCCACATGCCGGTAGAGAGCCGGAATCACCTTCCGTGAGGAAAAGTGGCATTTGGGGACCTGCCACTGAGGAACCGCACATTGTACAAACTCACGGAAGGGGGGCGAGTCTACCAACTGAAAAGGCAACAGTTTAAGTGCTAGCAATTTAGCCAAGCTAGCATTCAACCGCTGGGCATGTGGATGGCCGGAGTGAACTTCTTTTGACGGTCCAGCAGCTGGGGCAGGGAAATTTGCCGGCTATAATCAGACGTGGGTGTACTGCTAGTAGATTGCCCGGAAGCACTTGGCTCTGACACACCTAATTCTACACCTTCATTCCTCTCAGAGTAGGTTTCAGAGAGGACTGAAGGTCTAGTGGGGTTGGAGATCCCAGCTGATGAGGAGCAAGAAGAGGTCCGCTTTGTTCTTTGGTGTGGGTCTTTGAGGTACGCTTGCCAAAGAGCTGCATGGCAGGTCAACATATGTCTGGTCAAGCATGTGGTGCCCAAGCGGCTGATGTTTTGGCCACGCGAGATACGCTTGAGACATATGCGCCCTGCACAGGCAGAGCTCTGCGGTGTGATTCAGTCGGTGTGCTGCCCCTAAGCTGGCCCCCGGAGGGCATCCTGCCTCGTTGGACATGTGCCTCCTCCTCCTCTCTCCTACCAGGCACCCACGTGGAGTCAGTGCCCTCATCATCCCCTCCCTCTTCATCGCTGGAGCAAACCTGGCAGTATGCTGCAGCTTGTGGAACATGACTGCCAGATTGCTGTCCTTCTTGAGCATCCCCTCTCTCTGCACTCACGCTACTGCCTTCCTCTAGCTGATTATCATCATCAGAGCCTACAAAACACTGGGCATCTTCCTGGAGCATGTACCCAACACTGTGCTCAAAGAGTTCAGGAGACTCCTCAGGAGGACGTGGTGGGTCTAGGGAAGGAGTCACTGATGATGACATTGAGAGGAGGGAAGACGATGTGTTGACAGCTGCTTTGCTAGTACCCTGAGCCTGGGTGAGAGAGGATGAGGAGGATGAAGAGGGCTTGGTCATCCACTCTTCCAAGTCTTCGGCATGGTGTGGCTCAACACGTCCAGCTGCCGAAAAGAAGGACAAGCGTGTCCCATGGCCACGTGCTGATGATGACGATGCACCGCGTCCACGACCAACACTGTTGTCTCTAGACACAGAGCCTGCTTGCCCTCTTTTATCAGCTCGCGCCTGTCTGCCTCTCCTTGTTGGCCTTCCAGACATGGTAATGGCCTGAAGGGAGATGGGAAAACCAGCAATTGGGTAGTGTATATTGTGCTGGAGGCACACAACACCCACTAACTTCTGCAGATGGCTCAATTAGAGAAGAGCTATATAGGTGGATATAATGGTGTATAGTGCGGTTAGGGCACGCAGTCAACACACACAATCTCCTACAACTGACTGCAAGCTCTATTACAGAAGAGCAATATAGCTAGCTATATAGGTGGATATAATGGTGTATAGTGCGCTCAGTGCATGCAGACAACACGCACAATCTCCTACAACTGACTGCAAGCTCTTTTACAGAAGAGCAATATAGCTAGCTATATAGGTGGATATAATGGTGTATAGTGCGGTCAGGGCACGCAGACAACACGCACAATCTCCTACAACTGACTACAAGCTCTATTACAGAAGAGCAATATAGCTAGCTATATAGGTGGATATAATGGTGTATAGTGCGGTCAGGGCACGCAGACAACACACACAATCTCCTACAACTGACTGCAAGCTCTATTACAGAAGAGCTATATAGCTAGCTATATAGGTGGATATAATGGTGTATACTGCGGTCAGGGCACGCAGACAACACCCACAAACTCCTGCAGATTGCTAACAGCTCAATTACAGAAGAGCAAGAACGCAAAATCGGCCGATAACGAACGGTGTATACTGTGTTGAAGGTACACAGAGAACACCCACTAAGGCCGCGTACACACGGGCGGACTGTTCGCCCAACTTTGTTTGTCAAACAGTTTCGGCAAACAGTCCGCTCAAAATTAGCATGGACGGACATGGCCACACACGGCACTTTTTTGAGCGGACTGTTTCAGCGAACTGTTTGCCAAACAGTTCGCTCAACTTTTGAAATGAACGGACTCGCCCACGTAAGGCGGAGGCAAATCCGCCCATTTCGAGCGCGTGTACAGGTAGGCGGGGCCCGCGAAGGAGACGTCGCGGGCTCCGCCGCCTGGAATGGACTTAAAGGGGAACCCCAACGCCGAAAAAAATCGGCGTGGGGGTTCCCCCAAAGTCCACAACAGACCCTTGTCCGAGCACGCTACCCGGCCGGCCAGGAAAGGGGGGCGAGCGAGCGCGCCCCCCCCTCCTGAGCCGTACCAGGCCGCGTGCCCTCAACATGGGGGGGTGCCTTGGGGAAGGGGGGGCCGCGCGGCCCCCCCACCCCAAAGCACCTTGTCCCCATGTTGATGAGGACAAGGGCCTCTTCCCGACAACCCTGGCCGTTGGTTGTCGGGGTCTGCGGGCGGGGGGCTTATCGGAATCCGGGAGCCCCCTTTAAGAAGGTGGCGGCTGGTGAAGTTTTTGGATGGGGGGGGGGCGCTAGACCCCGCCCATCATGACCCGCCCATCATTGTTGCCTCCTCCCACTTCTCATAAACCACGCCCCTTATGTAATCCACCTAATCCGTCCCCTGTATTCCACTTCCTTCCACCCATAGTGTCACGAGTATACAGCTCAGATCACAGGACAGAGTATACAGCCCCAGAATCACAGGGCAGATTATATATTTGGATAAAATATTGAAAATGTCAATGTTTAAACCAACTGTTAAAGAATGCAATAAAAGTACCACGAATCAGTGATTTTTTTTTTTACAACAGCAACGAAACTTTATTGTACAACAAACAACAAAAAGACTCAGGCTCGGTTCACACAGGGGCGACTCAGATCCGACTTCAGGTCGCCCCTAGTCGCCTCAGGTCAGGCAACATTTAAAAATCAATGTAAGTGAATGAGAGCCGTCTTAATGCACGCTACTGAAGTCGCTCCGACTTCAGAAAAGGTTCCTGTACTACTTCAATCCGACTTGTAGGCGACTGGTACCCATTGATTTCAATGGAGGTCACCTCCAAGTTGGATCTCCGTCTATACGGAGGCGACTCTGACAGAATTATCAGCTCTCAAGAGGGAACTCCACGCCAAATTTATGAAAAAAAATTGGCGTGGGTTCCCCCTCCGAGAGCATACCAGGCCCTTAGGTCTGGTATGGATTCTAAGGGGAACCCCCTACACCGAAAAAACGGCATGGGGTCCCCCCCAGATCCATACCAGACCCTTATCCGAGCATGCTACCCAGCCGGCCAGGAAAGGGGTGGGGGAGGAGCGAGCGACCCATGTGACATATACCATGTGACACCGCCCCATTGTCACTATATAAGTGACCGCACAGCGCGGCTCTGGCATTCCGGCCGGAGAGAGCGACGTGTCAACATCTCCTGGGGAAGAAGAAGAAGAACAAGAAGAAGAAGAAGAACGGAAGGCGGCGACGGCGACAGCGACAGCGGCGACAGAAGACCGGGCCACCGCCTGTAAAAGAGCTACAAGAAGGCGCGGTGGCCCGGCAGAAGAACCGAAGGCGGCGACAGAAGAACGGAAGGCAGCGGCGACAGAAGACCGGGCCACCGCCTGCAAAAGAGCTACAAGAAGGCGCGGTGGCCCGGCAGAAGAACCGAAGAGGGGGACAAGACCCCCGAAGTCGGGAGAAGAGGCCGGCGGCGAGGAAGAAAGCCGGGCTCCTCCGCTAGTAAAAGAGCTACACGAAGATAGCGGAGGAGTCCGGCGAGAAGACCCCCGAAGACGGAAGACCCCCGGAGCTGTGCAATAAAATATTTTTTCTCTGTGTTGTGTTTTTTTTTGTACTTTATTTTACAGGCGAATGGGTAGGGGTACATTGTACCCCATACTCATTCACATAGGGTGGGGGGCCGGTATCCGGGGGCCTCCTTCTTAAAGGGGGCTCCCGGATTCCGATAAGCCCCCCGCCCGCAGACCCCGACAACCAACGGCCAGGGTTGTCGGGAAGATGCCCTTGTCCTCATCAACATGGGGACAAGGTGCTTTGGGGTGGGGGGGCCGCGCGGCCCCCCCTTCCCCAAGGCACCCCCCCATGTTGAGGGCACGCGGCCTGGTACGGCTCAGGAGGGGAGGCGCGCTCGCTCGCCCCCCTTTCCTGGCCGGCCGGGTAGCGTGCTCGGACGAGGGTCTGTTGTGGACTTTGGGGGAACCCCCACGCCGATTTTTTTCGGCGTTGGGGTTCCCCTTTAAGCCCATTCCAGGCGGCGGAGCCCGCGACGTCTCCGTCGCGGGCCCCGCCTACCTCGAAATGAGCAGACTTTCCTCCGAGCGGGAACAGTTTGCTCATTTCGAAAGTAGCCTACACACGGGCGGACTGTTCGCTCAAACACAGTTTCAGCGGACAGTTTTTCGGAATTTCCGAAAGACTTTGTCCGTCAAACTGTCCGCTGAAAGCCCACACACGAGCGGACTGTCCGCCCAAACACTGTTCAGCGGACAAGGTTGGGCGAACAGTCCGCCCGTGTGTACGCGGCCTAACTCCTACAGACGCCAACACACTACACAAGGCCGCCACGCTGATGTCAGTATATATCAGCCGATGCACTTACATCCACTTTGTGGAATTTGGTAAAGGTGTGAACGGATGACCAAGTCGCCCCCTTACACACTTGAGCGACTGACGCTTGATGTCGGAAAGCCCAAGAGGTTCCAATTGCCCTGGTGGAATGGGCGGTGACAGGAAAGGGGGGCACCTGCCCCTTCAAGGCATACGCCTGGATCACAATCTGCCTGATCCACCTAGAAATGGTGGCCGACAAGACCCCCATACCTTTTTTCGGACCGGCTACCGAAACGAACCAAGAGTCTGACTTCCGAAAGGGAGTCATGTCAGACAAATACACCCTTAGGGCCCGGACCACGTCCAAGAAATGAAGGGCCATCTCCTTAGGATATGTCGGTTTAGGACACAGAGATGGTAACACAATGTCTTAATTGATGTGGCACGCCGAAACCACCTTCGGCAGAAAAGAAGGTTGCGGACGCAACACCACCTTATCCTCATGGATAACCAGATAAGGCGACTTGCAAAACAAGACTGCCAGTTTTGAAACCAGGACTCGCATGCAGAAGTGTAGCGACGACCACCTGCGGTTCATGAACAGTTTTACCACGGCTCTGAGAGTCTGCAGTTTGTCTGAAGGGAGAAACACTCTCGCTTCCCTGGAGTCCAGCAGTAAGCCTAGGTAATCCAAACGCTGAGTTGGTACAAGCACCGACTTCTTTAGGTTCAACAGCCACCCAAAATCTTGCAGGGTTTGCATGGTGATCGCCACATCCTCCTTTAATTCTGAGGTGGACGATGCTCTCAGGAGGAGATCGTATAGGTAACCTATGATTGCGATCCCGCGTTGTCACAACAACGCCAAAATTGGAGCCAATACCTTGGTAAAGACCGAGTCTGATGCCAAGCCAAAAGGGAGAGCCACAAACTGGTAGTGGGCATTCCCAGCTGGGAATCGCAGAAACCTCTGATGCCGGAGGCATATGGGTATGTGCAGGTATGCATCCTAGATGTCCAAAGACGCCAGGGAGACCCCTTGATGGAGTGCAGCGACTACTGAGCGAACTGATTCCATTCTGAACCTCTGTACTTTCACAAAGCAGTTGAGGGCTTTTAGGACCAAGATTGGACATACCCCTTCCTTTTTGGGGACTACAAACAGATTGGAGTAGAACCCCTGGAACATTTCTGACTCCGGAACAGGTACTACCACCCCGCGACTTAGCAGGTCCCTGACCACCTCCATGAGGGCCTCCTGGCTAGCCGGGAGTAAGAGTATGCTGGAGGGGTAAAATCTATTCGGTGGCCAAGAGAGGAACTCTATCTTGTAGCCAGAGGAAATCAGTTTGCAGACCCATTGGTCGGACAGACGAGATTCCCACCAGGCTGCAAACTCCCGAAGGCGACCCCCCACCCATGAGACAGGCGGGGGCAAACCTTCATGCGGCAGCACCTTTGCTCACAGGCCTGTTAGGCTTGCGGTTCCAGGGACGCTTTTGTCCCTCAGAGGTCGTCCTGTCGGGCTGGGGACATTTAGCCGAAGCCCCGGGCGGACGAAAAAGCTGTTTATGAGCGGAAAATGAGGGCCCTTGCCTTCAGCGTGGCTCCTTAGTCTTCTTGGTCTGTGGGAGTAAGGTACTCTTCCCACCTGTGGCATTCTTAATGATGTCATCCACAAGGCTCCAAAGAGCCGCTCACCAAGGAAGGGTAGATCCGTCAGGGCTTTTTTAGATGCCTGGTCCGCAGACCAGCATTTTGACCAAATCAGGCACCTCAGCACCACTGCTGACACTGAAGCCCTGGATAACAGAGGGAGGGTATCCAGGGCCACGTCACAAATGTACTTAAGGCCGTGCACTAACTGGTCTGCTAGTTCCATGCAGACAGGAGAAGCCTGTTGCTCCCCCAATTCGCGGTGCAAAAGTTTTGCCCATTCAGTAAGTGTCTGCGACACAAGTGCAGAGGCCAGTATTGGTCACATTGCTGACCCCACAACCGTAAACAAGAAACGGGCCACTGCCTCAGCTTTCCTGTCCCTGGGGTCCTTAAATGCAGGAGTCCCTTCTACCGGGATCGTAGTTACTTTATTTAACCTGGATACTGTGGGTCCACGACCAGAGGAGTAGAGAACTAGAGAGTTCTGTTTTTTTGTACATGTGTAACATGTTCTGCCTAGTCCTCTCCTGAAGGTGGAGTAACAACCCTATGGTCAAGAATAAGGAGCTGTGTCAGTTAGTGAACAAAAGAGAAAAATAATACAGTCGTGCATATTGGAGCAGCACTACTTGGGACAATAAACAATATATTCATCATGCATGCATATGGAGCAGCACTGGTGGTTGAATAATGAATTCATGCAATCAGTGTATGGGGTAAATGACTGCAATGGAGCACCTACAGCTATACTATAATGTTAGGTTCTTTTCCTTCTCCCTCTTTGTGCCATTAGGTTTGTTCTCCCTGGAATTCCAATCACACCACTGGTTTGACAAGCCTGTTCCACCACTGCTGCCAGTGCCTTGCCTGCTGCCCTCCTTGGATCAAGTGAACTGCACCCAAAACAATGCCAGCTGTCTGCCGTTACACGCTCTCCATGGCAGTGGGTTAGGTGTACAGTGAACTGTGCTGCCTTTGTAGCTGCCTGTGCCGATCCTGCAGTGTCACTTGCTATCTCACAGGAGCAGTGGCGGAACTACCGCCATAGCAACACATGCGGGCGCTATGGGGCCCGCAGTCAAGTGGGGCCCGGTGAGGACAGGCGGCGCGGCTCCGTGGGTGATAGCGAGCGGCTCGCGGCTCCGCGGGTGGTCCGCGGCTCCGCGGGTGATAGCGGGCGGCCCGCGGCTCCGTGGCCGGTTCGCGGCTCCGCGGGTGAGAGCGGGTGGCCCGCGGCTCCGCGGGTGGTCCGCGGGCGGCTCCACGGGTGAGAGAGTGGGCGTGAGCGGGCTGGCCAATCAGGGAGCTGACAGGTGGGGGACCATAGAGATAACATCATCTCTCACTGCCTGGCGCCCGCCCTGCATCCCTGCAGTGCAGTTTCCCCCTCACTGTGCAGGCAGCCAGGAAGCAGAGAGATGACATTATCTCTCTGCTGCCTGACTATCTGCTGCCTGACTCTGTGACACAGCAGGAAAGTGACAGAGCAAGTGACAATCCATAATGTGTGGCAGGCGACGTGGCAAGTGACAACCGGGACATGGCAAGTGACAATCTGTAATGTGTGGCAGGTACCGTGGCAAGTGAAAATCCGTGACGTGGCAAGTGAAAATCCGTAACGTGTGGCAAGTGACAATCCATAATGTGTGGCAGGTGACGTGGCAAGTGACAACCTGGATGTGGCAAGTGACAATCCGTAATATGCGGCAGGTGATGTGGCAAGTGAAAATCCGTGACATGGCAAGTAACAATCCGTAATGTGTGGCAGGTGACGTGGCAAGTGACAATCCATAATGTGTGGCAGGTGATGTGGCAAGTGACAATCCGTAATGTGTGGCAAGTGACGTGGCAAGTGACAATCCGTAATGTGTGGCAGGTGACGTGGCAAGTGACAATCCGTAATGTGTGGCAGGTGACGTGGCAAGTGACAACCTGGGATGTGGCAAGTGACAATCCATAATGTGTGGCAAGTGACAATCTAGGACGTGGCAAGTGACAATCCATAATTTGTGGCAAGTGACAATCTAGGACGTGGCAAGTGACAATCCATAATGTGTGGCGAGTGGCAATCTAGGACGTGGCAAGTGACAATCTGTAATGCGTGGCAAGTGGCAATCTAGGACGTGGCAAGGGACAATCCGTAATGTGTGGCGAGTGACAATCCGGGACGTGGCAAGTGGATAATCCGCAACATGTGGCAGGTGACATTCTGCAACGTGTGACAAGTGACAATCTGCACCTGGTGGCAGGCGACGTGGCAAGTGGACAATCCTCAACGTGTGGCAGGGGATGTGACAAGTGACAATCCTTAATGTGTGGCAAGTGACAATCCAGGACGTGGCAAGTGACAATCCATAATGCGTGGCAAGTGACGTGGCAAGTGACAATCTGGGATGTGGCAAGAGGACAATCCGCAACATGTGGCAGGTGACATTCTGCAACGTGTGACAAGTTAAAATCTGCATCTGGTGGCAGGCGATGATGGCAAGTGACACGCTCAGGGATCCCACTGATTTTGCATTATGGTGAGTTGAACTATTTTGTTTTATATAACAGAACAGAAATTGGTTAGAAGGCATGGAGGTCAGCAATGTGTTCCCTTCAGGGGCTGCATACAGTATACTGCATACTTTGTTGTTAAAAATTAATATAAGCCGTTGCCTGGGTACTGTGCCACATGGATGTGGTAGTCTGTTGTTCAATGGCATTAGTATATTATTTTTTTGTGGGGGGGGGCCCATACAACATTTTGCTATGGGGCCCTGTGATTTCTAGTTACGCCCCTGCACAGGAGGATTCATAGTGAACAGCACAGGACCCCAGGGTGCTGAAGGCCCCTTGTAAACTGACCAATCCCTGATTCCTTGCTCTGTCCGTGCTAGCACCCCCACCCCCTGATGTGCACACACACACACAGCATGGTGCTAGATAGGTGTGTGTGAGCAGCTGCAGCAGGTAAAAACTTCAATTGGAGGAGACAAGGGGCTGTAAAATTGGTGAGTCCACTGTCCAAACACCTCCCTCAACTTGACAAATGCTTGTATATGTCCTTCTCCTCTGCTGCTCTGAGTGCCAGTTCACACTATGCAGTGTGGGAACCGTATGCGAGTTTGGACAGAAATCACACCGCATTCTTGTTCAAATCACATGAGATTTTCAGCAATGCCAGTTGAGCCATTATTCTGTATGGCTCAATTAGCACCGAATCTGCACCAAAATGGTGTAGGACCCTTTTTCACACCCATGTGATCCAATTCTGCAAATCACACTGCATTTTGTGAACCAATTTAGAGGTGTCATTGAATTAACATACACACCTGCAGCTGTTCGCATGAATGGGGAGTCATTTTCATGTGGTGCAGAATCCGCACACATTTTTTTGAGAATTTGCAGTGCAAAAGTGTGAACTGGCACTTAGTCTCTTACTGTAAAAGCCTGCCACTCCTCTGAAAAGCAATCTGCATGGGGCACCCTGTGCATTAAAGGCACGTAGGTTCCGCCCCCCTCTATCTGTGCCACCCCCCTATATGCATAATGGATAGATTCATGCATTGCATGAATCTATCCATGGCTGCTGCTGCCACACCCTATTCAGACGTCCGGCCCCTTTTCGGATGCCGAGCACCTGATCTTCAGATCAATAGCTGGTATCAGACCCATGTCCCCATTGTTGCCTCCGCGAGGTTCACCAAGAGTGAAAAAGATCTGCGGGTGTACCTCAAGGAGTATACTTTGGGTGTCATTAATGCCAAAGATGGCAAATTCCTTTGTGATAAGTTAGCCTATGACAGTGATGGCGAACCTTGGCAGCCTAGATGTTTTGGAACTACATATCCCATGATGCTCATGCACTCTACAGTGTAGTTAAGTAGCATGGGAAATGTAGTTCCTAAATATCTGGGGTGCCAAGGTTTGCCATCACTGGCCTATGAAAATGATTATGCTTATAGATGGAATCAAACTTTATCTAATAAACCTACTACAAAGCATTCTAATTTTGAAGTACCTAAAACAGATAACGTTGGGCCTAATGCTGCTTCTGTTTCTTTCTCTTCCAGCAGTTCTACATCTTATATGGACCTCTCCCACGATAGGATCCCTAAAAAAAGAAAGGGGGATCGTACCACTACCTCTTCACCACACTTTTGGACCTACTCGCACATGCCAACATTTGGTGGTTCGTACCAATATAACTACTGTGCACTCATCCACACCTTTTCCTGGTAGACTATGCACTACACATCCTATGCCCAACTTACTGTCAAATCACGCACCAGGCACCTTATCAGCACCTACTTCCACTTTTTTCTTCTACTACACGTAGGGTAAGTGAACCTACTCTAACTACCATGTTCCCTATAAGTGCTCAAGCTTATGACCCAAAAATTGCACTCATTTTTTTGTGAAAACTCCAGAACAGAAATTTAGTCCAAATTTACCTCTTCCAATCAGGGAACCCTTGGTTTAGAAGTACCGTAATAAACCTTTCCTCGGTACCTCTTACCGATGCACAGGTTTATGTGCTTCAACTGGGTCTTACTTTTTGTCCTTCCACTGATCTTGATCGATTCCAATTCATTAAAGACATACACTTGTTTCCAGAAGGCTCATGTTCAAGGTTATCTATGACAAACCTCCTTCATTGAACCAGCCTGACTTTCCACCTATGGAATTTTCTCAGACTGAGCTTCAGGCCATGGGTGACCTGATGCTACTCTGGGAGTAGGGACACACTGGCGACGAGGAGTCACCTGTGCTCTTTTTGCCCTGTGTCGCCCTACCCAGTGTGCCCCCCCCCCCCCCCCCCCTACTGCTTTTAAACCCAAATTGCAAGCATTTGCTTTACTCCATACAAACCCAAATATTTGGGTATTTGTAGAACAGATTACCTCTGAGATAAAAAATCTGTATCTCGATGATCTACATCTACATAATCTATCCTTTTGAGCATCGCAAGGCTTTGAAGGACCTCCAATGTCATTCTGGATTGGTCATTAAGCCAACCGATAAAGGGGACAATGTTGTTGTCATGGATGTCAAGGCACATGAAGGCATGTGTCTCGCCATCCTTGACAACAGAAAATGGTATCGCCCCATCTCTAAGATTGTAATCCAAAATTTCACACGCAAATACTATGGTTTAATATTTAAGGCTTATCAAGATGGCATTATTGACTCTAACATTTGGAGTTACCTTAATGTAAAGGATCCTAGGACCCCTACATTTTATTCTTTACCCAAAGTTCACAAATCATTGAACCATCCCCCTGGACGGCCTATTGTATCAGGCTGCCAGGGATTAACTGAAAATGCTAGTGCTCTAGTGGATAAATATCTATATCCGCATGTGATTTGTTTATTTTCCTATGTTAAAGATACCATTGACTTTCTTCAGAACATAGATGGTAAACAACTGCCCCTCAACTAGGGCTGCAACTAGCGATTATTTTCATAATCAATTAGTTGTCTGATTATTGTTTCGATTAATCGATTAATCGGTTAATAACCTTAAAAAAAAGTGGGTCAAATTGACGTTCATTTTCAACCACAGTGATGGGAAAATTTGGAAATAATAGAAAACTGCTTGGTCAAAGGAATTTTCAGACAGTGTATGTGGTTTTCATTCAGAAATTACATTCATTTTAAAAACAGAACGTTAAAAACAAGTGAAAATTTCAAACAAAATTCTTTCATTCAGCGAATGTACAAAGATTTTTCGTCTGAATATTCTCATCTGAAAATTGATCCATGTGGCCAGCATAAGGCTCGGTACACACCTATGCAGTTTGCTTTTGATCTGTTTCTGCAGTGCTTTTTGCTGTGCGTTTTTGATTTCTACGCATGTGATTTTACTGACTCATTAAAAATGATTAAAAAACATTTGCTGCAAAAACGCATTACATGCTTTTCTGCAGCTTCTCCATTGAAGTATATTGAACCAAAGAAGCCCCGTTTTGCGTTTAAAAGTCCCTGACCCTTTCCAAATACGCAGCGGCTGATAAAAGCACAGATATGAACGTGTTCCATGGGAGACATTTAATGAATTGTAGTGCGTTTCTGCAAAAAGCACCAATAAACATATAGATTATATGTTATAGATTATAGCTATACCAGGTCTAAGACATTTAGTAACATAAAAAGACTAAAATGAGCCCTTTATAGTAAAAAAAAAAAAAAAGCAGATAATCACTACTTTAAAGGGTTAATTTTTTTACTGTAGAACTGGGAAAGTAATATTTACAGTAGCGATTAGTTTCTCTTTTTTTACTATAGAGAGTTAATTTTAGTTTTTTTTAATCCCATTATCCCATTAATCCCATTAAAATAAATGTATTTTTATTTTTTATTTTTATATTTATCTTTATTTTTATTATTATCATTTTTATTCTTATTATTAATATTATTATTATTTATATTTTCATTTTCATCTTTATTCTCATTTTTATTTTTACTTTTATTTCATTTCCATTATTATCACTATTTTTGTTATTTTTATTATTATTATTATCATTATTAATTTTATTATTAGTATTTTTGCATAATTTTTTTATTTTTTTATTATTATTTTCATTTTCATTGTCTTTTTCACGTCTCTTCATTTTTCACAACTCTTTTATACATACATTCTTTGTTCCCTATATATATAACTCTTCTCTAAAACTTTTCACCCTTTTCAAGTTCACCTTCGTTACCATATATTTTATTCACTTGCCATAGTATTATCATTAGTATAACCCTCTCAACCAGCTTGCATTGATTATAGGGTTAATTGCTATCTTGTCTGTCATTATCTATTCACTCTCCTATTTAAGAGCAGTCCACTGCAGCATTGCCTATACCTGCACTTGAGAAAGGAGCGCGCATGCCCGAACGAGGCTTGCGCAAGCTCAGAAACGTGTTGTGCTCTCGGGTACCCCCGGCTGACGTCACACGCTGTCTACGAGCCAGTCTGTGTCTCTGTGCATCACAGAACACAGCGGAGCTTCCCCTAGCGTGCTGTGGAGGAGGATTCATCCAGTAACAGCACCAGCGAAAGGGAACAGTGATTTGACTATCAAACGGAGGACAATAATAATTATGGATGTAAGTGAGACTTTTATTGATTGCATAAAATAAATACACTTTTTACTGATTTGGCGCTCTTCTATATATTCTTCTAATAATAACAGTACGTGTTCATCATTAATAATAATACACCAGACACATTTTGTCTTTGCAGTGTACTGTAAAAGGCAAATGGACAACACATGTAAGCAGACGGAAATGCTGGTTATAGAGACAGCTGCCGCCCCAGCTGGAAGAGAAACAGGTAACCTGTTTCCTGCACTTTCTACTGAGCTGTGTCTTTTTCCCTGTGCTGATAATAAAGGGGGAGGGCTCTATCCAGACAGACAGTCTGCATGGGAGACTGCCCATGCACTGCCTCTAGGAACCTTTAAAATGTAGGGAGATTGCTGGGACCTACAATCCTCCCTGAAGAATACCAGCTCTAGAGATCTGCCACTGTGGACTCTTGCCTGCACAGGTAGAGATTCGTTTAGCTTGGGTACTTTGTTTTTGAACTGTTGTGCTCAGGATTTCCAGTAAAGCTTTTGAAATTTTGTCATGCCTGGTCTGAAGTTACTTAATCTCCCTGGCGGTATTCTCGAGCGTGACTCGGGGTTGATTTTCTCTGCCAGGTTACCCCAATTACGCTCGGGGTAACATTGCAGAGCTGTCAGCGGAGCCCTTTACCTTCTCCTGGCGATCCAGCGACTTCCTCCGCTGTGTTTGCCGGTGAGATCGCTGGCGAGATCACCGGCAAGAGCGCCGTCCAGCATCTGACTTACATTCCCTGCGAGCAGCAGAGGTGCATGGGAGTGGAACTGGGCAGGAAATTCAAAAGTGACACACTCATAAAAAGAGGTGATACATTGTAAACTGAGAGGATTACATTGTATCATCTCAGATCTGACACTTGATCAATGCACAGTGCCCCTTGCCTGCCATTTTACTGTAAGTTGTGCCTATAAAATATTTATAACATGGCATCAAAAAAGTCCCACTTTACTACAAAAGCGCGTTTGGGCCAGTTGAGTGACAGCGACATGGAGTTGCTCGCAGAACTGAGCGATAGCGAGCCGTGGGGAGATTTGTCGTCTGACACTGACCTGGCAAGTGACAACGCTTGATGATCCTGTACCTGACCTCAGTTATGTGCGCACTTGGTGCCCTATTGACTGCGATACGGACCAGGTAGCGCCCCCAAGATTCCCCATCACTAGATCACCTGGGAAGAAGGTAGATGTTGAGTGTGACAACCCTCTGGCATACCTGCAATTATTCCTCACTGAGGAGGTAAATGAAAAAATTGTCACTGAGACAAATCGCTACCAAGAGCAGCAATCCACTACGCTGCATGCCAGGTTTTCCAGAAGCAGAAAGTGGGAACCGGTGACAAAAGAGGACATCTGGCAGTTTCTAGGACTCATCATTCTTCAGGGGGTGGTGGGGAAACTGCTCCAGAAATGGTTCTGGACCACCAATAAGTTACTGGCCACTCCGATTTTTGGCACTGTGATGTCAGAATACCGGTTTTCCCTCATCATAAAGTATTTCCACTTCACGAACAATGAAGAATTTGATAAGGCCACGCATCCTGTGCCCAAACTAATAAATATCTGGGATGTATGCCAAATTATTGTGACCGGTTTCCAGTGGACCTACATGCCAGAAATGGACATCAGCATGGATGAAATTTTGATGGCCTACAAGGGATGCCTAAGCTGCATACAGTTTATTGCATCCAAAAGAGCACGGTTTGGCATCAAATCCTGCATGCTCTGCGAGTCATCCACTGGGTACATCTGGAATTGGGTCATTTACACCGGTAAAGGCACGAAGTTCAACCCTAGGTACAGCAGCTATGGGATGGCCACATCATCTGTCCTTACACTGCTGGAGCCATTGCTGAACCAGGGATATTGTGTGACCATGGGCAATTTCTACACGTCACCAGAACTGTTTGAGGTTTTTCTACAAAATAAGTGATGCTTGCTATGTTTGCCAAGAAAAAACGAAAAACTGGAGAAATGGTTGCCTGGCAGAAGGGTAAGGTGATGGCAATGCGATGGCGAGACAAGAAGGACGTGTGTCTCATGAGCACTGTGCACAATACCTCCACTGCCATGGTCCACACAAAAGGTGGGAAAGATGTGCTGAAGCCGCAAGTCGTGATAGACTACAACAACACCATGGGAGGTGGCAACAGAGCCGATCAGGCAATGACATTTTATTAAAAATATTATAAGAAGATTTTCAGGCATCTTCTGGAACAATGCCTGTGGAATGCATATATCCTGTACAGAGCAAAGAGTGACAAGCCTCTTGTTCATTCTGATTTTATCTGGAAGGTGGCCGAGCAGATTTCTGTCACCACCAGACTCCATCAGTAGCTGTGAACAGACCTGGATGACGTGCTGTTGACGTTGCCAAACCAGAACGCCTAACAGGTCGTCACTTTATGGATTACATACCGCCAACCGCAAAAAAGCCAGCACCTACCAGGATGTGTGTGGTTTGCTGTTCAAAGAGAGATGGCAATGGAAAGAAAGTCCGAAAAGAAAGCAGGTTCCATTGTCCTGATTGTGATATCGGACTTTGTGCTGTACCATGTTTCAAAATTTAACACACTCAGGAAATTTATAGAATTTTCTTTGTTTGACAAATTTCATTATTTTGTATTACAATATTGAATACAATTATATTATTTATTAGATTATAATTCATGATTTTGTGTTTCAAACTTTATCACATCTGGGATGTCTACTAGAGCCTTGTTTGGTCAGGTTTAAGTAAGGAATTACTAAGAATTGCAAGCCTACAATACATAACGCCAAATTTCCATGCAAAAAATTGTACCACTTTTGGTACAAAATTCCTGACATAATCATACCGCCAGGGAAAAAAAAATGATCCTGTTCATTTGAAGCATGAATAATAGCACGGTGCTTGCGCTGTGTAATTTAGTCATTTTCTATCATCTAAAATACCTGGCTGACCCTGCCTAGTGCTGCCCCCCCACATTTTTCATGGCTTATGAGTCCCTGATACCTTGGTCAGTTTATGTGCCTCCGTCATTCGCTGTCTCTCCTCTGTCCTCTCTCCCCCCCTCTTCCCTGCCTGTCAACTCCTGTGTGTGAGTCATCTCCATCCTTCCCCTGCTGCTGCTATACTATGTAAAATAATAAATAAATATCTGTACTTAGTAGAATCTCCTCTGTTATATGCTGTTATATTGCCCAGTGCCTTTGTTTTATAAAAATGAAGCAGTGCAATACCTCATTGAAGAGCATCACTGAGCGGTCATGTGACCTCCCGCCACTCTCCTCCTCTCCTCCCGGCTGATGTCAGTGGCAAACTCAGCCTCTCCATCTGTAATCCTCAGACGGGGCAGGAGAGGGGGGCAGGACAGCTGAATGCACAGCGGCACTGCAAAATAAGGTATTGCGCCGCATCATTTTTATAAAACAAAGGCCCTGATATAACAGAGGGGATTCTAGTAAGTTCAGATATTGACTTTACAACCAATTTAAAATGGTGCATGGTGGTAATGGAGTATGGAAGGACAGGGCCTGTAATGCACACATGCAGAGTGATGTGGAGACAAGCCCTTACTTGGAGTAATGAGTACAAGAGAAGGATGATATGACAGACAGACAGTGGGACAGGGGTACCCAGAGGGGTGACAGGTCTCTTGTATAGTTACATAGTTATTAAGGTTGAATAAAGACACCAGTCAATCCTGAGTGAGTGTCTACAATTGTCCCTATCCCTGTACATTGCACACTCACATTGATCCCTACCCTCAAGGAACCCACAATACAAGGTCCCCATTCATATACTAGGGCCAATTTTGGACAGAAGCCAATTAACCTACCTGCATGTCTTTGGATTGTGGGAGGAAACCCACGTAGGCACAGGAAGAACATGCGACCAACATATGAACCAGCGACCCTTCTTACTGCTAGGTGAGAGTGCTAACCACTACACCACTGTGCCGCCCCAATAGTGAGGGGAGCAGGTCCATAGTCTACCTCCTAAGCGGTTGGTTACCCAGCAACTGCGACTGGACCCACGTTGGCAGAGACCCTAGGGACCTAGCTGTATGGTACGGAAAAGAAAATAGTTAACTATGCGTGCACATGGGATCCACAGTTTTGTTCTAAAAGTTGGCTTTCTATGCTTGATTGTGCATTCTCAATCAAAAGCCTAAAAATAAAACGAATACAGTCATCACATTTAGGGACAGGAATAATGCAATATCTTACATGTTTTCCTTTGGTGGTGGGATCAGAGGGATGGTGGGGATCAGGGACAGAGGGATGGTGGTGGGGTGGGATGGGATCAGGGACAGAGGGATGGTGGGGGTGGGGAGTGGGATCAGGGACAGAAGGATGGTGGTTGGGGGAGTGGGATCAGGGACAAAGGGATGGTGGGTTGGATGGGATCAGGGACAGAGGGATGGTGGTGGGGTGGGATGGGATCAGGGACAGAGGGATGGTGGGTGGGATGGGATCAAGGAGGGATGGTGGGTGGGATGGGATCAGGGACAGAGGGATGGTGGTGGGATGGGATCAGGGACAGAGGGATGGGGGGACCTAATAAAAAAATAAAACAAATACAGTCATCATATTTAGGGACTGGAATAATGCAATATCTTACATGTTTTCCTTTGGTGGTGGGATCAGGGACAGAGGGATGGGATCAGGGACAGAGGGATGGGCGGTGCAATGGGATCAGGGACAGAGGGATGGTGGGTGGGATGGGATTAGGGACAGAGGGATGGGATCAAGGACAGAGGGATGGTGGGTGGGATGGGATCAGGGACAGAGGGATGGGATCAGGGACAGAGGGATGGTGGGTGGGATGGGATTAGGGACAGAGGGATGGGATTAGGGACAGAGGGATGGTGGGTGGGATGGGATCAGAGACAGGGGGATGGTGGGTGGGATGGGATCAGGGGCAGGGGCAGCTAGCACAGCGAAGCTGATGGCAGATTAGCCTAGTGTCAGGCTTCCTGGAGAAATCAGCTGTGTCAGCTGCATGTTGGGTTCTGTTACTGAATGGCTGTGATAGGGCTGTGCTCAGTAATATGATGCTGATGCTGACAAGTGACTGTGCACAGATTTCCTGTTCACTGCAGAATTAGTGAACTGAATATTAGGGCTGCCTGGTGCGCTCTCCTACCTTTCAGCTCCGCTCCATGCAAAGAATGGAGCTGCTGACATCACTTCTGGTTTTCGTCTAGTCCACGAAACCCGGAAGTATCCTCTAAATTTAAACAACAATGCTCCTGCCCCTAGTGATTCTACGGGCGGAAGCTAATGGGTGCTTTGCATTGTGCCGCAAGGTGGGTTAAAAGCCCACAAATAAAGCGCCACGTCGGCATCCGGACACAGTGCACTTAGTTAAAAGACTTTTTTTGGATTTTTATTTTTTAAAGGGGCAGTTTTAAAAATGTTTTTTTTTTTGGTTTGGGGGACGCCCAGGCGCCCCCTATGGATGGGCCACCACTGGCAGAAACATAAACCACTGGGCGTTTCTTCTGCTGCTGCTGGTAGCATGTATAAGACAAAGATGATGAGGTAGTGGTGGTGGTTCTCGACCCTGTCCTCAAGTAGCCCCAACAGGCTATGTGCACAGGTGCTTTAAATCAGAGTCAATGGCTTGGTATTTTGGACAGCTATTTTATCTAAGAGATATTCCAAAAACATGGCCTGCTGGGGGTACTTGAGTAATCAGTCTAGGGGTATGCTTTTCTGACTTTATTTCAGAACTTGAACTTGGGTGGAAGTAGGGTAACTGTGTGATACTCCAGCAACTTTAAGCAGCAATTTAAGGACTCTAATCTTCCTCCTAAGAATTTGAGCACAGTCCTTGCTTGTAGTATATTATACAGCTGAGCTGTACCAGGACACCATCGACAATATCCTCTTTAAGGATCATTGACTCTAATACAAGAGGGATAGCAGCAGCGCACAGTCTAAGGGATCTCTCACACTATTCTGTACTTAATGTCCTTGGATAACTGGATGGCACCTCCCAATATCTTCCAGACACCTACTACTGTGATCCTAGACCAGATCCTGAAAAGACAGTCCCTCAGTCAGCTCCAATGGACTTCAGCAGAATAGGCTAGCTTAGCTGGGACCTCTATGAGCAGCTGACAGATGGCAGACCTGGCCAGAAGGCAGCAGCCCTCCTGGCTGAAATCTCCACTTCCAGAGCAAGAACCCCTCTGTTCCAAGCCTCAGAGTATTTGTGTTCCTTCCCAGCCACCACCCCAGCACCTTTCCCCAGGGATTGACCAAGGCTACAAAAATATTCAGCTGCAGATTTGATTATTCCAACCCACAAACCCAACAACCTTTCCAGGCAGGGGGAAGCAAGAAACCCTGCACCCAGTGAAACACAGAACAGACTAAAATAATCACATGCCATTTAACTGATTACAGTGAGGTGCTACATTGAGAAGAAATGAAGTGTATCAATGACTGTTGTTAGTTCCTTACAGTTTCTAAGCACATGGCATACTGTACATTTCAGAAAATATCAGCTTGCACAATTTTTTCAATAATTGATCAAATTTGCATAAAAGGCAGCCGAATCAGTCTGTATATATCAATATTATCAGCAGAGATCAGGAACTGAAGTGTATCAAAGTCCATAAGTGACTTATGCCGCATACACACAAGCGGACTGTATGGCGTACTTAGTCCGCCGAAACACATTTCAGCGGACAGTCCGCTCGTGTGTGTGCTTCAGTGGACTTTTTCAGCGTGCAGTCCGGCGTACTAAGAATTTCGGATTTTTCGAAATTCTGTCCGTCGTACTCGCATTTCGGCGGACAATCCGGCCGTGTGTATGCCAGTCCGCCGTACTTTTGAAATGAGCGGACTTTTCCCACCCGGAGAAAAGTCCGCTCATTTCGAGCGGGTATCCAGGTAGGCGGGGCCCGCGAAGGAGACGTCGCTGGCCCCGCCGCCTGGTATGGACTTAAAGGGGAACCCCAACGCCGAAAAAAATCGGCGTGGGGTCCCCCCCAAGTCCACAACAGACCCTTGTCCGAGCACGCTACCTGGCCGGCCAGGAAAGGGGGGCGAGCGAGCGCCCCCCCTCCTGAGCCGTACCAGGCCGCGTGCCCTCAACATGGGGGGGTGCCTTGGGGAAGGGGGGGCCGCGCGGCCCCCCCACCCCAAAACACCTTGTCCCCATGTTGATGAGGACAAGGGCCTCTTCCCGACAACCCTGGCCGTTGGTTGTCGGGGTCTGCGGGCGGGGGGCTTATCGGAATCCGGGAGCCCCCTTTAATAAGGGGGCCCCCGGATACCGGCCCCCCACCCTATGTGAATGAGTATGGGGTACAATGTACCCCTACCCATTCACCTGTAAAATAAAAGTACAAAAAAAACACAACACACGAGATAAAATACTTTATTGCACAGCTCCGGGGGTCTTCCGTCTTCGGGGGTCTTCTCGCCGGACTCCTCCGCTATCTTCTTGTAGCTCTTTTGCTAGCAGAGGAGTCCGGCTTTCTTCCTTGCCGCCGGCCTCTTCTCCCGACTTCGGGGGTCTTGTCCCCCTCTTCGGTTCTTCTGCCGGGCCACCGCGCCTTCTTATAGCTCTTTTACAGGCGGTGGCCCGGTCTTCTGTCGCCGCCGTCGCCTTCCGTTCTTCTTCTTCTTCTTCTTCTTCTTCTTCTTCTTCTCCTTCTTCTCCAGGAGATGTTGACTCGACGATCTCTCCGGCCACAATGCCAGGGCCTGGCTGCGCGGCCACTTATATAGGGACAAGGGGCGGTGTCACATGGCTTTATGTCACATGGGTTGGTCACATGGGTTGATGTCACATGGGGACTATGACATCGTAAGGGGGTGGGGTCACCATGTGACACCAACCCATGTGACATAAAGCCATGTGACACCGCCCCTTGTCCCTATATAAGTGGCCGCGCAGCGCGGCCCTGGCATTGTGGCCAGAGAGAGCGTCGAGTCAACATCTCCAGGAGAAGAAGGAGAAGAAGAAGAAGAAGAAGAACGGAAGGCGGCGGCGGCGGCGACAGAAGACTGGGCCACCGCCTGTAAAAGAGCTATAAGAAGGCGCGGTGGCCCGGCAGAAGAACCGAAGAGGGGGACAAGACCCCCGAAGTCGGGAGAAGAGGCCGGCAGCGAGGAAGAAAGCCGGACTCCTCCGCTAGCAAAAGAGCTATAAGAAGATAGCGGAGGAGTCCGGCGAGAAGACCCCCGAAGACGGAAGACCCCCGGAGCTGTGCAATAAAGTATTTTATCTCGTGTGTTGTGTTTTTTTTTGTACTTTTATTTAACAGGTGAATGGGTAGGGGTACATTGTACCCCATACTCATTCACATAGGGTGGGGGGCCGGTATCCGGGGGCTCCCGGATTCCGATAAGCCCCCCACCCGCAGACCCCGACAACCAACGGCCAGGGTTGTCGGGAAGAGGCCCTTGTCCTCATCAACATGGGGACAAGGTGCTTTGGGGTGGGGGGGCCGCGCGGCCCCCCCCTTCCCCAAGGCACCCCCCATGTTGAGGGCACGCGGCCTGGTACAGCTCCTGGCCGGCCGGGTAGCGTGCTCGGACAAGGGTCTGTTGTGGACTTGGGGGGGACCCCCACGCCGTTTTTTTTCGGCGTTGGGGTTCCCCTTTAAGTCCATACCAGGCGGCGGGGCCAGTGACGTCTCCTTCGCGGGCCCCGCCTACCTGGAGACGCGCTCGAAATGAGCGGACTTTCCTCCGCGTGTGTGGGCGAGTCCGTTCATTTCAAAAGTAGGGCGGATAGTACGGCGGACTTAGTACGCCGTATTAGTCCGCTCAAAAAGTGCCGTGTGTGGGCAAGTAGCGCGTTCGGAAATTCCGACGGACAGTCTGGCGTACTTTTCCTCCAGACTAAGTACGTCATACAGTTTGACCGTGTGTACGCGGCATTAGATGTCCTGCTGTGGGTTGTCTGAATCCTATGGAAATTCGACTGATTTTGCTTTCTGCTTCAAGAGGGCAGGACTTTTTGTAGAAATAAAATTGTATTTTATATTTAAAATTGCATTTTTCTTTCCTATATAATTTTCTATATATAAAATGAATGCTTCATATAATTTTTGAAATTGAACTACGATCTATTTTGATCTGTGTTAGTCAGACAGGGGTTTTGCTTTTGTCATAATATGTTACGTAAATATTTTATGAACATATATACTGAAAAAAGGGGTTCGTAAAGGATGCATTATAAAGGGTGAGGTACTTTATGAACAAAACAACATTCCTGTCATTCTCTAAAAATTACAGGGAATATCTAAGTAAAATACCATACACCCATTGCATAGTATATTCATCATTCAGCTTCCTATCACACAGGAATACAATACATCTTCCAATGTGGTCCCATTGCACAGGATCGGAAATTCCACCAGCAAAAGTCCGATGTGAGCTTTTGGACGGAAATTCCGACCATGTGTATGCTCCATCAGACTTTTGCTGGCGGAATTTCCGCCAGCAAAAGATTGAGAGCAGGTTCTCTATTTTTCCGACTGAAAAAGTTCCGATCGTCTGTAGCAATTCCGACGCGCAAAATTCCTACGCATGCTCGGAAACAATTTGACGCATGCTCGGAAGCATTGAACTTCATTTTCTTGGCTCGTTGTAGTGTTGTATGTCACCACGTTCTTGACGGTCGAAAGTTCAAAGAACTTTTGTGTGGCCGTGTGTATGCAAGCCAAGCTTGAGCGGAATTTCCGTCTGAAAAATCTTGGATGTTTTTTCCGACGGAAATTCCACTCCTGCTTGGCTTGCATACACACGGTCACACAAAACCTAGCAACCTGCACTCTGAGGTGAAATGTCAGCCCCCCCTCCCTCTGGGGGTTACCACCGCGCCTCTGGAGGTCAGGGGGCTACAAGCTCATTGATAACTGATAATTTTGTGCTCATGCTCTGTGAATTCTAATATATGTGTAGCACTGGCTCCTGACGAGCATGAACTATATGTTTTTGAAAATTAATATTTCTGAAACCACATTTGGGTTTTAGGGCTAATTTTACTAAATTACGATTTCAGTAAAAGTCCAGCTGGGTTGCACTGGGTTCTCCTTGGCCGCAGGTGTCGCTGTCACCGCCGGCAAGTGGTAGAACGCAGTTTAGCTGGGTGTATTGAGTGCCAGATTTTCTCGGAACCAGCCCAGTGGGAGTGTTCTCCTGCTGTGCATTCTGGGAGGTGGTATTTAAGGTGCTGATATCACGTGTTGCGGGGTTTCAAGCCAAAGGAGTTTTCTGTCTGTTTGGTTCTGGTCCTCCTAACCAGCCCCCATGGCCCTCCTGGCCTGGGGTGCGGTTCAATGCATTTCCGAGTCTCGGGGGTTAGATAGCCCGAGGCGAAGCAACTGCAGGGACAGGCCTGAATGGATGTCAAGGCCTGGTGCTTCAAGGGTGGTCCGGTGCCGTCTCATCTAAGGAGCGGCCCAGCAACTGGAGAAGCATCCAGGCGAGGACTCTTCAGGAGAAGGCAATACACAAGACTGGCTTCTCTGTAGGAGCCTGGAGGCTCAGTTGAAGGATACTTCACTCCTACGGTATCGCTGGACTGGCTGAGAGATACTGGTACCATATGATAGCTCTATAAATTTGTCTATGTCCCTCAGTTACGCTTAAGTCTGTGGCAGAGACTTTATTAAAGTATTCTACGGTCAAGTCTGTGGCAGAGACTTTATTCAAGTATTCTACGGTCAAGTCTGTGGCAGAGACTTTACTTAACACCCTACCAGCTGCTAGGCCTAGTGAGAGGAGGTCTGTCCGGGGGTTGTGAAAATCCAGCTGTGAAACGGTTATTCTCTGGATTTCTTCTATAAAGAATTTCCATTTTTGACAGTCCAGAGTACCTGAATTTTCTCCTAACCCTCTACCCTAAACTGAGAGACCTTGTTCCTATTTCAAATAAATAACCCAAAAGCAGATCCAGTGTCAGTTTCTGCATTTCTTTGGGCCATCTACCACGGGAAACCCTAGACAGAGATGAGGTCAAGAAGGTAATAGTAAGCCCAATAAAACCAGCAGCTCCTCCGGGGGTCAGTGCTACATATGACCAAGGCTTTTTTTTTCAAACAATAGGTGCTGGAACGCAACAAAAAAAAAACCCTCCCCACACACACACCCTACAAAGCACATCAAATAGTGGGTGTTCATATTAAACACACAGTAGAAGGGTCTTAAAGGGGCATTAAATATCAGTATTGCGTTACATACAGAGTGCAGAGTTCATGGTGGTTACACAGAGTATAGAACTGTCACTTGTAAACACAGAAACCAGACTGCGTTTATAAGTGATTGTGGTGAGCAGGCATCAAAGGGTCTGAGCCAGAAGTTCCCCCTGAAAAAAAGCCCTGCTAATGACAACCTACATTTTTCCTATTTCTCTTATGCTTCTTTACTAGTGTAAATGATAATTTGTTACTCAGGTTAATTTAAAAAAAATGCAAAAAAATACCAACCATGTATTTATTCACCACACAAGGTCAGTTTAAGGGTTTGCTAGGGAAAAATAAGAAGGTAAAGCAGGAGGTTATGCATTACTATCAAATGAATGCTAGTATAGCTGTTGTAATATAGCACAGAAGAAACTGACATGTTATTGAAGTTATAGACATTTAAAAAAATATTATTTTGCCTTCCTTCAGAATATAAATGCACTATTCTATATTTACCAGCATAAACTGGGTTGCCACAGGGTGCCCTGGATGGATTTATCTGAATAGGTTCATTGGATGGTGGAGGTTCATAATCTACATCACTGTTGCCCTCATCATCTGCATTAGGAGATTCATAGTCTGCCTCATCATCTGATGCATCTGGATCTTCATAATCGTCATCCTGTTGTTGTTAGACAAGAAGAGTTAATGAGGCAAAAAAAGGAGTATTATGGTGAAAAACATAATTTGACATTTTATTTTGCGGCATAATTCTATTTGCTTTCATGTGTTTGGTTGCTTCACTCCTTAGTGAAATCTTTTAGCAGTCTAACAGTTATGAGAGCCAACCAGACAACCAGGCCAATCACAGCAGTTAGGTCATACACTTAGAATGTATCTAAAAGCATGTGAAATCTCAAATTGAATTCAACTTTTAGGCCCCTTTCTCACTGGGGTCCTTTTCAAGCGCTACAGCACTAAAAATAGCACCTGCAAAGTGCCCTGAAACAGCTGCTGCTGTCTCTCCAGTGTGAAAGCCCGAGGGCTTTCACACTGGAGTGGTGTGCTTTAGTGATGGACGAACTTCCGACGGGACGTTTCGCGAACGCGAAACGCGAACGGACACAAACGTTCGCGAAAACGACCGTTCGCCGCGGGCTCCATTGACTTCAATGGGAGGCGAATTTCGCAAACCTTTAGGTCGAATTTGCGGCCACGGGGTAATTATTAGGGGGTAGCACGTAGTCCCACCACCTGGACAATAGCATAATACATGTATGAGGTGAATTTGGGATCGATAACTACAAGCATTTTTTTTTTATTTGGGAAATTGTTCTGACAATTCAGGACTATGGAGCTAATGAAGGCAATGGAGGAGAGGGAAGGTCAGGGACCAGGGTAGGCAAACAAGAGGGTGCAGGAGATACAGAGCACTGACAGCAGCACCGTAATACAGAGCACTGACATCAGCACCGTGACATACAGCGCTGACAGCAGCTCCGTGACATACAGCGCTGACAGCAGCTCCGTGACATACAGCGCTGACAGCAGCTCCGTGACATACAGCGCTGACAGCAGCTCCGTGACATACAGCGCTGACAGCAGCTCCGTGACATACAGCGCTGACAGCAGCACCGTGACATACAGCGCTGACAGCAGCTCCGTGACATACAGCGCTGACAGCAGCTCCGTGACATACAGCGCTGACAGCAGCTCCGTGACATACAGCGCTGACAGCAGCTCCGTGACATACAGCGCTGACAGCAGCTCCGTGACATACAGCGCTGACAGCAGCACCGTGACATACAGCGCTGACAGCAGCTCCGTGACATACAGCGCTGACAGCAGCTCCGTGACATACAGCGCTGACAGCAGCTCCGTGACATACAGCGCTGACAGCAGCTCCGTGACATACAGCGCTGACAGCAGCTCCGTGACATACAGCGCTGACAGCAGCTCCGTGACATACAGCGCTGACAGCAGCTCCGTGACATACAGCGCTGACAGCAGCTCCGTGACATACAGCGCTGACAGCAGCTCCGTGACATACAGCGCTGACAGCAGCTCCGTGACATACAGCGCTGACAGCAGCTCCGTGACATACAGCGCTGACAGCAGCTCCGTGACATACAGCGCTGACAGCAGCACCGTAAGCAGCCCCAGGAGGAAGTCAGCACAGCACAGGGATGGTGTGATCCCCTCATAATAAGAACCCCCAGGAGGAAGTCAGCACAGCACAGGGATGGTGGGAGCCCCTCATAATAAGAACACCCAGGAGGAAGTCAGCACAGCACAGGGATGGTGGGAACCCCTCATAATAAGCAGCCCCAGTAGAAATATGACACCGCTCAACCTCTTCAAAGAGGAGGGTAGGGGCATATAGTACGGTGTGCTTTTTTGGGTCAGGGAAGTGAGCCAAATGAATTAAGAAGGTCTGTGTGCTTGATTCCAAAAATTGTTTATAGACATATACATGGTCTACTGATCACATGTGTTGAATTCCTCCGAGATCCATGCCTCATTCATTTTTAGAAATGTGAGGTAGTTAACACTGTGGTGAGCTAGGCGAGTACGCTTATCGGTCACAATCCCCCCTGCTGCGCTGAACGTCCTTTCGGACAGGACACTGGATGAGGGGCAAGCCAACAGTTCGATTGCAAATTGGGCAAGCTCTGGCCAGAGGTCAAGCCTGCCCACCCAGTAGTCTAGGGGTTCATCACTCCTCAGAGCGTCCACATCGGCCGTTAACCCAATGTAGTCGGACACCTGACGGTCTAGGCGTTCCCTGATGCTGGATCCGGATGACACCTGTCGATGGGTCGGCTGAAAGAATGACCTCATATCCGAAGTCACCAACACATCTTCAAACCGGCCTCTTCTTGCAGGCGCTGTTGGATTGGTACCCGCAAATCCTTCTCTGGGAGTGGGAATTGCTCCTCTGCCAGCGCACGCAAAAGCAGAATGCAGCATTTCTCGAAGCAAGGCCTGGAAGTGCTGCATTCTGACAGCCCTCTGCGACGGCGGTAACATTTCCGCCATTTTGTGTTTGTACCGGGGGTCTAAGTACGTTGCCACCCAGTACTGGTCCTTGACCCTCATGCTTTTTATACGGGGGTCCCTATTAAAACACTGGAGCATGAAGGCCCCCATTTGCACTAAAGTGGAAGCGGTGTGGTGGCCTGGCTCCTGCTCATCATCCAGGATAATGTCGTCCTCTTCATTCTCCTCTCCCCATCCTCGCACAACAGGGATCCCAGAAAGGTTTAAAGCATGCTCTTCTTGCTCCTGCTCATCCGCCCCGGCACCATCCTCCTCTGACTCCTCATCAGACTCCTGTTGTTGACTTGTCTCAGATAGAGTAGCCCCCCCTGGGAATTCATCCAGCATTGCGACTTCCTCATCTTCCCGCTCCTGCTCCTCCACAGCCTGATCAATGACACGACGCAATGCACGCTCCAGAAAGAAGGCATAAGGTACCATGTCACTGATGGCGCCATGGCTGCGACTGACCAGTTTGGTGATCTCCTCAAATGGCCGCAGAAGTCTGCATGTGTCGCGCATGAGCAGCCACTGGCGCGGTGAAAAAAAACCCAGCTCCCCAGAACCGTTTCTTTCGCAGAGTTCATACAGGTAGACGTTAACTGCACGTTTCTGCTGGAGCAGCCTATCAAGCATATAGAAGGTTGAGTTCCATCGCGTCGGGCAATCGCAAATAAGACGTCTGACCGGCAGATGGTGTCGCCGCTGAATGTCAGCAAGGCGAGCCATGGCCGTGTAAGATCTTCTGAAATGGGCCGAGATTTTCCTTGCCTGCCGCAAGATGTCCTGGACCCCAGGGTATTTGACAAGGAATCGCTGCACGACCAAGTTTAAGACGTGTGCCATGCACGGCACGTGCGTGATTTTGCCCTGTTTCAATGCGCTAAGCAGATTGGCACCGTTGTCACACACCACTTTACCAACTGTCAAATTGAGCGGTGTTAGCCACTCATCTGCCTGTGAACGCAAAGCTGAAAGGAGTGCCGGGCCAGTGTGGCTCTTTGCTTCCAGGCACAACAGACGCAGCACGGCATGGCAACGTCTCACCTGGCATGTGGAATAGGTTCTGGGGAGCTTGGGCGGTGCAGTGGAAGAGACGCTAGCAGCGGAAAAGGAGGAGGCAGCTGAGGAGGAGAGGGAGGAGGATGGAGTAGGAGGAGGAGAAGAAGAGTCAGGCCTGCATGCAATCCGTGGCGGTAAAACCAAATCTACACGGGTGCCACGGGTTACATGCTTGACGGCCGTCAGAAGGTTCACCCAGTGGGCAGTAAAACTGATATACCTTCCCTGCCCGTGTTTGCTAGACCACGTGTCTGTGGTCAGATGTATCTTGGCACCGACACTGTGTGCCAGAGATACATTCACTTGCCGCTGAACATGGCCATATAGCTCTGGGATGCCCTTCTCTGAGAAATACTTCCTTCCTGGGACCTTCCATTGTGGTGTTCCAATGGCCACAAATTTGCGAAAGGCCTCCGAGTCCACCAGTTTATATGGCAGTAGTTGGCGGGCTATGAGTTCTGACAAGCCAGCCGCCAACCGTTGGGCAAGAGGGTTATCCGGCGTCATCATTTTTTTACGCTCAAACATTAGGCCCACGGAAGCCTGCCTTTTTGCAGAAAAATGTGAGCTTGGCGTGATGGAAGGTGGAGTGGAGGACAATTGTGAGGAGAGAGGAGAAGGAGAAGTAGAAGACGAGGCTGGACGGTGAGAGCCTGCAGTGTGGCTTTGTGTGTTCCGTTGCTCCCACTGGGCTCGGTGATGGCTGCTCATGTGCCTTCTTAAGGCGGTCGTCCCTAGGTGAGTATTGGGCTTACCGCGACTAACGCGTTGACTGCAAAGATTGCAGATGGCAACGCTATTGTCAGCAGCGGACACGTTAAAAAAAGCCCACACTGCGGAGCCATGTGCCGGTGTCCTGGGAGCGCCAGATGTGACCGTACATGGTCGATGACTCGCTCCTGATACATTTGCAGTCTGCTTTGTCCCTGCTGTGCAATGTAAGTCATTGCTGCTTCTCCTCCCTATCTGCTGGTCCATATCTCCCTCTGAACTCCCCTCCTCTTCCTCTCTTGTGGGCACCCACGTGACATCACTAGACACGTCATCATCAACGTCACCTTCCCCACCGCTATAAGTAGAGTAGGCAGCAACACCGGGGACCAACCTCCTCCTTGGGCTGATCTGGGTACTGGCGTCAGACTGCTGAGTAGCGCTTGTTGCTACCTCCTCTTCCTGATCCAATACCAAGAGTGGCTGCGCATCAGAAATGTCCTCTTGATATGGATCGGAAAATAATTCCAGTGACTCAAGCGGAAGGTATGTGGTGGTGGTGGTGGTGGTCGTGTTGTTGGTGGTAGTGTCTTTGGGGGTGCACATAGCAGAGAGTGAAGAAGAGGGTGCAGATCGAGAGGATGAGGAGGGTGCAGAAGAGTAAGGCTGAGCGAGCCACTCAACCAAGTCTGGTGCATCCTTTAAAGTAATTGAACGCACCTTCTGCAACTTCCCACTTTGGCTCAAGCCTGTTGCTCCTGCCCTACCCCTACCACCCCTGCGGAAGGGCCTGCCTCTTCCTCTGCATGTCATTTTTTAAATGACCCTGTGACAAAACTCTTAGTCCCTATACCGCTGAAGGACTGCTGCAGTATAGGTGAGCGGTCAGCAGTGGTGCACGTCAACCCTATCTATTGTGGACCTATAGCGGTCCTTACAGAACAGCAGACTGTACCGCACTCAAGCCTATGTACCGTAGCACCCTATACCAAGTTACCAGTCCTTATAAGAACTTTTGTGGACCAAGCAGGTTGTGTATTAGTGTTTAGCAGACTGTACGTCAGTCCCTATACCGCTGAAGGACTGCTGCAGTATAGGGCAGCGGTCAGCAGTAGTGCACGGCAACCCTATGTATTGTGGACCGATAGCGGTCCTTACAGAACAGCAGACTGTAACGCACTCAGGCCTATGTACCGTAGCACCCTATACCAAGTTACCAGTCCTTATAAGAACTTTTGTGGACCAAGCAGGTTGTGTGTTAGTGATTAGCAGACTGTACGTCAGTCCCTATACCAATGAAGGACTGCTGCAGTATAGGGCAGCGGTCAGCAGTAGTGCACGGCAACCCTATGTATTGTGGACCGATAGCGGTCCTTACAGAACAGCAGACTGTACTGCACTCAGGCCTATGTACCGTAGCACCCTATACCAAGTTACCAGTCCTTATAAAAACTTTTGTGGACCAAGCAGGTTGTGTGTTAGTGTTTAGCAGACTGTGCGTCAGTCCCTATACCGCTGAAGGACTGCTGCAGTATAGGGCAGCGGTCAGCAGTAGTGCACGGCAACCCTATGTATTGTGGACCGATAGCGGTCCTTACAGAACAGCAGACTGTAACGCACTCAGGCCTATGTACCGTAGCACCCTATACCAAGTTACCAGTCCTTATAAGAACTTTTGTGGACCAAGCAGGTTGTGTGTTAGTGATTAGCAGACTGTACGTCAGTCCCTATACCAATGAAGGACTGCTGCAGTATAGGGCAGCGGTCAGCAGTAGTGCACGGCAACCCTATGTATTGTGGACCGATAGCGGTCCTTACAGAACAGCAGACTGTAACGCACTCAGGCCTATGTACCGTAGCACCCTATACCAAGTTACCAGTCCTTATAAGAACTTTTGTGGACCAAGCAGGTTGTGTGTTAGTGATTAGCAGACTGTACGTCAGTCCCTATACCAATGAAGGACTGCTGCAGTATAGGGCAGCGGTCAGCAGTAGTGCACGGCAACCCTATGTATTGTGGACCGATAGCGGTCCTTACAGAACAGCAGACTGTACTGCACTCAGGCCTATGTACCGTAGCACCCTATACCAAGTTACCAGTCCTTATAAAAACTTTTGTGGACCAAGCAGGTTGTGTGTTAGTGTTTAGCAGACTGTGCGTCAGTCCCTATACCGCTGAAGGACTGCTGCAGTATAGGGCAGCGGTCAGCAGTAGTGCACGGCAACCCTATGTATTGTGGACCGATAGCGGTCCTTACAGAACAGCAGACTGTAACGCACTCAGGCCTATGTACCGTAGCACCCTATACCAAGTTACCAGTCCTTATAAGAACTTTTGTGGACCAAGCAGGTTGTGTGTTAGTGATTAGCAGACTGTACGTCAGTCCCTATACCAATGAAGGACTGCTGCAGTATAGGGCAGCGGTCAGCAGTAGTGCACGGCAACCCTATGTATTGTGGACCGATAGCGGTCCTTACAGAACAGCAGACTGTACTGCACTCAGGCCTATGTACCGTAGCACCCTATACCAAGTTACCAGTCCTTATAAAAACTTTTGTGGACCAAGCAGGTTGTGTGTTAGTGTTTAGCAGACTGTGCGTCAGTCCCTATACCGCTGAAGGACTGCTGCAGTATAGGGCAGCGGTCAGCAGTAGTGCACGGCAACCCTATGTATTGTGGACCGATAGCGGTCCTTACAGAACAGCAGACTGTAACGCACTCAGGCCTATGTACCGTAGCACCCTATACCAAGTTACCAGTCCTTATAAGAACTTTTGTGGACCAAGCAGGTTGTGTGTTAGTGATTAGCAGACTGTACGTCAGTCCCTATACCAATGAAGGACTGCTGCAGTATAGGGCAGCGGTCAGCAGTAGTGCACGGCAACCCTATGTATTGTGGACCGATAGCGGTCCTTACAGAACAGCAGACTGTAACGCACTCAGGCCTATGTACCGTAGCACCCTATACCAAGTTACCAGTCCTTATAAGAACTTTTGTGGACCAAGCAGGTTGTGTGTTAGTGATTAGCAGACTGTACGTCAGTCCCTATACCAATGAAGGACTGCTGCAGTATAGGGCAGCGGTCAGCAGTAGTGCACGGCAACCCTATGTATTGTGGACCGATAGCGGTCCTTACAGAACAGCAGACTGTACTGCACTCAGGCCTATGTACCGTAGCACCCTATACCAAGTTACCAGTCCTTATAAAAACTTTTGTGGACCAAGCAGGTTGTGTGTTAGTGTTTAGCAGACTGTGCGTCAGTCCCTATACCGCTGAAGGACTGCTGCAGTATAGGGCAGCGGTCAGCAGTAGTGCACGGCAACCCTATGTATTGTGGACCGATAGCGGTCCTTACAGAACAGCAGACTGTAACGCACTCAGGCCTATGTACCGTAGCACCCTATACCAAGTTACCAGTCCTTATAAGAACTTTTGTGGACCAAGCAGGTTGTGTGTTAGTGATTAGCAGACTGTACGTCAGTCCCTATACCAATGAAGGACTGCTGCAGTATAGGGCAGCGGTCAGCAGTAGTGCACGGCAACCCTATGTATTGTGGACCGATAGCGGTCCTTACAGAACAGCAGACTGTACTGCACTCAGGCCTATGTACCGTAGCACCCTATACCAAGTTACCAGTCCTTATAAGAACTTTTGTGGACCAAGCAGGTTGTGTGTTAGTGATTAGCAGACTGTACGTCAGTCCCTATACCAATGAAGGACTGCTGCAGTATAGGGCAGCGGTCAGCAGTAGTGCACGGCAACCCTATGTATTGTGGACCGATAGCGGTCCTTACAGAACAGCAGACTGTACTGCACTCAGGCCTATGTACCGTAGCACCCTATACCAAGTTACCAGTCCTTATAAGAACTTTTGTGGACCAAGCAGGTTGTGTATTAGTGTTTAGCAGACTGTGCGTCAGTCCCTATACCGCTGAAGGACTGCTGCAGTATAGGGCAGCGGTCAGCAGTAGTGCACGGCAACCCTATGTATTGTGGACCGATAGCGGTCCTTACAGAACAGCAGACTGTACCGCACCCAAGCCTATGTACCGTAGCACCCTAGACAGACCAAGTTACCAGTCCTGATAAAGAGCTTTGTGGAACAAGTGAGTTGTGAATGATTAGCAGACTGCAGCAGAAGGGCAGCAGTCAAGTATAATATTCTTTCTATATTTGGAAGAAAGAATATTATACGTGTACAAGCCTATTACCGTACCACTGATACCAGTCCTGAAAAGAACCTTTGTGGAACTAATAGTAACAGCAAGTCTTTAAAATTATCCTCACTGCCTGACACACTGCTTCCTGCCTGTCCCTATACAAATTGGCAAAAAAGAGTAGGCTGGAACGATTAGCTGGAACAGCTCTTTTGTGGACCTGATAGTAACAGCTAATGATGATGATGATGATGATGATGAAGAAAGACTAATCTGGCTGAGCTGTCCCTAAAATAGCAGCATACAGCGCTCTGTCCCTTTATCTAAACTGACAAAAGAAACTCAGGCTGCTGACCTAACACCTATACCAGTCCTGAAAAGAACTTTTGTGTACCAAATAGCTAGCGTTTTCTCTGTCCCTACTCCACACAGGATCCTTTCCCTACAGTGACAGAAGAAAGAATGTAAAATGGCCACCGGATCGGGTGTATTTATAGGTTAGGGGGAATGTCCAAGTGTCCATGAGCTGTCATGTCTCAATTGGTTGTCCTGTAACACATGATAAACGTGTCACGAAAGGTTAAAGTTCTTGTATACATTAAACACGTAAGTCCGCCGGGGCGAACGACGGAAAAAGGCGTTCGAACCCGCGGACGGCGAAAGTCGGAAATTCGCCGCGAAACGACCGCCGGGCGAACCGTTCGGCCATCACTAGTGTGCTTGCAGGACGGTCAAAAAAGTCCTGCAAGCCACATCTTTGGAGCACTGTAGGAGCGGTGTATTTACCGCTCCTAAAGCACCCCTTCCCATTGAAAAAAATGGGACAGCACTGCAAACCCGCCTGCAAAGTGCCCTGAAACAGCCGGTGCTGTCTCTCCAGTGTGAAAGCCCGCCCCTTCCCATAAAAAACAACTGAAACCTGCCTGCAAAGCGCCACTTTTTCAGCCCCGCTAGCGGCCACATAGTGCAGCTAAAACGACGTTAAAGTGCCGCTAAATATAGCGCCGCTTTAGCACCAGTGCCCGCAACTCCCCAGTGTGAAAGTAGCCTAAGGGGTAAAAACAGCAATACCTGAAAAATACTTTAAGTGGGCTGAATCTTGGGTAAATGCGAACATTTTAATTTTTTTGATACAGTAGAATTTCAGTATACATTATATTTATATCATGTGTATTTTTTCACTATTTTCAGATTTTTTGCATATTGACATTTGAACTTATGGGCCCATTCCCACTGAAGTAGAGACATACACCTTGAAAAACAAGTGCATCCCTGCACTCAGTAATAATAACTGTTTGGGTGCTCACTGTACAGATCTACAATGGGGTGTGGCTGTATGCTGGTAAACACACATCTAAGCATTTACTTGCATACAAGGATGGATGGGTAGCCCTGGGTGCAAACTGTCTGTATCCCGCGCGCACACATTTGTCCCTGTAAACAAAGTAAATGCTTGAATGTGCGTTTACTTGAATACAGACAGTCTATCATTGATTTGTACAGATGGCTGTACACTCTTGGGTGCAGAAATATGCTTTTCATGTTGTATGGCCCTCTGTGTCCTTGTGAATGATCCATATTGCCTAATTTATAGCGATGGCAATTAATTCCCATGGACACTCTTTGCAGGACTGAAAAAATGTTAGGCATTAGCAGAGTTTGCCATTTACTCTGTAATAAAATGCCAGCAGAAGATATGAGCACAGAAAGTAACTCTTACCAGCATTAAAGTGGTTCTTGACACTTAAGGTTTTTCACCCTAATGCATTCTATGCATTAGGGTGAAAACTCTTCTGTGCTGCCGCTCCCCTCCAGCCCCCCCCCCTCCCCTTTTCCTTACCTGAGCCTGATCTAATCCAGCAATCTGCATGAAAGCAGCGGCTACCGCCACTGTTTCCCGCTTCATTGGGCAAATTTCTGTCAATTAAATACTGTGACACATGAGCAGGGGCAGGTCCCAGGAGAGAGCATGCATGGGGGCCAAAGAGGAGGTGCCTAGAGCACAAGGGGGGCCCAGAAGAAGAGTATCGGGCTGCTCTGTGCAAAAGCATGGCACAGAGCAAGTAAGTATAGACATGCTTGTTATTTTCATTAAAAAAACAGGTTTAATATCACTTTAAAAAGGTTGTAACCCAAAATAAAAATCCTGTTCCCTTATGCTTGTGCTGTCTAATCTGTTCCTCTCAAAGCCCCCCCCCCCCCCCATGTGGGCTGTCCACAGTAATCATGGCTGCTAAACCATGACTACAGTGGTCAATTTATGTGACTCTGTCATCCTGCTGCTCTCCTCGCTCCCCCTCCTTTCCCCTCCCCCCCTCCCTGCCTGTCAGCTCCTGTGTGTGTGTGAGCCGTCTCCACCCCCCCCCCCCCCCCCCCCTCCTGCTGCTATCAGTAGCTGGCAGTAAAGGTAAAGAAATATTACTGCCATTCCCTCTGTTCTATCAATCTATGATACACTGCGTAAATGTTTTTTTTTTTATAGAACTATGGCTGTAAATACCTTATCTCATATCTTTTATGGCGGGTCACATGACCTGAGCAGCCAGCACAGTGCTCAAGTTATCTCCCTGGCTGACACGAGAGGGGGAGGTAAGATCGGGTGAGGAGAGTCGCCGGAGGTCACGTGACCAGCCATAAAAGATCTAGGTAGGGTAGATTGATAGAACAGAGTGGCTTGCAGCAATATTTCTTTACCTTTACAACCATTTTAGGTATTTTTCAAAAGAAACCCTTTTTATTTCCACAGAGGCTCCTAGATTTTGAGAGGCTTGTTGCATCTCTGGTGATACGTGCAGATAATGCAAGTTCGTAGGAATCCCCTAATACCTATACTCATATATACACTCACTGGACACTTAATTAGGTGCACCTGTTCAATTACTTTGTACCACAAATTGTTAATCAGCCAATCACATGACAGCAACTCAATGCATTTAGGCATCTAGACATGGTACATCAACCGAGCATCAGAAAGGGGATTTTCCAGCGCTTAGGTGTAAACATAATCCTAATCAAACTAAGCAACTGCTATATTAATACAAAACATCTTAAACAGTGAGCCAAACGTTCAATTCAATAGTCCTTTTGGCTAAGCAGGGCTACACGTTAATAACTGTAAGGGATCTTCCCGGGGTAGGGTGTGTTTGGACACAGTTCACAGCAGACTTGGAATTTATAAAGCAGATCTTGGCGTTTATTCGTGGTACAAACAGTCCAGCAAACAAAATATACAGCAACACCGTGCTTTCTAAGTACAACAAAAATAAAAGTCCTAGCCCGGCTGGGCGCTTACTAACAGGTTCTGCTCACCTATCTGACACTTACAAACACAGCGTCTTTCGCCTGGATATCGCAGGGTGAGTTTTAGCTCCAGCAGTGGCTGTGCTTGCAGCTTCCTTCAACACACAGATTGTTCATTCCCTGGCTGAGAGCGATCACCTGCAGACCCTACAGAGCCTTTAGCTTCCCAGGCTAATTAGGATCCAAGCTCACCTGATCCCAAACCCAGAACTGGATCGGGGGATGTGGAATGACAGGTCCCTCTACCAAACCTACCTGCCATTCCATATAAACCCAGGCCCGGCAAAATTAAATAACAACTCAGCAGCATATCGCTGCTGAGAAACTGATCCATCCTGGATTTACCATCTCACACTGTGTAGCAACCTAGGTGAGATGTACACCCCCTCGATCACTTCTCCAGTGACATGTCTACATATCCCCCCCCTCTTTTTCAGACCGGAGGGCTGAGCCTTTTGTCCCCACAGACAACTTACCCTTGACAATGCGTCAGCATTTGCCTGTAATTTCCCTGGCCTGTGTTCCACAGTGAAATTAAAGTTTTGTAGGGAGAGAAACCATCTAGTCACTCTTGCATTTCTCTCCTTGTTTAACTTCATCCATGTTAGGGGGGCATGGTCTGTCACCAACTTGAATTTCCTGCCTAGCAAGTAATACTTTAAAGATTCTAGGGCCCACTTCACTGCCAAACATTCTCGCTCCACAATGGCATAATTTTTCTCGGCCGGGGTTAGTTTTCTACTCAAGTACGTCACCGGATGCTCCTCACCATTCACTACTTGTGAGAGTACTGCACCTAAGCCTGTGTTAGAGGCATCTGTCTGGACCAGAAATTCTCGCTTGAAATTGGGGGTAACTAACACAGGTGGTTGGCACAAGGCAGACTTAAGGCTTTGGAAAGCCTCCTCGGCCTCTGGGGTCCACGTGACCATTGCTGTCTTTCCGCCCTTTGTCAAGTCAGTTAGCGGAGCAGCAACTGAGGCAAAGTTCGGCACAAATCTACGGTAATAACCCGTAATACCCAGGAAAGCTCTAACCTGTTTCCTTGTCAGGGGTCTAGGCCAATTCTGTATTGCCTCAATTTTATTTAGCTGTGGCCTAACCAATCCTCTTCCAACAATGTAGCCCAGATATTTGGCCTCTTCTAGGGCTAGAGCACACTTCTCGGCATTTATGGTCAACCCTGCATCACTTATGGCATCCAACACGGCCTGTACCTTACAGAGGTGACTTTCCCAATCAGGGCTAAAAATGACCACATCATCGAGGTAGGCGGCTGAGTAATCACGATGTGGTCGCAGAATCAAGTCCATCAACCTCTGGAAAGTTGCAGGCGCTCCATGTAACCCGAACGGCATCACTACATACTGGAATAGCCCATCAGGGGTGGAGAAAGCAGTTTTCTCTTTAGCCTCGTCAGAAAGTGGAATCTGCCAATAGCCCTTTGTGAGATCGAGGGTGGTTATGTACCTGGCGTTACCCAACTTCTCAATCAACTCATCTACCCTGGGCATAGGATACGCATCGAACTTGGAGATCTCATTCAACTTTCTGAAATCGTTACAGAACCTCCAAGTTCCATTGGGCTTTGGGATTAGCACAATTGGGCTGGACCATTCACTCTGTGACACCTCAATTACCCCCAGAGCAAGCATACGTTTTACCTCGGCAGATACGGCTTCCCTACGTGCCTCGGGTATCCTATAGGGCTTAAGGTTTACTCTGCTTCTAGGCTCAGTTTCAATGTGATGATGGATGAGGTGTGTACGCCCTGGGAGGTCAGAGAACTTGTTTTTGTTTTTCTGTAAAAATTCCTGAGCCTCCTGTTTCTGTGACACTGATAGAGTATCACCTACCTTGACTGGAGGGATTGGTTGTGACAAATTATTAACAGTATTTGTCGCCCCCAAGGATTCCCTGTCTTTCCAGGGCTTGATCAAGTTTATGTGATAAACTTGGAAAGGCTTCCTTCTACCTGGTTGGTGCACCTTGTAGTTCACCTCACTGATCTTTTCAACAATTTCATAAGGACCTTGCCACTTCGCCAAGAATTTACTCTCAACAGTGGGGACTAGTATAAGGACCCTATCGCCTGGGTTGAATGTCCTGATTCTTGCGGACCGGTTGTAAATTCTACTTTGGGCCTCTTGAGCTCTCTGGAGGTGTTCCCTTACCAGGGGCATTACAGTGGCTATACGGTCCTGCATTTGTGCTACATGCTCAATAACACTCTTGTATGGGGTGGACTCATTCTCCCATGTCTCTTTTGCAATGTCTAGTAGACCCCTAGGGTGATGACCATAGACCAACTCGAATGGTGAGAACCCTGTGGACGCTTGGGGCACCTCCCTAATAGCAAACATGAGGTAGGGTAATAAATGATCCCAGTCACGACCATCTTTTGCCACCACTTTCTTCAACATATGTTTCAAAGTTTTATTAAATCTCTCCACCAATCCGTCCGTCTGGGGGTGGTACACAGAGGTACGGATGTGTGAGATTTTAAATAGTCTGCATAATTCCTTCATTACTTTCGACATAAATGGCGTACCTTGGTCAGTTAGGATTTCTTTGGGGATCCCAGTCCTAGAGAACATATAAAACAACTCACGTGCAATTGTTTTAGATGCAGTGTTTCTTAAGGGTACAGCCTCAGGATAGCGGGTCGCATAATCCAGGACTACCAAAATATACTGGTGTCCTCTAGCTGACTTTACAATGGGACCCACTAAATCCATGGCAATACGCTCAAAAGGCACCTCTATAATAGGGAGCGAAACCAAAGGACTGCGAAAATGTGACACTGGGGCACTAACCTGACATGTGGGGCACGACTCACAGTATTTTTTAATGTCATCATATATGGCCGGCCAAAAAAACCTCTGGAGAACCCTCTCTCGCGTTTTGTCAGTCCCCAAGTGTCCCCCAAGAACATGGTTATGTGCCATGTCAAGCACCTGACGCCGGTACGACTTAGGTACCAGAAGCTGTTCCACAATCTCATCCTTAACCTTATTAACCCTATAGAAAAGATCATTAGTTACCGAAAAATGTGGAAATCTTTTTTCAGCATCTGGTTCCTGAGGTACCCCATTCATTACAGCAACCTGCTCTCTCGCATTTTTGAGAGTGGGGTCCTGTAATTGTGCAGCCCCAAAATTATCTCTAGACACCTCTAAGTCTAGTATATTTTGCTCAGTGGGAGGAGCCTCCTCCTCCCCAGCCAGGACCTGTAAAGGAAAACAATCATTTTCATCCTGCATACTTTTATCATTCACAGTGGACAAGGCAACCCCCTTAGAGGTATCCTCACTCCTTTTGGGGATTTTTCTTTTTTCCCAGAGAGCCCAGAATAATGGAAAATCGCGCCCCAATATTACATTATGCATGAGGTTTTTAACCACACCCACTTCATATTGTACGGTGCCTTGTTCAGTCCCGACTTTAGCCAGCACTATAGGGTACATTTTTGTATCACCATGTATGCACACAACACTCATATGCTTTTTAGACTCTAAGTCCCCAGTCACCAGGCTAGCATGCACCAAGGTTACAAGGCTTCCTGAGTCCATTAACGCTTTAACAGGAAAGTCATTGATTGTAATATCGCAGATTTGCGGTTCAGTCTCTAGTCCAGGAACTGCAGCACAAGATGGTTCCGCAAATAGCGACTGACGCCGGCTAGCGTCACATTCCATGGGTTCAGAGGTAAGAGGGCAATGGGCCGACACGTGTCCCGCCTCATGGCATCTCCAACACTGGATAGGTCCTGGTCTCTTTGGCAAGGAGTCCTTTTCAGAGCCCCTTAGCCACCCGGGACCATCACCAGTCTTTTGTCCCTGAGACACCACTTGAGCCCTTTTCCCCCCATCAGCACCCCTCCACACTCCCCCAATAGATGGAAGTCTCTTACCAGCTGACGGCACAGATCTGGCGCTCCGGGGAGGTGAAGATGCTGCAGGAACATCACGGAGGTAGTCCTCAGTCGCCTGGAACCTCTCCACAAGGTTGACAAGTTCGTTTGCATTCTTAGGATCACCTTGTCCCACCCAGCGTTGCAAGTCAGTAGGAAGCGCTCGGAGGTAGCGATCCATCACGACCTTCTCTAGGATTTGTGCAGGAGCAGAAGTGTCTGGCTCCAACCACTTTCTTGCCAAATGGATTAGGTCATACATCTGGGACCTCGCTGATTTGTCCAGACTGTAGCTCCAGTTGCGTACCCTCCGGGCACGGACTGCAGTAGTAACTCCTAGTCGGGCAAGTATCTCCTCTTTTAGCCGAGTATAGTCCTTAACCTCTTGCTCACTGAGGTCATAGTAGGCTTTTTGAGGTTCACCTGTTAAATAGGGCGCAATTACCTCTGCCCACTCAGCGGCTGGTAACTTCTCTCGCTCAGCCACGCGCTCAAATACTGTTAGATAGGCTTCAACATCGTCCTCAGCAGTCATCTTTTGCAGCGCTTTCTGCACAGTCCTTCTCCCAGAAAAAATCTCTGGAGCGGCTCCCATCACCACAGGCGCCTCTCGATTTGCTATCAGGTGCTCAATAAGTTGTTGTTGTGCAGCCATGGACTGTTCATGTCGTCTATTGGCCTCTATCTGAGCCTGCTGTTGTGCAGCCATGGACTGTTCATGTCGTTGCTGTTGTTGCAAACTCACTTGCATAAACTGCTTCAGCATCTCCTCCATGTTGCTGGACTGTTCCTGGAGTGTCATTGCAGCTTTCACCCAAGACATAAGCAGCTGTAGCCAAGTCTGTCCACACCGTTGCCCCTAGCAACCGACTTTGCCCGCATTCGAACACCAATTGTAAGGGATCTTCCCGGGGTAGGGTGTGTTTGGACACAGTTCACAGCAGACTTGGAATTTATAAAGCAGATCTTGGCGTTTATTCGTGGTACAAACAGTCCAGCAAACAAAATATACAGCAACACCGTGCTTTCTAAGTACAACAAAAATAAAAGTCCTAGCCCGGCTGGGCGCTTACTAACAGGTTCTGCTCACCTATCTGACACTTACAAACACAGCGTCTTTCGCCTGGATATCGCAGGGTGAGTTTTAGCTCCAGCAGTGGCTGTGCTTGCAGCTTCCTTCAACACACAGATTGTTCATTCCCTGGCTGAGAGCGATCACCTGCAGACCCTACAGAGCCTTTAGCTTCCCAGGCTAATTAGGATCCAAGCTCACCTGATCCCAAACCCAGAACTGGATCGGGGGATGTGGAATGACAGGTCCCTCTACCAAACCTACCTGCCATTCCATATAAACCCAGGCCCGGCAAAATTAAATAACAACTCAGCAGCATATCGCTGCTGAGAAACTGATCCATCCTGGATTTACCATCTCACACTGTGTAGCAACCTAGGTGAGATGTACACCCCCTCGATCACTTCTCCAGTGACATGTCTACATAACATACAGAAAAAAATAATAATAGTAGTGTGAATCCAGGTGAAAGATGTTAATCCAGAGTACTTGTATATATGTATGTATATATATAATTTATTTAATTTCGATTTTTGTGTCCTTTATTGTTTGAATGTACCAACAGTGTCCCTTTTCCCACTAGGGTTGGTACTTCCTGAGGGTTTGTTCTGGGTGGGAGTCCCAGCTAATCCTATTAGTATATATGTTTAGTTATCAGATGTAATCGATCAATTATGTACAGTATTGAGTAGATGTATATTAAATAATGACCAATTGAGCATCATTTGAGCATCATTTAAACACCATGGCCTACCTGAGTATTGTTACCGCCCCCTTATGACTACAGTGTACCTATCTTCTGCTACTTCCATCAGGATAATGCACCATGTCACAAAATATGTGCAAAAGTGGGGACCGCATTCCAATCTTCAGAAGTATGAATGCTTTAATTGTAATAAAAGGCCTAAAAAAGCCTAACAAATGGGGAGGGGTATGCCTGTATATCAAAAATGATATACAGGTGAATGTGAGGGATGACATCCTTATGGGTAGTTACAAAGGAAGGAAATTAAGGAGAAATTACTACTTGGAGTATGCTATAGGCCCCCTAACCTGAGGCAGGAGGGGGAGACGGACCTCCTATCACAGTTCGGAATGGCGGCAAGGATGGAAAGTATCATTATAATGGGGGATTTTAATTATCCAGACATAGACTGGGCAGAAGGAACCGCGCATTCATCTAAGGTTCGTCACAGGTCAATTTGTTTCAGCATAAATCACACAAATAGGAAACATAAGGGTAATACAAAGACACTTCAAAAGAGCCAACTTCCAGAAACGACGCTCCTTACTAAAAGATACTAAAAAAGATACTAAATGGGATAAAATGTTAGGAACAAAGAACACGGAGGAAAAATGTGTGTGCTTTAGGAGCATATTAAAAAAGGGTATTAGCCAGTGCATCCCAAAGGGTAATAAATTCAAAAGAGCTAATAAAAGCCCTGGGTAGCTTAACACCAATGTAAAAATTCATATAAAAGCAAAGGAGAAGGCCTTCAAAAAATTCAAGGCTGAGTGAATCATCATCAGCATTCCAACTGTAGAAAGAATGCAATAAGAAATGTAAGGGTATAATTTGGGCAGCTAAGATAGAACATGAAAGTAACATAGTGGAGGAGAGTAAGAAAAAGTACATAGATAGTAAAAGAGGGAGGACAGGTCATATTGGCCCCATAAAAAATGATGAAGGAATTCTGGTTACAAAAGATGGTGAGATGGCAAAGGTTTTGAATGTATTCTTCTCTTCAGTCTTCACAAGGGAAACGGGGGCTTCAGTAACCAAAATTGCAATGTTCATCCTCATGACACATCACAGGAAGCAAAATTTACATAAATAAGTCACCAGGACCAGATCTGGCTTGCATCCGAGGGTCCTTAACCACTTCGCGCCCGCGCTATAGCCATGCAGGGAGGGCGTCCCTGTTTACTTCCGCAGTACAGGTAGGGTGTCCCTGCTTACTTCCGCAATGCGGGCTCCCACGAGCGCGCATCGGGGAAGTTCTGTGCTGGCCGTGTCCCTTGGACACAGCCAGTCACAGATCGCTGTAAATCGCCAATCACAGCGGTCGTTTACAGCGCGATCGGCGTGTCCAATGGGAGATGATCTCATATGTAAACATAAGAGATCCTTTCTCATCACCGACTCTCCCTCCTCACACAGAGACAGAAGGGGAGGAGGGAGAGATGAACCGCTGCAGCCTGTGAGTGTAAAAAATAAAAAATAAAATACAGTGCACACAGTAAATGTTAGTGCCATCTGTCCCCCACTGCCACCTGTCCCCAGTCCCATCTGTCCCCAGTGCCACCTGTTGTCAGTGCTATCTGTCCCCAGTGTCACTTGTCAGTGCTATCTGTCCCCAGTGCCACCTGTCAGTGCCATCTGTCCCCAGTGCTATGTATAAGTGCCATCTGTCATCAGTGCCACATCAGTGTCACATAGTGCCATCTGTCATCATTGCCATACCAGTGTCACATGTCATCAGTCCCACGTATCAGTGCCATCTGTCATCAGTGCCACCTGTTAGTGAAAAGTGCCATCTGTTATCAGTGTCACGTGTCATCAATGCCACGTATTAGTTTCATCTGTCATCAGTGACACGTATTAGTGCCATGTGTCATAAGTGCCACATATAAGTGCCACCTGTCATCAGTGCCACGTATAAGTGCCATCTGTCATCAGTGCCACGTATAAGTGCCATCTGTCATCAGTGCCACGTATTAGTGCCATCTGTCATCAGTGCCACATATTAGTGTCACATGTCATCAGTGCCACGTATTAGTGACATCTGTCATCAGTGCCACATTAGTGCCATCTGTCATCAGTGCCACGCGTCATCAGTGTCACATAGTGCCATCTGTCATCGGTGCCATATCAGTGTCACGTGTCATCAGTGCCACATATTAGTGGCATCTGTCATCAGTGCCATCTGTCATCAGTGCCACCTGTCAGTGTCACGTGCCATCTGTTATAAGTGTCACATGTCATCAGTGCCACATATTAGTGGCATCTGTCATCAGTGCCACATCATTGTCCCGTGTCATCAGTGCCATGTATCAGTGCCACTTCAGTGTCACGTGTCATTGTCCTGGTGCTCCAGGGCCTTCAAAAGTGTAATAGGTAGTCAATAGGTAGTCATGTAATTTATGCTCCTAGAACACGTGACGGTGCTCCCTGCATGTTGGGCCTCTCTATGTGGCCAGGCTGTGGAAAAGTCCCACACATGTGGTATCGTAATACTCAGGAGGAGTAGCAGAATTTATTTTGGGGTGTCATTTGTTATATACACATGCCATGTGAGAGAAATAACTTATTAAAATGACAATTTTGTGAGGAAAAAAATCTTAATTTTGCAAAGAATTGTGGGAAAAAATGACAATGTCAAAAACCTCACCATGCCTCTTACTAAATACCTTGGAATGTCTATTTTCAAAAAAGGGGTCATTTGGGGGATATTTGTACTTTCCTGACTTGTTTGGGTCGCAAGAAATGAGATAGGCCGCCAGTACATCAGGTGTGATCAATTTTTTATGATTTGCACCACAGCTTGTTGTTTTCAAAATTTCCGGTCTTTTTTCATTTATAGCCCAAAAAATAAAAAAACCCAGAGGTGATCAAATACCACCAAAAGAAAGCTCTATTTGTGGGAAAAAAAGGACAAAAAATTAATTTGGGTACAGTGTAGCATGACTGAGTAATTGTCATTCAAACTGTGAGAGCACCGAAAGCTGAAAATTGGTCTGGGCAGGAGAGGGATATAAGTGCCATGTAGGCAAGTGGTTAAGGAACTCAGTTACGTAATTGCCAGACCGTTGTTCCTAATTTTTATGAACAGTCTACTGACTGGTATGGTTTAAGGGGGCTTGGGCAGCCTCCAGGCTCACCTGTCCCACATCTATCCATCCCATGCATGTGCTTCCACTGTGGAGACATTTATAAATTTGTAGTGTTAAGACTACAAGCAACACATGCCGTGCCATGACGAGGCCTTGCAGCTTTCACATGCGTTTGCAAATGTGTGCTAACTAAACCCCTGCTTTTAACAGACGGTTAGACAGGTTAATTTGGTTGGTCAGCAGACTGGTTGGTGAGTTGAGCTATGGAATTATTTTTGTCTTATATGACTGGTATGGTATCAGCTGATTGGAGAAAAAATGTAGCACCAATCTTTAAAAAAGGACCAAGATATATCCCTGGAAACTATAGACCAGTTAGCCTAACATCAATAGTATGCAAGCTTTTGAAGGGTATGATAAGGGACTATATACAAGATTTTAGTAATGAAAACAGTATCATTAGCAGTAATCAACAAGGATTCATGAAGAATCGTTCTTGCCAAACAAATCTATTAACCTTCTATGAGGAGGTGAGCTGCCATCTAGATAAAGGAAGGCCCGTAAACATAGTGTATCTGGATTTTGCAAAGGCATTTTATACAGTTCCCCACAAGTGTTTAATATACAAGTTAAGGTTAGTAGACATGGACCGAAGGGTAAGTACCTTGATTGAAAACTGGCTACAAGGGCGAGTTCATAGGGTAGTGATAAATGGGGAGTACTCGGAATGGTCCAATGTGGAAAGTGGGGTCCCTTAGGGTTCTGTCCTGGGACCAATCCTATTTAATTTATTCATAAATGACCTGGAGGGTGGGATAAACAGCTTAATCTCACAAACTCAAGCAGGGCAATAGCTTCTCCGCAGGATGTGGTAACCTTGCAAAAAGATCTGAACATATTAATGGGGTGGGCAAATACATGGCAAATGAGATTTAATGTAGAAAAATGTAAAATAATGCATTTAGGTGGCAACAACATGAATTCAATCTACTCACTGGAGGGTGGGGGATACCTCTGGGGGAATCTAGGCTGGAAAATGACCTGAGGGTCCTATTAGGCGACATGCTCAGTAACGACACGCAATGCCAAGTTGCTGCAAGCAAGGCCAATAGAATATTGGCATGCATTAAAAAGGGAATTAACTCCAGAGATAAAACGATAATTCTCCCACTCTACAAAAATCTGGTCCAGCCATACCTGGAGTATGCTGTCCAGTTCTGAGCTCCATTCAACAGGAAGGATGTGCTGCAAATGGAGAGAGTACAGAGAAGGACAACAAAGCTAATAAAGGGACTAGAGGATCTTAGATATGAGGAAAGAGAATGGAATAACACATGTATATGAGCTGCTAGTGCTGCTCCCTCTCTCTCTAACACATGGGAGTTGTAAATAAGTGAGCTACAGTTTGGCTGTTTCTATGTATATATTGTTACTATTGTGTAAAAATTTGTATTTTTCAAGGTGATTAATGGGTGACCTTAATGTCTGGTTACAAAACTGATTTCGAACAAGGGGATCAGATTGAGACTCAAATATCCTCCCTTTTTCAGAAACTCAATAAAATACTTGAGAAAAAATCCACACTTTTTAGGCATATTAGATCATTTGATTGCTATGCCAAGGATAAAATTAACCAGTATGGGTTATGGATTAAACATTTTCCAAATATAGAACAAATTAGTGAAAAATGTAAAAAAAGAATAGGAATCTGCAGAGATGTTCACAGGAGATGATGTCCATTCTCACAAAGGAATATAATAAACAAATTGAGTTATTGGATAAAGAAATCAGTGTTTTGGAGTTGGCGTTGGTACCTTTTAAAGACCGCTACACTCCAAACTACAGACTAAACGAACATCTATCAATACTGAACAAAAATATTCTACAGAAAAAGGAGACGACATTTTGGAGGGACAAAAATGCTTTTACAGAAGGAAGGGCATACAAATGAAATGTAAATAGTAAGTACTCGATTAGATCATATAAATCCGAGATCAATCTTTACCAGAAAAGCCCAACAATACTTTTCAAACAAATTTTCCTTCGTGAGCCCATTGCCATGACCATTCAAATTGAGGCTGGGGTCGACAAAAAACAAGCCGTAATTACATAGTTACATATAGTTACATAGTAGGTGAGGTTAAAAAAAGACAAAAGTCCAACCCACGTGTGTGATTATATGTCAGTATTACATTATATATTCCTGTATGTTGCACTCAATCAGGTGCTTATATAATAGTTTTTTTAAAGTAACGATGTTCCCCGCTGAGACCACCGCCTGTGGAAGGGAATTCCACATCCTTGCCGCTCTTACAGTAAAGAACCATCTACGTAGTTTAAGATCAAACCTCTTTTCTTCTAATTTTAATGAGTGGCCACGTGTCTTATTAAACTCCCTTCCGTGAAAAAGTTTTATCCCAATTGTGGGGTAACCAGTACAGTATTTATAAATTGAAATCATATCCCCTCTCAAACGTCTCTTTTCCGGAGAGAATAAGTTCAGTGTTTGCAACCTTTCCTTATAACTAATATCCTCCAGACCCTTTATTAGCTTAGTTGACCTTCTTTGTACTAACTCCATTTCCAGTACATCCTTCCTGAGGACTGGTGCCCAGAACTGGACAGCATACTCTAGGCGTGGCCGGACTAGTCTTGTACAGCAGGAGAATTATTGTTTTATCTTTGGAGTTGATCCCCTTTATAATGCATGCCAATATTCTGTTTACTTTGTTATGAGCAGCTTGCCATTGCATGCCATGTTAAATTTTTCTACATTAAACCTCATTTGCCATGTAGTTGCCCACCCCATTAAATTGTTCAGATCTTTTTGCAAGGTTTCCACATCCTGCAGAGAATTTATTGCCCTGCTTAGCTTGGTATCATCCGCAAATACAGAGATTGAACTGTTTACCCCATCCTCCAGGTCGTTTATGAACAAATTAAATAGGATTGGTCCCAGCACAGAACCCTGGGGGACCCCACTACCCACCTCTGACCATTCCGAGTACTCCCCATTTATCACCACCCTCTGAACTCGCCCTTGTAGCCAGTTTTCTATCCATGTGCTCACCCTATGGTCCATGCCAAAGGACCTTATTTTGTACAGTAAAGGTTTATGGGGAACTGTGTCAAATGCTTTTGCAAAATCCAGATACACCACCTCTACGGGCCTGCCTTTATCTAGATAGCAACTCACCTCCTTATAGAAGGTTAATAGATTGGTTTGGCAAGAATAATTCTTCAGGAATCCATGCTGATTACTGCTAATGATTAGGGATGAGCTGAACACCACCCCCCACCATTCGGTTCACATACAGAACATGCAAACAGACCGAAAGTTTGCGTGAACATTCGAACACCGTTAAAGTCTATGGGACTCGAGTGTGAGAAATCAAATGAGAGAATTTTAAAGGTTAATATGCAAGTTTTTGTCTTAAAAAGGGTTTGGGGGCCTAGGTATTGGCCCAGGGGACATGTATCAATGCAAAAGAAAGTTTTAAAAATGGCAATTTTTTCAGGATGAAGGAAGTGATTTTAATGATGCTTAAAGTGAAAAAATAAAAGTGAAATATTCCTTTAAATATCATACCTGGGGGTGTCTATAGTATGCCTGTAAAGTGCCACGTGTTTCCCGTGTTTAGAACAGTCCCTGCACAAAATGACATTTGTAAGTCATTTTAGAAAAAGTCAGCTGAATCGATGATTTGGAAAACAGATCCCGCAGGTATAATATTAGGATCAGGGGGCTACCTGAGTCTATTTTAGACATACCATCAGCAGTCCAGGAAATGATAAGAACTATGATTCCTAATATCCCCCAGCACTGTCTAGAACAGGATCGAGCCCACAGAGCTCTAGAGCCTCCTAGAAAGGATGGAAAACCCAGAGATATTATCGCCAAACTCCATTTTTATGCCGTGAAGGAAGAGGTCATGAAACAGGCTAGATCTTCCCCTCAAATATTCTGCCTTGGCCAGCTTTTCGCAGGTCTATCCCCCTCCACAATTCAAGGCAGGAGGGCACTTTTACTGATCCTCACACACAAAGAAATAAAATACAGATGGACCTTCCCATTCACAGTCAAGTTTACAAACAAGGGGTGATCCTACACTTTTTCCAGCTTCCAGGAAGGGAATAGATTGCTGATACAACTCAAATTCATCTCGCAAGAAACAAAAATGCATACCGCTACTGTCTATTCCAGCCCGACCAATAGACCCAACCCGACAAGCCCACAAGGCCCCCTTTGGAACAAAGGAAGGGTGAAGAAAAGCAAGGAAGATGGACCCTCCTGAACAATGTTTCCTGCAACACTTTTGTTTCTTGTCTCTTAATCAGATTTGAGACCACTCACAATCCTATCTGTGACACTCCTTAGGGGTTTTTACCTCCATTTTTTCTTCTATTCCTATTGCCTGTTCTACAGTTATTCACAATCCTACAGACTTATTACCTTTCAGTCTATAGGTTCCAATTTTACGCTTATAGGCTTTAACAACATTTATCGGTCATAGATGTCAATGTCCTTGTGGAGAAACTTAATTCTCCAAGGACTGTGACACTGCATAATTGTATAAGTCAATCTTGTCGTGCTAGTTTTGTAAATAATTTTTGTTTTTTCTCTGTTGTGGGCACCCTGTGTGGGGTTGGTCCACATGCGCTCCCACCTATTCCTTGGAAACCCGCAGGTCTCTAGGCCTTAGGTTGTCTGTACCCCATGGGTCAAGCCTCTATCATTTTTTTCCCCAGGCGTTGGGGGGTGTCTCCCCTCCTGTACCCTGGTTTTATATGATAGGAGACTTTTCTTTTTTCCTTTCTCCTTTTTTCTCTTCCTGTTCTCTTCCCATTTCTATTGATACGTGTCTAACCTCTCTTTATGTTACAGAAATCCACATTCTCAGAGTAACAATGTATATCATCCTTCAAACTTATCCATTGGATGAGGTCATTATAACACTTTTGGTCAGAAGACTTCCTAGGGTGATCGAGGGCTTAATTCACAAGTACATCTTTATTGACTTCCATGGCTGATAACACACAGACCCTACTTAAAATAGCTACTCACAATATTCAAGGCCTTAACTCACCAATCAAAAGAAGAAACATTCTAGATTACAAACAAATCCCTTAATAAAGATATCCTTCTTCTCCAAGAGACGGGATAGGGTCACTATTATCAACAAAACTCTCCCCCCCCCCCCCCCCCAAGTCAAAATTCATACAATGCCCAAGATCAGAATAGCAGGTCAACAACCCCCCAGCTAATCCAGTCAAAATTTTGGACGCGTTTCAAGATTTCTATTCCAACCTTTGTAGCTCATCTTCCCAACCAGACAAAGATTTAATTTTTAAATATCTAGATGAACTCCCTATCCCAACTCTAAATTCCTCACACAAAAATGTATTAGAAGCTCCCTTCACGGTAGAAGAGGTTCAGGAGGTCATTAAAGACCTCAAAAAAGGGTCGGCACCAGGACCTGATGATTTATCCATCCCCATTACAAAGCCTTCTCAGGAACTCTAGCATCTGACCAATTTTTTTAATTCAAAAACAAAGGGTGCTCCCTTAGATATTCACCTCAATTCAGCATACATCACAGTTGTCCCAAAACCTGATAAAAACCCTGAAGACGTTAATAACTATCGCCCAATCTCCCTCATCAATAATTATATTAAGATAATAACAAAAATATTGGACAACCGTTTATCATCCTTTATTATTGTCTGCGTCGCCCCAGGCAGCGCTAGGTTAGTGCCAGTACCGCTAACACCCACGCGCAAAGCATACACCTCCCGTAGTGGTATAGAATCTGAACAGATCAATATCTGACTGATCAGATCTATACTAGCGTCCCCAGCAGTTTAGGGTTCCAAAAAAATGCATTGTTAGCGGGATCAGCCCAGATACCTGCTAGCACCTGCGTTTTGCCCCTCTGCCCAGCCCACCCAAGTGCAGTATCGATCGATCACTGTCACTTACAAAACACTAAACACATAACTGCAGCGTTCGCAGAGTCAGGCCTGATCCCTGCGATTGCTAACATTTTTTTTGGTAGCGTTTTATATTTTAATCCGGAAGGCAGTGCTTGGTTTTCGGGGTTAGGCTCCCAAAAAGTCCCCCACATGTGGTATCCCCGTAATCGGGAGAAGCGGCAGAATTTATTTTGGGATGTAATTTCACTTATGCCCTTAGCATGTGTGAGCAATATATCATTTAGTGACAACTTTGTGCAAAAAAAAAAAAATTTTATATTCCTGCAACTTGTGGCAAAATATAAAATATTTCATGGACTCAACATGCCTCTCAGTAAATAGCTTGGGGTGTCTACTTTCCAAAATGGGGTCATTTGGGGGGGGGGTTTTGGGCTATTTTGGCATTTTATGGCCTTCGAAGCTGTGATAGGTAGTGAGGAGTGAAATCAAAAATTTGCACCCTTAGAAATCCTGAAGGCAGTGATTGGTTTTCGGGGTGCCGTACGCAGCTAGGCTCCCAACAAGTCCCACATATGTGGTATCCCTGTACTCAGGAGAAGCAGCAGAATATATTTTGGGGTGCAATTCCACATATAACTATGGCATATGTGAGCAATATATCATTTAGTGACAACTTTTTGTAAACTTTTTTTTTTTTTGTGTCATTATTCAATCACTTGGGACAAAAAAAAATATTCAATGGGCTCAACATGCCCCTCAGCAATTTCCTTGGGGTGTCTACTTTCCAAAATGGGGTCATTTGGGGGGGTTTGTACTGCCCTGCCGATTTAGCACCTCAAGAAATGAGGCAGTCATAAATTAAAAGCTGTGTAAATTCCAGAAAATGTACTCTAGTTTGTAGACGCTATAACTTTTGCGCAAACCAATAAATATACGCTTATTGACATTTTTTTTACTAAAGACATGTGGCTGAATACATTTTGCCCTAAAATTGAGTTTATTCGATTTTTCTTATAACAAAAAGTAGAAAATATATTTTTTTCTCGAAATTTTCGGTCTTTTTCCATTTATATCGCAAAAAATAAAAATCGCAGAGGCAATCAAATACCATCAAAAGAAAGCTCTATTTGTGGGAAGAAAAGGACGCAAATTTCGTTTGGGTACAACATTGCATGACCGCGCAATTACAAGTTAAAGCAGTGCAGTGCGAAATTGTAAAAAGACCTCTGGTCCTTAGGCTGACAATTGGTCCGGGGCTGAAGTGGTTAAGGAAATCTATCTTAACAGTCCGGGTAAAGATAAACCTTTTCAGATGCTATCTAGGGAATTTTCCTTACCAGAAACCTATATCTTTTACTATCAACAGCTGCTCAGTTATGTAAAAACCTGCCATGGACTTGGTACGGACCCTCTCCAAAAGTCCTTTATTGACACGGTATTGAATAATGAGGACTATTCCATTTCCAGCCTATATACTCATCTTATTGCCCACCAGTCTGCCAAATATCATCTCAAACCGTTTCAAAAGTGGTCTGACATATTTGAAGATCTAGACCTTCCCGGGAAAATACTGTAAGGATACAAATGAGTCCGCCAGCTTATTTTCTCTGAAACATGGAGAGAACACACAATTTAAGATTGTGCATAGAGCATACTATCCTTTTCGCAAATAATAAAACGGACCCTGATCAGGAGTGCTGCAATTGGTGCTCTGCACAGCGTCCCACACTGCTGCATCATCTCTGGGAATGCCCAGCCATTGTCACATATTGGGACTCCATATTAAACTTCATATATGAGATTGTTAAGGTACGGATCCCACATATCTGCCTTCTGGTGGCACGTAGGACAATCATGGCACAATGGATTAAGGAAACACCACCAAATCTGCAGCCTGTGAAAAAAGCTCTTGTGTCATTCTTTTACCTTGAAAGATTGGATACTATTTCATTGAACTTCCGTTCTATCTCCAGATTCTTCAGGAAATGGCGCAGAACATATCATGGAACATATCTTTTCCCAAGACTAGGTACAAAAAAATATGCAACCATTCCAATACACGGACTGGTACCTTTAACGAGACCTTACAAACTGTCTGGGTACCCTAAGCTCCTGTACACACGGTCGGAGATTTCCACAACCAAATCCGTCGGATTTTGCCCGTCGGATTTTGTCCGTCGGATCTTGTCCGAAACTGTTGCATACACATGGTTGGACAAAGTTGGCGAAAAAATCTGATCTTTCAGAACGTGATGACGTAATTTCGTTACGATGGGACTACATTCAGGCTAGTAGCCAATAGCTTTGATGTAGGAATTTGATCTGAGCATGCGTGGCACTTGGTCCGATCAAAATTCTCTACACATGATCGGAGTATATCCGATCGGCCCAGTTGGTCGGGAAATATTTCCAACATGTTGGAAAATTGGGTCCGACGGATATTCCGACAGAATCAGTCCGGTGCATACCACACACAGTCGGATTATCCGACGACACGGTCCGCTAGGACACATTCCGACGGATTCTCCGTAACACTTGATAACTCAAATATATGGTTATGAAACAGTTGTCAAATCTGCCTTAAATGTGTATGTAGAATGTTGAAAATCTCAATAAAAATAAAAAAAATAAAAAAGCAGGAAAACACCCAAATCTGCCCGAATTGAGCTACAAAAAAGCTCCAGAACTTTTTTGAGCTTCAACCATTTGGCTTCATTCAACGTGGAGTGGAGATTGTGAACCATCTACAGCATTTTGGAGCTTCAGGCTTCAAGCTACAAAGTCGCCTCACAAGCAGGAGCCATCTAAACATTTAATCAGTCTACCTTTATTTTGTATTTCTCAACTGTGGTGTCTAAGGTTGCATTCACACCTGAGTGTATCGGTTTCATGCAGAAACTCGCATGTTTTTACATTGGTTTTGCCGCGATTTTGTACAGGTCAAAAGGTTACCAATGTAAAAAGCAGAAAAACACCTGTAAGCTTCCCCAAAAAAAAAAAAGCATATTCTTTTTTGAGCTTCAAGAGTTTTTCTTCAGGCAACAGAATGCACAAATTTGAACAGGGGCCATTTAAATAAATGGGATTTTGCTTGTTGGATGTTTCTGCAGGACCGGATTAACATAGGGGCTATTGGAGCTGCAGCTCCAGGCCCCTTTCTCAAGATAGACCCATTTGCCCCCCCCAAAAAAAAGTAAAAAAAAAAGCGACTTCAAGGATTGTAGCTTGGCAATCAGAGACCCCACATTTGGGGGGTAGGTAGCTAAATACCCACTCCAGCACTGGTTAAAATATGGGGCTGCTATCATCTATGGTTCCGGAGATACAGGGCTGCTTGCACAGCCTGTCAGAAGCTACATGCAGAGCGGCAGTATAAATACAAGCTGGAACACTCTGCAGCAGACTGAGAGGATGAACTCACAGTGCTTATAATAATTATTTGTATATTACTTATGATAATTAACCCCTTGCTACCCAGGCCCATTCTAAAACTTCTCTCCTACATGTAAAAGTCATCATTTTTTTATGCTAGAAAATTACTCAGAACCCTCCAGCATTATATATTGTTTTAGCAGACACTCTATGGAATAAAATGGTGGTCTTTGCAACTTTTTATGTTACACGATATTTGCGCAGCAATTTTTCAAACTTTTTTTTGGAAAGTAACTGTTTCATTCATAAAAAAAACACTAAAGTTAGCACAATTTTTTGTTGTGTACTAAGCGATGCTTTAAATGTTTTTACAGGTTACATGTTTAGAGTTACAGAGGAGGTCTAGTGCTAGAATTATTGCCCTCTCTAACGATCGTGGCGTATGTAACCTGTGTGTATCTGGCTCTGATACTAACCAGTGCCTACCCAGGGGCTGACTAGTATCTCTCCCCAGCCTGCCCCCACACACCCTCTCACCTGCTGACCTGTGAATGGGGCAATCACTCCTGCAGTGTTAATGCCAATGAATACAATGATTAGTGTTGCTAACTATAGCTGGCAGCACTGATTGTTTTGGGGAAAACCTGACAGGCTTGTTGTACTCAAGTCGGTTAATAGGTTGACTTGTGTACAACCAGCTAGCCCATACATAGATCGACTATGGCTGGTCTCTGCTTAATTGGCATAATTTCAATCCATGTATGGCCCGCTTAGCCACTACGCAGTCCCTAAACATCCTTCCACAAACCTTTACATTTTTCCTTCCCAGATTACTTCATCCTCCTCTCCTATACATAGTGCCCACTGTCATACTCTTCACACTTCTCTCCTATACATAGTGCCCACTGTCATACTCTCCACACTTCTCTCCTGTACATACTGCTCACTGTCATACCCTCCACACTTCTCTCCTATACATAACGCCTGCTGTCATATCCTACGCACTCCTCTCCTGTACATAGTGCCCGCTGTCATACACTTCTCTCCTGTACATACTACTCACTGCCATACCCTCCACACTCATCTCCTATACATAGTGCCCACTGTCATACCTCCAACACTTCTCTCCTATACATAGTGCCCACTGTCATACCCTCCACACTCTTCTCTTATACATAGTGCCCGATGTCATACACTCTACACTCCTCTGCTGTGCATACTGCCCACTGTCATATCCTTCACACTCCTCTCCTGTACATAGTGCCTTCTGCCATACCCTCCACACTCCTCTACTGTACATAGTGCCCACTGTTAGACCCTCCACATTCCTCTCCCTCACCTGCACATACTTCCCACTTTTATACCATCCATACTCCTCCCCTATGCCTCTTACCCACAAAAACTGTTCTTTAAAATTATACTGAATATCCTCAATGTTACCAGCTCTAGAATGGGCACACTTTTGTTAGTTCAACTAAAGGAAATCTCACAGTCCTCATATTTGTTCTGCCCCATTATTAGTACTTATTTAATTTTGTAATTACTATTGTGATGTATAGAGGAACATAGGGGATGTCAGCTACTCTAAATATAGCACTTGTAAAAAAAGCGTCCCTGAAAATATTTTTTAAAGCGGGAGTCCACCGGGACTCCGCGTTTTTTTTTTTTTTTTAAAAGCCAGCAGCTACAAATACTGCAGCTGCTGACTTTTAAAATAGTGACACTTACCTGTCCAGCGCGCCCGCGATGTCGGCACCCGAAGCCGATCGCTAGGTCGTCTGTCGGGTCCTGCCGCCGCCATCTTGGGTATGGGAATCAGGAAATGGAGCCTTTCGGCTTAATTTCCCGGTTCCCTACTGCGCATGCGCGAATTGCGCTGCGCAATAAGGACGCTCCCCGCTGCCTCTGGGAGCTGTGTGTTTCCCAGCAGGCAGCAGGGCACTTGCGGGAAGGGGCGGGCACTTGCGGAAAGGGGCGTAAGTTACGCCCCTTTCCGCAGAGAGCTGTCCCGGAAGTGGGTGCAGTTACCTGGATTATCCAGGTAACTGCACCCCCCTCCCCCCTGAAAGGTGCCGATTGTGGCACCGGAGGGGGGGGAGGGTTCCGATGAGCGGAAGGTCCACTTTAGGGTGGACCTCCGCTTTAAATGTTGACAACTATGCACTTAGGCACTGCCCAAGGGCCACAGGGTCAGTAGGGGGCCCCATGAGAGGCTCCTGTGATATTAAAGCGGTAGTAAACTTTTCTAACATTACTACTTTTTAGAGGCCCTGGGGTAGGTTATGCCATAATGTACAAATATGCACAGCATATTAGCACATTAGGGTACACTTAAATTGTCAGATTGAGCCCTCCAGAGCTGTGCTGGGATCAATCCGGCGGGGCCCGAGCACTTCCATCTTCACCCGGTCTTCCTTCTGGGTTCTGTGCCTTCGGTCACTTGCCTTAACCAGGCTGCGTTGATGCCATTCCCACACATGCTCATGTGCATCCTCTTTCTCTTATCCCCCCTTTCTATCTCATCCTCCCTCCCTTACCCCTCACACCTCTTTCATCCCCTTTCTCTCTCTCTCATCCTCCCTCTCTCTCTTTATTTTCGTTTGTTATAACAAAAAATTGTTTGCATTTTTATTTATTTATTGTTTATAAAAGGCCCCACCAAAATCCTCAGCACCAGACCCATGATGTTCTTAATCTGGCCCTGTGTTTCTAAACTTTTGAGATGAGCGTTTTACAAGCTGAAAATGCTCAGGTGTGAATGCAGCCTAAATAAGTCATACTGTATGTTCCATTATTCAAAACTTCATTGGTTAACCTTCTCTTGATCAGAGATAATTTACCTGGACATTTAGATTTCAAACAGTCTTAGCATGCATTATTTAATTAAAAAATAATACTTTACTACATAACAATTTTAGATAATTAAAGGATAAGTTCACCTTTTAAAAAAAATAATAAATTCAATTTTGCAAGTAAAAAATTAGCATTTATTTTTCTGGAGCCTGCAGAGCATTGCATCCGTGATCAACATATCATGGGTGCAATCTCAGACTCCTGCCCGTACCTCATATTGGCAGGCAGTTACCCGAGAGCAGGAAGAATCAATGGACTACCAGAGCATTCACCAGCGCCCTGGCAGCTCATTGAAACCACAAGCCGTCCACCACAATGGCTGACAGTATTTATAGGCACTCATTCACAGGAAACTGTGAATGAATGACAGGGCCGTGTGGGCAGAGCCCCGCAAGGCCATGCTCTTTTAAAATTGTGACAGAGGGTGCTGGAAGAAGAACCACTGCCTGCTGTCACAGGGAGAGGGGGTAGAGCTACAGGAGCTGGAACGTGTTACATGTTCCACCCTTAAAATGGACGGATCATGTTATGTTCTGAAAGTGAACTTATACTTTAAGTGCATATATATTTTTCATTCAGTACACTGTTTAAATTATTACATTAATCATCATGCTTTTATTAAAAGCTGACAAAAAAATTTAGAAAAAAATGTATGTTTACTAATTTAAAAACACAAAATCATTTTTAAAACCATTCTTAACCTCCCTGGCGGTATGATTCAGTCTGGTTTTAGGTGCTGAAAGCTGTACAATTATTTTGCATGGAAATTTGGCGTTTTATATTGTAGTCCTGTAATTCTTAGCAATAACTCTCTTAAATCTGTTCAAACCAGAGTCTAGCAGACATTCCGGGTATGATAAAGTTTATAATATAATAAATAATAATAAAAATTATTCAATAATGTAATCAAATCCTAAAACACGGAAAAAGGGACAGTTTTTGGTTGCTATGGACAATCTCCAAATTTCAGGCAGAAAAAACTGTATTTATAATATAAAAGTGCATGCAGGGCACTGCACAGACCACTAGGGACAAAGGGGGTGTGTAATTTTAAATACAGTACTGTAATCTGTAAGATTACAGTACTGTGTGTGTTTTGTGTCTTTTTACTTTTTGAATCTGCCGCCGTTCTCCGTTCCTGTGCGCCGTAACGTCGCAGGGAACAGAGCTCGGCGGCATTCGGCACTGTGAATCGAGGGGAGGACAGCTCAACCACACAGCGCGGGGGACATCGCTGGATCCAGGGGACAAGGTAAGTAACTCTCCCTGTGTCCTCCCTGCATCCAGCGATGTGATCCCGAGTCTGGCTCGGGGTTACCGCTCCTGTTAGTAAAATCCCAACCCGAGCCAGACTCGGGATTACTGCTAGGGGGGTTAAGAATGTTATTTCTTTCAACATATTGCTCATAAATTGTACATTGTCAGCTGAGAGGGTAACCAATATTGTCACCATGATTGGCTGTTATGGTGGCCACACGTGGGAACTAATCAGCATGGTTTTCAGCCATTAGTGTGATACAGACTCTGCCAGTGACAGCTTAGTCTTAAGCCCCATACACACTATCATATTTTCTGCAGATTTTTTCCTTCAGATTTACCAAAACCATATAATATGAGGTCAAACCTTAGACGTTTCAATGTGTATGCAATCAGGCAGGCCCTTGCACTACATGGTTTTGGTAAACCTGAAGACAAAAATCAGCAGAAAATCTGATAATGTGTATGGGGCTTTAGACCTAGGAGCATGCAGGGCTGCACACTTCTAATATTATATCAAATAGTAGATTAATGTTCTTTCAGCACAAGGCAGCATTCTCTGGCGTGTTATTCCACAGATTTCACTCAGGAATGGGTTCATGAATCAGCTGTAGAAAAACCCTGCTGACCTAAATTTAATCCTAAGAATGTATTTTGATAAAGAATAGCAACAATCTTTTTGATTTCTTTTCTAGTATTCATGTAAAGTGATAAACTGTTTTCAAATTAAACTTTAAATATAATTTTAGTTTAATGACCTGTTCTGAGATAGGAAGGTAGACAATAAACATCTTTCCATGCTAAAACAGGTTTTATTAGCATAACCGGTAAAATTAGAGCAAAAGAAGCTTAAATGTTTCGGCAAACCACTTTAGTCATAGATGATCTGTACCCCTTTTGTGTCCAGGAAAAAATCCTAATCCTTCATGACTACACTAGAGAGGAGCTTCATGTTCGGGTAGACCATGAATTTGACCCAAACAAAGCTGTTTTCAGTTCACAAGCTGCCTAAGGCTGGACATACATTATACAATTTTCTTGATCAATATTGCTTTAGATTTATTTACCAAACCAATATAATATGAGATCAAATCAAAACACTTCAATTTGTATGCAATCAGGCAGACTCTTGCACTAGATAGTTGAAGGTAAATCTGAAGGAAATTGAACAATAGTTGTATAATTGTAAAAAAAAGTTGTATAATGTTAGGCCAGCCTTAACCACTTGCCGACCGCTGTCAGCACATATACGTCGGCAGAATGGCAAAGCTGGGCAAAGTAACGTACCTGTATGTTACTTTGAATTTCCCGCTGTGCATGCGCCACAAGCTCTGTGACCCTGTCCGCAGGACCCGTGGACTCGATTGCCGCTGGGATACCTGCGATCGTGTCACGGGGCTGATTTAAACAGCATCTCCCCGTTCTGCCTAGTGACAGGACAATGATCGTCTGCTCCCTGTCATCGGGAGCAGCGATCAGTGTCATGTCACTGCTAGCCCATCCCCCAGACAGAATCACTGCCCAGGACACACTTAACCCCTCCACGGCCCCAACTGGTTAACCTCTTCACTGCCAATGACATTTTTACAGTAATCAATGCAATTTTAGAGCATTGATCACTATATTAATGCCAATGGTCCCAAAAATTTGTCAAAATTGTCCGATGTGTCCGCAATAACGTCGCAGTCATGATAAAAATTGCTGATTGGCGCCATTACTAGTAAAAAAATAAATTATTAATAAAAATGCCATAAAACTATCCCCTATTTTGTAGACACTCTAACTTTTGCGCAAAAAACAATCAATAAACAATTATTGCGATTTTTGTAACCAAAATTATGTAGAAGAATACGTATCGGCTTAAACTGAGGAAATTTTTTTTATATATATATTTGTGGGGGATATTTATTATAGCAAAAAAGTAAAAAATTATGTGTTTTTTTTTTCAAAATTGACGCTTTTTTTGTTTATATCACAAAAAATAAGAACCGCAGCAGTGATCAAATGCCACCAAAAAAAAGCTCTATTCATTTGGCAGCCACGTCGCATGACCGCGCAATTGTCAGTTAAAGCGACGCAGTGCCGAATCGCAAAAAGTGCTCTGGTCAAGAAGGGGGTAAATCCTTCCGAGGCTGAGATGGTTAATGTCTAGAATTGGCAAGTTTAACTGCCCAAAACCTCCAGCTGCCATAGCTGGAAGTCATTCAATTTGTGTCAGTATTATTACTACTGCCAGCTCCTAGATGCCCCCTGCTGGCCAGCTTGTTTACACAAATACAGTGAGGGGAAACACAATAGGAAAACAGGAAGTAGCAGGCCAATGATGTCAGATTATTTCTAATTTTATCAAACCAAGACATGGTACACTGCATCCCTGTCCAGGGCTGCCCTATCTAACATTTTACTCAATATGGGTATGATCAAGACCATACTGGGCGAAAAGTCATAAAGAGCCATTCCCAGGTGGGGCTGCTGTGTGCTATGTCTTGGATGAATAAAGTTGGATCTGATCTGATGTTACTTTCTGCTTTCCTTTTGAATTGTTAGAGCATGGTTGGGCTCTCTTTGGTCAGCACATAGAGTTCCAAAGGCAAGGGTTTTTCATACAAGCTTGGAGTGGTGACATCTTTCTACAGCATTAGGGAACTGTCAGTTGTGGAAGTCCAATGGAAGAGGATTATCAAGAGTGAATTATCATTTGTGTCGGCAGGTCGTCAGGGAGTTGTTTATTATGATTATCTGTAGGAATCAAATAAACATGTAGCTTTTTTTCAAGTAGTTTAAAATGATCACCTACCCTATGCTCCTGAAGAATATGAAGTCTATCCCACCTCCACCTAAAAACTATATTTTTGCTTGCCCCACCAGCTCATGCCTTCCAGTTATTTCCTGTGTATCACTTGATCCTCCCTTTTAGATTGTAAGCTCTCATGAGCAGGGCCCTCTGAACCCTCTTGTATTGAATATATCATTACTGTACTGTCTCCCTTTAAAGTGATGTTCCAACTGTTGGATCTATATAAATCCTGTAAAATAACAACAATGGACGATCAATCTACTTTGCCATACATTGTGACTGACATTGTATTTACATAGTGGGACATGTTTTTTTTTTTCCAAGGCATTTTTTATAGTGTCTGTGTTTGTTTGTTACTTTGTAATTTTTTTCAGTGAATCAGTAAGGGCCGGTTCACACAGCGAGGCGCGGCGAGGCGTCTCCGACTTACCTCGCCGCGACCTGCGGGGAGCTCAGCGGCGACTTGCAGAGGACTTCTGTATAGAAGTCAATGCAAGTCGCCCCCGAAGTCGCCCCGAAGTAGTACAGGAACCTTTTTTCTGAGTCGGAGCGACTCGAGTCGCTCCTCTCAGAACGGTTCCATAGTACTGAATGGGGGCGACTTGCGGGAGCGAGGCGAGGCGAGGCGAGCCGTGTCGCCTCGCCTCGCCTCGCTGTGTGAACCGGCCCTAACAAGGGATCCTATTTCATCAACAAATCCATGTAACCATTATGTTAGCGCTGGTATGGTGAGCACATGGCTTTGTTCATAATTAGTCATGTTATTCAAGGACGCAATGTGACATGGTTAAATTGATCAAGAAATTAATACAAAGTATGTGAACTTATTCAACTTCAATTTCAATTATTTCCTAGATAGGTACCTCATCTTAATTGTATATACAATATGTGTATATTGCGGGAATTTAAAGGTACCACAAGGTTCTAAGTACTTACCGTATATACTCGAGTATAGGCCGACCCGAATATAAGCCGAGGCCCCCAATTTACCCCCAAAAAAACTGGCAAACTTATTGACTCGTGTATAAGCCGAGGGTGAGACATGCCTGTCCATCCCTGTGTGTGTGTCCGTCCATCCCTGTGTGTCCGTCCATCCCTGTGTGTCCGTCCATCCCTGTGTGTCCGTCCATCCATCCCTGTGTGTGTGTGTGTCCATCCATCCATCCATCCCTGTGTGTGTGTGTCTCCATCCATCCATCCATCCATCCCTGTGTGTGTGTGTCTCCATCCATCCATCCCTGTGTGTGTGTGTCTCCATCCATCCATCCCTGTGTGTGTGTGTATCCATCCATCCCTGTGTGTGTGTGTGTCTCCATCCATCCGTGTGTGTGTGTGTGTGTGTGTGTGTGTGTGTGTGTGTGTGTCCAGCCTACCTGTGTCCCGAGCCTTTGTCCCGAGCCTCCGTCCCGTGCCTTGCCTCCTTGCCTCCGTCCCGTGCCGTGCCTTGCCTCCGTCCCGTGTCGTGCCTTGCCTTGCCTCCGTCCCGTCCCGTCCCGTGCCGTGCCGTGCCTTGCCTTGCCTCCGTCCCGTGCCCTCTTCGTCGGCGCCTCGGCGGCCATTGTAAAATTCAAAAGCCGCGCCTCCGCCTTCGCCTGTGATAGGCGGAACACTGAATTTCCCAGCAGCCTGTGTTCCGCCTATCACGGACATCGTATCATCCTCGTCCGTAGTACGAGGATGATACGATGTCCGTGATAGGCGGAACACAGGCTGCTGGGAAATTCAGTGTTCCGCCTATCACAGGCGAAGGCGGAGCCGGAGGCGCGGCTTTTGAATTATAGAATGGCCGCTGTCTGTCTGCTCGACACGCTGATCGAGCGGGCAGACAGCGATGACTCGAGTATAAGCCGAGGGGGGCACTTTCAGCCTCAAAAAAGAGGCTGAAAATCTCGGCTTATACTCGAGTATATACGGTACTATTTAATTATTTTTATTTTTTTAGTTTTTTTAGTTTTTATGAAAAACCACCTAAAACACTTACCATGGAGCTCAATGTCCTGGCTAAAATATATCACAATACGTGCATTTAATAGTGCACCTCTCACCATGTTACAAATACCTTATTCAGTTCAATTATAATGAAGTCACAAAAGTGGGAACACTCCTCACATTTTTTAAAATATTTTATTCTATCTTTTCATGTGACAACACTGAAGAAATTACACTTTGCTACAATGTAAAGTAGTGAGTGTACAGCTTGTATAACAATGTAAATGTGCTGTCTCCTCAAAATAGCTCAACACACAGCCATTAATGTCTAAACCGCTGGCAATAAAAGTCAGTATACCCCTAAGAAAAAATGTCAAAATTGGGCCAAAGTGTCAATATTTTGTGTGGCCACCATTATTTTCCAGCACTGCCTTAACCCTCTTGGGCATGAAGTTCACCAGAACTTCACAGATTGCTACGTCATGGAGCTGGTGGATGTTAGAGACCTTGTGCTCCTCCACCTTCTGTTTGAGGATGTCCCACAGATGCTCAATAGGGTTTAGGTCTGAAGACATGCTTAGCCAGTCCATCAACTTTACCCTCAGCTTCTTTAGCAAGGCAGTGGTCATCTTGGAGGTGTGTTTGGGGTCGTTATGTTGGAATACCGCCCTGTGGCCCAGTCTCCGAAGGTAGGTGTTCATGCTCTGCTTCAGTATGTCACAATACATGTTGGCATTCGTGGTTCCCTCAATGAACTGTAGCTTCCCAGTGCCGGCAGCACTCATGCAGCACCAGACCATGACACTTCTACCACCATGCTTGAATGCTTGACTGTAGGCAAGACACACTTGTCTTTGTACTCCTCACCTGGTTGCCACCACACACATCATCTGAACCAAATAAATTTATCTTGGTCTCATCAGATCACAGGGCATGGTTCCAATAATCCATGCCCTTAGTCTGCTTGTCTTCAGCAAACTGTTTGCATGTTTTCTTGTGCATCATCTTTAGAAGTGAATTCCTTCTAGGATGACAGGCATGCAGACCAATTTGATGCAGTGTGCAGGGTATGGTTTCAGCACTGACAGACTGACTCCTTTAACCTCTGCGGCAATGCTGGCAGCACTCATACGTCTATTCTCCAAAGACAACCTCTGTATTACTGGGAGGAGCTGGGGACAAATTGCTGGTTGGAAGCTAAACAGTGGGGAACCTTGAGTGGGAAGTGAACAAGTCTTGCTTTTGACTGCTGGTGATTGCTGGTTTGCATTATTAGTTTCTTTTTTGGGGCTTTTCCTTGTAGCTTTTTAACACCTTTTTTCTGAAACCTTTTTTTTTCCCTTGCTTCCTTCAGCCTACTAATTAAGGGGAGTAGTTAATTGGTCACAGGTGCTTGAGGCCTATATAACCTTTTGTCAAACTCATTGGGAGCCTGCTCATCTTTGAGTCTGCTGGAACTCTGTCCAAGTGGAACTGGTCTAAGTGGTGCGTTAAAACCAGGAGTTTAAAACAGGAGGTTATAACAGGGTTCATAGTACCTGTGTAGTGTGAGTATCTGAGTGTTGTCTGAGTAGTGTGTGTGTGGATCGTTAGTACTTGTGTATTGTGGGTGCACGCTGGTCTGCGATTACCTGTGTACTGTCTTGTTGAGTACCTGTGTACTATCTTGTTGAGTATTAAGCCGCGTACACACGTAGCCGTCTGTCCGACGTACTTAGAGCCGTCTATCCGACGTACTTAGTCTGGCGGACTTCCCGCCAGACTGTCCATCGGACTTTCCGAACGGGCTACTTGCCCACACACGGCACTTTTTCAGCGGACTAATACAGCGTACTAAGTCCGCCGTACTATCCGCCCTACTGAACGGACTCGCCCACTCACGCGGAGGAAAGTCCGCTCATTTCGAGCGCGTCTCCAGGTAGGCGGGGCCCGCGAAGGAGACATCACTGGCCCCGCCACCTGGTATGGACTTAAAGGGGAACCCCAACGCCGAAAAAAATCGGCGTGGGGGTCCCCCCAAGTCCGCAACAGACCCTTGTCCGAGCACGCTACCCAGCCGACCAGGAAAGGAGGGGCGAGCGAGCGCCCCCCCCCCCCCCCCCCCTGAGCCGTACCAGGCTGCATGCCCTCAACATGGGGGGTGCCTTGGGGAAGGGGGGGCCACGCGGCCCCCCCACCCCAAAGCACCTTGTCCCCATGTTGATGAGGACAAGGGCCTCTTCCCGACAACCCTGGCCATTGGTTTCGGGGTCTGCGGGCGAGGGGCTTATCGGAATCCGGGAGCCCCCTTTAATAAGGGGGCCCCTGGATACCGGCCCCCCACCCTATGTGAATGAGTATGGGGTACAATGTACCCCTACCCATTCACCTGTAAAATTAAGTACAAAAAAAACACAACACACAAGATAAAATAGTTTATTGCACAGCTCCGGGGGTCTTCCGTCTTCGGGGGTCTTCTCGCCGGACTCCTCCGCTATCTTCTTGTAGGTCTTTTACTAGCGGAGGAGTCTGGCTTTCTTCCTCGCCACCCTCTTCTTCCGACTTCGGGGGTCTTGTCCCCCCTCTTTGGTTCTTCTGCCAGGCCACCGCGCCTTCTTCTAGCTCTTTTACAGGCGGTGGCCCGGTCTTCTGTCGCCGCCGCCGCATTCCGTTCTTCTTCTTCTTCTCCTGGAGATGTTGACTCGACGTTCTCTCTGGCCGCAATGCCAGGGACGAGCTGCGCTGTGACTTATATAGGGACAAGGGGCGGTGTCACATGGGTTGATGTCACATGGGTTGGTGTGACATGGTGACCCCGCCCCCTTACGATGTCACAGTCCCGGGGGATGCTGGGACTGTCGCCATGTGACATCAACCCATGTGACCAACCCATGTGACACCGCCCCTTGTCCCTATATAAGTCGCAGCGCAGCGTGTCCCTGGCATTGCAGCCGGAGAGAACGTTGAGTCAACATCTCCAGGAGAAGAAGAAGAAGAATGTAAGGCGGCGGCGGCGGCGACAGAGAACCGGCAGAAGAACCGAAGAGGGGGACAAGACCCCCGAAGTCGGAAGAAGAGGCCGCGGCGACGAAGAAGAATGCCGGGCTCCTCCGCTAGTAAAAGAGCTACAAGAAGATAGCGGAGGAGTCCGGCGAGAAGACCCCCGAAGACGGAAGACCCCCGGAGCTGTGCAATAAATTATTTTATCTTGTGTGTTGTTTTTTTTTTGTACTTTATTTTACAGGTGAATGGGTAGGGGTACATTGTACCCCATACTCATTCACATAGGATGGGGGGCCGGTATCCGGGGGCCCCCTTATTGAAGGGGGCTCCCGGATTCCGATAAGCCCCCCGCCCGCAGACCCTGACAACCAACGGCCAGGGTTGTCGGGAAGAGGCCCTTGTCCTCATCAACATGGGGACAAGGTGCTTTGGGGTGGGAGGGCCACGCGGCCCCCCCTTCCCCAAGGCACCCCCCATGTTCAGGGCACGCCGCCTGGTACGGCTCAGGAGGGGGGGCGCTCGCTCGCCCCTCCTTTCCTGGCCGGCCGGGTAGCGTGCTCGGACAAGGGTCTGTTGTGGACTTTGGGGGGACCTTCACGCCGATTTTTTTCACCGTTGGGGTTCCCCTTTAAGTCCATACCAGGTGGCGGGGCCAGCGAACGTCTCCTTCGCGGGCCCCGCCTACCTGGAGACCCACTCGAAATGAGCGGACTTTTCTCCGGGCGGGAAAAGTCCGTTCATTTCAAAAGTACGGCGAACTGGCATACACACGGCCGGATTGTCCGCCGAAATGCGAGTCCGGCGGGAAGATTGGAGTGCAAAATTACATTCTAAGTCCGCCGTACTTTCGGGTCAAAAAAGTATGCCGGAGGCTACACATGGGGGGATTGTTTGGCAGACTTGAGTTTGCCGGACTTTTCCACCTGCTTGTTTGATCGTGTGTACGTGGCATTAGTGTCAGGAAGCTAGTTGTTTGGACTGGGTAATTTGGACTGGGTATAATCTCTAATCCTCATTAAATTAATAGGTATGATGCCTGGCGAGTGTGGGGAGTTGGCTCGTTGTACGTCCTTGATCATCTGATCGAGGGCGAATACTGCTGTGCAAAATGTAAGCACATTGTTTCCCTGGAAGCCCAGGTTCTGAATCTAGGGAAGCAACTGCCAGCACTGAGAAGACCCTCCACACTAAAGGAGACCGGTGATCCCAGTCAGGGACCAGCACTGCTGGAGATGAGGGACTCTCCTAGCTGCCGGCAGAAGAACTCCTCCAGTGAGAGTGGGGGGGAGCGAACGGAAAGGAAAGACAGATTCTGGTGGTAGGGGACTCAATTCTTAGAAGGACAGAGAGGGCAATCTGTAACAAAGACCTGAAGCGTCGAAATGTATGTTGTCTAACTAAGAGGGGCTGGGAAAGATCCAGCTGTCATGGTGCTCGTTGGCACCAATGACAAAGTCAGAGGCAGATGGAGTGTCCTAAAGAACAATTTTAGGGACTTGGGAGCTAAATTGAGGAAAAGGACCTCCAAGGTAGTATTCTCAGGAATACTACCGGTACATCAAGTCACACCAGAAAGGCAGAGGGAGATTTTAGGGAAGTAAACAAGTAGCTGAAGAGCTGGTGTAGTAAGGAGGGGTTTGGGTTCCTGGAGGACTGGGATGATGTCTCAGTCTATAACTGGTACTATAGAAGGGACGAACTGCACCTAAATGAGGAGGGTGCAGATCAGCTGGGAATAAGGATGGCCAAAAAGTTAGAGGGGCTTTTAAACTAGGCGATGCTGGGGGGAGGATCCAGAGATAGAGATAGTCAGCGTGGAACATATTCCAGAGGGTAATATTAGGGGCATTAGTGGTAGGGTAACCAAAGCACATAAACCCAAGGCAAGTATAGTAGTAAGTCCTAGTTCCAATCTCTGAACACCCAAGAGGATAGTATGTGACTTGTCAAAATATATTAATGCATTTAAGTGTTTGTTTCTCCAATGCCAGAAGTCTGTCAAGCAAAATAAGTGAGTTGGAAGCTCTGGTGCATCAGGAGAGCTATGATGTAATCGGTATTGCTGAAACTTGGCTTCATTCCTCACATGACTGGGCTATTAATATTCCTGGCTATGCACTCTTAAGGAAAGACAAAAAGAGTAAAAAGGAAAGGTGGAGGGGTCTGTCTGTATGTGAGAAGTGATCTCAAAGCGAGTGTGAAAGAGGACCTGGTGGATGGAGAGTGTGATGAGTCTGAAGCATTATGGGTGGAACTGCATACAGATGTGCATAGTTCAAAGTTAATCATTGGAGTTTTTTATAGACCACCCAATGTTAATGAGGAGGTGGAGACTCAGCTCCTTGCACAGATGGAAAGGACTGCAAGGGCTGGGACAGTGATAATAATGGGGGATTTTAACTACCCAGAAATTGACTGAAGTAATCTCACTGCTGGGACAGTTAAAGGGCAAAAATGTATAAACCTATTACAGGACAATTTTATGGTCCAGTTTATTGAGGCCCCAACTACGAATGATGCTCTGTTGGGCCTGGTAATCTCAAACCATGCAGAGTGTATTACTAATGTTCAGGTAAAGGAAAACCTGGGTAGCAGTGACCATAACATGATTTCATTTGATATTAACTGTAAGCAAAAATCACATATGGGAAAGATAAAAACACTTAATTTCAAGAGAGAAAATTTTCCATGGAAGAGGGCCGCTCTCCAGGACTTAGACTGGGAGAGAATATTGGCATCAATGGGCACAGAACAGAAATGGGAATACTTCAAAAAGACTGTTTGTGAACTCACTGCAAAGTATATTCCCATGGGCAATAAGTTTAAAAGGCTAGAAATAAAACCTGCGTGGCTCACGGCCAAAGTTAAAAAAGCCATAAACTATAATAAAAGAGCTTTTAAAAAATATAAAAATGAAGGAACACTAGTGTCATTTAAATGTTACAAAGAATATAACAGAATATGCAAAAAGCAAATCAAGGATGCAAAAATTCAAAACGAAAGACAGATTGCAAAAGATAGTAGGACAAACCCCAAAAAATTCTTCAAATATATTAATAGTAAAAAGGTCAAGTCTGAGCATGTAAGCCCTTTACAAAATAATCTAGAGTGGGTGACTGGGGACAAAGAGAAGGCTAATTAATTAAATACTTTCTTCAGCTCTGTGTATACAAATGAGCATGGGGGAGCTCATGTCCATAATGGGGGTGGTAGTGACACAGCCTCAAATCCACAATGGCTCAAAAGTGATATGGTCCAGAAGTATTTGGACAGAATAAAGGTGGATAAAGCACCTGGACCCAATGGCATCCACCCACGGATCCTAAAAGAATTGAGCTCTGTCATTTCAAAGCCATTGTATCTCATTTTTAGGGACTCATTAATGACAGGAACAGTACCACTGGATTGGCGCGGGGCCAATGTGGTGCCTATATTTAAAAAGGGAGCAAAGTCTTTACCAAGTAACTATAGACCTGTTAGTTTAACTTCTAAAGTTGGGAAGATACTGGAGAGATTAATAAAAGACCACATAGACGAGTTCTTGCAAGAAAAAAATACTTTAAGCAACAGACAGCATGGATTCATGAAAGACAGAAGTTGTCAGACAAACCTGATTTCTTTTTTATGAGGAGGTAATTTAAACCTTGGACAGAGGGGTGGCGGTGGACGTGGTATACTTGGATTTTGCAAAAGCATTCGATACAGTTCCGCACACATGACTCATGTGTAAGGTAAAGTCTACAGATTTGGAAATATCAGTTTGTAAATTGATAGAAAACTGGCTAAAAGACAGAATTCAGAGAGTAGTGGTTAATGATTCTTACTCTGAATGATCTAAGGTTATCAGTGGTGTACTCCAAGGTTCAGTGCTGGGACCCTTACTTTTTAATATCTTTATAAATGATATTGGGTCTGGGATCAAAAGTAACATTTCCATCTTTGCAGATGACACCAAGCTATGCAGTGGAATAACGTCCTTACAGGATGTCTCCAAGCTGACCTCAGTGCTCTGTCTAATTGGGCGACTATGTGGCAGATGAGGTTTAATGTTGAGAAATGTAAAATTATGCACTTGGGGGCTAAGAATATGCATGCATCATACATACTAGGGACAGTGCAACTGGGGGGATCCATAATGGAGAAGGATCTGGGGATTTTGGTAGATCATAAGTTCAATAATAGCATGCAATGCCAAGCTGCGGTTTCCAAAGCAAGCAAAGTCCTTTCTTGTATTCAGAGAGGTATGGACTCCAGAGAGAAAGATATAATTTTGCCTGTTCAAATCATTAGTAAGACCTCATCTGGAATATGCAGTTTAGTTTTGAGCACCAGTTCTCAAAAAGGATATTGGGGAACTGGAGAAAGTGCAGAGAAGGGCAACCAAACTGATAAGGGGTGTACAGGACGCCGTGGCTGGGTCCTGGAAGGACGCTATATTTCCCCTCTGTTTGGGTTGTGGTCTTTTTAACCACTTGGGATCCGCGCTATTGCAAAATGACGGCAACAGCGCGGACCCACATTTCCGGGACTACGTCTATTGACGTGGTCCCGGTTACGAGCGGCCTGCGCGCCCCCTGAGGGGCGCGCGCGGCGCGCTCTGTGATCGGCGAGTCCGTGAGACTCGCCTGATCACCGATCCGTGTAAGGGGTCGATCCCGACCCCTTATCACGTGATCAGCTGTCAGCCAATGACAGCTGATCATGTGATAAAACGGAGCCGGTAATCGGCTAGTATTCCTCCTCGCGCTGACAGCGCGAGGAGAAAAAAAAAAGCCGATCGCCGGCGGCCGTGTTCGGGACATCAGTCCCGATCACGGCCAGCAATTTAAACGGACACCTGCCCCCTGCCAGTGCCCACCTGCCACCCGCAGTGCCATCCTGAAATAAAGTAAGTGCCCCCCTGTCAGTGCCACCCAGCAGTGCCCATAGTGCCCACAGTGCCACCCAGCAGTGCCCACAGTGCCACCCAGCAGTGCCCACAGTGCCACCCACAGTGCCACCCAAAATCTGCCTCAAAGGTGCTGCACCCCAGTGCCGCCCATCAGTGCCCAGCAGTGCCGCCCGTCAGTGCCCAGCAGTGCCGCCCATCAGTGCCCAGCAGTGCCACCTATCAGAGCCACCTATCAGTGCCACCTATCAGTGCCCATCAGTCCCATCTATCTGTGGTACCTATCAGTGCCCATCCGTGCCACCCATCCGTGCCACTTATCCGTGCCACCCATCCGTGCCATCTTATCTGTGCCCATCTTTGCCCATCAGTGCCGCCTTATCTGTGCCCATCGGTGCCGCCTTATCTGTGCCTATTAGTGCCGCCTTAACTATGCCTATCAGTGCCCACCAGTGCAGCCTATCAGTGCCCACCAATGCAGCCCATCAGTGCCCACCAATGCAGCCCATCAGTGCCCACCAATGCAGCCTATCAGTGCCGCCTAATCAGCGCACTTCAATGAAGGAGAAAAATGACCCGTTTGCAAAATTTTATAACAAACTATTAAAACATGATTTTTTTTTTTTTTTTTTGCATCTTTTTTTGTTTGTTTAGCAAAAAATAAAACTCCGAGCTGTAACTAAATACCACCAAAAGAAAGCTCTATTTGTGGGAAAAAAATGATAAAAATTTCATTTGGGTACAGTGTTGTATGACCGCGCAATTGTCACTCAAAGTGCATCAGCGCTGAAAGCTGAAAATTGGTCTGGGACTGAGGGGGGTTTAAGTGCCCAGTAAGCAAGTGGTTAAATGAATAAAATTGATTAACCCACCTGTGAAGGGAGTGCCTTTAAAAAACAAGACAGGAAGTGGTAGGTGGGTGTGGAGGAGTGGAGAACACATGGTGGATGGTATTTGTTTGGGTTGCAGCAGCTGAAGTGGACAGCAGTGTCCTGTTTGGAAGGCTCCTGGCAGGGGAAGCTACCTGCCATCAAGATCAAGCTCTGTTTCTGATAAAGACTGCTGTTCTGGACTTTGCAAGTCGGTGAGACTATAAACCTTTTTCCTTTTGTTTTTGGCTGCTGTAAAGCGATTTAAGTTTAATAAACCCTTTGTTGTGTGCAAAGCCTGTGTCCTGCGATCTACCTGGTCCCCCGAACATTACAGGGGCATGGTGGAGCTCAGCTATGAGGAAAGATTAGAGGAACTGAATTTATTCACTCTTGATAAGAGGAGATTAAGGGGGGATATGATCAACATGTACAAATATATAAGGGGTCCATATAGTGAACTTGGTGTTGAGTTATTCACTTTAGAGTCAACAAAGAGGACAAGGGGGCACTCTTTACATCTAGAGGAAAAGAGATTTCATCTCCAAATACGGAAAGGTTTCTTCACAGTAAGAGCTGTGAAAATGTGGAATAGACTCCCTGCAGAGGTGGTTCTGGCCAGCTCAGTAGATTGCTTTAAGAAAGGCCTGGATTCAGGGCTCAAGTCCTGCTGGAACACATGGGAACGGATTTCCTGTACTTTTTCCACAACAGGAACTCCGTTCCCATTAGCAGCCATGTCCTGAAAGACTTTGAAGTATGTGAGCTGTGTGGCAGGTGCTACACCAGCAGCCGCTGACACAGCTCACAATAGTAAGTACCGCACACCTGACCATTCAGGCATTGCCAGTAGGGGGGCCCAATGACAGCTTCTGCTTCGATCTACCTGTCAATCACAGCTAGCTGACGGGTAGATCAGGTTCCTGCTGCTCAGAGATTGTATTTAGTCAGACCTCTCGTGATGCGCTCCTCCCCGCCGGCCCCTCCCGATTTTCTGTCCCCTCATCCACCCCCCCAGTCTCCTGCATACTTGCTCTGTGTGTCACGCTGAATCCCCCCATCTTCAGTGCCATATGATGAGATAACCCGGAGGAGGAGCACAGCTATTCTGCTCACAGGACATGCAGGGTGAGAGGTGAGCTGAGGGAGGAACATCAGTTTGGTGTGGTAAGCTGAGCACAATACCTGGCAAAGTTTAATGCCAGGAGGGAAGTTTATGTGGAAATATGTGCAGGATTGGAATAGCACCGAGTGTGTGTTGGAGCCCTGCAGAGTTTGCAGCCCCCCAAGCTAACATACATCTCCTAAGCAGGAACACATCACTATCTCCCCAAGCATTCTGTCCAGATAATGTGCAGTTCATTTATGACCTTTCCGTTTAACCCTATGTTATCCAAACTCTGTTCAATGAAAAGTGTAAACTCCCCACATAAACACTCTATATATAAAATAACATTTTCCAATAAAGATCAGAAGATGATGTTCACATTTGCATGGAAGCACAATTGAATGAATGCTGATTATTCAGAGAATTACCCTATTTATGTTTATTGAGGATTGTTTTTTTTTTATGTACTAACAGTTAAGCTTCATACACACAATACGAAAATTGGATGAAAAATACCACTTTTGAAGCGTTCGTGCATATGAGCGTATCATTTTTATTTTTTTGGTAGGGGAGTGGATCTTGGGTGGGAGTTCCCACACTTTTTTCCCCAGGACTTGACCCCTGCCTGGATTATTTCCTAAATGTACATAATATAACTGGGTACTAACATTTATAGGTAAAGTTGATCCGGGGAAAATTCGATTGCCTCTTGGGGGATCAGGAAGTATTTTTTTCCCCTGCTCTAGCAAATTGAATCATGCTCTGCTGGGGTTTTTCACCTTCCTCTAGATCAACTGTGGGTATAGAATTGGGTATATGGGATTGTATGATATTATTTATTAATTTTTTTGTGGTTGAACTGGATGGACTTGTGTCTTTTTTCAACATGACTAACTATGTAACTATGTAACTATATGACGTTGAGCATGTGCACTCAACTTCTTTGGTCGACCATGGCATGGCCTGTTCTGGGTGGAACCTGTCCTGTTAAACCACTGTATGGTCTTGGCCACCGTGGTGCATCTCCATTTCAGGGTCTTGACAATCTTCCTATAGTCTAGGCCTTTTTTATGTACACTCACTACTTTACATTGTAGAAAAGTGTAATTTCTTCAGTGTTGTCACATTAAAAGATATAATAAAATATTTACAAAAATGTGAGGGGCGTACCCTTTTTTTGTGAGATACTGCATACACTGTTTCAAGGCAGAACAGTGGTGTTGAAATGTTCAATGGGCGGCAACTCTGCTTTTTTCTTTAGGAGTATAGGGTAGGTGATCATTTTAAATTCCTTAAAAATAAGATACATGTTTATTTGATTCATATGGATGAGTATAGTTTCCCCTAGGGCACATTACATGGCTGTGCTCTACCATGTTTTTTTGCAGGAGGTAGCCTTCTGATAACCCATGGTCTATGAATACAAGTCAAATGTCCTGTACTATATAGGCTTGTGCAATTCGTTTCGTAACCAATCGAAAATTTGGCAGAATTTTGCATCTATCGGACATTCGAATGCATCCGAATGTCCAAATAAAAAAATAACGAATAACAACAAATACGTAAGAAATATAACACATGAATTAGAATGAATTTGACATGATTCGGTAATTCTTTAAAGATCTAATGAAACAAAAGGTCAGCTCAAAGTAAATCTTATGCCCCGTACACACGAGCGGACTTAAGTCCGACAGACTTCCAAAGGAGTTCCGTCGGAGTTCTGCTGGAATTCCGACGGAGTTCTGACAGACTTTTCGGCCGAACGGACTTGGCCACACACAATCACACTAAACTCAGACGGATTCGAACGTGATGACGTACGACTGGACTCGAATAAGGAAGTTCATAGCCAGTAGCCAATAGCTGCCCTAGCGTCGGTTTTAGTCCGTCGGAGTAGCATACACACGAGCGGAGTTTTCGAAGGGGACCGGGTCCGGCGGAGTTCCGTCGGGAAAATTTGAAGCATGCTTCATTTCTAAAGTCCGTCAGACTTTGGCGAATCAAAAGTCCGTTGCAGCCCACACACGATCGGATAGTCTGACGGACTCGGTCCTTCGGACTTTGGATGTTGAAAAGTCCGCTCGTGTGTACGGGGCATAATAGTCCAATCAGCTAATTAATTTTGTGCCGGAGGATGGATTACTGGCAAAGTGCATTCCTGAGAACTGAGTTAGAAGGGTGTTGTATTGTATTTGAGCCGAGGAAAAGAGACGTTGTCATTGTGTGTGTTAAAAGATTCAATAAACAAACGACTTTCCAAACTACGAATCATTATCACGAATGTCTATACATTGTGAGGGGTTAGCTCGGCAGCGGGTGTGTGTGACCCCCCTGGATGGGTTCACAACACAAAGTCAGGCACAGCAGACAGCGGTGTAGGTTCAAAAAACAAAAGATCCGGTTTATTTATGCTCCATGCAGTGATACATATAACAGCCAAACAAAATAAAACAAGAAAATAAATCCTGGTCAGCTTGACCTCTAACTACACACATAGACTCCCTGTCTAACAACTGGGTACAGCCTTATGCTGTACCAGTCCCTGCCTTTGTTGTAAAGGTTTTGCCACACAGGCGTTAACTCACCGCACAGTACAGGTGACACACTCCCCAGTCTATACAACACAAAACTGGTTCCAGGATGGAGCATCTCCCTATGCATTCTGGGGTTTTTTGTAGAGGCCTTAATGAGCCCACTTGCTTCAGCTGGGCTCATTAACTCCTCCCCTCTAATTGTAAAAGTCTGCATAAAGCCTGAATCTAGGACACACATATTTACCATCCTGGATACAACCAGGTGACTTCACCTGCCTGCTGCCACATACCCCCCCCTCTTGTTTCAACCTTGGGGTTGTAACACCAGCAGTCAGACACGCATGTATCCGAGACAAAGCATCCACATTCCCCATTTTAACACCAGGGCGATGCTTAACTGTAAAGTTAAATTCCTGTAGGGCTAGGAACCACCTATTTACTCTTCTATTGGTCTCCTTGTTCTGAGCCATCCACTTTAAAGGAGCGTGATCAGTCACCAGGTCAAAGTGCCTACCTAGCAGATAGTACCGAAGGGAATCTAGAGCCCACTTCACTGCTAAACATTCCTTCTCAATCATGGAGTAATTTACCTCATGGGACTTTAACTTCCTGCTGAGGTAAATGACTGGGTGCTCTTCCCCGTTCCAGACCTGGGATAACACTGCTCCTAACCCAACGTCTGATGCATCAGTTTGTACCACGAAGTCCTTAGAGAAGTCTGGTGAGTACAACACTGACTGGCTACATAAGGCTGTTTTTAAGGACTGAAATGCTTCCTCAGCCTCTGGGGACCATTTAACCATAACCGACTCTTTCCCTTTTGTCAGGTTGGTGAGGGGCACAGCCTGAGAAGCAAAATGGGGAATGAATCGTCGATAATAGCCAGCGATTCCCAGAAAGGCTCATACCTGTTTCTTGCTGTTGGGACGTGGCCAACTCTGTATGGCCTCGACTTTATTGACTTGGGGTTTTATCACCCCCCCTCCCAATAGTGTACCCAAGATATTTGGCCTCCTCCTGTCCAATGGTACACTTCTTTGGATTGGCCGTAAACCCAGCTTCCCGGATAGTCTAGGACTGCTTGTACTTTTGGCAAATGTGAGACCCAGTCTGTGCTATGGATAATCACATCATCCAGGTAAGCTGCAGCATATTTCTGATGGGGCCTCAGAATCTTATCCATTTTCCGCTGGAATGTTGCCGGTGCATTCTGTAACCCAAACGGCATTCTCTTATATTGGAATGCCCCATCTGGGGTTACAAACGCAGTTTTCTCCTTGGCCGACTCGGCCAGGGGAATTTGCCAATACCCTTTGGTGAGATCAAGAGTTGTCATATATCGGGCTGTTCCCAGCCGGTCAATCAACTCATCTATACGTGGCATGGGGTAGGTGTCAAATTTTGTAACTTTATTTAATTGTCTAAAATCGTTACAAAACCGCCAGCTCCCATCAGGTTTGGGCACTAGTACGATAGGACTGGACCAGTCACTCTGGGACTCCTCTATCACACCCAATTCCAGCATCCTTTGAACCTCCCCACGTATTGCCTCCCGTTGGGCCTCTGGTATTCTATAAGGTTTTAGTTTTACCCTTTCTCCTGGCGGGGTGATAATGTCATGCTCTACGCCAGATGTTTGTCCCGGAAGCTCAGAGAAAATCTCTTTGTTACGAAGTACAAACTCTTTAACCTCCTGTTGTTGGGGTTTCGATAAGGTGTCTGCTATTCCAACCTCAGGAACTAAGCAATCAGGCTGTACTTGTGACAAAGTCTCTGCGACTAGGGATTCCCTATCCCTCCAGGCTTTCAGCAGATTGACGTGATAGATCTGCTCCGGCTTTCGCCTTCCTGGCTGTCTAACCCTGTAGTTCACCTCACTAATTTTTTCAATTACTTCATATGGACCTTGCCATTTGGCCAGAAATTTGCTTTCAACCGTAGGAACTAGCACCAAGACCCTATCCCCCGGGGAAAAAGTACAGGTCTTGGCCCCACGGTTGTACACTCTCTGCTGTGCTAACTGCGCTTGGGTTAAATGTTCCTTTACAATTGGCATTACCTGTGCAATTCTATCTTGCATCAGGGCGACATGCTCAATCACACTCCTGTGAGGAGAACTCTCATTTTCCCAAGTTTCCTTGGCGATATCCAGCAGCCCTCTTGGGTGTCTCCCATAGAGCAACTCGAAGGGTGAGAAACCCGTAGAGGATTGGGGTACCTCCCTAATGGCAAACATCAGATAGGGTATTAGACAATCCCAATTCTTTCCATCTCTATCCACCACCTTCTTTAACATTTGTTTTAGGGTTTTGTTGAATCTTTCAACCAACCCATCTGTTTGGGGGTGATACACAGATGTACGCAATTGCTTCACTTTGTACAACTTGCATAATTCTTTCATAACCCGGGACATAAAGGGTGTACCTTGGTCCGTAAGCAGTTCCTTACAAATACCCACGCGGCTAAAAACAAGAGATAGCTCTTTGGCTATGGTTTTGGCCGAGGTATTTCGGAGAGGAATTGCTTCCGGATAACGGGTGGCATAGTCCAAAATAACCAAAATGTACTGATGCCCCCTAGCAGACTTCATTATCGGACCTACCAAATCCATTGCGATCCTCTCAAAGGGGACCTCAATGATAGGAAGAGGTACCAGTGGGTTACGGAAATGTGGCATAGGTGCCGACTTCTGACACACAGGGCAGGAGGAACAATACTTTTCTATTTCCTTCATGACCCCAGGCCAATAGAATCTCTGCAGTACCCTCTCTCTGGTTTTCTCTGTCCCCAGATGACCTCCCAGAATGTGTCCATGAGCCAATTCTAACACCAACTTCCTGTAAGGTTTGGGCACTACAAGTTGCTCAATGGTTTCTTCTGCCCTTTGAGCCACTCGATATAGCAGGTCCCTTTCCATAGTGAAGTAAGGATAAGGGCAAGTCTTATCTGGGTTCACTAACTCGCCATCTATTTTCACCACATTTTCCTGTGCCTTTATTAGGGTGGGGTCTTTTAACTGTTCTGTGGCAAAATTTTCCCTGTGAACCTCAAGATCCAAAAACTCCACAGACGGCATGTTTTCATCTGAGGATGTTGGCTCCTCCCCAGTTTCTCGAGTTTCCCCCGCCAATACCGACAAGGGAAATTCAGGAGAGTCCTCACCACTCCCAGAGGAATTCTGGTCATCTTCCTGGTTTATAGGGGCACCAATGGGGGCCTCAGGACAATCCCAGAGTTCCCAGAATTTTGGAAAATCCCTTCCCACAATAGCATCATGTGGTAAGTGAGCCACTAACCCCACCTGATGAGAGAGGTTACCTTTTGGGGGTCTCAAAAAACACTGAAGTTACAGGATACTCTCGGGTGTCCCCATGCACACAAATAACAGCCACCCTGTTCTTCCCAGAGACCTCTGTAGTAACTAATTCAGCTTTTATCAATGTTACCAGGCTACCTTTCGCTGCCTCTTGCAGCATGGGCTTCCTGGGCTGCTCCCGCCAGACCTTAGGTAGAACTCCCACCCTCTCACTCTCTCCACCCTCACCCCTTGGAGTCATCTTACCCGCCACTGGGAATGATCTGGTCTTATGGGGGAAAGTCCGTGAGTCCCTGGAAGAGGTGGTCAGGTTCTCTGTAGCCAAGTACCTCTCAACCAGATCCACAAGTTTATCTGCATTTTCTGGGTCTCCATGGCTTACCCATTTTTGGATGGCAGTAGGAAGAGCTCTCAGGAAACGATCCATAACCACACGTTCCACAATGTTTGGTGCAGTCAAAGTCTCTGGCTGCAGCCACTTCCTGCTCAGGTGAATGAGATCATACATTTGAGACCTGGGAGGTTTTCCAACCTGAAAAGTCCAGTTATGCACACGCTGAGCCCGGACGGCCAGGGTGACACCCAGCCGTGCCAATATTTCTGCTTTTAGCACCACATAGTCTTTTGCTTGGTCAGGCTCTAGGTCATAATAAGCTTTCTGCGATTCCCCAGTTAACAGAGGGGCCACCAGTCCAGCCCATTGCTCCTTAGGCCACTTTTCCCTTTCAGCAGTCCTTTCAAATGTGGTCAAAAACACCTCCGGATCATCCTCTCCAGTCATTTTTGTCAGTAAACGGCTCACACCAAAGGATGCGGTATTATTGTAACCAGTTGCTTCATTGGTCTGCGGACGTTGCTGTATTAATGTCTCTATTTTCTGTTGAAAATTCTGCTCTTGCTTCTGCAACAGGTCTATGAAGCGGGCTTCAGATCGCTGCTGGGCTTGTTGCTCAGCTTCCAAACTCTGCTGGTGAGCCTTCTGCTGATTTTCCAAACTCTGCTGAAAAGTTGCATTTGTCTGCTGCTGGGCTGCAAGGCTCTTTTGTAAACCTGCATTTGTTTGCTGCTGATTTGCATTTGCTTGTTGCTGGTTTGCATTTGCTAGAGCCAGCTGTCTCAGTATCTCCTCCATGCTGGCCTTAACAAAGAAAAAAAAAAAGTGCCAAAATTCTCCACCAACTGTGAGGGGTTAGCTCGGCAGCGGGTGTGTGTGACCCCCTGGATGGGTTCACAACACAAAGTCAGGCACAGCAGACAGCGGTGTAGGTTCAAAAAACAAAAGATCCGGTTTATTTATGCTCCATGCAGTGATACATATAACAGCCAAACAAAATAAAACAAGAAAATAAATCCTGGTCAGCTTGACCTCTAACTACACACATAGACTCCCTGTCTAACAACTGGGTACAGCCTTGTGCTGTACCAGTCCCTGCCTTTGTTGTAAAGGTTTTGCCACACAGGCGTTAACTCACCGCACAGTACAGGTGACACACTCCCCAGTCTATACAACACAAAACTGGTTCCAGGATGGAGCATCTCCCTATGCATGCTGGGGTTTTTTGTAGAGGCCTTAATGAGCCCACTTGCTTCAGCTGGGCTCATTAACTCTTCCCCTCTAATTGTAAAAGTCTGCATAAAGCCTGAATCTAGGACACACATATTTACCATCCTGGATACAACCAGGTGACTTCACCTGCCTGCTGCCACAACATACATAAATAGCGAATTTCAACGAATACGAACAAATGAATTCGACACTCTACGAATAATAACAAATTATCCGAAAACGTATTAACGTAATATAACGAATATAACAGAATGAAATTATGTATTTTACAAATGACAACGAACCGAAACTAAACAAAATTTTCCGTTGTGCACAAGTCTAGTACTATATGAGATAATATAATTTATTCAGCCTACATGTAAACCATTAAGATGATGCTCATTACTTCCCAAGAAAAATATTAACCATAAAATATCTCTACAGAGCGTGTGTTTGACAAAAATATTTGAATTAGGAATCATTTTGTGTATTCATTGTTACACTGTAATAAATAAAATTATCTTACAAAAGAGTCGGAGCTTGATCCATTCCAATTGTCTGACATATCTGTTAAGGAAAAATATAAATTATATTTTTATATATGTATTATATATATTTTATGCATACATTAATTGTAATTTTCTTTTCTCCTTAAAATGTAACTTAACCACTTGCTTACTGGGCACTTAAACCCCCCTCCTGCCCAGACCAATTTTCAGCTTTCAGCGCTGATGCACTTTGAATGACAATTGCGCGGCCATACAACACTGTACCCAAATGAAATTTTTATCATTTTTTTCCCACAAATAGAGCTTTCTTTTGGTGGTATTTAATTACAGCTAGGAGTTTTATTTTTTGCTAAACAAACAAAAAAAGATGCAAAATAAAAAAAAAGGAAAAATCATGTTTAATAGTTTGTTATAAAATTTTGCAAACAGGTGATTTTTCTCCTTCATTGAAATGCGCTGATGAGGCGGCACTGGTGGGCACTGATGGGCGGCACTGGTGGGCACTGATAGGCGGCACTAGTGGGCACTGATAGGCCGCACTGGTGGGCACTGATAGGCATAGTTAAGGCGACACTAATAGGCACAGATAAGGTGGCACCGATAGGCACAGATAAGGCAGTACTGATGGGCACAGATAAGGCGACACTGATGGGCACTGATAGGTGGCACTGATAGGTGGCACGGATGGGTGGCACTAAGGGGCACTGGTAGGTACCACTGATAGATGGTACTGAAGGGCACTGATAGGTGGCACTGATAGGTGGCTCTGATAGGTGGCACTGCTGGGCACTGATGGGCGGCACTGATGGGCACTGGTAGATGACACTGATGGGCACGGATATGTGGCACTGAGGTGCAGCAATGTTGTTGAGGCAGATTGTGGGCACTGATAGGTGGCACTGTGGGCACTGATGTATGGCACTGTGGGTACTGATGTATGGCACTGTGGGCACTGATGTATGGCACTGTGGGCACTGATGTATGGCACTGCTGGGTGGCATTATGGGCACTGATGGGTGGCACTGCTGGGTGGCACTTTTTTAATTCTCTGGGGGTTACTGGCAGGGGGCAGGTGGGCACTGATACACTGGCCGTGATCGGGACTGATGTCCCAATCACGGCTGCCGGTGATCGGCTTTTTTTTTCTCTCCTCGCGCTGTCAGCGCGAGGAGGAAAAGTAGCCGATTACCGGCTCTGTTTTGTCACATGATCAGCTGTCATTGGCTGACAGCTGATCACGTGATAAGGGGTCGGGATCGACCCCTTGCTCGGATCGGTGATCAGGCCAGTCTCATTGACTCGCCGATCACAGAGCGCGCCGCGCGTGCCCCTCAGGGGGCGCGCAGGCCGCTCGTGCACGGGACGACGTCAATAGACGTAGTTCCGGCAAAGGAGGTCCGCGCTGTAGCCGTCATTCGGCTATAGCGCGGATCTCAAGAGGTTAAAGTGAATGTGAATGCTTTTTTTCATTAAAATAAAAAAAGATATTATACTTGCCTGCTCTGTACAATAGTAAGGCACAGAGTGGTCCCTTACCTCCTCTTCTGAAGTCTGCAGAACCCCATCCCAATGTTTTTATCTCTAGAACATAGCAAAGAGGTGTTCTATATTCCTCAAAGGTGAACTGTGCAGACCTTAAAACACTGCTTAAAGCGGGAGTCCACCGGGACTCCGCGTTTTTTTTTTTTTTAAAAGCCAGCAGCTACAAATACTGCAGCTGCTGACTTTTAAAATAGTGACACTTAGCTGTCCAGCGCGCCCACGATGTCGGCACCCGAAGCCGATCGCTAGGTCGTCTGTCGGGTCCTGCCGCCGCCATCTTGGGTATGGGAATCAGGAAATGGAGCCTTTCGGCTTCATTTCCCGGTTCCCTACTGCGCATGCGCGAATCGCGCTGCGCAATAAGGATGCTCCCCGCTGCCTCTGGGATCTGTGTGTTTCTCAGCAGGCAGCGGGGCACTTGCGGGAAGGGGCGGGCACTTGCGGAAAGGGGCGTAAGTTACGCCCCTTTCCGCAGAGAGCTATCCCGGAAGTGGGTGCAGTTACCTGGATTATCCAGGTAACTGCACCCCCCTCCCCCCTGAAAGGTGCCGATTGTGGCACCGGAGGGGGGGAGGGTTCCGATGAGCGGAAGGTCCACTTTAGGGTGGACCTCCGCTTTAAGATTGCATTGCACAGGAAGCTACAAGCTCACTGGATGTCTGTCTGGACCAACCAATTTTTTCTGCTCTTGCAATGTTTGTAACCACTACACTAACACTGTACATTTATGAATGACTGGCTTGTGGATTGTTTTTTATTTTCCCAGCTGTGTTTTTTATTTAGCAATTTTACAATTACCCACTGTGTGTGTGTCTGTTAGGGTTGCACTGATACCGCTTTTTTAAGACCAAGTACAAGTTCTGATACTTTTTATCAAGTACTCGCCTGATACAGATACTTTTTATAATGCCATGTTACAGTTTTCAAAGCACAATTTTGTAAATAAGTATTTTTTCTCCTTCACTGATGTGCGCTGATGAAGCTGTACTAATGGGCAATGATAGGCTGCACTGATGGGCATTAGGTTTAGGTGGCACTGATGAGGCGGTACTGATGAAGAGGAACAAATATGCAGCACTGATGGGTACTGATGGGCACTGATGAGGTAGCACTGAAGGGCACTGATGGGGTGGCACTGATGAGGAGGCACTAATATGCAGAACTAATGGGCACTGATAGGATTAGGTGGCACTGATGAGGGGACACTGAAGGGCACTGATGGGGTGGCACTAATATGCAGAACTAATGGGCACTGATAGGATTAGGTGGAACTGATGGACAGCACTGATGGGCATTGAAAGGCAGTACGGATTGGCATAATGAATGAGACAATATTTAAAGGATTTAAAGGATTCAAGAATGTTGCTAGCAAGACAAATGCTGCCCTGTACCTGTTCTGTCAGAATCGGTGACCTGTCAGATTCAGTAATGAAAGTAACATTCTGTCAAAACACTGCACACCTTGCACTCAGCCACAGTAAACCTGCAGTCAGAAGGCGGCAGCGGACATCTTGTTACACCCAGCCCATATAGCTAGTGAACTATTTGTTCACTTCGACAAAGTGGTTGAAGGAGAAAAAGGTGAATATCCTTGCATGGCTTAGTCAGAGCCCAGACTTAAACCCCATTGAAAATCGGGGGAATGATTTGAAGACTGAAGTCCACATATTGTCCCCATCAAATTTACCTGAACTTGAGCAGTTCTGCAAAGAAGAGTGGGCAAGTAGTGCAAATCTAGATGTGCAACGTTAGTAGAGGCATTTCTCAAAAGACTAAAGGCTGTAATTTAAGCAAAATGTGGTTTAACAAAATACTGACTTAAAGGTGGGGTGATCCTTTTTCCAATTTCCCTTCATTTCAGGCTGCAAAGCAACAAAATGGGATTCTTTTCTATACTCACTGTATATTTAACAATGAAAAAGACACCAGGCCAGAATGTGGAAATGTTTGCACATAAATGCTCACCAATGCTCTCCTCATTCTGCCTCGTTTCTACCACCCATCACCACTGCTTACAGCCTACTGAGATACATGTCCCAGGAGGCTACAGGACAAGTCTGCTTGCTGTCCATCCCTCACACATGCTCAGTAGGGGAGCTGGCTGTAAGTCATCAGGTCACAATCATAGTCTGTTCCCAAACCCAATTTGGTCAGGATCCAAAGTACATGTGAAGACTTTGGTTTGTAGGAAGACAGCACAGAAATATACAGCAATCACTGAGATTACATATTGGAAGTTTTATCCATCTGCTGTGTCCTAATACAGAGTCAATTATATTCATGCTAAAGCCACTGGAAATTGAGTTTTGATTTGAACCTTTTTTATTATTATTATGTGTTGTGGAGCGCTGCACTTGCCAACCACAATACATATATATAATGTACACATTGCGGTTTGCAAGTGGTTTACTGGAATTATGGCTGAAAATATCAGCCATAACCCCGGTAAAAAAAATTTGAAAAGCGGCAGCTGACTTTCTCACAAAAGCATTCTGATCGGCTCATGAGCCCCTAGAACACTTCCAGAAGCGGCGGGAGGGAAGGTTCCCAGTGTTTCTCAGGTTTACCGTTTTTTGTCGGTTTGACCAAGGTGATCAAATCTTTAATTGCCTTTATGGACCGGAGCGGCATCATGGTGTTATTTCCGGTCCAGGCTGGAACTAAACAGGTTTTTTTTTTTTTTAAAGCAAAATATAAAATAAAAAAAAACAATTTATCTTTTGCTTTTAAAGCGGTTGTATACTCAAATTTTACACTTTTACCTACAGGTAAGCCTATAATAAGGCTTACCTGTAGGTAAAACTAATATCTCCTAAACCTGTACGGTTTAGGAGATATTCCCTATGCATGCAGCCGTTGACGTCAGCGGCGCATGCGTTCTGAATGCCCCAGCTGAAGGTCCGGCAGCTTTGCCGGACCCTGCAGGGAAGAAAACTCCTGCGAGCGTGAGTGGGAGGGACATCATTCCGGCTCTGGCGTTGTGAGTGGCCAGAGCCGCAACGCTGCCGGACCTTCAGCTGGGGCATTCAGAGCGCATGCGCCGCTGACGTTAACGGCTGCATGCATAGGGAATATCTCCTAAACCCGGAAGACAAGCCGAGGGCAAGATGTCAGCTCCCTCGGCGTGGACCGGGCACCCATACGGGGGCTTCGTTCTGAGGTAAGTATTTGATAATGCGCTAGTATGCGCTGCATACTAGCTCATTATATCTTTGCCTTGTGGGGGGGTTTCCCTTTTTTTTTTTAATGTGCGGGTTTACTACCGCTTTAAGGGTAAAGGAATGATTTGGGGTCTTTTTGACCCCAATCTCTCCATAAAGAGGACCTGCTATCCTTATTTCTATTACAAGGGATATTTATATTCCTTGTAATAGTAATAAAAGTGATCCAAATATAAATAAATTAAAGGGACAGTTTAAAAATAAAAAGTTTGCTCGTAGAAAGCGAATGCATACGTAAGTCGCGCATGCTTATTTAAACAGTATTCACACCACACATGTGAGGTGTCCCCGTGAACCCGTACATGTACGTGCTTGCCTTCCGGCGGGTGGGGGGTCCGATCGGACCCCCTCCCGCTGGATGCGGCGGTCCGGTTCGCTTCAGGAGCGATCCGGGATGAGGGGATGGCCGTTGGTTTCTGGCCATCCTCTCTCGATCGCTCCTGGCAAATGAGAAGCTTCCTCCCACTGTGTATTGTATACACAGGCAGGGAGGAAGTGATGTCATTCTCCTCGGGGCGGTCTTATTGACCGGACTATGAGGAGAGGACACAGTAAGTCTGCACCAAACACTACACTGACACTAACTAACACACAGGCACACAAACCCCCTGATTGCCCCTAGTTAACCCTTTCACCCCCTTTTGCCAGTGTCACTAAGCGATCATTTTTCTGATCGCTGCATTAGTGTCGCTAGGTAGCTAGTTATTTTTTTAGGTTCACCGCCAGGTTTTTATAGTGCTAGGTACCCCGATATACTACCCAATAATGGTTTTAACCCCCTGATTGCCCCTAGTTAACCCTTTCACCCCCTTTTGCCAGTGTCACTAAGCGATCATTTTTCTGATCGCTGCATTAGTGTCACTAGTGTCGCTAGGTAGCTAGTTATTTTTTTAGGTTCACCGCCAGATTTTTATAGCGCTAGGTACCCCCATATACTACCCAATAATAGTTTTAACCCCCTGATTGCCCCTAGTTAACCCTTTCACCAGCGATCACCGAATAAGTGTCACTGGTGACGCTGGTTAGCCAGTTAGTTATTTAAGTTCCCCGTCAGGTTTTTATATAGTGCCAGGGACCCCCATATACTACCTAATAAAAATTTGAACCCCCTGATTGCCCCTAGTTAACCCTTTTACCAGTGCTGCTGACACCCACGCGCAAAGCATACACCTCCTGTAGTGGTATAGAATCTGAACAGATCAATATCTGATCTGATCAGATCTATACTAGCGTCCCCAGCAGTTTAGAGTTCCAAAAAAACGCATTGTTAGTGGGATCAGCCCAGATACCTGCTAGCACCTGCATTTTGCCCCTCCGCCCAGCCCACCCAAGTGCAGTATCGATCTATCGCTGTCACTTACAAAACACTAAACACATAACTGCAGCGTTCGCAGAGTCAGGCCTGATCCCTGCGATCGCTAACAGTTTTTTTTGGTAGCGTTTTATATTTAAATCCGGAAGGCAGTGCTTGGTTTTCGGGTTCCCGTACGTGGCTGGGCTCCCAAAAAGTCCCCCACATGTGGTATCCCCGTACTCGGGAGAAGTAGCAGAATTTATTTTATATATCATTTAGTGACAACTTTGTGCAAAAAAAAAAAATTGTAATATTCCTGCAACTTGTGGCAAAATATAAAATATTTCATGGACTCAACATGCCTCTCAGTAAATAGCTTGGGGTGTCTACTTTCCAAAATGGGGTCATTTGGGGGGGTTTTGTGTTATTTTGGCATTTTATGGCCTTCGAAACTGTGATAGGTAGTGAGGAGTGAAATCAAAAATTTGCACCCTTAGAAATCCTGAAGGCAGTGATTGGATTTCGGGGTGCCGTACGCGGCTAGACTCCCAAAAAGTCCCACATATGTGGTATCCCCATACTCAGGAGAAGCAGCAGAATATATTTTGGGGTGCAATTCCACATATAACTATGGCATGTGTGAGCAATATATCATTTAGTGACAACTTTTTGTAAACTTTTTTTTTTTTGTGTCATTATTCAATATTCAGTGGGCTCAACATGCCCCTCAGCAATTTCCTTGGGGTGTCTAGTTTCCAAAATGGGGTCATTTGGGGGGGGGGGGGTTGTACTGCCCTGCCATTTTAGCATCTCAAGAAATGAGATAGGCAGTCATAAATTAAAAGCTGTGTAAATTCCAGAAAATGTACTCTAGTTTGTAGACGCTATAACTTTTGCGCAAACCAATAAATATACGCTTATTGACATTTTTTTTTTACTAAAGACATGTGGCTGAATAAATTTTGCCCTAAATGTATGACTAAAATTGAGTTCATTCGATTTTTCTTATAATAAAAAGTAGAAATATATTTTTTTCTCAAAATTTTTGGTCTTTTTCCATTTATATTGCAAAAAATAAAAATCGCAGAGGCAATCAAATACCATCAAAAGAAAGCTCTATTTGTGGGAAGAAAAGGACGCAAATTTTGTTTGGGTACAACATTGCATGACCGCGCAATTACCAGTTAAAGCAGTGCAGTGCAAAATTGTAAAAAGACCTCTGGTCCTTAGGCTGAAAATTGGTCCGGGGCTAAAGTGGTTAAAGTGTGAGCTGTTAGATATCTATTTACTTGGTGCAACATAATCTTTCACATTTTACAAATAAATTGGGGTAAATATTGTGTATTTTTTCCCAAAAAATTGCATTTGCAAAACCACTGCGAAAATGCCATGTGACATATAAAACAATCGCCATTTTATTCCCTAGGGTCTCTGCTAAAAAAATGAAAATAAAAAATGTATAATGTTTGGGGGTGATTTACTGATTTAAACTTGTAAAAAAAAAAGTGCCAGAAAAAGCCTGGTCTTAAAGTAGTCATAAAGTAGTTAAAAAAAGATCAGGTCCATTTTTTGCGCAAGGTGTAATGCCAGTCCATTAAAAATGAATGGGCTGCCTTAACACAGCACTTCTTAACTCATGAAAAAGCATTGCATTAACACACATCTATCATTGCAATGCATAACCTAGATGGGTCCTGAGGGATGTCTACAATATTGTTACCAGTCGATCTGCAAATTGGATATTAATTTAACATACTTTTTTAAAGCAATAGAAAATGTTACTTACTTGTATCATAACCCATTGAATGGTGGAAAGGGGCATGTCCTCCTGAATGGGTTTTCGGGTTTTCTGTTCTGTAGTAAGATAAAAAGTATTTTGGTAGATGTGTTGTGTTTGTTAAAAATATGTTTTTTTAATATTAATAAGACATAAGATACATGGGACAATATTACAATAATGAGTTGGTCAGATTCCTGTCAGTTTTTTGGTTTGAGTAGATTTCTCAAACAAATTCTGTTTCATACAATAGGTACGTAGATACCATTGTTGTATTCAAATGACAGTTTTCAACAGGCTATTGTCTCTATAGCTACAGTAAACAAGTAAGACATTACTTGTTTGAGATTCTTTCAGCTCTCAAACTGAAAGAATGACTGTTAGATTACTGTCAGGTTTGGTTTGAGTAGACAATGGGTAGATACCATTGTTGTATTCAATTGACAGTTTTAAACTGTCCATTGTTTCTACAGCTACAGTAAATAGGTATGTTTTCTGTTGTTTGGGTAACTATGGTAAACAGCCTGAGACATAAAGGGGGGATTCAGGCATAAGCTACACACATCACCATGCTTTGAAGATCAGAAGCCACTCATGATACAAGATTTTTGTCATGGTTATGCAATAGAGTTCATCTGCTTACCTGTCTCCATGTGTTCATTTCTAGAGACCAGCCGACCCTCACCTGACTGCTTTTATAATCCATCCTCTGGCATGGCTCCACCCTAGCTCCTATCAGAGAACTCTATATTAACCTGTGCACTGCAGGCCAACCCTGCTGATCAACCTTTGTGTGTTAGCTTCCTGTTACCTACCGTGTGCTCTGCTGTTGTTACGTTACCGACTTTAGCGTGTCCTTGACCATCCCTGTTTGCCTGTGATCCTGACCTTTTGGCGTGTCCCTGACTATTCCTGTCTGCTTGTGGCCCCGGCCTTGGCTTGTCCCTCACCATCCCTATCCTCCTGTTGCCTACTGTGGGTGTGAGCTGGGGGACCCTGGGGGTCGCGACCTGGAGCCAGTTGCAGCCAAGTCCATCCTCACCACTAGAGGCTCTGGTGAAAACCTGCTGGCTCTTAGACTCTGTGCTCCAGGGAATTTTACACTCTAACCACGGTGGGATCCATCGTGGTGTTCTGGCGGCCCTGCTTTTCTATCACCTTGACCCCCGTCCGCAGCAGTCAGCCGTAGGGTCCACAACCTTGCGGTGCACTCCTGATCCCTACATCTGTCACCCGGCCTTAAGGTGACCTGACAATTTTTGCCTGGTGTCCAAGAAGCATCGTTGCGAATGAACATCACGAACATACAGTAACAGAAGATAAGTAACCTTTAAGTGTATTTGTACTGTTATAAACCATAGGCTGCATTTGCTAGGCATTTTACTTGTTATAGATATCTGTCAGTCTTGTATTCCTAAGATTGTAATAGCTTTGTATGTACAGAATCTTTGTATAGTAAAAGCACATTTACACACTGCAGAAGTCTCAGCTTCCTTGTTATACCACAGAGTAACCTTGCTAGATAGACGCAAAGCAAAACAGTAGATGGCTAAACTTTTGGAATGTATTATGTTCTTTTGAATGGAAATCATCTTTTTCTCTCTTAAGCTGCGTACACACGTAGCGGTATGTCCGACGTACTTAGTCTGACGGACTTCCCGCCAGACTGTCCGTCGGACTTTCCGAACGGGCTACTTGCCCACACACGGCACTTTTTGAGCGGACTAATACGGCGTACTAAGTCCACCGTACTATCCGCCCTACTTTTGAAATGAACGGACTCGCCCACACACGCGGAGGAAAGTCCGCTCATTTCGAGCGCGTCTCCAGGTAGGCGGGGCCCGCGAAGGAGACGCCGCTGGCCCCGCCGCCTGGTACGGACTTAAAGGGGAACCCCAACGCCGAAAAATCGGCATGGGGCTCCCCCCCAAGTCCACAACAGACCCTTGTCCGAGCACGCTACCCGGCTGGTCAGGAAAGGGGGGGCGAGCGAGCACCCCCCCTCCTGAGCCGTACCAGGCCGCGTGCCCTCAACATGGGGGGTGCCTTGGGGAAGGGGGGGCCGCGCGGCCCCCCCACCCCAAAGCACCTTGTCCCCATGTTGATGAGGACAAGGGCCTCTTCCCGACAACCCTGGCCGTTGGTTGTTGGGGTCTGCGGGCGGGGGGCTTATCGGAATCCGGGAGCCCCCTTTAATAAGGGGGCCCCCGGATACCGGCCCCCACCCTATGTGAATGAGTATGGGGTACAATGTACCCCTACCCATTCACCTGTAAAATAAAAGTACGAAAAAAACACAACACACGAGATAAAATACTTTATTGCACAGCTCCGGGGGTCTTCCGTCTTCGGGGGTCTTCTCGCCGGACTCCTCCGCTATCTTCTTGTAGCTCTTTTGCTAGCGGAGGAGTCCGGCTTTCTTCCTCGCCGCCGGCCTCTTCTTCCGACTTCGGGGGTCTTGTCCCCCTCTTCGGTTCTTCTGCCGGGCCACCGCGCCTTCTTATAGCTCTTTTACAGGCGGTGGCCCGGTCTTCTGTCGCCGCCGCCGCCTTCCGTTCTTCTTCTTCTTCTTCTTCTCCAGGAGATGTTGACTCGACGATCTCTCCGGCCGCAATGCCAGGCACGCGCTGCGCTGCCACTTATATAGGGGCAAGGGGCAGTGTCACATGGGTTTATGTCACATGGGTTGGTGTCACATGGTGACCCCGCCCCCTTACGATGTCACAGTCCCGGAGGATGCTGGGGCTGTCGCCATGTGACATCAACCCATGTGACCAACCCATGTGACATAAACCCACGTGACACCGCCCCTTGCCCCTATATAAGTGGCAGCGCAGCGCGTCCCTGGCATTGCGGCCGGAGAGATCGTCGAGTCAACATCTCCTGGAGAAGAAGAAGAAGAACGGAAGGCGGCGCCCGGCAGAAGAACCGAAGAGGGGGACAAGGCCCCCGAAGTCGGAAGAAGAGGCCGGCGGCGAGGAAGAAAGCCGGACTCCTCCGCTAGCAAAAGAGCTACAAGAAGATAGCGGAGGAGTCCGGCGAGAAGACCCCCGAAGACGGAAGACCCCCGGAGCTGTGCAATAAAGTATTTTATCTCGTGTGTTGTGTTTTTTTTTGTACTTTTATTTTACAGGTGAATGGGTAGGGGTACATTGTACCCCATACTCATTCACATAGGGTGGGGGGCCGGTATCCGGGGGCCCCCTTATTAAAGGGGGCTCCCGGATTCCGATAAGCCCCCCGCCCGCAGACCCCGACAACCAACGGCCAGGGTTGTCGGGAAGAGGCCCTTGTCCTCATCAACATGGGGACAAGGTGCTTTGGGGTGGGGGGGCCGCGTGGCCCCCCCTTCCCCAAGGCACCCCCCATGTTGAGGGCACGCGGCCTGGTACGGCTCAGGAGGGGGGCGCTCGCTCGCCCCCCCTTTCCTGGCCGGCCGGGTAGCGTGCTCGGACAAGGGTCTGTTGTGGACTTGGGGGGGACCCCCACGCCGATTTTTTTTGGCGTTGGGGTTCCCCTTTAAGTCCATACCAGGCGGCGGGGCCAGCGACGTCTCCTTCTCTGGGCGTAAAAAGTCCGCTCATTTCAAAAGTACGGCGGACTGGCATACACACAGCCGGATTGTCCGCCGAAATGCGAGTCCGGCGGGAAGATTGGAGTGCAACACGGCATTCTAAGTCCGCCGTACTTTCGGGTCAAAAAAGTATGCCGGAGGCTACACACGGGGGGATTGTTTGGCGGACTTGAGTTTGCCGGACTTTTCCACCGGATTGTTTGATCGTGTGTACGTGGCATAACACTACATTTACTTTACTGCTGTTGACTATACATGGGCTCAAACAGTTCCTGGCTGAATTCAGTATGTTGTGGAAATTTGATTGTATAACATTTTAGGATGTGTGTTTTATAGATTGTTATCTGTCTCCCTGTGTCTGGTTTAATCGAGGAGCGCTCTAGCAGAGCGCACTTGGGTCAAATCGAGACCAGTGGTGTAAAAATGATCAGTATGAAAACCTTCTCATGGGATTTGAGATGTCTTCTCAGTGTCTGTGGATGTTTGTTGGTTTGTAGGTACCAAGCGCAATGCGCTGGGCTTCTTGCCTTCAAATGACTGTGCGCATTCGAGAAGCGAAGTCCACATAACGAGATAAACATATTATTTTATCTCTGTGTGGCTACGTTATCCCTTTTGGATACATATCTGCTTTAATAAGAGGACATTGGTATCTGCCTTGTTAATATACTCGTACTGTATATTGACAACACCAGTAGCAATGTCCCCGCAGATTGTCTCAAGCCTGTAAGAACCATTAGAATGAGCTCACTCCATACCGTTTACTTTGAAAACACTATTGTCTGTGCTCCATGCTGACTAAAAGGGGGTGTGTGCACTTCCTCTTGTAAATGCCCTCCCCTTTAATGTATGTGTCATTTCCTGTGATGTCATTTTGTGTACTGAGGAAGTGCTTGCCTGTTGTGGGCAATCACTTCCTGTTTGTCATTCTTTTGGAGATAATAAAAGGCGATGTTGGGCCCCCCGAGGAGGGGCATAAGCATGGAACTGAGTACATAAGAAGGATGGTCATGTCTGTTCATTGGGATGAATGGGTTGGAAGGTAAGCTAAAGTATTATATCATTAAGATGGAAATGGGTGCTTATATGAGCACAGTAGATGTGGCTGTGTGCTACGACAAGTAGGATTCCCAGCCTACTAATGATTGCTACAATGTTTACTAGGTCTGCACTAAGGCCTCCTTCTAGTTGGACATCCCCTGAACACACCTCTTAAAGAAGTCAAACCACATTAACTATTTCATCACAGTCCACTGTTCCTCAGAGGAACACCCGCCTTATCAAAGAATTATTTCAGTTACTCTCTCAAATGTCCCTTTTGCTGCTGAGGGTACCTATGTGATTGTTGTTTCTTTCATTAACCATTGTTCATGATACCCAGAAGAGAAAAAAAGATGCAGATAGTCTGGTAAACTGTGAGCAGTGGCAAAACACATTGGCTACACATCAAAAAATGCTTTGGACTAACTATATTACTGAATATGTGCTCCCTTTTGGCAGGATTTGTAAGGGTTCACATCTGCATTTATGCCATGAATACTTGGGATTAAAGAACACATTCAAGTGAGCCTGAGTTTGTTATAGATCACTTGGCTTGAGACAGTCAAATATGATAACTAGTCCTCTATAATGATATATGTGTGACTTTGTTACCATATTTACATTTGTTGTGATATTAGCAGACATTCCATGTGTTGGCACTGGGTAGACTGGTGGGAGAAGCTAAGTGCTGCCATTAAAGTGGATGTAAACTCGGTTCATGAAATTTGAGCTGGGTACATACTGTATATCTGCAGTGTTTTCTTATCTCTCTTCAAAGCACTATGTCCCGTGGCTTTCTCCTGCTCCATTCATCTGTTATCAGCCTGACAACTCCTGACAAGTTCTCTGTCACATATGATAAAAACAGCCAGAGTTTTGCATTGGGGAGGATGCAAAAAATAGATTAGCAGAGCCATGACAATTCAACGATCAGCTGTGAAAGTCTCTATCTATGAGGAGAGGGGGTGTGTGATTTTACTCCAATCAGTTGTCTTGGCTGTATGCCCAGGCTTCATTGCAGTGTTGAACAGGAAGAGAAAATCTCCTAACACGATCTGAGCTTTCTAAACAGCATATGAAGATAAATACAGCAGATATACATGTAAAACTTATGTAAGGAGATTTATTTCCTCTCTGTGTATCATCTGAGGCTGTTCACTTCACTGGGTATATGTGAGGGTTTACATCGCTTTAAGTAGAAAACTGCAGAAAGCATTGCACACAAAAAGACCATCAGAGAAAACGAAACAGAATGTTGACCTGCCCACAATCTAAAATGAACTTAGAACATAACAATGGGAGCTGCCATTGCCAATTTAGTTTCAAAGGGGCAGGCTCTGGGGTCATCATCCTTGCTTCACCACTTAGTTATGCTCTAGGGCATAGGTTGGGACTGGAACTGGAAATGGGTGATTGTTTTGTGTTCAAATAAATGCCATGTATATTGATGTAGCCCCTGTAGGCAACTTTCACACACCAAGGGGGTGCCACAGTCACCCTGTGTTGTGTAGCAAAACGCTGATCTAGAAATTGAAAAGCCAAACCCAAATGTTTGAAATGTCTAAAACTGTTGTAAGTGTAAACCAAATATTAGTTGGGCATAAAAGCCAATACATTTCAGGGCCTGACACTAGTGATGGCCGAACAGTTCGCCCGGCGGTAGTTTTGCGGCAAATTTCGGCTGTTCGCGGTCCGCCCGTTCGGCGGACTATTGGCGCCGTTCGCCCGGCGGACTTCCGTGTTTACTGTGTAAAAGAACTTTGACCTATGATGACACATCCATCATGGGGTACAGGACAGCCAATTGAGACATTACAGCACATGGACACTTGGACATTCCCCCTAACTTATAAATACACCCGATCCGGTGGCCATTTTACATTCTTTCTTCTGTCACTATAGGGAGAGATTGCTGTGTGGAGCAGGGAGAGATTACAGTGACCCAAATCGCTAGCTATTTGGCACACAAAAGTTCTTTTCAGGACTGGTACAGGTGTTAGGTGTAGTTCAGGATAGGCAGTGCTGTGCTAGTGGTTGTTGCAGCAGCCTGAGTGTCTTTTGTCAGTTTAGAGAAAGGGACAGGACGGTGTGTGCTGCAGGGACAGCCAGTTTTGTCATTAGCTGTTACTATCAGGTCCACAAAAGTGCTATTTCAATTATTGTTCCAGTAGCCTCTGTTTTGTCAGTTTATATAGGGACAGGCAGGAAGCAGTGTGTGAGGCAGTGAGGGTCAGTTTAATCAGTAGCTGTTACTATTAGTTCCACAAAGGTTTTTTTCAGGACTGGTATCAGTGGTATGGTAATAGGCTTGTGCACGTATAATATTCTTTCTTCCAAATATAGAAAGAATATTATACTTGACTGCGGCCCTTCTGCTGCAGTCTGCTAATCATTCACAACCCACTTGTTCCACAAAGCTCCTTATAAGGACTGGTAACTTGGTCTGTCTAGGGTGCTACAGTACATAGGGTTGAGTGAGGTACAGTCTGCAATTCTATAAGGACTGGTATAGGTCCACAGTACATAGGGTTGAGGTGCACTACTGCTGACCGCTGCCCTATACTGCAGCAGTCCTTCATCGGTATAGGGACTGACGTACAGTCTGCTAATCACTCACACACAACCTACTTGGTCCACAAAAGTCCTTATAAGGACTGGTAACTTGGTCTGTCTAGGGTGCTACAGTACATAGGGTTGAGTGAGGTACAGTCTGCAATTCTATAAGGACTGGTATAGGTCCACAGTACATAGGGTTGAGGTGCACTACTGCTGACCGCTGCCCTATACTGCAGCAGTCCTTCATCGGTATAGGGACTGACGTACAGTCTGCTAATCACTCACACACAACCTACTTGGTCCACAAAAGTCCTTATAAGGACTGGTAACTTGGTCTGTCTAGGGTGCTACAGTACATAGGGTTGAGTGAGGTACAGTCTGCCATTCTATAAGGACTGGTATAGTTCCACAATACATAGGGTTGAGGTGCACTACTTCTGACCGCTGCCCTATACTGCAGCAGTCCTTCATCGGTATAGGGACTGACGTACAGTCTGCTAATCACTCACACACAACCTACTTGGTCCACAAAAGTCTTTATAAGGACTGGTAACTTGGTCTGTCTAGGGTGCTACAGTACATAGGGTTGAGTCATGTACAGTCTGCCATTCTATAAGGACTGGTATCGGTCCACAATACATAGGGTTGAGGTGCACTACTGCTGAAAGCTGCCCTATACTGCAGCAGTCCTTAATCGGTATAGGGACTGACGTACAGTCTGCTAATCACTCACACACAACCTACTTGGTCCACAAAGGTCCTTATAAGGACTGGTAAGGTATAGGGTACTACAGTACATAGGGTTGAGTGAGGTACAGTCTGCCATTCTATAAGGACTGGTATCGGTCCACAATACATAGGGTTGAGGTGCACTACTGCTGACCGCTGACCTATACTGCAGCAGTCCTTCATCGGTATAGGGACTGAGAGTTTTGCCACAGGGTCATTTAAAAAATGACAGGCAGAGGAAGAGGCAGGCCCTTCCGCAGGGGTTGTAGGGGTAGGGCAGGAGCAACAGGCTTGAGCCAAAGTGGGAAGTTGCAGAAGGTGCGTTCAATTACTTTAAAGGACGCACCAGACTTGGTTGAGTGGCTCGCTCAGCCTTACTCTTCTGCACCCTCCTCATCCTCTCGATCTGCACCCTCTTCTTCACTCTCTGCTATGTGCACCCCCAAAGACACTACCACCAACAACAACAAGCTCACGTTTTTCTGTGAAAAGGCAGGCTTCCGTGGGCCTAATGTTCGAGCATAAAAAAAAATGATGACGCCGGATAACCCTCTTGCCCAACGGTTGACAGCTGGCTTGTCAGAACTCATAGCCCGCCAACTACTGCCATATAAACTGGTGGACTCGGAGGCCATTGGAACACCACATTTGTTGCCATTGGAACACCACAATGGAAGGTCCCAGGAAGGAAGTATTTCTCAGAGAAGGGCATCCCAGAGCTATATGGCCATGTTCAGCGGCAAGTGAATGTATCTCTGGCACACAGTGTCGGTGCCAAGATACATCTGACCACAGACACGTGGTCTAGCAAACACGGGCAGGGAAGGTATATCACTTTTACTGCATACTGGGTGAACCTTCTGACGGCCGTCAAGCATGTAACCCGTGGCACCCGTGTAGATTTGGTTTTACCGCCACGGATTGCATGCAGGGCTGACTCTTCTTCTCCTCCTCCTACTCCATCCTCCTCCCTCTCCTCAGCTGACTCCTCCTTTTCCGCTGCTAGCGTCTCTTCTGCTGCGCCGCCCAAGCTCCCCAGAACCTATTTGACATGCCAGGTGAGACGTTGCCATGCCGTGCTGCGTTTGTTGTGCCTGGAAGCCAAGAGCCACACTGGCCCGGCACTCCTTTCAGCTTTGCGTTCACAGGCAGATCAGTGGCTAACACCGCTCAATTTGATAGTTGTTAAAGTGGTGTGTGACAACGGTGCCAATCTGCTTAGCGCATTGAAACAGGGCAAAATCACGCACGTGCCATGCATGGCACACGTCTTAAACTTGGTCGAGCAGCGATTCCTTGTCAAATACCCTGGGGTCCAGGACATCTTGCGGCAGGCAAGGAAAATCTCGGCCCATTTCAGAAGATCTTACACGGCCATGGCTCGCCTTGCTGACATTCAGCGGCGACACAATATGCCGGTCAGACGTCTTATTTGCGATTGCCCGACGCGATGGAACTCAACCTTCTATATGCTTGATAGGCTGCTCCAGGAGAAACGTGCAGTTAACGTCTACCTGTATGAACTCTGCGGCAGAACCGGTTCTGGGGAGCAGTTTTTTTTTTCACGGCGCCAGTGGCTGCTCATGCGCCACGCATGCAGACTTCTGCGCCCATTTGAGGAGATCACCAAACTGGTCAGTCCCAGCCATGGCGCCATCAGTGACATGGTACCTTATGCCTTCTTTATGGAGCGTGCATTGCGTCATGTCATTGATCAAGCTGTGGAGGAGCAGGAGCGGGAAGACGAGGAAGTCGCAATGCTGGATGAATTCCCAGGGGGGGCTACTCTATCTGAGACAAGTGAACAACAGGAGTCTGAAGAGGAGTCAGAGGAGGATGGTGCTGGGGCGGATGAGGAGGAGCAAGAAGAGCATGCTTTAAACCTTTCTGGGATCCCTGTTGTGCGTGGATGAGGAGAGGAGAATGAAGAGGACGACATTATCCTGGATGATGAGCAGGAGCCAGGCCACCACACCGCTTCCACTTTAGTGCAAATGGGGGCCTTCATGCTCCAGTGTTTTAATAGGATCAGGAAACGCCTAGACCGTCAGGTGTCCGACTACATCGGGTTAACGTCCGATGTGGACGCTCTGAGGAGTGATGAACCCCTGGACTACTGGGTGGGAAGGCTTGACCTCTGGCCAGAGCTTGCCCGAACTGTTGGCTTGCCCCTCATCCAGTGTCCTGTCCGAAAGGACGTTCAGCGCAGCAGGGGGGATCGTGACCGATAAGCGTACTCGCCTAGCTCACGACAGTGTTAACTACCTCACATTTCTAAAAATGAATGAGGCATGGATCTCGGAGGAATTCAACACATGTGACCAGTAGACCATGTATATGTCTATAAACAATTTTTTTAATCGAGCACAGAGACCTTCTTTCTTCATTTGGCTCACTTCCTTGTCCAAAAAAAGCACACCGTACTATATGCCCGTACCCTCCTCTTTGAAGAGGTTGAGCAGGGTCATATTTCTACTGGGGCTGCTTATTATGAGGGGCTCCCACCATCCCTGTGCTGTGCTGACTTCCTCCTGGGGCTGTACCTCTGCTGTGCATATTTTGAGGTGCTCCCACCATCCCTGTGCTATGCTCATTATGAGGGGCTCCCACCAACCCTGTGCTGTGCTGACTTACTCCTGGGGCTGCTTATTATGAGGGGCTCCCACCATCCCTGTGCTATGCTGACATCCTCCTGGGGCTGCTTATTATGAGGGGCTCCCACCATCCCTGTGCTATGCTGACATCCTCCTGGGGCTGCTTATTATGAGGGGCGACCACCATCCCTGTGCTATGCTGACATCCTCCTGGGGCTGCTTATTATGAGGGGCTCCCACCATCCCTGTGCTATGCTCATTATGAGGGGCTCCCACCATCCCTGTGCTATGCTGACTTCCTCCTGGGGCTGCTTACGGTGCAGGTGTCAGTGCTGTATATCATGGTGCTGATGTCAGTGCTCTCTGTCACGGTGCTGCTGTCAGTGCTGTATATCACGGTGCTGGTGTGAGTGCTTTACGTCACGCTGCTGATGTCAGTGCTCTCTATCACGGTGCTGCTGTCAGTGCTGTATATCATGGTGCTGGTGTGAGTGCTTTATGTCACGCTGCTGATGTCAGTGCTCTCTATCACGGTGCTGCTGTCAGTGCTGTATATCATGGTGCTGGTGTGAGTGCTTTATGTCACGCTGCTGATGTCAGTGCTCTCTATCACGGTGCTGCTGTCAGTGCTGTATATCACGGTGCTGGTGTGAGTGCTTTATGTCACGCTGCTGATGTCAGTGCTCTCTATCACGGTGCTGCTGTCAGTGCTGTATATCACGGTGCTGGTGTGAGTGCTTTATGTCATGCTGCTGATGTCAGTGCTCTCTATCACGGTGCTGTTGTCAGATCACTCTATCACGGTGCAGGTGTCATTGCTGTATGTCACGCTGCTGGTGATCATCTCCTGCACCCTCTTCTTTGCCTACCCTGGTCCCTGACCTTCCCTCTCCTCCATTGCCTTCATGCGCTCCACAGTCCTGAATTGTCACAACAATTTCCCATATAAAAAAAGAATGCTTGTAGTTGTCGATCCCAGATTCACCTCATACATGTGTTATGTCATTGGCCATGTGGTGGGACTATGTTTGCATTATTATTTTGTGGCTGCAAATTTGACCTGTAGGTTTGCGAATTTCGCCTCCCATTGAAGTCAATGGGGCCCGCCGCGAACATTCTGGTTCGCGAACTATCGGCCGCGTTCGCGGTCCGCGTTCGTGAAACGTCCCGTCGGAAGTTCGTCCATCACTACCTGACACCACCCTCTTTATCAGGGTTAAAATATGACATAAAAAGAGGAAATAAGTGATAAAAGAAAAAAAAAAAGTACTGCTGAATCAATAATGGAATTGCACATGTATATGTGTGTATACACATATTAATAATAAAGAAATAAAAATTAACTGAATTTATGACATTAAAATAAAAAGGTAAAAATTGCTATTGAAATTAGAAAAAAATGTAATACAATTATATATTTACAGTACGAATATACAGTATGAACATACAAAAGACCTAATTGTTAAAAAAGGGTTTATGCATGGGAACATTTTCAGTGTATTCACTGGAGTTATTGATAATTACATAACTGTCACTGCAATAAAACTGTGTGCCTCGTGGACCTCTTGGAAATGGCGCTATACCATTCATTATGTTAGTGGAATACTGGTGCAGCTTCAATATGCAATACATAGGCTATGGTAATAATAATACTAATTGGGATAGAAATAAAGCATAGAGAGTGAAAGAACAAAAGGTATACTTTATTAAAATATGAATGAAGCAATAGAGACTTTCTTAACTACATGGACATTATTATTTATTTGATGTATTTGAATTTTTATTTGATGTATTTTGATCCATTACATACACAGTTGCACAACACTTTAGTTTCTCCACTCTCCTTAAATTTTACCATCCAATGCATATTTGTTTACTCTATTTCTTTGCCAGATACATGACTGCATTCATATGTGTGCACAGCCTTGTCACAGCCACACTCACATCGCATGTGTGTGTGTGTGTATATATATATATATATATATATATATATATATATATATATATACACAGTACACACACACTCTTTTAAATAAGTGTAAACAAACATTTTGAAATGTATTCAAATATTTTTAAATATTTTAATAAATTTTACATTTTACACTTATGGCAGAGCCAGTTAGAGGGAGAGAGAATGGGGTGAGAGAGGGGGACTAGAGAGAGATGGAGGGCCAAAAAAGAGGGGGGTGAAAGAGAGAGGGGGTGAGGGTGAAAGTGAGAGGGGGTGAGAGAGAGGTGATATAGAGAGGGTTGAGAGGGGGGTGAGAGAGAGAGGGGGTGAGAGAGGGTGGGTAAGAGAGAGAGGGTGAGAGAGAGAGATGGGGGTGAGAGTGAAAGGGGGGTGGGAGAGGAAGGGGCAGAAGAGAGAGAGGAGGTGAGAAAGAGGGTGTGAGGGGGTGAAGGAGGGGGGTAAAAGACAGAGAGGGGATGAGAGAGCGAGAGAGAGAAATGGGGGGGTGAAAATGAGAGATGGGGGTGTGAGCGAGAGATGGGGAGTGAGAGAGAGAGAGGAATGGGTGAGAGAGGGGGTGAGAGAGAGAACAGTGTCATCGGCACTGGCCATGTTGGTGGAGTACTCAAAACAGCGCAACAAGGCACACAGGTCTCACATGGAGGCCCAGTTATTGGTGGTGAAGTGGTGCTGTTCCGCAGAGTGACTCACGCAAGCATGCTGCAGCTGAAACTTCACTATCGCCTGCTGCTGCTCGCATAGTCTGGCCAGCATGTGCAAGGTGGAGCTCCACCTTGTGGGCACGTCACATATGAGGCGGTGAGCGGGAAGGCCGAAGTTACGCTGCAGCACTGACAGGCGAGCAGTAACAGGGTGAGAACGCCGTAAGTGCGCACAGACGGCCCGCACTTTCTGCAGGAGCTCTGGCATATGGGGGTAATTTTTAAGGAACCGCTGGACCACCAAGTTCAGCACATGCGCCAGGCAAGGGATGTGCGTCAAACTGGATAGGCCCAGAGCTGCTAAGAGATTTCACCCATTATTGCACACCATCTTGAGGCTCACTGCCACCAGCCACTCATCAGTCTGTTGTTCCATGTCCCTCCACAACTCCTGCGCGGTGTAGGGTTTTTTCCCCAAATGGGAAAGTTTTAAAACTGCCTGCTGTTGTTTACCCCTGGCTGTGCTGAAGTTGGTGGTGAAGGTGTTACGCTGACCGGATGAGGAGAGAGGTAGAGGATGAGGAAGCAGAGTAGGAGGAGTTAGCAACAGGAGGCAAACTGAAGCGCCCTGCAATCCTCGGTGGTGGAAGGACATGCACCAAACTGCTATCCGCCTCAGGCCCAGCTGCCACTGCATTTATCAGTGTGCTGTTAGGGAGATATAACGTCCCTGACCATGCTTACTGGTCCATGCATCCGTAGTTAGGTGGACCTTGCCACAGGTGGCATTGCCCAGTGCACACCTGATTTTTTCCCCCACTTGGTTGTGCAGGGAAGAGATGGCTCGCCTGGAAGAGTAGTGGCGGCTGGGCACGACGTACTGTGGGACAGCCAATGCCATCAGGCTTTTAAAACTCCACCAGACGGAATGACAGCATTTCAAAGGCCAGGAATTTTGAAATGCTGGCATTCAGGGCCATGGATCGTGGGTGGGTAGGGGGGTACTTCCTCTTCCGCTCCAGTGTTTGGGAGGTAGAGAGCTGAATGCTTCCATGGGACATTGTGGAGATGGTTGGTGACCCAGGGGGTAGTGTTGCTGGCAGATCCTCTGTTTGTGAGTTGGCAGGTGCCACGGTCACTACAGAGGTGGATGAAGAGGCCGAGACTGCAGCAGAAGAGGAAGCAGGAGAAGCCAGAGACCTTTCTTGGTTTTTGAGGTGTCTACTCCACTGCAGCTCATGCTTTGCACTTAGATGCCTGGTCATGCAGGTTGTGCTTGGGTTGAGAACATTTATGCCTCGCTTCAGGCTCTGATTGCACAGTGTGCAAACCACTCATGTCTTGTCATCAGCACATTGTCTGAAGAACTGCCACGCTAGGGAACTCCTTGGACCTGGATTTGGTGTGCTCGGTCCCTTGCTGCATTGGGCAGTAGCAGGCATACTGTCTAGGGGATGGATGCTCCGCTTTTGCACCCTGCTATCTCTTCTGTTGTGCTGGTGGCTCTGTGTGACCACCGCCTCTTCCTCCGAACTGCACAGGTCATCTGCATGATGTTGATTTCATGTGGGGTCGAGCACCTCATCGTCCTCCACATCATCTTCCACCCAGTCTTCACCCCTGCCCTCCTTGTCGGTCCACAAAATTGCGAAAGCAGCAGCAGTTGGCACTTGTGTTTCGTCATCATCCGAGTCATGCTGCGATGGTCCTCCCATGTACTCATCTTCAAACATAAGTGGTTGGGTATCAGTGCACTCAATATCTTCCCCTTCTGGGGCAGGGCTAGGTGGATGGCCCTGGGAAACCCTGTTAACAGTCATCAAAAATCAGAAGAGACTGCTGCATGATTTGGGGCTCAGACTGCTTGGCTGATTTGCAAGGGGGTGAGGTGAAAGACTGATGGACATCGGCTGCAGGTGCCAACTCTTTTCTTTCAGCAGTAGACTGGGTGGGAGACAATGTGAAGGAACTGGAGGCGCTGAGCAACCCAATCTACTATCGCCTGTACTTGTCCAGGCCTCAACATTCTTAAAGCCGCATTAGGCCCCGCCAAATACAGTTGCAGGCTCTGTCGCCTACTTGCCCTACTCGAGGAAGGTGTTTCACTTGTGCGTGTAGCTGGCACAGATCGTCCATGTCCTCTCCCTGCAACAGGAGCTTCACCAGCAGCACCACGACTGGGGCCACGTCCCTTATTTGACGTTCTCATATTTCTCAAATTTAGGATCTTGCCCTAAATGGGTGTTTTTAGAATAGCAGAATAGAAGAACAGTATCTAAAGGGTGTATCTCACACGTACAGATATGAAGAAAATGCTATTCAAAAAAAAATATTTTGCCCTAAATAATTTTTTTTGGAATAGCAGAATAAAACAACATTATCTAAAGTGTGTATCTCACAAGTACAGATATGCAGGAAACACTGCAAAGTATCTGTTTTTGCCCTCAATGGGTGTTTTTAGAATAGAAGAATAGAGCAACAGTATCTAAACGGTGTATCTCACACGTACAGCTATGCAGAAAACACACCAAAAAAAAAATTGCCCTAAATTATTTTATTTGGAATAGCAGTATAGAAGAACAGTATTTAAAGTGTGTATCTCACACGTACAGATATGCAGGAAACACTGCATAATATCTGTTTTTGCCCTAAATGGGTGTTTTTAGAATAGAAGAATACAACGGTATCTAAACGGTGTATCTCACACGTACACATATGAAGAAAATGCTATTAAAAAAAAATTATTTTGACCTAAATTATTTTTTGGGGGAATAGCAGAATAAAACAACAGTATCTAAAGTGTGTATCTCACACGTACAGATAAGCAGGTAACACTGCACAATATATTTTTTTGCCCTAAATGGGTGTTTTTAGAATAGCAGAATAGAGCAACAGTATCCAAACAGTGTATCTCACACGTACATATATGCAGAAAATGCTAGTCAAACAAAAAAAAATTTTGCCCTAAATTATTATTTTTTTGAATTGCACAATACAAGAACAGTCTCTAAAGTGTGTATCTCTCACGTACAGATATGCAGGAAACACTGTAAAATATTTATTTTGACCCTAAATGGGTGTTTTTAGAATAGCAGAATTGAAGAACAGTACCTAAACGATGTATCTCACACTTACAGATATGCAGAAAATGCTATTCAAAAAAAATATTTTTTTGCCCTAAATTATTATTTTTTGAATAACACAATAGAAGAACTGTATCTAAAGTGTGTATCTCACACGTACAGATATGCAGAAAACACTGTAAAATATTTTTTTTGCCCTAAATGGGTGTTTTTAGAATAGCAGAATATAGCAACAGTATCTAAAGGGTGTATCTCACAGTGACATATGCTGTGCTGGTGCTCTGAGCTTGCATAAAATGCCTGCCGACGCCAACCTAACTAACAGACGGATAAAAGTTATATTTTCTCTGGCACTGGGCTCAGGGCAGTGTAAAAAGAATGTGCACTGCACCCACACAACTAAATCAGGGTAGATCGTTGAGTAATTAGATTTCTGAAGCAGGACTCCTATCTAATTCTCTCCCTCAAAACAGCAGCAGCAACCTTTCCCTACGCTATCTAAAGGAGAGTGGCGTGCTGTGCTGTGTGCCTCTAGCTTATATAGAGGCTGGGTCACATGCTGCACTGGCCAATCACATCCATGCCATTAGTAGGCATAGCTGTGATGCCTTCTAAGGGCACACAAGTTAAATTAATGTTAATTGGCTGCCCTGCAGCTGTTAAAAAAGAGCCATTACATTACCGAACCCGAACATACAGTAAATTGTTTGGGTTCGGGTCCGGGAACCAAAAACCCAAAAGTCCGGTACGAACCGAACGTTTGGGTTCACTCAACCCTAGTTGGGAGTACTGAGGAGCTAAACTGTCCTGGGTTCAGTTCAAACAGAGTTCAGCTCACTTCAGAGAGGTTCGGACCCCATTGAAATTAATGGGAGCTGAATCTGTCAAATTTAAAAATGCATATTTTCTTGACTAAAGAGGGTGTCAAAAACATAGCATGGTGGGGGGGTTGACACTGCCCTGGGAAAGCACTGATGGGCACTGATGAAGCTACACTGATATGTGGTGCTGATAGGCGGCACTGATAGGCAGCACTAATGAGTACTGATTGGCGGCACTGATTGGCAGCACTTGTGGGCACTGTTGGAGCTGCACTGAATCATCAGGTCATGGATGATCAGTGCCCTGTTTATTAAGGTAGAGGTCCTCGTGTGGATTTGCCAGTTATCGGCTCTCGTCTCCTCATGCGCTGTCAATCCTGTTTATACTGAGATCAGTTGTGATTGGATACAGCTGGTCACATGATAAAGAGCTGCTGTGATTGGCCCTTTATCTGTGATAATTCTAAAGAATGGCTAAGCAATATATAGAATAGCAAAAAATTTACTTTAAACTATGAAAAACAAATTTCCTAGGCATTCAATGCTATCCCAAAAGGCAAGCTGACAAAGTATAAAATAATCATCAAGATAATGAAGTTTTTATTGCCATGTTGTACATGTTACCAGCAATGTGTTGCATGCTAAAGAATACCCAGGTAATACGTTATATAAAGTAGAATGCACAAGGTTTTTTGGCAAAGTATGAAATGTCTGTTTAATTTTAATTTTGCTATATACTTTACCTAGGGTTTGTATAGAATGGCTAGGCATTATGCAGAATGACAAACACTGCTTAGGCAAAGTATGCAAAGAGAGCCATGGAAAGGCATTTTATTGACAAGATGTATATGAAAACAAAATAAGACATCCAAAAAAAACTACAGAACTCTCTGAAAAGAGACAAGAGAAAAAAAAGCAGATTTGACCTATTTGTTTGCAACAAGTAAGGCTAAAATGGCATTTAGAATTACACTTAATAGTCTTTTTCACACAAAAGCCCTTGGTAGATTGGCACTTGTTCTTGCACAAGCACCTGACGAAATCTTGTCCACTTCCAGTGGAATGAGAAATCCCAGCTGATCACAGAGGTATTTTCTGGCTAGGAACAGCCTGTTATTTGTTTATGCAAATCCAATTCAAGTTCAGCCATACAAATGTATGGCTGAATTCGCATCGCACAGACATCGCATGTGATCGGCACAGCATTGCAGTGAGAATCACATGCGGTGTCTGTGTTCACAATAGTGTGAACCCAAGCTTCCAGGCCTTTTCATAGCTCTCTTATATACTTTGCCTAAGCAATATTTGTAGTGTTTCATAATGCCTAGCTATTCTATGCAATGCCTAGGTAAAGTATATAGCAAAAAAAAGTAAAACATTTTATGTTTTCAGGACTCTCTTTTCATATTTTGTGTAAGCTATATTTGTTGTTCTGCAGAATGCCTAGGTATTCTATAGAATGCCTAGATACGTGAAAATTGGATGGACATTTCATACTTTGCCATAAACATCACACATTCTATATAATGCCTAATGCCGGCCATACACGGTTCGAATTTTCGAAAGAATTTTCTTTCGAAAATCGTATCTAAGAATTTTCGTATGAATTTCGCACCATAAGTGGGCTGCAGCAACAGCCGATTTTCGTGCGGAAATAAAATTTGAGGAATCGGACATGTTGGACATTTTTTTAAAAACGAACGATTTTCTAATCAATGATGGGAGAATCGTGCGAGATATGTAATAAGAAAAGAAAATGTACGGAGATAAAAGAAAATTTACGGAGAGAAAAGAAGATTCCCGGCCAAGAAAATTCTTTTCTGTAGCAACATGAGGTGAAATTGAAGGCTTGGTCGGCCGAATTTCGAAAATCAATGGTGGCGCCATCGGATCACAAAAAAAACAAATTTTCTGATTTTGAAAAGAAAAATTTGTTCGAAATTCGACCGTGTATAGCCTGCATAAGGCATTATATAGAATGCCGGTATTTCAGACTTTGCTGGCAAGCTGCTTGCTGTGAGGGCACTGAACAGGAGGGAGGGGCCGGGAAAAGAGGAGGATTGGGGTTGCTCTGTGCAAATCCACTGCACAAGGTAAGTTCAATAACATGTTTATTATTTTATGAGGAAAGAGAACTTACAGCCACTTTAAGTCAGCGCCACTGACCCTCGCCTTCTAAGTTCCAGTCCTTGTCTCTCCTTCCAGCCCCCAGCCTCCTCCGCCACTGTCATCAGTGAACAGTGGAGACCAGAAGGAAGCACAGCTCAGGACAGAGGGCGGGAGGAGGAGCTGGCCAAATAAACTTTTTATATTAAACCGCAGGTGATTGGTTGTTAGAACACAGGGTGATCCTAAGCAACCAATCACCAGCTTGCTAATATGAAAAGTCACTCTGCCAAGTCCCGCCCTCTGTCCAGAACTGTGCTGCCTCCTGGTCTCCACTGTGGAAACAGGTAGGACACTGTGCTATGGGAGGTAAGGGCAGAGTTTACTGTTATAGAAAAAAGGGGGGGCAGAAGACACCACTGTGTGTGTGTTGGGGGGTGGTGATGTGAAGGGGGCAGAGGACACTGTTATAGGCAGGGTCACCCCATAGCAGTGTCTTTCACTACCCTTCACATCACCCCTCACCTGCCCCCCCCCCCCCCCTCCATCCCTGCATTCTGAGCGCAACCTAGTCTTAAACCTTGCATTCTGAGTGCAACATACTCCTGATCCCTGCATTCTGAGTGAAATCCACTCCTGAACCCTGCATTCTGTGCGCAATGCAGTCCTGAACCCTGCATTCTGAGCGCAACGCGCTCCCAATTCCTGCATTCTGAGCATGACATGCTCCTGATTCCTGCATTCTGGGCTCAACACACTCCTAAACCCTGCATTCTGAGCGCAACTCACTGCTGAACCCTGCATTCTGAGAATAATGCACTCCTGATCCCTGCATTCTGAGAATAATGCACTCCTGATCCCTGCATTATGAGCATAACACACTCATGATCCCTACATTGTGAACACAACGCACTAATGATCTCTGCATTCTGAGCACAAAGCACTCCGGAACCCTGCATTCTGAACGCAGCTCACTCCTAATCTCTGCATTCTGAGCATAATGCACCGGTGAACCCTGAATTCTCTGCATAATGCACTTGTAAACCTTGCACTCTCTTGTTATACTTATTTTTGTTCTGAGTAAAAATATTTTATAAAAAAAAAAAAAAGGATCGGTCTCACTGTCTTTTTTTTGGGGGGGGGGGGGGGGAATGGGGCGACACTGTGCCTGGTGATCTTCGACTTCATCAGTGTTGTTCAAGTACATCTCCATCTCTTGCAAAAACTTTTTTTTTTTAAAGTCAGCAGCTACAAACACTGCTGACTTTTAATAAGGACACTTACCTGTGCAGGGAGCCCATGATGTCAGCCTCCGAAGCCGATCCGTCCATCGGATCGGCCTTCAGGCTTCACCGCCAGTTTCCTATTGCACATGCGCGAGTCGCGCAGAGCTTCCTGAATGGCCCCTTCGTCTTCTGGGACACACACAGGTCCCAGAAGGCAGCAGGGAACAAGAGGACGTGACACACTGGGACACAGCAAGGCTGAGATAGAAGTGCACAAGGTACATCATAAAAGATAAGTAAGAAAAGAAATATCCAAAATCGAGTGGTGGTGGAGGGGTTGTCTTTCCTTTGAGACAATGTTGTAAAAGTGGATGGAACTCCACTTTAAGTAATGATGAAGTTATTACTGAATAAACAGGTTCTTCGCAGAAATGGAAATAAGTGATCTGGTCCCGTGAGAGCTGAGATAGTTAAAAAAAATTGAAACACTTTTGACAGTATTTATAAGCATCAAAACCTGCTATAGAGCATACCTTGGAAAAAAGACTTTCTTTTCCTCTTTTTTGTTTATGTCCTGTTGAATTCTTATTAACATTCTAAAAAGAAAACAAAAAATACTCAGGTTAACTCTGTACTTTACTATACTTTACTTTAACTAACTATACATATAAGCATGCGCTGTTATATATGGTAACTTAAGCATCTCCCTCATCCACAAAGTTTTGTCAAAGATTATGATATATTGAAATTAGCATGAACTGCTATCACATAAGTTACCCTCAGTGCCTCATCCATAAGCATTTTACATTTTAAATAGCATGTCTAAATATACCCCGATATAGATAGAAGAGGTAAGGCTGATCTGCTTCATCAATAGCTGTGGTTGTCTTTATTACCATGTCAAGGGCATACAAATTAAACATTAGTATGATCAAAGGTACTGTAATTACATATTACTTACAACATTCTGGTCAGTAAGAAAATAATTTACATCAATGCTAAGCCATGCTTTAAATCAGAGCTATGCAATTAGCGGACCTCCAGCTGTTGCAGAACTGCAAGCAGGGGCGTCTTTAATATTGATTGGACCCTGGGCAAAACTTTTCTTGCCCCCCCCCCCCCCACTCCCCCATGCAGTTTTTCTCTCCACCTGCTCTGAGACATACAATAAATAGTAGCTAGACTCAAAACCAGTTTACTGAATCGGATAAGGCAGCTATCGTGATTGGTTGACAGAGGTTACAGTGTATCATTACCACTCACTGACTGGTTGCTAGAGGTTAAAGAACACATTACAGCTCACTGGTTAGTTGCTAGAGATTACAGCACATGAGTTCTGCTTGACTGGTTGCTAGAGATTACTGTGGATATGACCTCAGGGGGCATGATACAGATATCAATGCCACTGGCCGTCATTATTTACATTGAACGTCAACGCTATTTACATATGAATGCCAGTAATTTACTTCTAAACAGAAGGTCTGCGGGTAAGTCATCTGTACACAACAATAGGGCAGAGCTGGGCAGCATTAGTAGCAGCACTTCATACTGATATATTGGGACACAGCACGGGACTAACACCTCAAGGGGCGAGGGAAGTTAAACCAGGATAGTTGGCAAGTATGAGGCAGCTGCTTTGGGCCCCACAACAATGACAGGGCCCAGGGCAGCTGCCTCTTTTGCTCTGTCTTTAGAACGGCCCTGACTACAAGTCCCATGGGTATAGTAAAACTCTGACAGCCACAAGAATGACAGCCAGAGGCATGATGGGACTTGTAGTTTTAAAACAGCTGGAGGTCCGCTAATTGTGTATCTCTGGTTTAAATAAATGTAAAGCACACCCCAACTCTCGCCAAAAATAGGACAGGAGAGAAATTGAAATAAGAAATATATTTTATCAGATAGGTAAGTATCCTGGAGAAACATCTCCATAACATGAATATACAGCCAACAACAAATAAATGTAAATTATATTCACAATTAGGTTACAATTTGGATTAGTTACAATTAGGATTTTAACTGGCTATCATATGAACTCCAATTTACTTTCATAAGACCTCCTATTTACTTTCCATTAGCAACTGTTCTTATTTACACACAAAGTATAGGTATTGTGTTCAAGAGAACTAGTGGCACAGTGGTGTAGTGGTTAGCACTCTCACCTAGCAGTAAAAAGGGTTGCTGGTTCAAATCCCAACCACAACATAACCTGCCTGGAGTTTACATGTTCTCCCTGTGCCTCTGTGGGTTTCCTCCAGGCACTCCAGTTTCCTCCCACAATCCAAAGATATTCAAGTAGGTTAATTGGCTTCTGTCCAAAATTGGATTGTGGGCTTCTTGAGGGTAGGGACCAATATGAGTGTGCAATGGATAGGGACAATTGTAGACACTCACTCAGGTTGGACTGGTGTCTTTATTCAACCTTACTAACTATGTAACCATGAAACAAAAAAAAAGTCATATAATAAATATGTATAACAGCTACAAGAAGAACCAAAGTCCTTTATACGGTATTCGTTATTATCCTGTTATTAGTTACCTGTTTGTCCTGCTATACTGTATGTCTAATTGCAATTTTCAGATTCAAACTATTGTTACTGACAATCAACATAAGTTTTAAGTTCATCAGATGAACTTGTCCAGACAACAAAGCTGTCATCAGACACATTGGAACAGTAGCATAAAAAAATAAATCAAATGCTCTTAGGTTTGCACACTACTGGGCATAACATATCCCCATTGCCACTCCCTGCAGTTTCCAATTACAAGGGTGGATAGTGCATACATCACATTTTTATGATATTCATCTAAACAATGACCCGCCACCTCAATAACACAAGGCACGGGACGGGCATGCTCGTGCGTGCCCCCTGCATGGAAATGCAGAATCACATATATATATATATATATATATATATATACGTGATTCTGAGCAGCCGGCCCACAGTCAGCAAGTGGTTGAAAAAGCTTCAAACCCTTTTTGAAACAACCTCCTGCATTTGCCACAACCATTTCCTATCGAAGACAATTTCATATTTCACAACTATTAAGAAAAGGATCCTGGGGTGTGCATGCGCGACTTCTGCGGGACCGGCTGCATGTCTGAGTAGCTCCGCTCTACTCAATCTGTTTAGCCTGCTTCCTGGGGCCAGTAACACGCACAACTCCACAACTACCTCCAACACCCCCAGAATCACACTGTCCATGCCACTAAAGAAAAAGAAGAGTAGGAAAGAGAGTGTTCTCTGGAAGAGTAGCAGAATGTATTTTGGGATGTCATTTTTGCTATTTACATGCTATGTGTTAGAAATATCTTATAAATTGACAACTTTGTGTAAAACAAAATGAGTTTTAATTTTTTTTACACATTTTCCAAAAACGTCTGGAAAAAAATTAACCATTCAAAAGACTCATTATGCCTCATAGATTATACGTTGGGGTGTTTGCTTTCCGAAATTCATTTTGTGGGCAATTCCATTGTCCTGGTGCTCCAGGGCCTTCAAAATTGTAATAGGTGGTTGAGAAATTAGATGAGTAATTTTTGCTTGTAGAACGCCTGAATGTGCTACTTCAATGTTGGGCCTTTGTATGTGGCCAGACTGTGTAAAAGTCTCACATATGTGGTATCACCATAGTCGGGAAGAGTAGCAGAATGTATTTTGTGGTGTAAATTGTTGTATGCATATGCTGTGTGTGAGAAATAACCTTTATAATAGGGCAATTTTGTAAAAAAAAAAAATCGTAATTTTGCAAAGAATTGTGGGAAAAAAATACAACTTAACCACTTAATAACCGCCCTATAGCCGAATGACGGCTTCAGGGCGGTTTCTTAACTGTGGGAGGCCATCATATGACGTCCTCCCAGAATTCCGCTCTCGCGCGCCCCCCTGGGGCGCGCACTCGAGAGCATCCGTGACCGCATCACGGATCACGGTAAACGGCCGCGACGAGCCAAATGACGAAGTGATCACTTGTATGACGCCGGTTCCTCCCTCCCCCTCTCTGTACTGATCGGAACAGCGGAGGGGGAAGAGATCGGTGTCAGCAGCGATGTGGGCTGCATCTGCAGTGCCCACATCGCTGCTCACCGAAAATTAACCCCTCAATTCCCTGCAAATACTCTGCAATACCCTGCCATTACTCTGCATTACTCTGCAATACCCTGCAATACCCTGCAATACCCTGCAATACTCTGCATTACTCTGCATTACTCTGCATTACTCTGCAATACCCTGCAATACTCTGCAATACTCTGCAATAGTCTGCATTACACTGCAATACTCTGCATTACCCTGCCATTACTCTGCAATACCCTGCCATTACTCTGCAATACCCTGCCATTACTCTGCATTACTCTGCATTACTCTGCATTACCCTGCATTACCCTGCAATACCCTGCAATACTCTGCAATACCCTGCAATACTCTGCAATACCCTGCAATACCCTGCAATACCCTGCAATACTCTGCAATACTCTGCAATACTCTGCAATACTCTGCAATACTCTGCAATACTCTGCATTACCCTGCAATACTCTGCAATACCCTGCAACGCTCTGCAACACCCGCCAATACCCTGCAACACTCTGCAATGCTCTGCAACACTCTGCAATGCTCTGAAACACCCACCAATACCCTGCAACACTCTGCAATGCTCTGCAACACTCTGCAATGCTCTGAAACACCCACCAATACCCTGCAACACTCTGCAATGCTCTGCAACACCCACCAATACCGTGCAACACTCTGCAATGCTCTGCAACACCCTCCAATATCCTGCAATGCTCTGCAACGCAATACTCTGCAACGCCATACTCTGAGATACCCAGCCATACTCTGATATACCCAGCCATACCCAGCCATAGTCGGTGATACCCTGCAATACCCAGCCATAGACACCCCCCCCCTCCCGCCGCCCTCCGGTGCTTCTACCGACTCGCCAATACTATCAAATCCAGAATCTTTTTTTTTTTTTTTTTTTTTTTCAGGCTTCCCAGCTTAGAGGTGAGATGCGGGGTCTTATTGACCCCACATCTCACTGTAAAGAGGACCTGTCATGCCATATTCCTATTACAAGGGATGTTTACATTCCTTGTAATAGGAATAAAAGTGATCAAAAAATTTATTTTTGGGGAAAAAAATGTCAAACTAAAATAAATAAAGTAAAATGAACAATAATTTTTTTTTTTTTAAAAGCGCCCCTGTCCCCATGTGCTCGCATGCAGAAGCGAACGCATACGTAAGTCCCGCCCACATATGAAAACAGTGTTCAAACCACACATGTGAGGTATCGCTGCGTACGTTGGAGCGAGAGCAATAATTCTAGCCCTAGACCTCCTCTGTAACTCAAAACATATAACCAGTAAAAAAAAAATTAAATCGTCGCCTATGGGGATTTTTAAGTAGCGACGTTTGGCGCCATTCCATGAGCCTGTACAATTTTGAAGAGTGACATGTTAGGTATCGATTTACTCGGTGTAACTTCATCTTTCACATTATGCAAAAATTGGGCTAACTTTACTGTGTTTTTTTTTTTTTTTAAGCACAAAACAGTTTTTTTTCCAAAAAAAAAGCATTCGAAAAATTGCTGCGCAAATACCGTGCGAGATAAAAAGTTGCAACGACCACCATTGTATTCTCCAGGGTGTTTGCTAAAAAAACATATATAATGTTTTGGGATTCGATGTAATTTTCTAGCAAATAAATGATGATTTTTACATGTAGGAGAGAAATGTCAGAATTGTCCTGGGTGCTCCAGAACGCCTGATGGCGCTCCCTGCATGTTGGGCCTCTGTATGTGGCCGCACTGTGTAAAAGTCTCACACATGTGGTATCGCCGTACACGGGAGTAATAGCAGAATGTGTTTTGGGGTGTAATTTGTGGTATGCATATGCTGTGTGAGAAATAAACTGATAATATGACAATTTTGTGAAAAAAAAAAAAAAAAAAAGTAAAAAAAATCTTGATTTTGCAAAGAATTGTGGGAAAAAATGACAACTTCAAAAAACTCATCATGCCTCTTACTAAATACCTTGGAATGTCTTCTTTCCAAAAAGGGGTCATTTGGGGGGTATTTGTACTTTTCTGGCATGTTAGGGTCTCAAGAATTGAAATAGGCCGTCAGTACTTCAGGTGTGATCAATTTTCAGATATTGGCACCACAGCTTGTGGACTCTATAACTTTCACAAAGACCAAATAATATCCACCAATTTGTACTTATTTTTACCAAAGATATGTAGTGGTATAAATTTTGGCCAAAATTTATGAAGAAAAAATTACTAATCTGCTAAATTTTATAACAGAAATGAAGAAAAATTAATTTTTTTACCGAATTTTCTGTATTTTTTCTTTTATAGCACAAAAAATAAAAAACCCAGCGGTGATTAAATACCACCAAAAGAAAGCTCCATTTGTGTGAAAAAAAGGACAAAAATTTCATATAGGTCCAGTGTTGCATGACTGAGTAATTGTCATTCAAAATGTGAGAGCACCGAAAGCTGAAAATTGGTCTGGTTATTAAGGGTGTTTAAGTGCCCAGTGGTCAAGTGGTTAAAAAAACTCACCATGATTCTTACTCAATACCTTGGAATGTTTACTTTCTAAAAAAGGGTCATGGGGGGGGGGGGGGGTATTTGTACTGTTCTGACTTGTTAGTGTCTCAAGAAATGAGATACACCTGATGTACTAAAGGCCTGATCAGATATGATCAATTTTCAGTGATTGGCACCATAGTTTGTAGACTCTATAATTTCACAAAGACCAAATAATATACACTAATTTGGGCTATTTTACCAAAGCTGTAGCAGTATAAATTTTGGCCAAAATTTATGAAGAAAAATGACTAATTTGCAACATTTTATGACAGAAACAAAGAAAAAGGCAGTTTTTTCACCAAATTTACAGTCTTTTTTATTTATAGCACAAAAAATTAAAAACCCACTAGTGATTAAATAGCACCAAAAGAAAGCTCTTTTTGTGTGACAAAAATAGCGCAAATTTCATGTGGGTACAGTGTTGCATGACTTAGTAATTGTCATTCAAATTGTGAGAGCGCTGAAAGCTGAAAATTGGTCTGGGCAGGAAGGGGGGTGTAAGTGCCCTGTATTGTGGTGGTTAATCACTATGTTAAAAAAAAAACCTTAAAGACCACTCGCTCCCACAAAACTACAGACCGATATCGGTCATTAACAATGATTTAAAAATCTTTAGTTTAGCTCTGGCTTATAGGTTGGCTGGCATTGTCGAGACTTTGACCTCTTCTGATCAATCAGGGTTCACTCCAAATAGGCTGATTACTGACATTTTCCGTTTGGCTCTAAATGTTATCCAGGACGCTAATCTTCAGCCTGGACATTGATAAGGCTTTGATAGAGTGCAAGGCCAGAGCACTTATTCTCAGTCCTAAAATATATGGGCTTCAAAGACAAATTTTTAATGAGTGTACAGGCCCTGTATCACTACCCTAAAACTAGAATGAAACTTCTGTGATGCAACTCTGAGTTTTTCACACTGGGCAGGGGCACTCGTCAGGGATGCCCCTGACGCCTTTATTGTTTGCCCTAGCCTTGGAAACCTTAGCAACTGCTATTAAACAAAACCTCCGGATATCCGATGGCAATTTATTCACCATATTATCTAAATTTTCCTCCGTCTCTGGACTTACGGTAAATGTGACAAAATCTACTACTCTTCCCATTAATCTACCCTCTGCTCAGTGTGAGACACTCCGGAGTTCCTTTCCATTTCAATGGTCAACTGACAAAATCCCCTATCCTGGCATCTATATCACACCACAATGGTCTGCCATCTTCGCGGCGCACTATCCAGCATGTGTGTCCCGACATCGAGCCTTGTTTAAAATCTGGAGCTCCTACCGCATCTTGTTTTTGGGGAGAGTCACAGCGGTCAAAATGACCCTGTTACCAAAACTCCTATATTTATATAGATCCCTCCCTATCAAAATCCCCAAACCCTTTATTGATAAGCTGCAGCAGGACTTTAATAGATTCCTCTGGCAGAACAAAAGGCCCAGGTTCTCCAGACACATCTTATATAAATCGCAAAATACAGGGGGCTTAGGTCTACCAAATCTCTGGCTTTATTTCTTAGCAGCCCGATTTTCCCAGATAGTTCAGTGGAATATCCCAGATATATTATTTGAATCCATCTCCATCAAACCCTATTCCCTCCCATATATACTATGGTGACCCACCAATTCTATACACAATATTACATCCCACAATTCCATAGTGACTTACTCTCTCATCCTCTGGAAATGATATAAAGATAAACTTCGCCTGATTTCATCAGCAACCCCAGGCTCGTCCTTTTTAGAGGAACCCTTATTTGCCATAGCATTTGAACTTCCGGATAGTTTCTCATGGTGGATATCTAACTCCCTTGTTACATTAGCTGATCTCCAACTTGGTGATACATTCGCCATGTTTGATCTCCTCCACACGCAAAAACAAATCCCACTTAGAGAACACTATCACTTTATATAAATAAGACACTTTTTTATATCTCCCACTTTTCTACTACCCCATCTTCCCTCCTACATCGTTTGAACAGATCTGCCGTGACTCCCCCAGAGGCAAGGGCCTTATATCGGTTCTCTACAAAACAGTACTGGCCTCAGGTTTCTCGGGTGAACCTCCATATAAAAATAAATGGGAAACTGATTGCGATGCACAATTCTCCCCAGAGGACTGGGACACAAAGGACTGGGACACAATGCTGGATAACTTACGCAAAGCTACTAAAATCATTGGCAGTTCGAGAAAATGCCTATAAACAGGGATACCGGGGGCCGCTTTGATCTAAGGCTGCAGCGCTCCCGCCTCCTCCTCTTTTTTGTCACACACAGTGGGAACGCTAAACAAAGGACAGGCTCGTGTGATAGTAGATTGAATATGTGGTCCGTCTATCACACAAGCTGGTCTAGGGGGGCGGGACCTTGTTACAGAGCCGCCGACAACACACAGACCCAGCTCCGTGATACACAGCTAGAGATGTCCGCTGTGTATGTGATCAAGAGCAGGCTATGGTAAGTCTGCATTCATAGGCACAGTGAGGCCACATTGATGGGCACATTGAGGCTGCTATTTGGGCACAGAAAGGCTGGGATTTTGGGCAGTCAGGCTGTGATTTTGGGCACAGTGAGGCTGCATTGATGGCACAGTGAGGCTGCGATTTTGGGCACAGTGGGGCTCCGATTATGCACACAGTGAGGCTGCGATTAAGGGCACAGTGAGCCTGCATTGGTTGGCACAATGAGGCTGTGATTATGGGCACATTGAGGCTGCATTGATGGCACAGTGAGGCTGCGATTATGGGCACATTGAGGCTGCATTGATGGGCACAGTGAGCCTGTGATTTTGGGAAGTCAGGCTGCAATTATGGGCATATTGAGACTGTATTGATGGGCACAGTGAGCCTGTGATTTTGGGAAGTCAGGCTGCAATTATGGGCATATTGAGGCTGCAATTATGGGCACAGTGAGGCTGCAATTTTGGGCACAGTGAGGCTGTGATTATGGGCACAGTCAGGCTGAGATTATGGGCACTGTTGAGACTGCATTGATCTCTTGTACCATGTCTGCAGTCTCTGAGGGAGTTTGGAGAGGAGTCAAGAGTGGGTGTGCTACCAGGTTGGGGATCATGGGAGAAGTCAGATGTGTGTGGACTGTGGAGAGGAGACAGGATAAAACCAGAGCCACCAAGTTGGAGCCGACTGATTGAGCCCTGCATGGTGCACCTGAAAAGAGGTCAGTGACAGCGCCGCCAGGCCAGTCTGAGGGGGGGGGTCACTGATGTAAGAGGGGAGTAAAAACAATAATGTAAAGGGTCACTGATATAAAGGTTTCCCCCTTATATCAGCAACCCCCCCCCATTTACCTTAGTGGATTCTGGTCACCCCCCCCCCCCTCACGTTCCCAGAGTTCCTGGGGTCCCCCTTGATGATTGACCACTGTTAACTGGAATTTTATATATATATATATATATATATATATATATATATCCCTAGCCCTATGTGCTTTCATATCTGTCTATACATAATACACTCTCCAAATGCGCTTTAAAATGCATAGATTTCCTTTTCATGAACAAGAAAATAATGACGTTGTGATTTTGGGGTGTTGTAATAATGCTCTGGGGCTGGTATGACATTTTTTCCAGGGCTGGTTTATATTCCCAGTCCGACTCTGCCTATAAGGTGCTGACTAGATGGTATTACACTCCTTCCAGACTCCAAGCTATATTTGCTGGAACATCTGGACTATGCATCAGAGGCTGCCAGCTTCCAGACTCCTTTAACTACTTAAGGACAGCCACACGCCGATGTATGTCGGCAGAATGGCACAGCTGGGCACAATTACTTACCTGTACGTTGCTCTTTAAGTGCCCAGCTTTGGGTCAGGAGCGCGCCGCCACCGGCGTGCTCCCGACCTGATCCTGAGCTCCGCGATTCCGTAACACCTACACTGCCCCCTAGTGGTTAACTCCTTCACTGCCATTGTCATTTACACAGGAATTAGTGCATTTAAATAGCACTGATTGCTGTATAAATGACAATGGTTCCAAAAATGTCTCAAAACTGTCTAATGTGTCCACCATAATGTCGCAGTCACAATAAAAATCGCTGATCGCTGCCATTACTAGTAAAAAAAAAAAAATATTAATAAAAATGCTATAAAACTATCCCCTATTTTGTAAACGCTATACTTTTGCACAAACCAATCAATAATCGCAATTTTTTTTACCAAAAATATGTAGAAGAATACACATCGGCCTAAACTGAGGAAAAAAACGTTTTTTTATATATATATTTTTTGGGGATATTTATTATATTAAAATGTAAAAAATATTGAATTTTTTTCAAAATTGTCACTCTATTTTTGTTTATAGCGCAAAAAATACAAACCGCAGAGGTGATCAAATACCACCAAAAGAAAGCTCTATTTGTGGGAAAAAAAGGACGCCAATTTTGTATGGGAGCCACATCGCAAGTCTGCGCAATTGTCAGTTAAAGCGACGCAGTGCCGAATCGCAAAAAGGGGCTTGGTCCTTTGGCTGAAAATTGGTCCGGGGCTTAAGTGGTTAAGCACATATTTTGGGATTGTGGGTTACTCTCTCCAGTGTGGAGAAAAGTGACTGCTGTCGCTTCTGCGATATCGGGCATCCCCCTACAGCTCGTGACCTCAATGTGTCTGCTTGGAGCATCAATCCCAGGTATCTTCTGTAAGGAGGAATGTCTTATACACACTATCTGCATATTCACCTTGTGGGCCATTGCTCTCCGTTGTAAGACCCCCGCAGTACCCCTATCCTCCATTCTGCACAGAATAGATACGGTCACGATAATGGAGAGGATTTTGTACACCCTGCAAGATAAAATACACCTGTTTGACCGCAGATGGGCCACGCGAAAAGCCCACAGACATATTTTGCTATCACCAGACTGACCTCCTCTCTAGAGTGCCGGACCTTGCATGAGCAATGCCTTCAGGTAGTACTCCCACCTACGTCTTTATATCTCTGTCTAGTTTGAATAACTATGAATCAGTTTTTTTTAACAATTGTCCTGTATGCTTCGGAATTGCTGTTCTTTATTTTGGCTATCATAGATGTCCTCTTGTCATCAACTTTATCTTGTATACCACCATGTGATTGAAAAATCTTTATGCCTTCATAAAAATTGTTTGTTTTTTGAAGGTTTTTGTTAGTTGCATAATTGTGTCTTTCTCTGCAACCTTAAACAGAACAAACAATTTCTTTTTATGGATTATTTACAGTGGGCCTAATCAAATACGAAAACCAAACAAGACTAACCTAGCTAGCCAGCAGCCCTCAATTTTATCATTGAATTAAAAAGTTTGAATTACAGCATCAGAGCTTTTATTTAGGAATAACTAGTATCACAAATGCAGTGGGGATGGATTCCCAGTCACATCTCATTTTTTTCTCCACATGCTTGTTTGTAATCCGAGACTCAGTTCCACTCTGAAGAGCAGACTCTGTCCACTGCCGCTTCCTCTATCCTTGTCTCATTTTCGCAATCGCATGCAGTGCCCAGCAATCATGCGCTTAAATCAGGTGGGAAGAAGGCAGCATTTTGCCTCCTCCCCACCTGTCAAACACAGTTTTTAGAAGAGCAGCAGTGCCTCTGCACTTGTGAATGAACCCTTATGCCGCGTACACACGACCAGACTTTCTGGCAGAAAAGGTCCGACAGAATCATTTAATCGGATATTCCGATCGTGTGTGCTTCAGCTGACTTTTTTTTCAAAAATTCTGAAGGACCTAGAAATAGAACATGTTTTAAATCTTTCTGATGGAATCAATTCCTATCGGGAAAACCATTTGTCTGTATTCTATTCCGACGGACCAAAAATGACGCAAGGGCAGCTATTGGCTACTGGCTATTGAACTTCCTTTTCTAGTACGGTCGTATGTCATTGCATTCTAAAGGAACGGACCTTGGTGTGATCATGTGTAGGCACATCTGTTTCAGCGGAACTCCGTCGGAAAGACCATCAGAGTTTATTCTGACAGAAAGTCTGGTCGTGTGTACGCAGCATTAGTTGCATTCGGCAGCAATGCACTTATGCTGGCCATACACTATACGAAAAATCAGCCAAACCCATTTTTCCAAATAAAAAAATTTGGCCGTGAGCGCAAACGATAGTGCCATCATGTAATGACCGATAAATCATTCAGTGGACATAAGTGAATGCATTTTTTGTTAGTTTTTTTACATATATCTAGTGCAGACAGTTTGGATGGGAAACACATTAACCTTTCAATTTATCATTCATTTGGCAGAAAATTTCCAATCCTGTCCTTCGTTTTTTTTGGCTCAAAAACAGCCCAACGATTATTGATTTTGTGCCCATTAACAGCCCAAAAAGCGAACGTACTGTCTAAATGACCGAATTTCGGACAATTTTTCGTATAGTGTATGGCCAGCATTAGGCTCGTTCACACATAATGTTTGGGGGGGGGGCTGGGGTGCAGTAAAACCCTGTGGTTGAGTCGCAGTTTTACCACCCCCAAGCCCTACCTTATTTAGCTGCTGAGGCAGCAGTCAAAGGTGTACACATGCCGCAGTAGGAATTCGACCCACTGTTGCTTTCGGTGGGTGCTACGCCTTGCCAATCACAACCTATTAAAGTAAATGGGGCTGCTCTGCAAGCACCCTTCAACTGCATGCTTCTGTGGGGTCCAAGGGGATAAGCAAGTGGTGAGAAAGCAACACAAGGCTGCCTGCTTTAACCCCTTGTACTGCACAAGGTTGCAGGGCACTTGCAGAGCAGCCTCGTCACTTGAATGGGTCATGCTTGGCAGGTGCTACACCCACCAACCATGACAGGGTGTATTACTCATGCTGCGGCTGCGACATGTGTACACCTCTGGCCACTACTGCTAAAGGGGGTGCAACTGAGGCGGGGGTGGTAAAAACACATCTTAACTGTGGGAATCCCCCCCCAAACTACTAATGTAAATTAATCCTTATTGTTCTGAGCCCTCTATAAGGCTGCTTTCACACTCATTTGCTGCAGTTTATCTGCACCGCGGGTGCAGCACAGTGCATGCAAGACTTTCCTTGATTAGCTGCACTTTGTCATAGACTTCTATTATATCCTACAGGACTGCATCCGCAGTGTGGGTAAACTACAGCAGATCAGTGTGAAAGCAACCCTATACTATTATGCCCAGCGTATTGCTTCACACTGACTTGAAAATCTCTTCTTTCCTGCTGCTGGCACTATTTTGGAGACTGCTAGCAGGTATAAGAGATGAAATGCAGTTGGTATTTCTACGCATGTGACAGAAACCAGGACTACAGAGAAGGCATCGGCTTATGTGTCTCTTGCTCTTTACTACAGCTCCAACCTTACAAGTAGTCCCTCTGCATTGCACTCTGTTTCATGCCCTGGGATGATGGGTCAGCAAGGCGATCTACCAGTCACCTGGCTGCGATCTACTGGTAGATCACAATCTACGGGTTGTTGACCCCCAGTCTAGTATGTATTTTTGGGTGGCTCTAAGCAAATGTTTTTGCTTTGTTGCTCTAGGATGTGACATTTGCAAAAAGATACAGTTTAAATTGTCAGCACATGATATTTCATTGGCAGCTTTGAAAAGTCTTTTTTTTTATTGAATTTTTAATAGGTAAGCAAAACATGTGCAAATTTGCCCAATTCATTCATTGCCAGCTTTATTTAAAAAAAAGAAAAAAAATCAGCACACAGACCCCTCTAAAAGTTCCTCAAAAATACATATGTAGTGATGGGATAATTTCTTTGCCCATTTGCCAAGTGTATACTCCTGTTATGCAGTGTTTGTTTTGCCCTTTTCCAATTTGACTGCTGTTCTCTCTCTCTTTCTCTCTCACCAAGGACGAGGTCATCAAGAAGAACAGACCACTTATGTGATTGCTATTTTTTATATTGCATTACAACCACTTTATATATGCATTTTTTGTCAGTTTTTTAAAAATGATGTATTTTGCACTGTGTAGGGATTACATTCATATACACATATATAAATGCTATGTGTGTCACGTTTTAATGTGCTGTGAACAAGGTGTGCCAAAATACATCTGTTCTTTTTATCATGGTTATAAGACAACAATAAAATTGAAGACTGAATTTCCCCCCGGCGGATAAGGACCCCCCTGTACTGCGCAGTATGAACCACAACGGAGCTGCCGAAAATAGCCGAAGCTGAACACAGTGAATCAGCTGTACACGGCGCCTGTAACAGGGCCCCTCGCGGGCTCGCTTCGCTCACCATGCTTCAGGCACGGCCTCGCTGTGCTCGGCATATTATTATTCTAACTCTATGTCCACTTGGATGGTGGAGCTTGAACCTGGACTCAGGGCAGAATGTAGAGCTGACGATCAGCTGTTCATCTTCTATGTACAGCAAGAAGAGCTGAGGCATGTGGGTAAATTGGGGGTGGGGAGAACACATGTTGGTAGAGAGACCATGTTGCAGAGATAACAGTGGATTCTTACTGAGATAACAGTGGATTCTTACTGAAAAAATAGACTGTGTGTGCTGCAGCTTCATCTACTGAGACATGCATAGAAACTGTTAATCATTTCATGTTACTGTCTGGAAAATACCTTATGTTGGATGGTTCACTGTATGTTATTTCTTCAATACATGGACTTTCAAATACAATACTGTGTGGATTACTGTCTATGTGGATGATACATTTCTTAATTGGTATTTCACTTGCTTTTCACAAGCCCCAATTGAGTGGGGGCACTAGCGCTTGTTAGAGATCCTGTCCTGATCACACAGATTATAAAAACTCTGCTCCTAAATACTATACAGATGGCACCATCCCAATAGCCGCAGAGAGTGAAAATAATAGCGCTACATTTGGAGGTACTACTGAGATAAATATCTTGGATCAGGACATTAAAGAACAAACATGTCACTGTTAACAGAAGCTGTGAGGCAGTAGGCCCTGGACCCTGTGAGCGTCCATAGACTGCAGGGGGAGATACAAGCAAATTAAACCTTGCAGTCTGCCGCTCTTGTTGGTAAAAGAGAGGAAGATGAAAGTTATAAACTGTATACCCATTATCTCTGTCTCAGATTTAAATCCAGTTAAGGGGCCCTTATGCATATATTCAAAAGGGGCTGAAGTAATTGGTTATGCTGTAGTATTTCCAGTAATCTCACCTCCAGTAAGGTGGAAGTTACCTGCCTGTAAAGTGTGAACCATTGAATACAACTGCTTCATCAGGAGAAACGGCGTGCTGACTTCACCACTATTCCATGCTTGTCCCGGAAACGATGGGCACCGAGAGAGAGCAGGCCGGCTCGAATACATGATATACACTTTTTTTACATACGGCAAAATTGTAAGTGCATGATTGACGCATATTGTTTTGATTAAAATAGTTTTATGGAATTACACTATGGGAGCCTTTCTGTTTCCACATGTATAATGAGCACTTATCAGTTATGCTGTGGATAGCTGTGAGGAAAGGTTGAAAGTTTGGCAACATCTTGGTACCTTGAACAAGTCGGGAGTATTTTGCTGATTCAAGTGGAGCATTGGAATACATCGTACATATCTCTGTATAGAGGCCCAGGCTGGGGGATAAGCCACAGGCATGTTGGATCTCCTTAAAAAAAGAGATCTAGCCAGCTGGTAAGGGGCAGTCATTTTATTGGAGGAGGATCTTTCCTTGGTGTACCCTGTCACATCTCTGAGGGTGTGGTGTGTGGTGTCACTATTGAGGACTGAAGAATCACCTTTCAATTTTAGCTGTGGACTCTCTATTATTCACACTAGAGATATATATATATATATATATATATATATATATATATATATATATATATATATATATATATATATATATATATATATATCAATTTCTTTCTCATTGTTTGATATAGTATAAGTAAAATCGTGCTGGGCATCGATTTTGTAGAATTCACATGTTAAACACAGGTTGATATTTTTTGCGCATTAGGATTATTATTACAATATACTACATTTGGATTTTTTAGTATGTATTTAATTTATAAATAAGTATATAGTTTTCACATATACTTTGTAGGTTTCAGGGCAGCTTTTTTCTGTATTTATTATTTATTGTGTGTATCTCACATTAAGTTGCAGCAGAAATTTTCTTTTAATCAATTTGCTTCACTAATATAGCATTTTAAGGCCCATACACACGATCAGACTTTTTGACAACAAACATGCAAATTAGCTGTTTTGGAGCAACATCCGACTGTGTGTACGCTCCATCGGACAAACTTTTTTGGTTTTCATCGGACTTTTGTTGGCTGTGCAAACGGACAAACTTTCTGGCAACAAAAGTCCGATGGAGCAAAGTCTGATCGTGTGTACAGAAAACCATAGGACTTTTGTACAAAGTACAAACAGGCATGCTCAGAACCAATGCAAAAGATCAGACAACAATACAGAAGTTGACCAAAGGTGGCGGTAAAGAGCAGAAAAACCACATGATTTGGTGAAAGTTGGCTGAAAAAGTCCTGCTGTGTGTATGCAATACAAGTTCAGGGCCGACGCCCTTTGTACAAAAATCCAAGGGAAAGTTTGTACAAAGTCCTATCGTGTGTATGAGGCTTTAGAGAGATTATTAGACAGAGCTGTATTACCACGATTTTACATATATCCAAAAGGGGCTGAAGTAATTGGTTGTGCTGTAGTATTTCCAGTAATCTCACCTCCAGTAAGGTGGAATTTACCTGCCTGTAAAGTGTGAACCATTGAATACAACTGCTTCATCAGGAGAAACTGTAATGTTGACTGCTACAGCCACTAAACAAGGAAACAAATATTGATCATTTGCTGCTAAAAGTCACTGAAGTCATTGTTTAGAATTTACATGCTGATTCTTAATGCAAATTAAAGGCTTTTTCAGGCATGCAACCTGTCCCCGCTGGTGGGTAAAGCTTTGTGATATGGAAAGATTTTTCACAACAAGTGATAGAGGAATGGACCTGCTTAGAGGAAAAGAAAAAACAGCGCATCATGTAATGTTTAAGACCACCAGCATCCATTATCATTAGAGCTTACAAGGACACTCATGTGAGTACCAGTGCTCAAGAATATATTGAGGTTTTGATAGATGCTTATGGATTGTACTGTGACCCTGATCAGATGCTTGCTGATTTTAAACAGACAAAGCATTAATAGGGAGAGAATGTTTCTGTATTTAAGGAGGCTAGAAGTGCTTAACCAGTGTTAAGCAGTTCAAGGGACCATAAATCGATACCCACCATAGAGTAGACACCGTCCCCCATGAGGTACAGCCAGGTTTCCTTCTCAAATTACATATGGCGGATGACAAGGCCTCCATTACTAACAATGAATCTGCCCACCACCTTGTTTACTTTTGTATGGGCCTTGTTGATCCTTTCCTCCGACCTTGCCAAGTGCCAAGTTGTCTGAGCAACAATGTCGGACCACAAGACAAGCATATTGGGAAAAGCCGTGCTGCATCCGTAAAGATCCAAAAACATGTGCCACACCCTCAAGTCCTCTCGATGTTCCCTATGATGAAACCCCTGTGTAGCAGCCGACAGCTGTCGGCAAAACACCTTGTCCATGGGAATACAAGAAAGGAGGAAAGGTCTGGTGTCACTGGTGATACACCTCCATCCCTATACATAGCAAATACACAGAGGGTTGCCCTGGGACTTTAAGTGTGGCAGTCGCAGTAGGCCAAAATAACAGCAAAACCATTTATTTAAGAAGTAATGTACATATATGCATGTATCTAAATCGAACACAAAGATATGTGTGACACAGTGATAGATATTAAAGCAAATGGTGAAAGGGGCTCAGGGGTATGTAACCCCTTACTCACAATCTGCAAGCCAAAGTGCCGAATTGCTGTATCCCAAAAGGTGGCAGCGACAAGTGTATGGCATGGGAACTGAGGCGCGCTCCCGACCCCCGGCTGGGCACTTAAAGAGCAACGTACAGGTACGTGCTTGTACCCAGCATGTCATTCTGCCGATGTATATGCGCAGGAGGCGGTCCTTAAGCAGTTAATGATATATCCACTACTGCTTTGTTTGATATGGGTTCTCAGCTGACTATCATATACAGGACCTTCTATCAGCAACACTTAAGCTACCTCTCTTTGCAACCTGTGGACACTATGCCTGTTTATGGTGTAGAAGTTGAACTTTGTATTCCTGATGCGATAGCTGATGAAGATCCCCCACTTAAAGTCATTGCTTATGTGAGTCCTCCACCTGGGAGTAATGAGTATACTCCTGCTTTCATACGTTTCCTTCAGCCCCAACAGGGAACTCCTCTACCTTCACTACCTGTTGCTCCAAAGCTTCAAAATATCTGCCAAACCTTTGCTCCTGGTCTTCCTGGAGGGTGTGTGGGAAATCCATGGCATCCCATAAAGCCTCCAGCCAGGGGAGTGAGAGTGTTGCAGGTCTATATGGATATTTCACCAAGTGCAAACGGTAGCATTTTCCTGCTAGCGACTGACACAAAAGAGGCTGCAAAGAATGGCTGGGAGATAGTACCAGAAAGCAAAGACTATCGTTTAAGAATGGATGTTGTTACTGTTCGGAACATTACCATATACCCAGTTATAATACCAGCCTAGCAAGAGGTAGCTTATTGTTACCCAGTAGAAACCATTAGCTCCTACCCTGACAAGGTCGAGGAGAAAGAAACCAAATTAGACTTTAACCTGAATGATGCTGATAGTCCTGCAGAGCACAAACAAGCACTAGGAGGGCAGCTAATGGGATATGATGATGTTTTCTGTACTGATGACATGGATATTGGGTGTGCTAAAAATATTCAGCACAGTATTCGCATAACAGATAGCACCCCATTTAGAGAAAGACCCAGGTGCATAGCTCTTAAAGATCTGAATGATGTTTGAGAGTGCTTGCAAAAAATGTAAGCACAAAACATCATTGTTGAGCCCGTATGCATTCCCAATAGTTGTGGTCAGAAAGAAAAATGGTGGAGAACGAATATGTGTTGATTATAGGACTCTAAATCAGTGAACAGTCCTGGATCAATACACACTACCTCGCATTGAGGAAGCCTTTGATGTCCTGCAAGGCAGCAAATGGTTCACAGTAATGGACTTAAGATCTGGTTATTACCAAGTACCAATGAGTGAGGAAGATCAAGAAAAGACAGCTTTTATTTGCCCCCTGGAGTTTCTCCAGTTTGCTCGCATTCCTCAGGGCATTAGTGGGGCATCTGCAACCATCCAGCGTCTAATGGATCAGACACTGGGAGACCTTTGTCCCACTCAATGTAATGTCTACCTAGATTACATAATTGTTTTTGGTTCCACTCTGGAGGAGCATGACCGGAGACTATTTAAAGTGCTAGATCATTTGAGAAAAGGTATGAAACTCTCCCTGGACAAATGTAAGTTTTCTTGCTCCTCGGTAAACATTGTGGGTCACATCATATCTGCAGAAGAGGTAGCAACTTATCCTGCTAAAGTAGAGGCTGTGGTAACCTGGCCCATCCCGCAAATCTGAAAGAACTGATGTCCAACTTTTGTGGCTATTATCGCTGCTTCATTAGAGGCTATTCCAAGACTGCTCGACCTCTTAATGATTTGCTCAAATAAACCCCTGGCATTGACACAACCACAAAACTCCTTTCAAAGAGTGGTGGATTTCTGCTTGTGAGGACGCTTTTCTACAGCTTAATAAAAGTCTTACAGAAGCACAAGTGTTGACTTATGCAGACCCACAAAAGCCATACATTCTGCATGTAGATGCCAGCTATGATGGATTAGGAGAAGTTCTACATCAGAAGTACCCAGGGGAACTAAAGCCTGTTGCTTATATTAGTTGCAGTGTAAGCCCAGCAGAAAATAATTATGCTGTTCACAAACTGGAATTTCTTGCCCTGAAGTGGGCTATTGTTGAAAAGCTGCATGATTACTTGTATGGGGCTCGGTTTGAGGTGAGAACTGACAACAACCCCCTCACTTATGTTTTGACTACAGCTAAGCTGGATGCCACTGGTCATAGGTGGCTTGCTGCCTTGTCTCATTACCCATTCACTCTCAAGTACAAGCCAGGGGCCAAAAATATTGGGGACGATGCTCTTTCTAGGCATCCTGGGTTGCCAGTGAACTTAGAAGAAAGTGAATGGGAGAAAGTACCTGGGCCTGTTGTTGCTGCCTACTGTGCTACAGCTGCTGTACAAGGAGACAATATTGTTTTCTCTGACTTATGAGTTATTGACGCCTTGGGAGCTGGTGAAGAGTGTATCCCAAACATATATTGCTGCCCCACAGCTGCAAGAGAAAAATATGATCCTTCTACAAAAGAGAGATCCAGTAAGCAGACATGTTATAGAATCTGTTTTCCACATGAGAAAAACCATACCTAAGCAGAGAACCTACTATCTTAAAGAATGGGATAAACTCAAAATAATTGATGGACTTTTAGACAGGGTAAATTTGTTCCATGATCATCCTGAAAGTCGACAGCTAGTTTTCCCTCAAGAAACCCATATTTAGCAGCCCCATCCCCCCCCCCCCCACCCCCCTCCATTGACAGCGTGAAGGAATTTTTCTGGGCGTCCGATGTCACAGTTTTAAAAAAAACTGTTGAGCGCTCTGGCCATATGAATTACGAGCAGACAGATACAATGAGAAGTCTGCAGGGGACCTGCATGGCACCCGAGATCTGCTGATCGTGGGTACAATGCTTTTCAGGCTCCAGGCCCCAAATTGCAACATCATAACAACTAAGAAGGAAATAGGATGCAATCGGACAAAATTAAGAGGCTTGTATACCAATGCTAGAAGTCTAGCTACTAAAATGGGAGAACTGGAGCTGATATTGTACAAGAAGGATTTTGTTTTTTTGGAATGGCAGCAAGACTGGGAAATGTTATTATAATGGGGGCATTTAATTATCCAGATATAGACTGGGCAGGAACCATTCATTCGTCCAAGGCTCTCCATTTCCTAAATGTCTTGCAGGATAATTTCATGGGTGAGTTGGTGCATGCACCAACAAGAGAAAGCACTACTAGAACTACTGATTACAAACAATACAGGACTGATTGCAGATGTGAAATACGAGGTAACTTAGGAAACAGCGCCACAGGTCAATTCAATTCAGTATGAATCATAGAAATAAGAAGCACAAGGGTAATACAAGGACACTGAACTTCAAAAGAGCTGACTTCCCTAAACTGCGCTTTTTGCTAAATGATATTAAATGGGATAATATCCTGGGAACAAAGAACATGGAGGAAAAATAGGGGTGTGTCAGGTCACCTAGAGCCCAGGTGACAGATGCACACCGTAGGGCTTAGGAGTGCACCGCAAGGTTGTGGACCCTACGGCTGACTGCTGCAGACGGGGGACAGATCCCACTGGGGTAAGAGCATAAGATTCCCTGGGGCGCGGAGTCTAAGAGCCAGCAGGTGTTCACCAGCGCCTCTGGTGGTGAGGATGGACTTGGCTGCAACTGGCTCCAGGTCGCGACCCCCAGGGTTCCCCAGCTCACACCCACAGTAGGCAACAGGAGGATAGGGATGGAGAGAGACAAAGCCAAGGTCGGGGCCACAAGCAGACAAGAATAGTCGGGTACACGCCAAAAGGTCAGGATCACAGGCAAACAGGGATAGTCAAGACACGCCAAAGTCGGTAACGGAAAACAGTAGAAGAGCACACGGCAGGAAACAGGAAGCTAACACACAAAGGTTGATCAACAGGATAGGCTAGCAGTGCACAGGTTAATATAGAGTTGTCTGATCTGAGCTAGGGTGGAGCCATGCCAGAGGATGGATATAAAAGCAGTCAGGTGAGGCTCGGCTGGTCTCTAGAAATGAACACATGCAGATAGGTAAGCAGACGAACTCTATTGCATAACCATGACAGGGTGCTTTAAGAGAATACTAAATAAAGGAATTGGTCAGTGCATTCCAGTAGGAAATAAGTTTAAAAGCGCTAAAATTAAAACTGGGTGGCTAAACTCTAACGTAAAAATGCACATAAGGGGGCGTGGCTTGGCGCGCGGGAGAGATGGCCGCTTAAGGACGGAGCTCCGGTGGGGAAAGATTGCTCACACAGCAAGGCGATCGCTCATCAACACCATGGGCAGAGCTTCTAAGGGGGCATCACATCACAATCACCCCCGCACTCCGGGACCCTCCAAATCTAAACAGATTCCGGACATATTCCTATCACAAGGGCAAGGAAGGAGAGGACCCGAGGAGGACAAGATGGCGCGCTCTAACACGAGGGAGGAGGAAGAGGACTTTGACTCCGTCTCGCTAACAAACTCTGAGGACACGGTAAGAGATACCTCACCTACAGACCAACCGCTCACTCATGCTGCCATGATGGACATAGCTGCTGACATAAAGACATCGCTGTCCACAGCCATTACTGACTTGAAAGCTGATATTCTTATGCTCACAGAGCAAATGGCTGCGGGAGAAAGAGCAGGCAGGCAAAGAGACAGAGCCATCCAGAGACTGGAGGAAGTTTCCCTTACACATTCACAGCACCTGATTACTGTGAATAGGCACTTAGAAGATTTAGATAACAGGGGCAGAAGATGCAACATTAGGGTCAGAGGTATTCCTGAATCTGTGACCGCAGAATAGATCAGACCTGTCCTATGCTCAATCTTTAACAGGCTTATGGATAGACCGCAGGAATCTCCCATAGATTTCGATAGGGCACACAGAGCATTGAGACCCAGAGCGCAAGATCCAGCACCGCCCCGTGATATCATCTGCTGCCTCTCCAGCTACACACTGAAAGAGGAAATTCTGCAGAAAGCAAGGCAAAATGATCAGATCACTTTTAATGATTCCAACATACAACTGTTCCAAGACCTATCGCCTATCACCCTAAGGAACAGAAGAGCAATCAAGCCTCTCTTGAAAGTCCTTAGGGAGAAAGGAATTCAGTATAAGTGGAGATTCCCCTTTGCATTACAAGTCTCTTACAATGGTAAACAATTCCTCCTACGCACCCCGGAAGATCTTCCTGGTTTTTGCGATAATATCCAGATTGATCTGATAGATTTGCCTGAGTGGTATCAAGAATTCCGACTACCCCCAATGGTGCCTAATTCCTCCTCCCCTTCTCGCTTGCCACCATGTAAGTCACCCTTCACCAATGGAACAAGTGGGAAGAAACAAAAGCTGTTTGAAAACTATCATCCAGCTACCCCTCCACATAAATCCAGCAGACTGAAGGATAACCGATAAATACATGTACCTTACAGCAGGATATTAAAACTGTCTTCATTAACTTCCACAACATACTGAACAAATGACCACTTACATCCTCCAAGAAATATTTTCTACTTTTTCTTTATTTTTTGTTCCTTTTTTCTTACTGCTTCTTTTCCCACAACTATTTTTTGTCATTCCACTTTTTACCGCTAGATGGCACTAATGTCCAGCTCAGCACACTCTGGCGTGCTGACAAAACTCTCTAAACGATTTTCTACAGAGATTTTGTCCTGGCCAGCCTGATGACTGTACCCCATTTGTTTTCCCTCAATTCACATGTGGATCACAGGCCTACGGACCCTCAGAATGAAGAGAGACCCTGCAGTCTAATCAAACAATGACGCTTAACAGGCTGATATATAAAAGAAGAGGTGAAAGACCAGATTAACCGAAAGTTTTTCTTTCTTTTTTTTTTTTCTGTTTGGCGGACTAACATTTGCTATAAAGATATCTTCTGGTTGTTGAGGTAATTTAACTCTCGAGATTCAGTGACACTCATCCACCAATTTTGGTGTTTTGACTATCTGTTCTCGTATATTTCTCAAGGCTGCGACGAGCTTTACTGTTAACACCCCACAATCTATCACCGTGGACTCAGTTCTGGACTCACCTCCTTAGTCCTGGACTGCTCAGTTGAACTAAACCTGACAATTTCTGATCTCTCGATCTGGGGAGTAAATGATAAGATCCCATAACCACTGGTCTTACCATTCTCCTATCCTCAACAGCTACCCACCAGAAGAAACTCTATCAACTAAGCATTTTTAGCCTCTAACTCTGGTTTGATAGACATTATGCTGTCTAAGGGTACTATTTGACGATATTTTGATAAGCCTACAGGTTTAAAAAAAGGAAGGTTGGGACAACCATATTAACCACATATCTGTGTAATTTTATTAATTTACCCTTTTCTACAAGGTTCATCAACCTTATCACCATAAATTTCTTATTAATACTTCATCACATTGCCTAAGTCTCAGATGCCAGTTAACATTATGGCGCATAACATGTTGCCCGAGAAAGTCTAGCAGGCGCTATGACCATGATTCCACTCACCAGAGACTTAACGTGCCCCAGGGTGTTTTCATCCTGCTTGTTGTATACCAAAGCCCCTCTTGGATATATTATTCTAAAAAAGTTTGCTATATGAGTCACTACAATATACCCCAAGGATTCCTCAAACTTATCCTTTTATCTCACAGAGTTAAGTGGTTACCTTATGTTAGGTTTGTCTCAACTTTCATGGAAGTTCTCTATTCATATATCCTGCTACGTTATTACGTTATTACCTTACCTTATGTTATTTTTCAAAGTTATAGGTTATAATTCATGTCTTCGTTATAAACGCCGACACAACCCCAAGGCTTCTACGCTTTGATAAGACGACAGGTCCCACAAGACTTGTTGAGGGTGCGGAGTCTGAAGGTTTTACTTTTGTTTAGGTTAATTATAACCATTGATCGCTCGATGTACCACCACAGTTTGTTTCATGGTGAGCAATCTTTCCCCCCTTTTTTCTTAACTCTGTCTACATTACATAGACTTTTGACAGGTTTTAAATTCACCGTCTACCCGGTGCTAACCTCCCCACTAACCCCCCCAGTTTACACTCTAAACATAATAGGATATCTCATTGCCTAACCTTATTTCCACATTCAGTCACGGAGGAGATTTTCTCCCTGTGATAGAATACTAACAATTCCCTTATCCCCCTCCCCATTTCTCTTTTTTTTTTTTCTATACTAGCGATCAGTCCTAGTCCTCCCACATTATGGCATTTCAAGGCCTAGGACCAGCTCCCACAATAATCTCACATAACGTGAACGGCCTAAATACGTCTGAAAAAAGAAACAAATTACTCACGGAACTTAAAAAAGCTAGACCACAAATTGTCTTTATTCAAGAAATTCATTTTAGGGGACACCAGATACCCAGACTAACAAATAATTTTTTCTCAGAAGCCTTTCACGCCACGAACCCACATGCTAAGACAAAAGGAGTCTCGATCCTCTTGAGCAAGGAGTCCTCTTTTGTTGCTCAACACCAATTAATAGATCCAGATGGCAGATACATTTTCTTGAAAGGCTCCATACATAGCAAACCAATCACGCTAGCCAATGTATATTTCCCAAATACTTCCCATGTCTCCTTTTGCCAGCTGATTATTGACGAACTGAAAAGTTTTGCCGAGGGCTGCATCATCTTAGGCGGGGACTTTAACATTCCTCTAGAACCAACACTAGATGCTTCCTCAGGCAAATCATGCATAGCATACTCTATCCTCAAAAAAATTAAGGCCCTACTTAAATCCCTGACTCTCCTAGACACATGGCGTTTACTACACCCAATGCACATAAACGCTACTCACGAATTGACCTTCTTTTTATCACCCAAAGGGACTTGCAAGACCTTCAGAAAGCAGAAATAGGATCTATCAACCTATCTGACCATGCCCCCATTTCTATCAAATTACACTCGAACATTAATCAAAAACGCACATTCTGCTGGAAACTGAATGCTTCCCTTTTAACAGATCCCGTCATCTATACACAAATACATGCAACTCTTACCGATTATTTTGCCTTGAATAATACACCTGATATGCCCCCCCAACGATATGGGAGGCGCATAAAAGCGTGGTCAGAGGTGAACTAATCAGATGGGGAGCTAGGAAGAAAAGAGAAAGAGAAGAAAATGCAAACAAGCTACTACAGAAAATTACATTACTAGAACTCACGCATAAACACTCTTTAGCCCAAGCCCACCTACATGAGTTAACGAGGACTAGACAGGAATTGCAGGAACTCCTAGATAATAGAACCAGGAAATTATTATTTTTTAAAAAGGCCATTTACTACGATCAAGGAGACAAAAGCGGCAGATTACTAGCCAAGGCGTTAAAAGACTCTATTTTATCCAATAATATCCATGGGATACGGTCCACAGACGGGAAAATAACACACGATTCTTCCAAAATAGTCGATTTATTTCATTCTTACTACTCATCCTTGTATAACATTCAACCCCCTAATAAGTTACCAACAAACCCCAGGGATAAGGAACAGGCCTTCTCCAATTATTTGTCCAACTGCAACATGCCTGTTCTGTCACAAATAGACACAGATACTATTGACAACCCCATCTCCCCCTCCGAAATAACAAAAGCCATTAAAGAAGTGGCTTCAGGGAAGAGCCCGGGACCCGACGGTCTCACCTCCCAATACTTTACAGACATTTTGACTGAACCCCTAACTAGAGCCCTAAACGCATTTTCATCAGGACATCAAGCCTCCTCTGAATTTCTTATAGCCCACATAACGGTCCTCCCAAAACCCAATAAAGATCCCACCGATTGCTCAAATTATAGACCCATCTAGCTCCTCAACTTAGACCTAAAAATCCTAGCGAAGATCATAGCAAACAGACTTAGACCCATGCTGGAGAAGCTCATTGGCCCTGAACAAGTTGGTTTTATGCCGAATCGCGAAGCGAAAGATAATACCACCAAAACCCTTAATTTAATCTACAGAGCGGCGCGAGATAAGGTCGAGGGCCTTCTATTGTCTACTGACGCAGAGAAGGCCTTCGACCGAGTCGCTTGGGACTACATGTTCCGAGTATGCGAACACGTGGGATTTGGCACCAATCTGATGAAATGGATAAGAGCTATTTATGCTAACCCGAACGCCAAAATCAAAGTAAATGGGACTCTCTCCAACATGGTGAAAATCCATAATGGAACGAGACAGGGATGCCCCCTCTCACCACTACTATTTATACTTTCCATTGAACCACTCATCAGAACTATTATTCTTCAAACAGACATCAGAGGTCTTGTAATTTCTGGACGGGAGTACAAGGTAGCAGCGTATGCTGACGATTTGCTCTTTTATATAACTCAACCCCACATCTCAATCCCAAACCTCATTAAGGCCTTTCAAGAATTCCATCTTTTATCAAATTTCAAGATCAACCACAAAAAATTTGAAGCCCTGGGACTTAACCTCTCTCAAGAAACCGAACGATTGACTAGGTCCAACTGCCCTTTTAAATGGGAAATTACTTCCCTACAATACCTGGGAATCCATGTCTCCTCGAAACTGGACTCCCTATACACACTGAATTTCATACCACTGCTTAAGAGAATCGAGGCCGATCTTGGGAGATGGGGGGGGGGGAGATTTTCCTGGTTTGGCAGGGCGGCCATTCTGAAAATGGCCGTCCTGCCAAGGCTGCTCTACTTGTTTCATACCCTCCCTATCGACATTCCCGACTCCTTCTTCAAGCACTTAAATAGATTACAGGGTGCCTTTCTTTGGGCAAAAAAAAAACCTCGCATAAGTCTCAATTATCTGCAAAGACCTAAATCAAAAGGTGGCATAGGCTTACCTGACTTTAGAAAGTACTATTTCGCTTCACATCTTGCCAGAATCATTGACTGGCACTGCCACGGAAAATGTAAAGATTGGGTGAGACTGGAGGAAGCGAGTTCGGATCTAAATGTCCTGTTTTTGCCCGGGACAAGGTACTCCTCTATCCCGCTCAACATTAAAGGAAATCCTATCATCAACACCACACTTAAGATTTTCCACAAGATAGCATCAAAACATATGATTTCTTCAGCCCCCGGCCCCCTCACGTCTCTGGTCAACAATCCTGATTTTATCCCGGGTTTAAAAAACAAAAAACTCTTTAGAGATTTTCCCAATGAACTTTTAACAGTATCCCATTGCCTTCAAAACAATCATTTTAAAGATTTTACAGACCTTAACCGCGAATTAGATCATCACCTTTTGAATCCCTAGACTTATACCCAATTACGTGATTTCATCCTAAATGGTAAAAACAAAGAGGCCTTTCTCAGGCAACTAACTAATTTCAAACACATCTGTGCAGGGAAGATGCCGACAAAAAAAAGCACCTCCCTTATGTACAAGTGGCTTATCCAGCCGGTGTCGGACTCCCCGGACAGGCATAAATTGATGTGGGAAAATGACCTACAAATACAAATCTCTGAACCCCTTTGGGAGAAAGCAAACATCTTCACTCACAAATGTTCCTTGAGCACCCGCATGCAAGAAACTTCCTATGAATTGCACTCCCAATGGTACATAACTCCGATTAAAAAGAAACAATGGTTCTCTGGGGAGTCCGACGCATGCTAGAGATGTGAGGAGGAAGTGGGTTCTTTCCTTCATATATGGTGGAACTGCTCTAAAATCCAGCCTTTTTGGGCGCAGGTCAAACACTGGACAAAACACATTACAGGGTATGAAGGGGACCTCAATGCTGCTTGGTGTCTCCTCCATGTAACACACCTATCATATAAGGCTTACAAGAAATCTCTCATCAGACATTTGCTGAACGCAGCGAAGAGTTTGATTCCAACACATTGGAACTCTCAAAGTATCCCCTCTATCAAAGATTGGCTTATTAAGATAAACTACATTCAAAGTATGGAAGAGATCGTGGCTATAAAAATTGAAAATACTGACAAGTTCCATCAGATGTGGGAACCTTGGTGTTCCTTTACCTCATCCAACACTTACACTACTCTGGTTAAATAAACATCCGAGATTTACAGCTTGGTTTTTACACAGTTTTTACACAATTTATACAGATTAATCGATCCTTGTCCTTCCAAATCTATACCCCATTCACACATTGACCCTCTGACTCGGGTATCTGGTGGTCTATATTTCTGGTATTGAGTTGTCCTCATTTTATTTTCTATTAGTATTAACATATCTATTTCAAGATTATTATGATTGCATTAGAATCTTGCTCTCATTTACATTGTTGCACATTGTAATATTGCCTAATGTCAAAATTCATATTCATATTCAATTCGCTTTATGTCCTTATTACCTACCTGTCACCTTTGTTGTTACTTATTTTCATCAATAAAAACTATTGTGAAAAAAAATAAAAATGCACATAAAAGAAAAGGCCTTTAAAAAATACAAGGCTGATGGGTCATTGTCAGCATTCCAACAATACAAAGAATGCAATAGGATACGTAAGAGCGCAATCAGTGCAGCTAAAATAGAACACAAAAGGCACATAGCGGAGGAGAGAAAAAAAAACAAGAATTTCTTTAAATATATAAACAGTAAGAAAGTGAGGCTAGAACATATTGGCCCCATAAAGGATGATGAAAGGAATTTGTTAACAAAAGACCGAGAGAAGGCGGCAACAGTTTTAAATGCATTCTTCTCCTCGGTTTTCACAAAGGAAATGGGGGGATATAGTAACCAAGACTGTAATGTTAATAACACGTCACAGAATGCACCCTCATGGCTAACAGAAAACAGTATCAGAAATAGACTTGAAAATTTTAAAATAAATAAGTCACCAGGACCAGATGGCTTACACCCGAGGGCCCTCAAGGAACTCAGCCAGGTAGACCATTGTTCCTAATTTTTATGGACAGTAAACTGGAATGGTACCAGCTGATTGGAAAAAGCCAACATGGTTCCAATATTTAAAAAAGGGCCGAGATATAGCCCTGGAAACTACAGTCCAGTCAGCCTAACATCAATAGCATGTAAGCTAATGAAGGAGATAAGGGACTATAGCCAAGATTTTAGTATCATTAGTGATAATCAGCATGGATTCATGAAGAATCATTCTTGCCAGACCAATCTATTAACGTTCTATGAAGAAGTGAGCTGCTGTCTAGAAAAAGGATGGCCTGTGGATGTAGTGTATCTGGATTGTGCAAAGGCATTTGTTACAGTACCCCACAAATGTTTACTTTACTTTACTTTTACTTTACAAATTGTGGTCTGTCGGCATGGGCCATAGGGTGAGTACCAGGATTGAAAACTGGCTACAGGGACAGTTCCAAAGGGTGGTGATAAATAGCAAATACTCGGAATGGTCCAGCGTGGTAAGTGGGGTCCCCCAGGGATCTGTCCTGGGACCAATTCTGTTTAATTTATTTATAAACAATAACAACAAAAAATACGAACGCAAGTTACTCGCTAGGGGGAGAACCTCTGGGGGAATCTAGGATGGAAAATGACCTAGAGATCCTAGTAGATGACAGGCTCAGCAATGGCATGCAATGCCAAGCTGCTGCAAGTAAAGCCAACAGAATATTGGCATGCATTAAAAAGGGGATGCACTCCAGAAATAAACGATAATTCTCCCATTACAAGACTCTGGTTCATCTTGAGTATGCCGTCCAGTTCTAGGCACCCGTCCTCAGGAAGGATGTGCTGGAACTGGAGAGAGTCCAGAGAAGGGCAAAAAATCTAACACTGGTGACTCTAACATAGGGAAAAATTGTTTCAGGGAAAGGGAATTAACAAAAAACACGTGACTATCCACTTTAATTGAAAGAGAAGCAGTTTAACCTTAAATTGCATAGAGGATTCTTTACTGTCAGAGTGGTAAGGATGTGGAATTCTCTTCCACAAGCAGTGGTATCATCAGGGAGTATTGATAGTTTCAAGAAACTATTCAATGGGCACCTTAACGATCACAACATACAGGGATGTACAATATACTATTGACATAAACACAAGTACACTCACACACAAGTTGAACTGGATGGACTAGTGTTTTTTTTTCCAACCTTAACTACTGTGACTATATAAGAAAAAAAAAATACTAAAGGCACATTTTATTACCTGCAAAAAGATGTGCATTTATTTTTTTATTTTTTAAAAGGTGAACTTATCTTTTAAGCTGCCCTGTAGCAGCAAGCCAAAAAGAGTCTAGTCTAGGACCACAGACTTTGTACTGTCCTGTGTTAAAGGCCTAAAAAGTCCTAAAGCTGACCTGTGCCAATCAAAAGAAGCTAAAAAATCTAAGCTGGCCTGTTGCAGAAGCCTAAAATACTGGAAAATAATAGCTCCTCCGGGCTTTTAGGATCACAGAAGTCTGTTGTGTGGAGGGATTTTTGCTGCCATTTTGATGTATCTTTTAATGCTAACCTTCTCTATCCAAGATAGTTAAAGAGTTGCGACAAAAAAATAATAATTTAAAGTCAGCAGCTACAAATACTGCAGCTGCTGACTTTTAATAATCTGACACTTACCTGTCCCAGGGTCCAGCGATGCGGGAGAATGAAACCCTCCCCCTCCTCTCTGCAGCACCGGCATTGTCACTGTGGGTGCCCTGCTATGGCTTCACTGCCGGGCACGCACTGCAAATGCGTGAGCCGTTCTGTGCACTGTGACTGGCCGGCCAATCATCTAGGACCTGTGACGTGTCCCATATGATTGCCGAGAGGGAGGGGGGAAAGGTGAATTTACTTCTCGCGTAGTGGTGCCCCGAGAGGAAGTGGAAGCTGGAACCCTCTAAAAAGAGGGTTTCCGCTCCCCCCCCCAAAAAAAAATGGCATGCCAAATGTGGCATGTCAGGGGGTCAACTTCTCTTAAAGCGGAAGTTAAATTTTTGGGTGGAACTCCCCTTTAAGCCAAGAAAAGAAAAAGGAAATGTAAGTATCTGAAGTCAGTCTGTTGCTGTCGGTGGGTCAGTGCAGCTACAGAGCAGTTCAGTTGAAGGCAGGAGAGACCAATAAAAATGCAGCATCTCCTGCAAGGGTAATGCTATCACTGCTAATAATCTTGTTGATAAATCTTGTTCAGATGTGAAATACCTGAGTATGCAAGTGATTAAGATGGTATAGTTTTTTTTATAGGAAGGAGCAGATTGTTTTTACAATGTTGAGCAAAAGGGAGGTCATTTTGATTTTAACTCCTAATCAGTGGCAGGAGGTGCTCAATATTTGGGGGGGGGGGGGCAGGAAACAAACCTGGTCCCCTCACTCACACTACCCCCCCCCCCCCCGGTCTGTGGCCTTACCTTAGCAGGCTGATGACCAGGTGGTGCTGGATCTGGGGTAGGTTTCCTGGAAGCTGGAACAGGCTGTGACTGCCCCTCTGCCTCTCCACCTGCTGCTCCTTGCTGCACATGGCCTGCAGCTTGCTGAGGGAAGAGTAGGGGCCATTGCTTCTCCTCCCGGTCAAACAGGAAGTGGGTCCTGAGACCCAATTGGCAATCTGGTCTCAGAATCCACTTCCTGATTGGCCGGGAGGAGAAGCAGGAAGACATTAGCGAATATTATGCCGCTAATGTCACACAAATGGGTGGACTGGGGGTCAGTGCCCCTTCTCTCCTAATGGAAGGCCACCACGGCTCCGAATACAAGATTGCCTTTTGGTTTTCATTGCGAGTGACATGTATCTCATTATTAAGAAAGCATTTGTATGAAGTTATTGCCATATTGGAAATGATGTATTCCGGACAAGGCAAAACAGAAGTTTCTATTCAAAACAGCTTTACTTTTCCTAATAAAGATTTTGAAGGTGTGGGTAGAAATCTAAAATTAGTTGCAGAAGGGGGCGTGACCAATATGGTGACGGTGCAGGACACTTAGTCAAGGAGCTCTGCAGCCATCACGGGGAATAAATCCTTTTATCCCATCCTGACCACCTTCTTGACTACCTGGAACACCTCTCGAACTCCCCCTGCGGATGAGGACAAGGAGCCGGTGGCATTTTGACATGGCAGCCCGAGAACAACCCAGTTCAGCTCCGGAGGTGCCGCTGCACACATGGGAAAGAAACACAGCATGGCAACTCAGACAGTAGGTCCGGAGCCAGAGTAAATTTGCTGCATTGATGCAGGCCAATACAGGCTGTCAGTCCTCTCTTTCTGCCCTCACTACAAAGATTGACACTGTGCAGACCGAGATTGGCCTTATCAGACAGGACTTTGAGAAGGTGTGACAGCGAGTTACTGAAGTGGAGCATCGGGTGAATGACACGGAGGACACAGTCAGGGGCCATTCTGCTTCCCTGCATACCCTGCAAGTGAGGGTGAAACACCTGGAAGCAAGGGCCGAGGACTCTGAAAACCGCAACCGGCACAACAATTTGAGGATAATCGGATTGCCTGAGGGGACCGAAGGATCCGACAAATCTGCCTACATGGAGCGGCTGCTCTGATCACTTTTCCCTCAGGCGGCCTTCTCACCTCAATTTGCTGTGTAGAGGGCCCACAGGATGCCACCTGCCCAGGGTTCTCCCGGGGCTCCACCTTGCACATTTATTTTTTGGCTTTTAAATTTCAGAGACCGGGACTTGGTGCTCCGTGAGGCTCGCAAGATGTTGAAATCCGACACGAGGCGGCCCGCCTGATGTTCTTTCCAGACTTCTTGGTGGACATCCAGAGGCAGAGCAAGTCAGTCGATGCGGTGAAGCAAGCCCTCTGAGTCAAGGGAGTGTGGTACAGTATGATGTTTCCTGCCCGTCTCCATGTGCAAGACGGCGAGAGCGTCCGATTCTTTACCTCCCCTAATGAGGCCTCACAATGGCTGAATACTCTGCCCCACCACTAACGGAGGTAATACCTTAACAAATAATATCTACTCTCTGTGGGACCTTTACTGCCCGGCCTTGTGTCCATCCCCCGGGGGAAACTCTGGTGAACAGACACTTATACACTTAGCTCCTTTTGACTATTGTTGGGGGTTCGGGGCATGACAGCTTTCACATGGTAAGACTTAAGCCCCGTGCGGAAGCCTGGCGCCCTTGCCTGATAAACTCCCCAGTACCCTCTTGAAACTTGCTGGGATTCCTACATGACACAAGAACCGCTGACGGATAGAAAATCCTCACCTATCATCTTGGAACTCCACTGACTGCTTACCATCCGGCTGGTACACTAACCTCATGAGGCAGTGTTATGAGGGTGGCGGAACCTACAAAACCTCTCGATGGAGGAACTACTGATCAGGCTGACACACATACCGGACTCTTGCTTAAAGATGGCTGCCGACTCCCGATCCCTGCCTATGGTGGTAGTGGGGATCTATATACATCACTGTTGATATTGAACAAGATCACCAAATTCATAGCAAGTGGCGCCATGGATAATGTGATCTTGGCGTGGGATTTTAACATGCTTCCCTGCCCCAATATGGACAGGCTAACTCCGGACACGACTGTGGATTCCCCTCTTTCTAAGTGGGCATCCCCATTCGATCTCATGGATGTTTGGCGGTGGAAGAATCCCCATCTGAGAGCATACACTTGCCAATCAGCTTCCTACAGAGCCATGTCCCACATTGATTTGGTACTCGCCACTAATTCTATTCTTGCCAAGGTGCCGTAGAGCTCCCACCTGCCTAGAGGTATATCTGACCACTCTCTTGTCCTGCTCAGACTTCACATAAGTCCTGTTCCCACCGACTGTCTCTGGAGACTATCCCGCTTCTGGGTCTCTGACGACCGTATAGCCCCCGGGTGCAGATCTAGCAGTGTAAGAATTTTGGAATGTCAACCTACCTGCCACATCACCTGCTGCGTTTTGGGAAATTTTTTAAGTACAATGCTAAAGAGCACTACTGATCAGCCATTAGCCGGATCCGAAGCCAGACTGGAGAGGTGCTGCTCCAGGCTGAGCGTAGGGCTACTGAACTAGAGGCACAACACTCTATCAATAGAGATGAGACCCACAGACTTGACCTAAAGTGTGAGGTGCGTGAGGTGGCTCTCCTTTGGGTAACGGCCACAAAAAAGCTGTTGCTACATCAGGCGTAGCATATTTTCAAGTAGGGTGAGCAGACCGGACGACTCCTGGCATGGTTGTCTAGGGAGCAAACAATGTCGACCTCAGTGGCCAACAGTAGCCCTTGTACACACGGTCGGAGAATCTGTCGGAATGAGTCTTATCGGACCGTGTCGTCAGATAATCCGACTGTGTGTGGTATGCATCGGACTGATTCTGTCGGAATATCCGTCGGACCCAATTTTCCAACATGTTGGAAATATTTCCCGACCAACTGGGCCGATCGGACATACTCCGATCATTTGTAGAGAATTTTGATCGAACCAAGTGCCACGCATGCTCAGATCAAATTCCTACATCAAAGCTATTGGCTACTAGCCTGAATGTAGTCCCATCGTAACGAAATTACGTCATCACGTTCTGAAAGATCGGATTTTTCACCAACTTTGTCCGACCGTGTGTATGCAACAGTTTCGGACAAGATCCGACGGACAAAATCCGACAGGCAGAATCTGATGGATTTGGTTGTGGAAATCTCCGACCGTTTGTACAGGGGCTAAGAGATGCCTCCGGACAATTGCTGTCTGACCCTAAGGAGATAAATAACTGTTTTGCTTCGTTTTACAAGGACCTATATACATCAAGGGCCCAATACTCTGCAGCTGAACTCCAAACATATGTAGAGGCCATTGATTTGCCCTCCCTAACGTAAACGGCATGTGAGAGACTTGATGCTCCGCTCACCCTTAAAGAGCTCCAAAATGCTATCAACTCCCTTCAATTGGAGAAAACACCGGGCGACAATGGATTCCCTGTAGAATTCTACAAGGCACATGCTGAGACCCTTGCCACCAGACTACTCAAGGTCCTTTCTGCATCTTTTGACTCTGCCTCTTTACCTCCCTCTATGACTAGAGCCGTCATTGTGGTGATCCCCAAGCCTGGCAAGGACCCTGAAATTTGCTTCTCATACAGGTCCATATCACTCCTTAACGTGGATGCAAAAATCCTTCCCAAGGCTCTTGAAACCCAACTCAATACAGTTATCCTGTCTTTGATACATGGGGACCAGACCGGCTTTATGCTGGGCAGGGGAACCGACATAAACCTGAGAAGACTGTTCACCGTAATTGCGAGACCAACTGCCGACGGGGAGGCCACCACGGTGGCTTCTCTAGATGCGTAGAAAGCCTTTGACTCAGTGAAGTGGGAATACCTATGGCTTGTTCTGCGTAAATTTGGAATAGGACCCAGGTTTATACAATGGCTGTGCCTATTATACTCCAATCCAATGGCCAGAATACTAACGAATGGTGTCCTATCGGCCTCATTCCCACTCCACCGGGGCACTAGGCAGGGCTGTCCGCTGTTCCCGGCCCTCTTCGGCCTGGCGATCGAGCAGTTGGCGATGCTGCTCAGGGCTGTGGCGGAGGTGAAGGGTATTTCGTCCCCCCCAACTGAAAAAGTTTCCTTGTACGCAAATTATATGCTCTTATATCTACAAGATGACAAACAATCCCTGAGGGCAGCCCTAACCATTATTAATCAGTTCGGAGTGTTTTCGGGGGTCAGAGTGAATTGGGAAAAATCACTCCTATTCTCTCTGAAGGCTACCTCACCTCCACCGGGCCTGCCTATCCCTCTCAAACGAGTTACGCAATTCAAATATCTAGGCATCCAAATACAGAATAATAGCAAAACTATTTGGCTGACAATATCTACCCCATACTGCAACAATTTACACGGTGATGTTCACTGTGAAAGACGCTTCCCCTGACCCAAGTGGGGAGGGTAAACCTAATCAAAATGTCCTTTCTCTCCAATGTTTTTCGCCACACCCCGGTCCCCATCCCAAACTCCTTCTTTATCAAATTGGACCAAGCTATAACCTCATTTGTCTGGGCAGGGGCGGCACCCAAGGTAGCTAAACAGACAATACAATTGTCGCTTATGGAGGGAGGCCTATCTCTACCAAATTTTAAGAGGTACTACTGAGCGACAGTAATGGTCTCTGTGTGCTGGTGGTTCACCCAAGATAACACCAATCCGGCAAATAATTTAGAGGCTGCGATTCTATGTTTGTATTCTGAACTCAGTAACCTGGTATATAGAGGCCCAAGGTATAGTCCCCAAGTCACTGCACCCATGAAAACAATGGTTGGGGTTTGGCAACAGGTATCTAAGTATCTTAGTGACCCAAACACAATTTCTCCATATACCCCGCTGTGGGGTAATCCCACAATGCCGCATTTCCAATCTGTTCCAGACCCTCAGATCTGGGCCAGGTACGAAGTCTGGACATTGTGCCATATCTATAAGGACGGACACCTCCTCTCCTTTGCAGACCTGAAAAGCAAACACCAATTATCCCGCTGGATGTTGTTCAGGTATATACAATTTAGACAAATGGCTCGTGCGCAGTTCCCTAACTGGATAAACCTTTGCCACGCACTTAGTTGAATCCCTACTTATGGCCTCCAAAATGGATCGTAGACTATCCTCCATATATCTCAGACACACTTGTAAAGACGCCTCAAAATTGCTCCCATTATCCAACAAATGGCAATCAGACATCCCGGAACTGACTGAGGAAGATTGGTCGGAGGGCCTGCAGCAACGCATTCCCCTTAATAGATAATAACAATAGTTTAGGGGCGCTCTAGAAAAAATCTAAATGTGAAAAATTAATCAAACCATATCAATAACATGATATCATAGATATAGATTATTAGAACCGTGATCTATAAAAAGTGTAAAAATCAAATACAATAAGAACTGGTGAACAACCAATCACATCATATAGTCCCAATAAGCGTATCTCTACAAGGAAAAAAATCCTGAATAATCCAAGTGTTGAAACAGATTTTGTAATTGTGGTATAGCAGCAGATCCAAAAGGCTTGCAACTCCCTCCACTAAGAAAACAGCAATACACCACTTGTGCAGATAATAGTCCAAACTGCTTGCTAGATTTGTTTGACCACTTTAATTAAAAAGTAAGTCAAACAGCGCCTGTACAGGTAATGCCTGCTCATATGGATGCTGGTGGAAATAACAATGGATAATACGTCCCCCTTCACAGACTCAGGCGGTATATATGAACAAATACAAAAGGATCCATAGCATAATACTGGCTTTAATAAAGGAAATTAATAAAAAACAGACAGCCAAATGGCTCCTTACATGGTTGTGTGCCTGACCCGGCACTGGGGCTGCTCGTCTTAACAGAAAACCTTGCTCTCCAGACGAACGGTATGTTCCTTCCGCAATCGCTATAAGCGTGCGTTCCAAGCTTACAAACCAACAACCAGGAGACCGGAAGTGGCACCAGAAACGTGACCAGGTACCGCGCCGACGTACGTTTTGTAATTAACGTCCTCAGGAAGCGTCCTCAGGAGCGGAATGCATTCCCCTTATGATCTAAGCAGGAGATAGGTTTGTACAACTAAAGTTCCTTCATAGAGCATACTATACCCCTCAGACTATCAACTATTTACCCGGGAGTTGAGGATATATGTCCTAAGTGCAGGCAGTCGGTGGGAACTTTCTTTCATGTAGCGTGGTCATGCCCAATCCTCCAGACTTATTGGAGTGCAGTAGTATGGGATATAAATGGAGTGGCGGGATTGCACTTAGATATGGACCCAATGGTGTTTCTACTTGGAATAACAGATAACTTGGCCACTAACAAACATACCAAACTGTTTGTGTTCTACACAGCTTACTACACCAGGAAAGAGATCTTGGATGGAAGCTGAATCAGATCCCCCTACGATAAAGGCTCACCTACATGGGTCGGAACTGCCCCCAACAGTTCAACAAAATATGGGCGGCCTGGGTGGAGGCTAGGCACCTCACAATTTAAATGTTCTCTGCTGTTCTCCCTTCGGGACTCTAACAGTGTTAAGGATATTGATCCTGCCCCGCCCAGTAGATGATTCTGCCTTGTGGAGACACCCACCTTTGTACCAGGGGCGTACTAAGTGGGGGGGCGGGGGGGCGTGCCGCCCCGGGTGCCACACACTGGGGGGGTGTCAGGCCAGCGCCCCCCCGCAACTGAAGTGTCAGACAGCGCCGTGCAGCCCACACAGAGAGAGCCCGAGAGGCACTGGCAGTGGGCGGCATTGCAGGGGGGGGGGGGGGTGCGAGCAGCACCCGAGTGGAGTGACATCAGCTCAGTGACCCGGCACAATAATCTCCTTCTCTCTCTGTGGTCGTGTCGCGCGGCCGTTCTGATCAGTCTCGGGCAGCGGCTGTCGCTCACAGCCGAGCAGAGTGAAGCCGCCTCCCCCTCCTCCATGCACAGCACTGTGTAGACAAGGAGGGGGAGGCGGCTTCACTCTGCTCGGCTGTGAGTGACATCCGCTGCCCGAGACTGATCAGAACGGCGCGACGTGAGTCACGTGACCACAGAGAGAAGGGATTGTTGCGCCGGGTCCCGGATCACTGAGCCGACAGGTGACACTTCACTCGGGTGCTGCCCACACCTCCCCCCTGCAATGCCGCTGCCTTGGGCTCGAGGTACACTATGGGTCCTTAGGGGAGGCTGTGCACTGTAGGGGGGTTCTTTACTGTGGTGGGTCCTGCACTGTAGGGGGGGTCATGCACTGTAGGGGGGGTCCTGCACTGTAGGGGGGTCCTGCACTGTAGGGGGGTCCTGCACTGTAGAAGGGGTCCTGCACTGTAGGGGGGGTCCTGCACTGTGGGGGGGTCCTGCACTGTAGGGAGGTCCTGCACTGTAGGGAGGTCCTGCCCTGTAGGGGGGTTCTGCACTGTAGGGGGGTCCTGCACTGTAGGGGGTCTGCACTGTAGGGGGGTCCTGCACTGTAGGGGGTCCTGCACTGTAGAAGGGGTCCTGCACTGTAGGGGGGTCCTGCACTGTAGGGAGGTCCTGCACTGTAGAAGGGGTCCTGCACTGTAGAAGGGGTCCTGCACTGTAGGGGGGTCCTGCACTGTAGGGGGGGTCTGCACTGTAGGGGGGGTCCTGCACTGTAGGGGGGTCCTGCACTGTAGGGAGGTCCTGCACTGTAGAAGGGGTCCTGCACTGTAGGGGGGTCCTGCACTGTAGGGGGTCTGCACTGTAGGGGGGTCCTGCACTGTAGGGGGGGTCCTGCACTGTAGGGGGTCTGCACTGTAGAAGGGGTCCTGCACTGTAGGGGGGTCCTGCACTGTAGAAGGGGTCCTGCACTGTAGGGGGGTCCTGCACTGTAGAAGGGGTCCTGCACTGTAGGGGGGTCCTGCACTGTAGAAGGGGTCCTGCACTGTAGGGGGGGTCTGTACTGTAGGGGAAGATTCGGCACTGTAGTGGGGTCTGTAGGGGAGTCTGTACTGTAGGGGGGTCTGCGCTGTAGGGGGAGGGGTCTGTACTGTAGGAGGGTCTGCACTGTAGGGGGGGTCTGTACTGTAGGAGGGTCTGCACTGTAGGGGAGGATTCTGTACTGTAGGGGGGTCTACACTGTAGATGGGGGTCTGTATGGTAGGGAGGGGGGTCTGCACTGTAGGGGATCTGTGTAACATGCAGAGGGTCCAGAGCTGTGAGGGGCTGTGTAATGTAAAGGGGTGCAGAGGTGCAGGGTGCTGTGTAATGTAAAGGGGTCCAGAGGTACAAGGGCTGTGTAATGTAAAGGGGTCCAGAGGTTCAGGGTGCTGTGTAATGTAAAGAGATCCATAGGTACAAGGGCTGTGTAATGTAAAGGGGTCAGGAGGTTCAGGGTGCTATGTTATGTAAAGGGGTCCAGAGGTACAAGAGCTGTGTAATGTAAAGGGGTCCAGAGGTGCAGGCTGCTGTGTAATGTAAAGAGGTCCTTAGGTGCAAGGTCCTGTGTAATGTAAAGGGGTCCAGAGGTACAGGGTGCTGTGTAATGTAAAGGGGTCCAGAGGTGCAGGGCGCTGTGTAATGTAAAGGGGTCAGGAGGTTCAGGGTGCTATGTTATGTAAAGGGGTCCAGAGGTGCAGGCTGCTGTGTAATGTAAAGGGGTCCAGAGGTGCAGGCTGCTGTGTAATGTAAAGGGGTCCAGAGGTGCAGGCTGCTGTGTAATGTAAAGGGGTCCAGAGGTGCAGGCTGCTGTGTAATGTAAAGGGGTCCAGAGGTGCAGGCTGCTGTGTAATGTAAAGGGGTCCAGAGGTGCAGGCTGCTGTGTAATGTAAAGGGGTCCAGAGGTGCAGGCTGCTGTGTAATGTAAAGGGGTCCAGAGGTGTAGGCTGCTGTGTAATGTAAAGAGGTCCTTAGGTGCAAGGTCCTGTGTAATGTAAAGGGGTCCAGAGGTGCAGGGTGCTGTGTAATTTAAAGGGGTCCAGAGGTGCAGTTGTGGAGAGGGGCGGGGTACACAGTAGTGACAAAAAGATATTGAAGGATGCAGAGGTATGCAGGGGACACGGTGGGTGTTTTTACACTGTAGGGGAGGATTCTGTACTGTAGGGGGGTCTACACTGTAGATGGGGGTCTGTATGGTAGGGAGGGGGGTCTGCACTGTAGGGGATCTGTGTAACATGCAGAGGGTCCAGAGCTGTGAGGGGCTGTGTAATGTAAAGGGGTGCAGAGGTGCAGGGTGCTGTGTAATGTAAAGGGGTCCAGAGGTACAAGGGCTGTGTAATGTAAAGGGGTCCAGAGGTTCAGGGTGCTGTGTAATGTAAAGAGATCCATAGGTACAAGGGCTGTGTAATGTAAAGGGGTCAGGAGGTTCAGGGTGCTATGTTATGTAAAGGGGTCCAGAGGTACAAGAGCTGTGTAATGTAAAGGGGTCCAGAGGTGCAGGCTGCTGTGTAATGTAAAGAGGTCCTTAGGTGCAAGGTCCTGTGTAATGTAAAGGGGTCCAGAGGTACAGGGTGCTGTGTAATGTAAAGGGGTCCAGAGGTGCAGGGCGCTGTGTAATGTAAAGGGGTCAGGAGGTTCAGGGTGCTATGTTATGTAAAGGGGTCCAGAGGTGCAGGCTGCTGTGTAATGTAAAGGGGTCCAGAGGTGCAGGCTGCTGTGTAATGTAAAGGGGTCCAGAGGTGCAGGCTGCTGTGTAATGTAAAGGGGTCCAGAGGTGCAGGCTGCTGTGTAATGTAAAGGGGTGCAGAGGTGCAGGCTGCTGTGTAATGTAAAGGGGTCCAGAGGTGCAGGCTGCTGTGTAATGTAAAGGGGTCCAGAGGTGCAGGCTGCTGTGTAATGTAAAGGGGTCCAGAGGTGTAGGCTGCTGTGTAATGTAAAGAGGTCCTTAGGTGCAAGGTCCTGTGTAATGTAAAGGGGTCCAGAGGTGCAGGGTGCTGTGTAATTTAAAGGGGTCCAGAGGTGCAGTTGTGGAGAGGGGCGGGGTACACAGTAGTGACAAAAAGATATTGAAGGATGCAGAGGTATGCAGGGGACACGGTGGGTGTTTTTACATTTTATGGTGGGGGGGGGGGGGGTGCCAGATATAGGATCCGCCCTGGGTGCCAAATGCTCTAGGTACGCGGCGCACCTGCTTTGTACCTTGGCAATAGACTGGGCCCTTTTCTTTTATCCTTCTGTCTCCCAGCTGACCTCTCCTCCCCCCTCTCCTTGAATTCCCTTACCGAACAGACTACCGGTTCCCAGAGTATGTTCTTCTGAATACCTACCCATCCCCCTCCTCCCCTGCCTGCCCCCTCCTCCCTACTTCTCCTTTCTCCTTTCCTCCCCCTCCTCTTACCTACTGCATATAATTTGGTCTTACAATGCAATAAACAAATACCAAATTGGACGAGAAACTCCAAACTAGGACATGCTAATGTGAATATATAATCATGTATTTCTACTCAGTATGTATACCTTACATTTTCAAGTGTAATGTACAATTCATTCAATAAACATTACCTGTGTTAAAAAAATAAAAATAAAAAATTAGCAGCAGCACAAGGTAAGGGGGGGGGGGCTCTTAACATGTGATGTGAGGGGGGGGGGGGGGGTGCTCAGGATGTCTAGTCCAGAGGGCAACCATGATGCTGATGAGGACTGTGATTAAATTGAGTTTGACACCCTTGCTTTAGTTAAATCAAAGCTAGTAATTGTCTGCAACCGAAATTCATAATAAGACATCTTGCATGTGCATTTACATTGTTACCCTTTACCATGCATTTCTGAGTTGTGCTACAAGCAGTGCCATCGTACAGTGCACTGGCATGTTCTGCTGTTCTCACTTTGGTGAACCAATGGGAGCGTGTATACTTCCACAGCATAACTAACGTGGATGTAAACCCCGAAAAAGTTTTTTTTAATTAAGACTCATATCTGTTACAGCAGAGGATGTCATTTCATCTGTGCCCAGTTTTGCCACGAAGACTTAAACCAGCTCTGAGCAATCCTCTTATCTTTCTTCAGTAAGATAAAAGCAGACAAGTTGAGAAATAGGTGTCCATTATTCCCCCTTGCTGTAACAGGTGATTTCCTTATCTCATGCAGGGGTATGAGAGGCATTCCTCCTCCTTTCTTCTCCTCCTCTCCCAGGATTGGCTGTTCCACATCTCAGCATGATTGGGCATGCTGGAGTCACGTGGTGACTTTCCTGGGTTTTGACTGGATGTTAGTGATCATGGGCATAATCCACGAGACCAGCAGAAGTTCTTTGTAAGAAATATTGATGCCTGGCCAAGGGGAGTGTAGAGGTGGTCGGAGAGTCTAATGACATCACAACTCTGCCCTCCGAGCCCTGGACAGAACCCACTAGTGATGGGAAGTTCGGATCTTTAAAATGAATCGGTTCATTTCGAACTGCTCACTGAAATGAACCGATTCAATGAATCGATTCTTCGGTTCACTTGCTGAGTCTACTGACAAGCAAGTGAACCAAAGCTCTGATTCAACCTTCTTAAATGAGTAGAATCAGAAGACTGATTCACACAGAAGGTTGGCAGGTCCTGGTAATGTTTACTTTGATTTAGTTCATCGGCGCAGAGCACAATTGTTGTCAATTAACAATTATTCCATTGTTGTCAGATTAGCGCAGTGTCATGAATTTTGGTCCTACACAAACAGCTGTGTTAGGGTGGGTTCACACTTGTGGGATGCGGGAACCCTGCGATTCCACGACGGGTTCCTGCATCGCACCCAACTCGCACGACAGCTCACAACGACATATGCGAACTGCTGGGGAGTGTCATACAATGTTAATGGCACCCCCATTTCAGTTCGCATGTCGCACTGCGAAGTGTCAGTTTGGACATGAATCGGATCGCATGAGTGCTATGCGATCCGATTCTGGTGCGGACCAAAAAAAGGGTCCTGTGCGAGTTTAGTCCGAATGCGATACGATTTCAACCATACTATCTGTATGGCTGAAATCGCATTGCATGGACATTGCCTGTGATTTGCACTGCAGTGCAACTCGCATGCGATTTTGCACTATGCTGCAGTGTGAACCGGCCCTGAGCCTAGGTTTCCGCAAATTTGATGGATAGCAATGTTACCTGTGAAGTTGCCCCAGAATGCAGTTCACATGCACACAAACCCCGCTTTTCATTTAGGCTCTGTTTCCACTTGTGCAACTTGTCCTGCGACTTGGGACTGCAAAGTTGCATGACAAGAAGTACCCGATTTCCAATGAGTACCATTCATATCTGTGCGACTTCAAGTCACAGCGACTTCAAAGTAGTCCCTGCACTACTTTGGTCCCATTGTAATGTGACTTGAGGTCCATAAACCTCCAGAATACACAGGCATGGCTTCAAGTCGTGGCATAATCGTGCAACTTTCTGGCTTTTCAGGCTAACGCAGCCTGAAAGTTGCACAATTCTGCCGCACTTTTGATGCGACTTTAAAGCAATGCCTGTGTATTCCGGAGGTCTATGGATCTCAAGTTGCATCAAAGTGGGACCAAAGTAGTGCAGGGACTACTTTGAAGTTGCACAGATACGAATAATACTCATTGGAAATCATAGAGTACAAAGTCGCAGGACAAGTTGCACAAGTGGAAATGGAGCCTAAGGCCGCGTACACACGCGGGGACTGTTCGCCCAACTTTGTCCGCTGAACAGTGTTTCGGCAAACAGTCCGCTCGTGTGTGGGCTTTTAGCGGACAGTTTCAGCGAACAGTCCGCTGAACAAGGTTTTTCGGAAATTCCGAAAAACTGTCCGCTGAAACCTTGTTTCAGCGAACAGTCCCCTCGTGTGTAGGCTTGTTCGTCAAACTAAGTTCCGCACATGCTCAGAAAGGATTTACACGCCGAAAGTTATAATGCAGTGTATAGGACGTCGTATTTTTCATCCCGTCGTACGTGCCGTTCACGTCATCGCGCACGGTTTCAGCAAACTGTTCGTCCGTCGTGTGTGGCCATGTCCGTCCATGCTAATTTTGAGCGGACTGTTTGCCGAAACTGTTTGACGGACAAAGTTGGGCGAACAGTCCCCGCGTGTGTACGCGGCCTAAATGAAAAGTGGGTTTTTGTGCATGTGAACTGCATTCTGATGGGCCAACTTCCCAGTTAACATTGCTAGCCATCAGATTTTCCCATAGTCTATACAGCGCATGCGCAGGAATGATGATCAGATTTTACTACCACTACCATGGGCGAAGTACCCCTGGTAGTAAAATCCAATCGTTAAGGCTATTTTCACACTTGTGCGACTTGAAAGTCAAGTGCTTTTGCCATGATTTTTGCCATGACTTGAAGCAATGTTTGTGTAATCTTGAGGTCTCTGCCACAAGTCGCATCAAAGTCAGACAAAAGTAGTACAAAAACTACTTTGAAGTCGCACAGATATGAACTGAACTCGTTGGAAATCATGGGGTGTGACTTGTCATGTGACTTTGCAGTCTCAAGTCGCAGGACAAGTCGCATGAGTGTGAAAGGGCCTTAGGCTGTCCGTACCACCTTATCACTGCTGCTACCTCATTGGTTTAGTGTATTGTTTTACTGGTGGTGACTTGTGGTTCTTTCAGTGTACTGGGTTCTAAAAACTGATACGATTCTTTAACTCGGTGTACTGTGTACTCCTGGCTCTTGTTTTAAGTTTGTATCCAGTTCCTGAGTGTCACTGTGCTTTGAGTCAGCTGATTGGTTGCAGGGAGGGGCCGAGCTCTCTCACTCTAGGATCATATTACCACTGCCAGCTCTGCTGCTCTGCTATGTACTGAGTGCAGAGTGAACTGTTTCAAACGAATCAGTTCACTGAAAAGAATCGATTCATCCAGTTCACTAAAAAGAACCGATTCAAAAGAACGATTCGTTCATGAACTGGACATCACTAGAACCCACAGCATCCGGAGCATTGCAGAGCGCCAAACAGCTAAAGGGGAGATATTTGACAGGTAAGGATATATGCAGGAGGCATGTATATCCTTATAGAACAGCACTATGGAAGTAATTTAGAAATGAGGAGAGTGGGTTTATATCCACTTTAAGTACGTGAAAATCTTATTTTACCTACATTGCATTATAAAACTCAGTATTTCTGTAAAAGCTTCGTTCTACTTTAAGCCAGTGTTGTCAGCTACCAGATTGAAATTTATTGACCCGGCAACCAAAATTTACTGGCACAGCTAAGGTTTTACTGGCAGTTACAAAATTACATGTGCTAATTTCAGCTACAAACAAGTACAATATGCAATCAGCAATGTCATTTAAAAACATATTTCTTATTTTATTTTCAATATAGTAAGTAGGTCAGGGACAGGACTCCAACAGGACACTGACAGCATTGTGCAGCAACACAAATGATAATAACACCTCACCGACAAGACACAACCTTTTCCTGAGTCACAGTGACAGTCTCTTTCTATGGCAGGTGATCCCTTCAGTCTACTCCAGTCCAAACAGCACTGATATTCCCACTCCCAGCTTGCCTTGCTCCAATTCCGCATACCCAAACACAAGGCTCCGGTTGCTCCCCTTTGCTTCCTTGTACCATGACATCACACAACATGCTCAGGAACTGCATCCACCAGACCTGCCACCTGCAGGCACCGCCTGAACACACTGTAGCAGGCACTCAGATGGTCTCTGCCAGCTCCGTGCAGAACCACACATGCACAGTTTCAACCCGAGCGTCACAACCATATTTTTAACTGCCAACACTTTCCTTTTATTGGCAAGAGAAAAATGCCTGTTTTTTTTTTTACTGGCTGCAAGTAAAAATACTGGCGGTTGGCATACTGCTTTAGGCTGGGTTTATACATGCTGTAGCCGTGGCTTATAGCACGGGGTCCTCTATGTCCCTGTTCACCGATTCAGGTGCGAATTAGGTCCTTCTTCAATGCGGACCGTGGCCGCCTCAGAGGTGTGCGAACTGGCTCCATTGAGAGCCTGTCACACTCTCCTGTCATGCAAATTGGATGCGGGGAAACCCACATTGCAATTTGCATAAGTGTGAACCCAGCCTGAAGCTTGTAAAATCCCAGTTTTAAAGATCACAGGTCATGCTTTCATTGTGTTTCACGTTAATCACATTAATCACGTTAATCACGTTAATGTTTAGTGACCTGAGCACTTCTCATAAGCTGTGATTAAGTAATGGAAATATGCAAAAGTGCTTAGAAGTCTGGAAACATAACCTGTGAGAGCTCTCTGAGGACTGGTTTAAAAGCAATGCTCTAATGGCCAAGCTTTATGCCGCGTACACACGACCAGACTTTCCGTCGGATTGAACTCTGACGGACTTTTAGACGGAGTTCCGCTGAAACGGACTTGCCTACACACGATCACACCAAAGTCCGATAGTTTAACGTGATGACGTATGACAGGACTAGAAAAAGGAAGTTCAATAGCCAGTAGCCAATAGCTGCCCTTGCGTCGTTGTTTGTCCGTCGGACCTGCATACAGACGAGCGTTTTTTTCTCAATAGGAACTGGTTCCAGCAGAAAGATTTGAAACATGTTTTATTTCTAAAGTCCATCATGCACACTGGATGTGGCCGCCGGTGGTAAATCGAGGTATTCAGCCGCTAGCCAGGCTACCCCCCCCCCCCCCTCCCGCTAGCGGCTGAAAAATGGTTAAAACCACTTGCAAAGTGCCGGCTTTGCCGGTGGTATAGCCGTGCTGCCCCATTGATTTCAATGGGTAGGAGCAGTTTAGGAGCGGTGAATACATCGCTCCTTCACCGCTCCAAAGATGCGGCTAGCAGGACTTTTTTTACCGTCCTGTCAGCGCTCCGCTCCAGTGTGAAATGTGAAAGCCCTCCGGCTTTCACACTGAAGTGAAAGGAGCCACTTTTTTCAGGCGCTATACAGGCGCTATTTTTAGCGTTGTAGCACCTGAAAAACGCCTCAGTGTGAAAGGGACCTAACTTTCCTAGACTCATTTCCTCCTGGCAGCAGAGTTTTGGCAAACAAAAAAACACTTGATACTTTTAGGCATGTGTATGCCCATCAAGTGCTTGGGCATTCATTCATTTCATTGGTAAGAATAATATTTTTTTCTAGCCACTGGAATTAATTAATGCGCAAGCACACATATAGATACATCAAGCACGTTTTTTACTGCCAGAACTTTGCTGCTACTGGGCGCACTAGCTATGGGGTTTTTGTTTCCTGCCTTTCCTTTAAACAGCTACGTGTGCGTGTAAACAGGGGATAACCTGCAAAAAAGTTTAGAGGCAGCAAAAAAAAAGCAAATACTCCAACAGCTCCAGAAAAACGTCCATGTGTGCATGAGGCTCTTGCAAACAAGGCTTTATTAGTGTATACAATACACACATTTAATGTGGACCTATATTTGCATGCACAGCCTTGGCCAAAAGTTTTGAGAATGACACACATATACATTTTCACAAAGTCTGCTGCTTCAGTGTTTTTGGATCTTTTTATCAGATGTTATTAGGCTGGATTCACACCTATGCATTTTTTGTGCTTTTTGCATTTTGCAGATTTGCGCTACGGAATGTGTTCCATAGGAAACCATGGTAAAAGTTTGAATCTGCAAAATGCACTAAAACTGCATAGGTGTGAATCCAGCCTAATGGTATGGTAACTGCATGTGGGAAGCTTGACTCACTTCTATTTTTACTTTTTTTGTCTCACATGTGAACACATACTAAGGCTGGATTCACACCTATGCATTTTTTGGGCTTTTTGCATTTTGCAGATTTGCTCAACAGAACATGTTCCCTAGGAAACCATGTTAAATGGGCTGTAGTGCAAATCTGCAAAATGCAAAAAGCACAAAAAAATGCATAGGTGGGAATCAAGCCTAAATGTGGAAAATTGTTTATTACCATTTTTTTCTTATTTACCTTGTTCTGCTGGATACATTTGTTTCCAACACCTGGACTTTCGTGTGTCAAGTTCCTTTTGATCTAACATTCACATGTTTTGTTTATATTGTTTTTTTTTAAAGTTTTTTTAAGTTTTGTCTTATTTATTGTAGAACACATTACAGATCACTTATATAGTGTCAGTAGATACTTATTTGACATTTCACTGTTTAGTTTTTGTGACAGTCAATTTACAGTGCACCTTATTTATTCATTACAGTCTTGTAAGGTTACTGATGTGATCTGACAATTGTAGATGTCAGTTCCTACTAGAAATTAAAAGCATTTTTTTGTAGTAGTAGCATACTTCACCCATGAAATTGATTGCATTGCCACTGACAAGGTTATGTTTTCCACTTTATTGAGGAGAAGACAAGGTTGCTTACTGAGGAATCAGCATTCCCCCCCCCCCCCCCCCTATAAATAAAAATGTGAAAGATGCAGTACTAACTACAAATACTCCTACACTAATTCACATAATAATATCTAAGTGATCAAAGAGAGCAAGGTTTTACATCTTATGAATTTTTCCCTTATGATTTTTAAATATGTAGGCATGTACTTACGGTACGCTTATTTTGGGAAACTTCTGCATGTCATTTTCAGTCATGTCCTGTAGTAAAAAAGAAAAGAATGGGTTAATTAGTGCAATTATATGACTACATTACATACTGTATATATTGCTTTTTGTTTTCACTTGATTTTTATGCAAAAATGTATTAAAGGGAAATTTAAGTGGAACTTCACCCAAAACTCCTGTGTCTCAGCCAATCGGGAGGGAGAATAGTTAGTAAGGTTAAATAAAGACTCCACTCCAACCTGAGTGAGTGTCTACAATGGTCCCTATCCCTGTACATCGTGTCTCATTAAGATGCTCATCTATTATTATTTATTTAAGGTACCCATATAGCACTGTCAATTTACACAGCACTCCACATTGGTCCCTATCCTCAAGGAGCCCATAATCCAAGGTCCCCAACTCACATACAGGGGTCAATTTATTTTGGACAGAAGATAATTAACATACCTGCATGTCTTTGGAGTGTAGGAGGAAACCCACGCAGGCACAGGGAGAACATACAAACTCCAGGAAGGTAGTGTTGTGGTGTGGTTGGGATTTGAACCAGTGACCCTTTTTACTGCTAGGTGAGAGTGCTACCCACTACACCACTGATGGGCACTGATAGGTAGCACAAATTGGCTCTGATAGCTGGCACCGATTGGCATGGATAGGCGGTACGGATGGGCATGGATAGACGGTACAGATGGGCATGGATAGGCAGCACAGATGGGCACGGATGGGCACTGATAGGCGGCACAGATTGGCACTGATAGGCGGCATTGTATTGTTTTATACTGTACTAATGGATGCCAATCAGTGCCAAACAATAATACATGCCAATCAGTGATGCCCATTGTGGGCACTGATTGGCATCCATTGTGGGCACTGATTGGCACCCATTGTGGACACTGACTGGAATCCCTGGTGGTCTAGGGTGGCATACCTTGTGCTGGGCATCCCTGGTGGTCTGGTGGCATCCCTGGTGGTCCAGTGTGGGCATCCTCTGGGGGCTGTCCTGATAAGCGATCAGCACAGACCCCCCCTGTCAGAGGAGCAGCCGATCGGCTCTCCTCTACTCGCGTCTGACAGACGCGAGTGAGGAAAAGCCGAACACCGGCTCTTCCTATTTACACTGTGATCAGCCGTGATTGGACACGGCTGATCACGTGGTAAAGAGTCTCTGTCAGAGACTCTTTACCGAGATCGTAGTTGCGGGGTGTCAGACTGACACCCCGCAACAACGATCGCCGCGATGCGCGCCCCTGGGGGCGCACAGCGGCTCAAAATCCTGATCACGTCATATAACGTCCGGTCAGGATTTTGATACCACTATGCCACCGTGCTTTTGTTATAGGGCAGGCGGCAAGTGGTTAAGAGCGCCACTCCATGTTATTCAATGGGCCCATACACACCATGGCGTTTTTGAGCTGTAACAGGCATGGTTGTTTTTAAGATCCAAAAAAAATCAAGGACCAGCGTGTTTTGAGGCTCCAGCACTAGAGCTGTAAAAACGTCAGACAGCGGCAAAAGGTGTTAAATGCGCATTAACGAGGCTTAACGCTGTGTTAAGCCTCATCCGGCGTTTCTGTCTCTAATCAAAATCGGCGATCCCACCCCTTATGACGTCACCGTCCCATCATGCCTCTGGTCGTTGATGTCATAAGGGGTGGGATCACTGTGTGACATCACCCGGTGGCCACGCCCCATGCCTATATAAGTTGCTGCACACTGCATTACAGTGGGAGAGAGCGTGGAGTCAACATCGGAGGAAGATCAGAGGTAAGATGACGATGGAGAAGACCGGGCAACCGCTAGCAAAACAGCGGGCAGAATATAGCGGAGGAGCCCGGTAGAAGAGGCCGGAGAGCATGGAGAAGTTGGAAGAGACCCCCGGAGCTGCCTAATAAATGAATTTAAAAACCTTTGTAGTGTGTTTTTTTTATTGACATTTTTTCCCCCAGGTGAATGGGTAGGGGTATGATGTGCCCCATACTCATTCACATAGGATGGGGTGCCAGGATCTGGGGGCCCCCTTATTAAAGGGGACTCCAAAATTCCGATAAGCCCCCCGCCCGCAGACCCCAACAACCAAGGGCAAGGGTTGTCGGGAAGAGGCCCTTGTCCTCATCAACATGGGGACAAGATGCTTTGGGGTGGGGGCACAGGGCCCCCCCCCCGCCCCAAGGCCCCAACCCCCCCATGTTGAGGGAATGTGGCTTGGTATGGTCCAGGGGGGGTGCTTGCTCGCCCCCCTTTTCCTGACCTACCGGGTTGCATGCTCAGATAAAGGTCTGGTATGGATCATGGGGGGACACCGACGCCATTTTTCTTTTGGTGTGGGAGTTCCCCTTAAGATCCTTACCAGACTGAAGGGTCTGGTATCGTCTTGGGGTAGAACCTCATGCAAATGTATTTTTTATTTTTGCAGGGTTCCACCATCAATATCCTTAGCACATCATCTTGATCCAACTTCTGGTGTGACTTCTATTCAAATCAATGGGCTCCCATAGGGAACCATTGATTTTTGAATAGAGACAGAGAAACACGGCTGAAAGCTAGCGCAGCTTAACGTGCATTGAATTCAATGCAAAACACGGAAAAAAATGTGTTTTTAACGCTGTTTTTTTCCTGGCGTCTGTAGTAGCTTTACAGCCATTTTTTAAAATGTCCATGTGTATGAGGCCTTATTTTCATTTTTTTTTACACTGATCAACAGAAATATGGTCTTTAAAGAGGTGTTCCCTTTAAAAAAAAAAAAAAAAAAAGTCAGCAGCTACAAATACTGCAGCTGCTGACTTTTAATAATCGGACACTTACCTGTCCCAGGGTCAAGCGATGCGGGGGAACGAAGCCCCACTTGTCCCCCCCTCCTCTCGGCCGCGCCTGAATTGCAACTGTGTGCACAGCAACTGTGAAGCCACAGCCGGGCACCCACTGCACATGTGCGAGCGGCGCCACTCACCGTGATTGGCCGCACAATCATCTAGGACCTGTCACATTTCCCAGATGACTGACAGGAGGGAGGGGGCAGAGCTGAGCCATTCCTGCGCCGAGGGGAAGTAATGTCACCAGCCCAGGCACTGAAGGAGGCAGACTACGAGGGACCCCCTAGCAACAGGCATTTAGAGGTGAGTTAAAAAAAGACTTTTCCAAATTTTTTTTTTTTTTTAGGAATTTTAATAATTTTTATTTTGTGTGTGTGGAACACCACTTTATTGTCAACATAATAACCAATCTTTGCAACGTGATTTAAATAAAGTACAACAAAACATACAAATTAACTGAATGTATACAGTGGTGGCCGGTGTCTTTTTTGGGGGGGGGGCGGCAAATGGTTGCAGCCCCCCCCCCCAGCAGCTTCCCCTTCTCCTGCTCTCCCATGGGCATCATGGCGACGGCTTCCATTTCCTCTCTCCTCCTCGGCGGCCTATTGGGACTCTTCTCTTTTCGGACAATCAGAAAATGGGACTTTTTCTGATTAGCCGGATTGAGGTGTGTGACGGATCTCGGATACCACTGCTGGGCATCTCCGCCAGACCTGTGTCTCCTGTCCTTCAAACGCAGAAGGGCCAATAGGTTTATATAGCCAGGAACGACTCCACAAGCCCAGCCATAGATCCTGCGTTCACCCGGTTCCGATGAACAAACCGACACAAATGTCTGGAGGTGACATCTTCTCCAGGGGGTGGGAGACGGTAAATAGCCCTCCAAATATCATGTTCTCTGCTGGGCCATAGTCTGTGGGTAGGAGACAAGCCCACAGCCCCCTCCAAAACACAGTGGGTTCTATCACATTTCTCCCCTTTTAAAAACAGACTAACCAGGTCGCTGACCCTCAACTGGTCTGGACCTGCGTTAGTCACAAATTCCCACCCCGGGCAAACAGTATAAGGAAAAGTATGACTCTGGCGATGGGGAGCAAAACCGCACATACGGTCTCCCGTGAATAAAAACAGCCACTGCAGAGTGGGAACATCTGTCTGCACTCCCCTAATCCGGGGTCTGGTTGCAGGTATAGGGGGGAGCTGAATAATCCTCTGTCCCGATGCCAGCGCTTCAGCTGGTAGGGAGCTTAGGCTGGTAGTGCTAAGCCATTGGGGAGGAAAGGGTACTTGATTTTCTCCTGGTGTAGTTACCATCTGCTGGGGAGGTATCTTGGAGAGACTATCTCCCGGACTCTCCATTTCTTTTTCTGATGCTGGGCAGAGACCAACAGCACCGTAGCCAGCGCTTCTGCTGGGGGAATATATACAAAGGTAGAGTTCAGCTGCTAGAGAGGGGAAGGGTATTCTCCCCTCCATCTGCTGGGGCGACTTCTGACAGGGGCTGTCTCCCAAACCCTCCAAAAGCATACTGAGGGCTGGGTAGGGGCCAGCGCTTCTGCTGGGGGGATAAACACTGGGGTAGTGTCCAAGTGCTGGGAGGGAGAATTGCTTTCTCCACTTCCAGTGGGGATATCTGCGGCTGGGAAAACAGCTCACTGAGGTCATCCCCCGGATCCCCTGGATCTAACTCTGAGGGTGGGCTGAGGCCAGCAGCGCTCTGCTCCATTGCCAGTGCTTCTGCTGGGAAGGTGAACACTGGGGTAGTGTCCAATTGCTGGGGAGGTAGAATGGCCTTCTCCACTCCCGGTGGGGATATCCGCTGCTGGGAAAACAGCTCCCGAAGATCACCTCTGGGACTCTCCGGATCCAATTCTGAGGGTGGGCAGAGGCCAGCGGCGCTCTGCTCTATCGCCAGCGCTTCTGCTGGGGATATAAACACTGGGGTAGGGTCCAAGTGCTTGGGAGGGAGAATTGCTTTCTCCACTCCTGGTGGGAATATCTGCTGCTGGGGAAACATTTCACTGAGGTCATTCCTCGGTCTCCCTGGATCTAACTCTGAGGGTGGGCAGAGGCCAGCGGGGCTCTGCCTCGTAGCCAGCGCTTCTGCTGGGGCACCGGATGCGATACTCTGGACTTGCTGCTGATCACCATCTACCAGCCTTCCAGCACCCGTCTCAACTCCCCCTTCCGAGACTTTTATGCTATTAGCTTGTCTCGCTGCCTGGGGAACCTCAGATGTGTTCCGGCATTCTAGCACTCATAGTGCCCTCTGTATCATCGCCGCTTCTTCCATTGCGGTTAGGACAGGAAAACATAGGGACACCCCTGGCCCCATTTGCGCCACGTCTTCGTGACTGTCCGCTATTTCTCCCGGACAGTCCCAGGCAACGGGAGCCATGCCAGGCTGCTGATAACCATCAAACAGCTGCCTGTAGGCCAGGGGTTGACAAATTTGCTTGGAATCTAGGAGCCAGCTTAAAAAGTTAGGCGCCAGGTCCGTGACGGCGATCCGGACCTGTCCCTGGCCTGACATGGAGACGAGTGAGGGGAAGATAGCAGCGCCGTCATTGCCCATAGCTCTTAGAGGGACATTTTATTTATTTTTTTCAAATGACAATTTTTTTTTTCAATTGCATTTTAGTGTAAATATGAGATCCGAGGTCTCTCTGACCCCAGATCTCATATTTAAGAGGACCTGTCATTCTTTTTCTATTACAAGGGATTTTTACATTCCTTGTAATAAGAATAAAAGTGACACAACATTTTTTTTAAAAGAACAGTGGAAAAAAAAAAAGTTAAAATAAGCAGAAAAAATAATAATTTTTAAACGCGCCCTGTCCTGCCCGCATATAAAATCGGTGTTCGAACCACACATAGGAGGTAGCGCTGTGATCGGTAGAGCGAGAGCAATAATTCTAGCCCCAGACCTCCTCTGTAACTCAAAACGTGCAACCTGTAGAATTTTTTTTAAACGTCGCCTATGGAGATTTTAACCACTTGCCGACCGCCTCACGCCGATGTACGTCGGCAGAATGGCACGGGCAGGCATAAGCACGTACATGTACGTGATTTGCCTCCCGCGGGTCGGGGGCCCGATCGGGCCCCCGCCCGGTGCCTGCGGCGGTCGGTTTTCGTTCGGGAGCGATCCCGGACGAGGGGACGGCCATTCATTCATGGCCACCCCCTCGCGATCGCTCCCGACGAATGGAAATCCCCGGTGACATCACTTCCTCTCCTGTAATGTAAACACAGGAGAGGAAGTGATGTATTCTCTCCTCCGTGTCGGTATTTTTCGTTCCGACACGGAGGAGAGCGGATCAGTGAGTTGCACCAACACATCCCACACACAGTAGAACATGCCAGGCACACTCACACCCCCCCTTTACCCCCCGATCACCCCCCCAACTACCCCTGCCCCCCCAGTCACAGTGACACCAATGTCATTTTTTTTTTTTTTTTTTTTTTTTTTGCATTGGTGTCATTTGTGACTGTAATAACTGTTAGGGCAGTTAGGGTTAGCCCCCTTTAGTTCTAATGTACCCCCCTAACCCCCCCAATAAAGGTTTAACCCCGTGATCACCCCCCGTCGCCAGTGTCACTAAGGCTGGGTTCACATTGCAGCGGTTTATGAGAACGAATGTGATTCGCACCGCACTGCAGTGCAAATCACATCCGATCTCTGTGCGATTCGAGTTCAGCCATTCGCCGCACCCGCCGCACCCGCCACACCCGCCGCACCCGCCGCAAATTCGCACGGGACCCTTTTTTTGGCCCGCAGCAGAATCGGATCGCATGGGTGTTCACACCATGCGATCCGAGTTTGCAGATCGCACTGCGATATGCGAACTGATCTGGGGGTGTCAGTAACATTTCACTGACACTCCCAGCAGTTCGCATAGGGCAGTGTGAACTGCCGCCGGGAGGCATGCGATGCGGGAACCCGCCGCGGATTCGCGGCGTTTCCGCATCGCTCCAGTGTGAACCCAGCCTAATAAGCGATCATTTTTCTGATCGCCGTATTAGTGTCACAGGTGACGCTAGTTAGGCAGGTAGGTATTTAGGTTCGCCGCAGCTTTTTATAGCGCTAGGGACCCCCATATACTACCGCATAAAGCCCCCTGATTGCCCCCTAGTTAACCCTTTCACCAGTGATCACCATATAACTGTTACAGGTGACGCTGGTTGGTTATTTTTTTATAGTTTCAGGGCACCCGCCATTTATTACCTAATAAAGGTTTAACCCCCTGATCACCCGGCAGGTGTCATTTGTGACTAATAACTGTTAGGGCAGTTAGGGTTAGCCCCCTTTAGTTCTAAGGTACCCCCCTAACCCCCCCAATAAAGGTTTAACCCCGTGATCACCCCCCGTCGCCAGTGTCACTAAGGCTGGGTTCACATTGCAGCGGTTTATGAGAACGGATGTGATTCGCACCGCACTGCAGTGCAAATCACATCCGATCTCTGTGCGATTCGAGTTCAGCTATACAGATAGTATGGCTGAATTCGTGTCGCACCCGCCGCACCCGCCGCAAACTCGCACGGGACCCTTTTTTTGGTCCGCAGCAGAATCGGATCGCATGGGTGTTCACACCATGCGATCCAAGTTTGCAGATCGCACTGCGATATGCGAACTGATCTGGGGGTGTCATTAACATTTCACTGACACTCCCAGCAGTTCGCATAGGGCAGTGTGAACTGCCGCCGGGAGGCATGCGATGCGGGAACCCGCCGCGCATTCGTGGCGTTCCCGCATCGCTCCAGTGTGAACCCAGCCTAATAAGCGATCGTTTTTCTGATCGCTGTATTAGTGTCACAGGTGACGCTAGTTAGGCAGGTAGGTATTTAGGTTCGCCGCAGCTTTTTATAGCGCCAGGGACCCCCATATACTACCGCATAAAGCCCCCTGATTGCCCCCTAGTTAACCCTTTCACCAGTGATCACCATATAACTGTTACAGGTGACGCTGGTTGGTTAGTTATTTTTTTATAGTTTCAGGGCACCCGCCATTTATTACCTAGTCTCACTAGTGTACCCCTAAATTTAGGGGTGTCTACTTTCTAAAATGGGGTCATTTGGGGGGGGGGGTTTGTGCCATCTTGGCATTTTATGGCCTTCAAAACTGTAACGCCCTTAGAAAGCCTGAAGGCGGTGCTTGGTTTTTGGGGCCCCGTACGCGGCTAGGCTCCCAAAAAGTCCCACATATGTGGTATCCCCGTACTCAGGAGAAGCAGCAGAATTTATTTTGGGGTGTCATTTCACATATGCCCATGGCATGCGTGAGCAATATATCATTTAGTGACAACTTTGTGAAAAAAAAAAAAAGTTTGTAATTTTCCCGCAACTTGTGGCAAAATATAAAATATTCCATGGACTCAACATGCCTCTCAGCAAATAGCTTGGGGTGTCTACTTTCTAAAATGGGGTCATTTGTGGGGGTTTTGTGCCATCTTGGCATTTTATGGCCTTCAAAACTGTAATAGGTAGTGAGAAGTGAACTCAAAAAATTACGCCCTTAGAAAGCCTGAAGGCGGTGCTTGGTTTTCGGGGCCCCGTACGCGGCTAGGCTCCCAAAAAGTCCCACATATGTGGTATCCCCGTACTCAGGAGAAGCAGCAGAATTTATTTTGGGGTGTCATTTCACATATGCCCATGGCATGCATGAGCAATATATCATTTAGTGACAACTTTGTGAAAAAAAAAAAAAAAAAAAAAAAGTTTGTAATTTTCCCGCAACTTGTGGCAAAATATAAAATATTCCATGGACTCAACATGCCTCTCAGCAAATAGCTTGGGGTGTCTACTTTCTAAAATGGGGTCATTTGTGGGGGTTTTGTGCCATCTTGGCATTTTATGGCCTTCAAAACTGTAATAGGTAGTGAGGCGTGAAATCAAAAATTTACGCCCTTAGAAAGCCTGAAGGCGGTGCTTGGTTTTCGGGGCCCTGTACGCGGCTAGGCTCCCAAAAAGTCCCACATATGTGGTATCCCCGTACTCAGGAGAAGCAGCAGAATTTATTTTGGGGTGTCATTTCACATACGCCCATAGCATGTGTGAGCAATATATCATTTAGTGACAACTTTGTGTAAAAAAAAAAAAAAAATTTTTTTTTGTCATTATTCAATCGCTTGAGGCAAAAAAATAAAATATTCAATGGGCTCAACATGCCTCTTATCAATTTCCTTAGGGGGTCTACTTTCCAAAATGGGGTCATTTGGGGGGGTTTTGTACTGCCCTGTCATTTTAGCACCTCAAGAAATGAGATAGGCAGTCGTAAACTAAAAGCTGCGTAAATTCCAGAAAACGTACCTTAGTTTGTAGATGTGACAACTTTTGCGCAAACCAATAAATATACAATTATTGACTTTTTTTTTACCAAAGACATGTGGCTGAATACATTTTGGCCTAAATGTATGACTAAAATTGAGTTTATTGGATTTTTCTAATAACAAAAAGTAGAAAATATCATTTTTTTTCAAAATTTGCGGTCTTTTTACGTTTATATCGCAAAAAATAAAAATCGCAGAGGCAATCAAATACCATCAAAAGAAAGCTCTATTTGTGGGAAGAAAAGGACGCAAATTTTGTTTGGGTACAACATTGCATGACCGCGCAATTACCAGTTAAAGCAGCGCAGTGCCAAAGTGTAAAAAGACCTCTGGTCATTTACCAGCAAAATGGTCCGGTCTGAAAGTGGTTAAAGGGTAAAAGTTTGTCGCCATTCCATGAGCGGGTGCAATTTTGAAGCGTGACATGTTGGGTATCAATTTACTCGGCGTAACATTATCTTTCACAATATAAAAAATAATTGGGCTAACTTTACTGTTGTCTTATTTTTTTATTAACTAAATTATTTTTCCCAACAAAAGTGCGCTTGTAAGTCCGCTGCACAAATACGGTGTGACAGACAGTATTGCAACAACCACCATTTTATTCTCTAGGGTGTTAGAATAAAAAATATATATAATGTTTAGGGGGTTCTAAATAAAGGGAAGAAAAGGCAGGTAATATAAAACAGGCAGAGGAAACTTCATTAGCATTGCTGGTTTGTCATACCAACGGCGACCACAAGAGGGCGCCAGATTCCATAAGGAATCATAGGACCGCAGAAGGCCTCAAAGCCGCGGCCTAAATTTTCGGCCGCCGGCGGAACGGCCCGACGCGATCACACTGGGGGGGTCCACAGAGACAGGATACCCCCAGCTGTGCTGCCCCAGGCACGAGGTCGCTATTTCTAGTCGCCAATGCGACCTGGCGCCCGGGTTTTGTCGAGCCCTGGTGTAGGCAATCTCGAGCTCCCATTCCTGCTCAACTAGGAACTCCAATTCCTCCAGGTCACATGCCTCTTCTGGGAGGTCCAGCACCTCATCTCGGAAGTCCAGGATGTCTTCCAGTCGCCACTCCTCGATGCTACCAAAGTCTGGGTCTCCGTAAATTTTTTGATGGAGTAGCCCCACGCCGCCGTAGCCAACGCCTTCTGTTGGGCTGCCATCTGCTGTACCTGGCCACAGTTGAGCCGCGAACCACTGGAGGGCTCTATAGCTGGCATCCAGCCTCATCTCCTCCCGAACCAATCTTCCGAGCTCAGTCTCCCACTCATCTCGTGGTTCACCTCAGGAACACCTCTCGTGCAGTCCAGTACATCTCTGTGGAGGAGGGAAGGATCTTCCCCTGATGGTGCTGCTCATGGTTTAGCGTCTCTTGCCAGAGTTGCCGGCGGATCACATCCTCCCAGCCGAGCATGGTGTGCTCTGTCGCTGGTCCCCGATGTTGCTTCCGCATGCCTTGCAGCCTCCTCCCGAACTCTGCTGTCATGTTGGCTGGTCCCCATATCGCTCCTCGACGGCTGCCCGGATCTTGAATCCCGGTGGTGATTTGGATGTCCCGGCCTTGAGGAGACGTCCCACCGCTGCCAACACTGTGACGGATCTCGGATACCACTGCTGGGAATCTCCGCCAGACCTGTGTCTCCTGTCCTCCAAACGCACCCGCAGCCTGCAGATTCGCCATAACCAGCCCTTAACCCCTCAATCACGAGACAAGCCATACAGGTGTTGAGGGTTAAACATCCAGAGCATAAACTGTTTATTAAGTTTCAAACATACACTTTAAACACAGTTAGGGGCACTCCCCTTAGCCTTGTCATAAGGGGGTAGGGGAGAAGGAAGAACCAATGGAAACTCAACACTTGTATATTCAAACAACTACAGTTGAAACACATAAAGGGATTATGATAAGCAGGCAGCCCCTCCTTACACCTCCCCTGCTGGGATGTGTCTCCAGTCCAGACCTTTTGTCTACATGCCATGACCCAACACAATTAAACACAACAACAGGGGGGGGGAGGGATATAGCATTGCATTATCTCAGTATAATTTTGTATCTGTCTTTATCAGCTAAAAGTACATTGTGGAATAAAAGTATATATTTGACCCAGACGGCTAATAGGTTTATATAGCCAGGAACGACTCCACAAGCCAAGCCGCGTTCACCCGGTTCCGATGAACAAACCAACACAAATGTCTGGAGGTGGCATCTTCTCCAGGTGGTGGGAGACGGCAAATAGCCCTCCAAATATCATGTTCTCTGCTGGCCCATAGTCTGTGGGTAGGAGACGAGCCCACAGCCCCCTCCAAAACACACAGTGACAGTGGGTCCTGTCACAAGGTGTTTCAACAGTGAATATTTATTTGCTGTTGTGACACCTGGGTGGGCTCATAGCGCAATACTCTGCAACCCAAGCCCACACTAGTTTGAAGCCTACTAGAGCCTCTGGCTCTAATCAGTTGCTTAAAAAAAAAAAAACCCTGTCTTAATTCATGTGCCCGGTGTCCTGAAAGGGGCCAGATGCATGAATAGGCAGCGGCAGCGGCCGTGGATAAAGAGGGTGGCACCCCTAACTGATTGTATAGTGTCATAGTATAACCTGTGCCATGAAGACAAAAGAAAACTCCAAGCATTTCGATTGAAAGGTAAGTGAAAAATACAGGACAGGATGGATAAAACAAAAATTCTAAGTCACTAAATATATCTTTTGAAATACAATCATTAAAGTGTTATCTAACACAAGAAAAAAAATAATACATGGACTCTTACCAGTTCTAAGTTGTGGTGGCTGCATTGGTCTTTATTCTACATGTTGCCTTTATTTTCACCTGATGATCTTAATAATAACATACTTTCTTTCCTAGAGTTACCACTCACTCACCATACTGTACCTATGGCAAATGGCATTGTCACCCTCATCCAGAAAGTGTTACAACTTACACAGGGCCGTCTTTAATATTGATTGGACCCTGGGCAAAAATTTTCTTAGGGCCCCCCTTCCCCCATGCAATTTCGCTCTCCACCTTCTCTGAGACATACAATAAATAGCAGCTAGACTTAAAATCAGTTTACTGTATCAGATCAGGCAGCGATTGCGATTGGTTGCCAGAGGTTACAGCATATCATTACTGCTTACTGACTGGTTGCTAGAGGTTACAGCACTCCTTAAGACTCACTGATTAGTTGCTAGAGGTTACAGCACATTTATGCTTGTTGATTGGCTTCTAGAGATTGCTGTACAGTAATACTGCTCACTGGTCACATCTTCTCCTCACTGCAGGGGGGCATGCTATACCTATGAATGCTGCTTTTATTTACATATCAATGCAGTTGGCCTCAGCTATTTACATATGCATGCCGCTGCTATTTACATATGAATGCCAGTATTTACATGTAAAAACAGGGTCTGCAGGTGAGTCATCTGTACACAATAGGGCAGAGCTGGGCAGCATTAGTAGCAGCACAGGACTAAAACTTCAAGGGACAAGGGAATGTAAATTGGGATAGTTGGCAAGTATGAGGCAGCTGCTTTGGGCCCCACAACAATGACAGGGCCCAGGGCAGCTGCCCCTTTTGCCCTGCCTTAAAGATGGCCCTGAACTTACAGAGGGTGTAGGTGTTCAGAGAGAACTTGGAGTAATGCTAAATGATAACCTCCTGCGGCAGATTCAGAGAACAAAGAGAATTATCAGCACGCAGGATTTCTGTCAGGATTAACCAATATTTTTGCACCTATACAACAGATACAACTCAATGCTTATAGTAGTTTACAGACCAAAAGAGATCAAACAATAGAAGTTCATTGTTGGGTTCACATACACTTTAGGAATAATAAGTATTGCAGTCGTAAATCTGCTAAGAATAGGCCATGCACCAAAATTGAATGAGAATGCAAGAAAAAGAATAGAGGAAGGAGGCCACCAAGAAACGTATTACAACCTTAAGGCTCCTTTCACGCTTATGCAACTTAGGATCCAACTTGTTAGACCCAAAGTCGCAGGACATGTGAAATGCCATTTATCTCTTTGAGAGCTATTCCAATTGACATTACTGAAGTCGTTGTGACTTCAGAAAAGCTTCCTGCACTACTTTGATCCGATTGCAATGCCAGACAGTGTAAATGTTTTATCAAAGTCACTTCAAAGTCATATCAAAGTCAAACAACATATAATCGCCTACAAATAATATTTAAAAAAACAGCATTTTTGCTTGCAAATGATTGGATGATGGCAGTTAGCAGAGCTACCCCACATTTACTAAGCTCCGGTGAGACTTCAATTGAAAAGTGCACAGTCTATTTGCCTTTATTCACAAAAAAATAATTACCTTTAACCTCCCTGACGGTATTATTATTTCAGATTTTAGGTGCTGAAAGTGGTACCATTATTTTGCATGGAAATTTGGTGTTTTATATTGTAGTCCTGTAATTCTTAAGAATAACTCACTTAAATCTGTCCAAACCAGAGTCTAGCAGACATCCCGGGTATAATAAAGTTTGAAAAATGAAATCATAAATTATAATATAATAAATAATTATAAATAATTATACCAAATAATATAACAATAATAAAAATTATTCAATAATGTAATCAAAGCAAAACACAGAAATTTGCTCAGTTGCAGAATTGTCACTGTCATTACATTTCAGTATTTGATGACGGATCTCCCCACAAATCACCATCGCTCAATTCTGCGAATGATTCTAATTTATTATCGCTGTTTTCTAGCTGGTCTAAAACCATTTTTGATGTAAAAGGACAGTTTTTTGGTTGCTATGGACAATCTCCAGTTTCCAGGCATAAAAAACTGTTTTTATATTATAAGACTGCATGCAGGGCACTGGGCAGACCACTAGGGACAAAGGGGATGTGAAATAACCTGTAAGATTACATTATACTGTATGTAATGTGTGTGTTTTACTTTTTGAATTTGGCGCTGTTCTCCATCCCATGCATCGCAACACTCGCAGGGGCTCCGTGATAGATCGAGCGGAGGACGGCTCGCTCGTACAGCGGGGGGACATCACTGGATCCAGGGGACAAAGTAAGTAACCTCTTCCTGGATTCAGCGATGCCGTCCCGAGTCTGGCTCGGGGTTACCGCTAATGGTACAAAATTTTCACCCCGAGCCAGACTCAGGAATACCGCCAGGGGGGTTAATGTTACTTTAAATCAACCCCCAAGAACTGCTGTCGAGGTGTTTTACCAGTCATAACTTTTTGGGAAAGTGCAAAAATAAAGCCACTGTAACCTAAAATTCAAAGGATATCTCATGAAGAGTTTGCCAAAATGCACATGGGAGAATCAAAAATTACCAGAAAAAAGATTCTATGATCTGATGAGACCACCAGACTAAACCATATGTTTGGAGTAAGCCAAACATTGCAGATCAGTGATGGTGGTTACAGCATCATGAAGTGGGGGTGTTTCTGTGCAGCTGGATCATAGGTTGGTGAGAGAAGAATAAATGCAAGAAAAAAACAAGAAAATCTTGGTGAAAAACTTGATGCAGTCTGCAAAAGATATATCTAAAGTGAAAGCTGTCCTGTAGACTTAAGGCCCGTACACGCGATCAAACTTTTTGACAACAAACATGCAAATTAGCTGTTTTAAGGCAACATACGACCGTGTGTACGATCCATCGGACAAACTTTTTTGGTTTTCATCAGACTTTTGTTGGCCGTGCGAACGGACAAACTTCAGCAACAAAAGTCAGATGGAGCAAAGTCTGATCGTGTGTACAGAAAACCATAGGACTTTTGTACAATGTACAAATGCGCATGCTCAGAACCAATGCAAAAGATCAGACAACAATACAGAAGTTGACCAAAGGTGGCGGTAAAGAGCAGAAAAACCACGTGATTTGGTGAAAGTTGGCTGAAAAAGTCCTGCCATGTGCAAGTTCACGGGTGACGCCCTTTGTACAAAAATCCACGGGAAAGTTTGTACAAAGTCAGATTTTGTGTATGAAGCTTTAGAAATTTGCTATGGAAACAAAATTTCCCTATTGAAAGATTACTTGATCTGGTGGCAACTGAAAAATTTGGAACTAAGCTGCCTATACATAACTCAATTTGTTTTGTTCAACTCGTAGGCTGAACAAAAAAAAAACTGAACTGATTCCCTCCTCCACATAGTCAAGGTGGATGGGCTGCTCCTGCGTTATTGTATTCTGACTGCTGGACTCTCCTTCTGTCACAATACATTGATCAGCGCTGTAGGTGATTGGCTGCATGCACTGATCAAAGCAAAATTTTCCAACAAGCCCATTTATGAGAAGTCAATTGATAGATCGACTTCTCATGAATGGGAAAGGCCATAGATGGATCAAAATTAGGCTGTCCCTGCTGAACCGGTCAAATTTCAATACATCTATGACCAGCTTTATCCTCACTTTCATTCCTGGTGACAATGGTGACCAGGACAATTACAGTAAGTGTTTCTCCTTAACAGGGACACCAACAACAATGATATCCACATAGAGGTTCAAAATCCACTCCATTCAAATTTAAGAGAGAGGTTTTGCTTCTAGTTTTATTTAAACCTTGAAAAAGTCTTCCAGCAAGACAATAATCCCAGTCCAAAACTACACAATAATGGCCATGGTTTTTTTTTTTTAATTGAATGAAAAACAGCACATCAGGCTGGTATCACTATAAAATAGAAGTGATGAGCATGCAGCCCTACTACTATATTGATACTGGCTCTTCAGCATTGGTAAGGAATGCCTTGTCAGGGGTTTCCGCAAAAAAAACAGGGTACCAGGCCCTTGGGCAGCTCTGATACGAAGGTAGGTGTACTGGCAAGTGGAGCTTTTGTGCTACTCCCCTGCTGCACTTTTAGAGGTCACTGGGACCCCTAACTAGTTCACAGGTGTATATAGGTCTGATTGTAAAATTTAAATAAAAATACACATAGTTAAAAATAACTTAATAAATCTGATCTTATTGATATTTTACCCTGCAGGTTCCAGCAAGGCATAACCATTTGATCCTGTGCATGCAGATATGAATGTAAAATATAACTTAAAAAAAAAAACTATTTCAGCCAAAAGAACTCGCTGCTCCAGGCGAGACAGGAAGCCTAATGATATCACAGGTGCCCGCCTCGGCTCCCCTCCACATACGATCAACACTGAAGAAATGGCTGCACTCCAGGATCCATCAAAATTCTTATTTAATAACGAACATCCCAAGTGTTACAGACAGTTCAAATGGTAGACGCGTTTCACACACTAACAGGTGCGCTTATTCATTACGTAATGAATAGGCGCACCTGCTAGTGTGTGAAACGTGTCTACCATTTGAACTGTCTGTAACACTTGGGATGTTCGTTATTAAATAAGAATTTTGATGGATCCTGGAGTGCAGCCATTTCTTCAGTGTTGATCGTATGTGGAGGGGAGCCGAGGCGGGCACCTGTGATATCATTAGGCTTCCTGTCTCGCCTGGAGCAGCGAGTTCTTTTGGCTGAAATAGTTTTTTTCTCACAGCATCAGATGTTAAGAGAATAAAGTTAAATTGAAAGAAAAGGAAAGAGGACCACCTGATAAGAAAGAGTAGCATCAGGAAACATTTTAACTAAATGCAAATAAATTGTGCACTCTGCAAGTGCAGTTGTTCTGGAACTTAGTAAATGAGGAAATGCTACTTAGCTATCATCCAAACCTGGGCCCATTTCTTTTTTTTTTTTTTTGGGCAAATTAACATTTTACCTGATTTACTAAGTTCTAGATCAACTGCAGTAGCAGAGTACAACTGTAAATCCATCCCTAGGTGTTTTATAGATATTTTGCTTGGCTTATTTTATACATCCACAAGCTATACAACAAATAGTGGGGTATAACCCATGTACAATGAATTATTAGTTTCACATGAAGGGAAATACAAAAATCTGAATGCATATGAAAATGGAATGTAAAGTTATTGTACATGATCCCCTTATAAAACAACCTATTCATTTTGAAATAGAAATGAAAGGCAAAACATTGGTTTGTAAAATTCTAAAACTAAAATAAAAAAAAACATTCTAAATTCTTTTTTCCCTTTTTTATAAGTGACCACAAGCCCTCTGTTCTTAGCTGCATAAGAGCTGGGGGGAGGAGAAGCAGCAGCACACTGAGCTTTCCAGTGAATGGCTGTGCAGGGGGGTGGGTCAGAACAAGTCTGATCATTGGAGGAGAGCAGGTTGAGTTCCCAGCATAGCTAGAGAACTGACTACTGTGTGTTCTCCTGTTTAGTGTGGTCAATTTCTAATAGGAAAGCAGAGGGATTAGCAGGAACATCAGGGATTTCATATAAAGGAAACGATACAAAGAGAACAGGAAATTTTTTCTTCCAAGTACATGGTACAGCAGGCATATACCAGGAATAAGATAAGCTGGGGTAACAAACGCGTTAAGCCTTTTACCAAACAAGAAGCTTACACTGATAAAAAAACTATTCTGCTGGCTTGTAATTTTAACATAAGAATTTTATAATTCTCAACATAAAAATAAATGTTAATTCATTTACTTTGATATTTTAACCGCTTGCCAACCGCCTCACGCCTATATACGTCGGCAGAAGGGCTCGTACAGGTAAACTAATGTACCTGTACATTGCCATTTAAGAGGCAGCCAGCTAGCACACGCGCGTGCCCGCAGCAAGCTCCGTGAGTCGGGTCCCGGGTCCCGCGGACACGATCACCGCTGAGATACGAGGAGATGCTAATGTAAACAAGCATCTCCCTGTTCTGCCTAGTGACAGTGTCACTGATCTCTGCTCCCTGTGATTGAGAGCAGAGATGAGTGATGTGTCACACGTAGCCACACCCCCCCACAGTTAGAAGCACTCCCCAGAACATACTTAACCCCTACACTGCCCCCCTAGTGGTTAACCCCTTCACTGCCAGTGTCATTTACACAGGAATCAGTGCATTTGTATAGCACTGATTGCTGTATAAATGACAATGGTCCCAAAAATGTCCGATGTGTCCGCCATAATGTTGCAGTAATGATAAAAAATTGCTGATCGGTGCCATTACTAGTAAAAAAATTTTTATTAAAAATGCCATAAAACTATCCCCTATTTTGTAAACGCTATAACTTTTGCGCAAACCAATCAATACACGCTTATTGCGATTTTTTTTTTTTTTTTTTTTTTACCAAAAATATGTAGAAGAATACATATCGGCCTTAACTGAGGAAAAAAACATTTTTTTTTATATATTTTTGGGAGATATTTATTATAGCAAAATGTAAAAAATAATGTGTTTTTTTCAAAATTGTCGCTCGTTTCTTGTTTATAGCGCAAAAAATAAAAACTGCATGGGTTATCAAATACCACTAAAAGAAAGCTCTATTTGTGGGAAAAAAGGACATGAATTTTGTTTGGGAGCCACATTGCACGACCGCGCAATTGTCAGTTAAAGCGACGCAGTGCCGAATCGCAAAAAGTGCTCTGGTCAGGAAGGGGGTACATTTTTCCGGGGCTGAAGTGGTTAAGTACCTTACTTAATTTTCATTAGTTCTTAAAACACACCTTTTACATTTATGAAAACAATGTATAATATTGAGTATTCTAGACAAAACTTGTGCATTCCCATATTCTAATTGAGTTACATTTACTTAAAAAAATTTATCTTTTCATTTAACTGAAATTGCGGGACACATATTTGCCAAATGTGCAATCGCACAAGTTTTTATGCTGTATATTTTAAAGAGTTTGAAGTCTTTTGGAACTTTGAAAACTAGCACAAGGCAGTTCCCATATGTTTGAGGACCATCAGGACCAAGGAGTGCCATAAGTGACAAGAATTTTTCCAAGTCACTACAAAGCCATGCAATGCCATTGAAAGGTAAGAATGAATATTGAACAAATTAGCTTGCACATGCATTAAATGTTGCTTAACATACCATCTAAAATTTGCAGATTTATTTGCTGATTAATATATGTATAATAAATGGACATACGTCCGTTGTATACACCTATTGAGACAACTCGCTCAAAAAGCTTGTGCTTATTCCATTCTGCAGAACAAAACCAAGATGCAGGGTGAGCTATAGCGCGGGTCTCAAGTGGTTAAAAACCATTTTGTGCCACAAAAATAATGTTTCAGCCTGTTTGGTTTTTGAGACATAGGAATTCAAATTGACATTATTCAACACCAAGTCCCACCCACTTTGCACCCAGTGTTATTAAAAATTTAAAACAAATATAGCATTCATTTGCACTGCATCTGTGCCGCTTTGTGCCCTAAAAACGAATGTAAGTACTGGTTTGGTTTCAGAGATATTGTGCATTATAGTTGATGATACCTCTCCCACATTGCACCACATGTTATTAAATTTTACAACAATTATACAATTTGATTGTGTTGTGCTTGTGCTGATTTGTACCACCAAAACAAACTTTCTGTTTGTTGGATTTTTGAGATATTGGACATTCAACGTTAGATTATGTAACCTAAAGCCCCACCCACTTTGTTATTACATTTCATTTACATATACCATATTTATGCTGCATTGGCAGGAAAAACAAGCATATGTATATTAAGTTTATTTTTTTAATACAGCACTCTCATTTTGTATCAGAAAGAATGATTATGGGGTTTGCTACCTTGAAAACCTAAAACATACCTTTGAAGTTTTTCAGATCTTTTTAGAGCTAGCTGTGGGGAATCTATCTATCTTCAAAAGTTCACACTTTAACCACTTGTTGACCAGCCACCATCATTATACTGTGGCAGATAAGCTCTCCTGCACAAACTGCCATAGGTGTACGCTGGTCTTTGCACAGGATATAACCACCAAGTGAGCATGCCTGCTGCGTATGGCAGGAGCATGCCCACAAGTCTAGAAATTAAAAATATTTTTTTTCAAAAGTGCCAGTATTTTTTTGTTTGGGTACAGCGTCGCACAACCACACAATTGTCGGTTAAAGCGACACAGTGCCATGGCCTGGTCGTTAAGAGGTCAATTCCTTCTGGGGTTGAAATGGTTAAAGTGCAAACTACTTTCCTAAAAGGCTTAAAAAAAAAGTTAATACTTTCTGTATTCTATGTTCTTTACAGATATACTGTATATACATGTGTTTCAGTTTGATATGTTAGCGGAGAAAGACGCATTTTTTTTTCTTTTTTTTGTTAAACATTTACATTTACATTTGATGCTGCTTTAATAAGATTACATTTGTAACACTTTATAAATAATACATGCTCATTTCTTTTGAAAGCCTGTTTTATGAGACTATTCCTTTTTTTTTTTTTAAACATATTATTGTATTATTTTTATATAAAAACCTTCAAACATATATCAAATACATTTGGAAAATACGTTTTACCAACTTAAAAAAATTGAGTAAGTTACATGTTAATATCACTTAAAACTAAGTAACAAACTAACTAACTAACTTCCCTCCGCTCCTCTCCCGCCAGCTTCTGCGGGGAACTGTCAGGTTAGAGTATATGTAATTTACCAACACTCTCCTTTTCTGAATAACTCCGTGATCATTAAATCATCCACAGGGTTTGGAGGAGATACAAACAAGCTGAGAAGTTGCAGTCCATGAAGATTGGAACAGTTCAAATATTTAATCCTGTGTAATGGCTGTACGGCAACTGGAAGTGACGTCTACACTCCACCGGAAGGGACTTTCCATGTATTTTGAACATTAGGTTGGGTGAGAAGTGACACACACCTTATGTCCACAGCGACAGGGTATCTCTGGCATCTCTAGCATATCAATGCTTTTTTAACCACTTCAATACCGGGCACTTAAACACCTTCCTGCCCAGACCAATTTTGAGCTTTCAGCTCTGTCACACTTTGAGTGACAATTGCGCAGTCATGTTACACTGTATCCAAATGAAATTTTTATCATTTTTTTCCCACAAATAGAGCTTTCTTTTGGTGGTATTTGATCACCTCTACGGTTTTTATTTTTTGCGCTACAAATAAAAAAATACGGAAAATTTTGAAAAAAAAATGTTTTTTTTTGTTTCAGTTTCAAAACTTTGTAAATAAGTACGTTTTCTCCTTCACTGATGGGCACTGATGGGGCTACACTGATGGGCACTGATAAGGCGGCAATGATGTGGCACCAATGAAGTGGCACTGATGAGGTGGCATTGATGGGCACTGATATGTGGCACTGATAGGCGGCACTGATGGGTGGCACTGATGGGCGACATGGATGGGCACTGATAGGTGGCACAAATTGGCACTGATAGCTGGCACGGATTGGCATGGGTGGGTGGCACAGATGGGCATGGATAGGAGGCACAGCTGGGCATGGATAGGCGGCACAGATGGGCATGGGTGGGAACTGATAGGTGGCACGGGTGGGCACTGATAGGCGGCACAGGTGGGCACTCATAGGCGGCATTGTATTATGTTATACTGTACTAATGGATGCCAATCAGTGCCAAACAATAATGCATGCCAATCAGTGATGCCCATTGTGGTCACTGATTGGCATCCATTGTGGCACTGACTGGCATCCCTGGTGGTCTAGGGTGGCATACCTTTTGCTGGGCATCCCTGGTGGTCTGGTGGCGTCCCCGGTGGTCCAGTGTGGGCATCCTCGGGGGGGCTGTGCTGATAATCAATCAGCACAGACCCCCCCTGTCAGAGGAGCAGCCGATCGGCTCTCCACTACTCGCGTCTGACAGACGCGAGTGAGGAAAAGCTGATCACCGGCTCTTCCTATTTACACTGTGATCAGCCGTGATTGGACACGGCTGATCACGTGGTAAAGAGTCTTCGTCGGAGACTCTTTACCGAGATCGTAGTTGCCGGGTGTCAGACTGACACCCCGCAACAACGATCGCCGCGATGAGCGCCCCCGACGTCCGATCAGGATTATGCAACCACTTTGCCACCGTCAATTGCCTACAGGGCGGGCGGCAAGTGGTTAATCTGCCTGTTTGTAAGTACAATACCATCGGGCTGTGGTTCTTAATAAATGTGTTTGATGCTTTGACGATATCACACTATCTGGAGTCTTATTTCTTCAACATATTACCTTTTGAAACACGTGTGAATGGAATTCACTTGAGCCCTGAGGTGGTTAACTGCTGGTGGTTATAACAAGAGAGTGTGAGGCAATATTTTCTGGTGAGTTCATACCCAGCTGGGGAGGGGAAACATGCTTGTTCACGCGGTTGATGACCTACAGGTTTTGCTCTATCATGTTTATTTATGGACTAATTTTGTTGCTTTACACATTATCATAATTTGATGTGTAGCTCATTGTGTTTGTAATATTCTTTACCCTCAGCGCTACTTTTTACCTTTATTCATATATATCTGGTAGTTTTATACATGTTTACTCTTTTTAAAAGTGTCTGCTTATTTATAATTACACTACTTGTTATCTAAGGTGCAGTGTATAGATCCCAATTGAGGGCATTTTATGAGATCTTGTGTGCTTATTTTAATCCTATGCAATTGATGGTTTATAACTTTATGGCACGTTTAAGATAAGGTACACATATGTTTGTAGTCAGATTCTTCATATCAAAATGATAACCGCTAACTTACCAAGACCTGAGATGTGCCTTGGCCTGGCTGGTCAGTATACCTGAAAAGATGGCATACCCTGACTGTATCAAATGCATTAAAAAGAAAATGAAATGTATTTGGGGAACTGGGTGGGTGGGAACCAGGAAGCCAAAACAACACTGGACCCGACAGGGGAGGAGGGCTATATAGCCCCAGCCTCCTCCTACAAATTCAGGCCAGCCTTCTAACTTGTAGTCAGAGTCTTCATATCCAAACGATAACCCCTAACTTACCAAGACCTGAGGTTTGACTTGGCCTGGCTGGTCAGTATACCTGAAAAGAGGGCAAACTACACATGAGTAGGTATGAAATGAAAGCTTTAATAAAGAAATGGTAATCGTGATCCGTCCAGTAAAGAAGTGAATGCCCATATGACTTCAGTATGTGGTTCTGGTATGTATCTGCGGTAACTGGAGGAACTCCAGTGCCCCATATAGTTAATGATGGAGGAAGGTACCCCCTGCATGGAAGCTGTGAATGCTGCCCCAATCCTAAATGAATATCCGGAAAACTTTTGGATTTAAGTTTAATTTTGCAATTAAAATCCTAACATGAGAAACAAACTGTTTTGAGGTGAGAGGATATATGGGAAAAGGAAGCAAAGGGCTGACCGTCAGAGCTGCTGCAAATAGATTGGAAAGCGAGTCAAGCATCTCAACTGGACACCAGTTAATATTGGTAATACTTTACCACAAAGCACTGACACAATTGTCTATTCTTATTATTGTTGAGTTGTAAAGCTGATAAAGATGATAAAATATCTTAAATAGGGTAATGGAGCATCTGGCCAGTAACTGGTAGTCGTGACACTTGTGACCACCCCTGTGTCCTCTGAATACCCCTCAACATGGCCTTGAGAGGGTGAGCAGAAAAAATGGATGGACTATCAGGATTGTATAAGGACCTGAAATGCTGAATGCCTGACAGATACAATTTGATGGTAGTAGGGGATAATGCCAACTCGTTGTGGCAATATGTCGCAAAAGCCATCACATAATTTGTATCCTCAGAGCAACTGTAAAGGTATTGTGTCAAGAACTTGTGAAACGTCTTCCAACCTGTGGTATAAGCCTGCTGATGCAGTGGCATCTGAAAAAACTCTGGGAGACTCACTCGTTGGTTCTGGAATGAGCAGGGAAATGCTGTTCCAGTCACACAGCAACTGGTCCCACATGATGAGATCGGCTTGTGCGTCAGATTGTAAGCTAACGACAGAGTCAGAGTCCTGATACAGGGGGAAGAAGAGCCTGTAACATAGAAACAAAAGATTTACCCTGTGGAATAATCCTCATAGCATGATTCAGCATGCCAAAGACTGACTAAGTCTCTCTTGGAACAGACTGGAGACCGGACAAAAAGATGAATCATCTGACGTATCCTGACCAACTTTTCCCTGGGCAAACTAGCAATCATGAGATTTGAATCAAGCGTAATGCCCAAAAAAATGTATGATATTGGCCGGATCTTCCACCTTGTGGGCAGCCAAAGGTACGTTTATCTCCTCGGAAAGCTCAGTAAGAGACTGCAAATCCTTGGGCGAACAACCAGGGTCCTCTAAGAGCAGGAAATCATCTAGATAATGCACTATCCCCTGACAACCTTTGCAGTTACCCAAGATCCAAAGGAGTGCTTGGGCAAAGATGTCACACAAGCAAGGACTGCTCTTTGACCCAAAGGTTAACTTGGTGGCAAAATAGTAACGTTGTTGCCATCTGATGCTGTGCCAATGCCAAAGGCCAGGTCTAATAGAAAGTAGCTCAAAAGCATCGGCAATATCCGCTTTAGATAACCAAATTCTCCTGCCCAATTGTAGAATATGCTGGATAGCCGAATCCACAGAAGAATACTTTGGATTGGGGAGTCTCTCTCTGGGTGACTTTCTAAACAAGCCCCTAGCAAGGATACATTGACTTAGCTTAGTCGTGATGAACTAAAGGGCTTGACCAGACAGGGGACTTGGGATGTGCTCTGAAACAATTGAAGCAGACATGTAGGAGCCTGCATTGGTTGTAGTTGCAACTGGAATGATTGAAATTGTTGCACACTTGAGCATTACTCAGGTAATGGATGGGCCTACCCAATTTATCCACCTGCCCAGAAAGCCCTGTAGAGGACCCAACAGCCGCCTGCTTGCTGGATCCTGTATGACCAGAGGGTTAAAATATGGGGCACAATAATGAGGTATGTGCTGAAGATTAACAATTAATGCACACAGGGGATTTTTGGTTAGTGAATGCCTGCAAAAAAGTTCCATATCAATATTGCTCCAGCACATTACTACCTGGAACTGCACCCAAGTGGCTGCCACCTTCACCGAAAAAGACTGATGGTAATCGTAAAAAATACACCCACCGTATTTGTGCCCTAGGACTACCACTATATGCAAATACAGGTCTAATTCCACCCTCCTATCAGGACTAACAGCACAAATGATGTCTCTGAAGATGTCAAACGCCAGCATGAATTCTGCCACACTGAGTTTGTGGTTAAGCCTGGGGTCTTTCGTTTTGAGCACTACCGAGACATCCTCGCAATCGTAAGACCTGTTCTCTGTAACATCCTGAGATGCTATCAGAAGAGAGGCCAGGTTTACATCTTTCCCTTCCAGAATATCTTTCTTAATGTTGGCAGGTATGAAATCAGCCAGGGATATTGATGGTAATGCCGCTAGCAAAGAAGGAGCTGCCACAGATAAAGAAACAGCCACATTACCTACAGAAGCATTGGGAGTAACAGGAGCTGGGAGTGCATCTGACACCTGAGCTCTGGCCAAATGGGCTTCCATCACCTCCATCCTATCTTGCATTTCTGACATGGATGTGGAAAGAGTATTCAGTAAGGCATGGATCTGTGTCAATGAATTATGCAACAGAAACTTGGTCTGCGCTGGTAGAAGGGAGTGGCTGCGATGGACTGGGAAACAACAACCTAAACAACTCCGCTTTCCCAGCTGTGGCTGGAAATGGAATGTCCCTGCACCGCAGCTCTGCTGTGAGCCTGGGTATAGTCCAACTTCTTAATGATAGGGTGCATCCATGCTCTGAACCCTTAGTCGGGGTTGGAGGAATAAACACAAATTTGTCGCTTTCTGAAACGTGACATGATAATATCTATGAAAGAAAATGACAAGCAAAGAATTAAAGAACCACCCGTACAAGAACCACAACACCCCTTCATGCCTAACTAAGGCTAGAGACGTGGGTGCAGTAATGTGCCAACAATAACAGCGCGTGAATGAACCTAGTGACCAATCCAACCCTATGTCTATGCAATAAGCGAGCCCGAGTAACCTATAGCACAAAGACAGGTAATTCGAGACAAACACTCAGGGCTAAGGTAAACACAAAACATGGTGGGTAACAATGGAGTAAAGGAATAAACGTGCAGCGTATGACATATGATATACTTTCAAAATATTGTATTGACACACACAAATGCAACCTCAGCCCGTATGGATCTGTAGTCATGACAGATCCTGACATGTGACAACTGGCTATCTACCGCCGTGAAACAAGTGACCTGAACACACCTGCTATTCCTGCATAAATTCTGGGGCGCACATGAACAATCGCCAAAAAAGGTGATTCACCTGAAAGCAAAATATGACAGACAAGGAAACGTGATATAACATGCGCATGACACAACAGTGACACAACAGTGTCCCAGTTGGTCAGCCTTGTGTCAGCAGCTCTATTGCATGGTTGTATTGTTGGTGGGGAACAACAAGTCCCAGCCTAGCTATGTACCTACTTCCAACCCCTAACTGAGCAGAGCCCAGCTGCGCTAAGTTGCAATGACCCTCAACACCCTCATTGTCTGCTATCACCCCTGACTGGTGCCAGGTAACAGCACAGGGCACACAACATCTGAACTTCATTAAATAAGCACTAGCACTTTATTCATATAATTACATAGAGAATTTTCACTTGTACTTGTTTTTAGATATGAATAATTACACGATTTAGGCTGATTTCACACATATAATAGGGGCAGAGTGTTATAGTGAGGGCTGGGTATTTTAGAACCATAAAATTAATAATATAATAAATAGTTAATCTTTTTTCAGAATAAATACATATTTGTTGGGAATTGTCCACAAACTTGTGGATATTCCATAGATTTGCACTGCAAATTTACCTATTCTTACTACCTACTAGGATTGAGTGGCACCATTTTTAATTGGGATCCACAATTGTCCAGGTATTTCTGTGGTACTGATTCCTCTTTCAACTTTGCAATTCAAGATTTAGAAGCAATTAAATAAAATTAAAAAAAACACAATGTACACAAATGCTAGAAACCTGTGAAATAAAATGGATGAACTAAAACTTCTATTATATAATGAACAAGTTGACCTCATGGGAGTATCTAAAATGTAATAGCAGAGTTTACACGACTAGACTGGGAATATCCAAGGGTAAACTCTTTTTTTGGAAGGACAGGGTTGGTAGAAGAGATGGAGGGGTATGCCTGTATGTCAAAAGTGATCTGGAATTAAATGTGAAAGAGTATATCAATAAAGGGAAAAGTAAGGTAAGAAGTAAGTAAAGAGTCATTATGGCTGGAGCTTTATGTGGGTGAAAAAGTTTACAAATATCTGCAGGATTATGTTATAGGCCACTTTGTAAAAATTATGAGAAAGAGACTCAGCTGCTTTCACAGACTAAAATGGCTAAGAAGCATAGCAATGTTATTATTATGGGGAACTTTATATTATCCTGATCTTGATTACACAAACGGAACAAAACTAAGGCATGTCATTTCTTGAATTTATTGCAAGACAATTTCACCCAAGTTTCGGCCCTCTCACTCACCCAAGCAGGAAGCCACTGAGATCTGAGAGCAAATATGCAGGGAAGGGAAGTCCTTGCAGTGCTGAGATAGTAGTCTGTAGGGTGCACAGTCCAAACTGGTAAGAGTGCACATAAGCCACACAGAGGAGGAAAACAGACTAGGAGTGAAGAGGTCATGGTAAAGAGAGGCTGGCTGGAACAAACAAGGAGTGGTGAGCAGTTATTTAGATAGGGGAAGTCCAGTAGATTTTGCTAAGGCATTTTGATACTGTACCTCTCAAATGATTAATGTTCAACTTAAGGGGTCTCAGCGTTAATACATTTTTATGTACATGGATTAAAACTGGTTACAGGAACTTGTTCAGGGAGTCAAGATAAATTGCTTTTTTTCCCTAAATTGTATAAGGTTTTTTGTGGTGTTCTCCAAGGTTCTGTTATGGGAGAAATGCTGTTCAACTTGTTCATAAATTATATCAAGGTTGAGAATAATAGTTCAATTTTTATGTTGGCTGCTGATACCAAGCTATGCAGAGTAATAAAAAGTGTTTACTGTACAATAGCATAGGCATTTTCATTACAGAGACACTGTGTCTGGAAATTCCCATCTAATTGATTGTACTATGGTCTATATAGGAATTATGACATAAAAACCCAAGCCCTGAAGAAGAAAGGATACTTTGGCCCCCAAAACATGTTGGCTACTGCTTGTCCACCTACTGTCACTTTGTAGGGGTCAGCCCCTAGGATTACTGAACTATATTGCACTGTGTTCCATCTATAATATATACAGCCTGCTATTTCCAGTTTAGCCACAAGATGTCACTGTTGCTGCCGACCCTTCAGAGGAGAGGAAACAGGAAGTGGCAGTGAGAGAGAACTGTGAGGTGTGTGTGGGCAGCTGAGGGATTCCTGTGCGGAGCTGAGGAAAAGTCAAGTCTGCCCTGAGGAGAGGGAGACTTTGTGTGGATAAAGAGTCGCAGTATCCAGCTAAAGATCGGGCACCTCGGGCAGAGAGAGAGAGCTGTGGTGATTTTGGGCCGCATCTGTGTTCATCCATCCGTCCCATACGGGCAAGCTGCAGCACTAGGAACTGGACTTCACCTGCCTCATGAAGGAGGCCAAGACAAGGGACCCTCCAGCTGTCTAACAAACTGTGAGTGAGCACCGGTGCTGGATTGTGATAGGGAATAGTACAGTCCCTACTGAGATAGTACGTTGTAGAAACGTGTCCCGATAAGCGGGAATCAGGCAGGACATATTAGAAGAGGGTAGCCTGTATTACTGTGCATGTGTTGGCGGGAAAGCCATTTTGTGTACCACATTTCAGTTAGCCTTACTGTAAACTACTGTGAATTGTTAATACTGTTATCCTCCTCCTCCGGCCATTATATCTTACTGTTTAATAAAGCCGGTTTTTGTTTCAGCCTCCTTGTCTGCTGTCCCGTACTTGAAACCTGCATTGCGGTCTCCTATACCTCTGACCGCTACAAGTGGCGCTGCGAGCAGGGTACGGTTACAGAGATGGAGGCGGCTGAAGGCAACGTACCTGATGTTGATGTGAATGCCTTAGGTAATGGTGGAACCCCTACAAGGACCCTCCCTATGGGCATGCTTTTTAACTTGTTGCCAAAATTTGATGGCCAGAACATGTCACTGTCAGACTGGGTGACGAGATTACAGAGCGTTGCTAGAATTTACAATGTCAGCCCAGAGCTACAGGTGGAAATTGCTTTGGCTGCCCTGGAGGGTGAAGCGCGGAAAACTGTTTGCTTACAACCGGAAGCTACGCGCAGTACCTTGAAAGAGATTGTGCGCTTTCTAGAAGAAATATACGGTGAAACAGCTAGTGCGGGCCACCTCCGGGCAAAGTTCTTCTACCGGGTACAGCAGGAAAATGAAGGGGTCTCACAATATGCAACGGCTCTACAGGAAGTACTGGCTGAGATACAGAAAAAAGAGGCAGACGGGATAACCGCCATGGGATCCGCAGACCGGATACTGAGGGAACAATTGATCCTGGGACTCTACAGCTCTCACCTGAGACAAGCCCTACGGGAACGAGTCAGAGTGGACCCTACACTGAATTTTCGGCAAATATTGGCTGAGGCCGTGGAGCGAAGTAAAGAAGAAATTTATGCCTCTGGAGTGATACGGACCCAGACCGCCTCCCTCGGGGTTGCGAAGAATGAAGAGGTCCTGGTTAGAGTGGTGCAGGACCTACAAAGCTCCCTGGGTCTCATGCATGAGAAGTTGACGCAAATAGAGAGACGGATGGATTTGAGCTACCCCCCTGAGGTTGCATATCTGGGGCAACAACAACCTTATCAGACTGCCTCGATGGTTCCTGCACCAGAGCATCCTTACCCACGTATTCCCACCTACCGAGTCCCTCAATATCCTCCAGTGAGCTCGGCCAGTCCAGGCCTACGGGCGCCTCCCGCACACAGACAGAGAGAACAACGCAGAGAGGCTCAGTGCTGGCGGTGTGGAGAAAAAGGACACTTCGCTAGAGAATGCCGGAGGGACCTGCCTAGACGCCCAGAGCCGGCGTTAAACTTCAGGCCCCCGCAGTAATGAGGCACACTGCGGGGGAAGTAGAGTGTCAGGCCACTCAGCACAGCTCCGAACACCTGGTTGCAGGATGTCCCACCATAAGAGCCGAGTTTGAAGGCATTCCAGTCAACTGTTTAGTGGACACCGGATCACAGGTAACGACCATGCCTCAGTCATATTTCAACCGTTACTTTCAAGCACTGGCCAAGCCAGAACAGGGGACATTGATCCGGGTCACAGCAGCTAACCAGCAACAAATCCCTGTCACAGGTGTCGTATGGATGAATGTACGTCTGTGTGGACAGGAAGTTGGAAAAAAAGGTATCCTGCTGGTCCCTGAAACCTTCAAAGAAGATGTACCGGTGATAATGGGCATGAATATCCTGCGAGAGTTGGATCAAATTATGTTCACTAAAAGGGGGCCGGGCTATTGGAAGAATGCCACTCCACACAAACCAACGCAAAAGGCATTTCAACGGTTAATCCGGTTTTGTGGGACACAGAAGAGTGTCCCAGTACATCAGTCTGTAGGAAATATTCGAGTGCCGGGAAGGGCTACCCTTACCCTCCCTCCTGATCGGGAGACTATACTGACTTTGCCCGTGGGAACCTCCCGCAACCTTGAAGGTATGGAGGTGATCATTGAGCCTGCAGGCCTGGGAGAGTTAGGTCAGGATGTCCTAGTGGCCCGGACACTGGCAGTAGTCCAAAATGGACGAGTACCCATAAGAGCTGTAAACGTTGGACAACGGGAAGTCTCTCTGGTGCCAGGAGTGGAACTGGCTCGCGTGTACCTACATCGGGGAGAAGTGCTGAGTCAGGGAGAAGTGACTCTAGCTCCGATAGGCAATTCTGCTTGGACCTTGGCAGTTACTGCAAAGCCTGCAGAGGCACCGACCCCAGAATGGAATGGGACAGTCATCTTGGAACAAATGGAGATAGATGTGAAAGCTCTAAGTCCGGATCATTTACGAGCAGTTGAAACCATGCTGTGGGAGAATCAAGCTGCGTTTGCCCGCAATGCCAATGACTTTGGTTGCACAGATGCTATCACCCATGAGATACCGACGGGGGACACTCCCCCAAGCCGAGAGAGATATCGACAGATTCCACCCAAGTTGTATCAAGAGGTGAAGACATTGCTGAAACAGATGATCGATTCAGGAGTGGTTCGGGGTAGTCAAAGTCCCTGGGCAGCCCCAGTGGTGCTTGTCAAGAAGAAGGATGGCACCATTCGATTTTGTGTGGATTACCGGAGATTGAATGCGTGCACAGTGCGGGACTCATATCCTCTGCCTCGCATCGAAGAGTCCCTAACAGCCCTAGGGCGGGCTAAATACTTCTCCACCTTGGATTTAGCAAGTGGATACTGGCAGGTACCGGTGGCTGAACAAGACAAGGAAAAGACAGCATTCATACTTCCCATGGGTCTGTTTGAATTTAATAGGATGCCATTTGGGCTGTCTAATGCCCCAGGAACCTTTCAGAGGCTGATGGAAAAATGTCTGGGAGATCTAAATTTTGAAGCTACCCTGATATACTTGGATGATATTATAGTGTACTCTGCTACTTTTGAAGAACACTTGGCCCGATTAGGACAGGTACTTGAGCGACTGCGGGCCCATGGCCTGAAGATAAAGCCAAAGAAGTGTCATCTCTTCAAGAAGGAGATCGAGTACTTAGGCCATACGGTGTCCAAAGACGGGGTGCTGCCATCCCAAAATAAAGTGGCTGCCATTCAACAATGGCCGGAGCCTAGAACGCTGCGTGAGTTGAAGGCCTTCCTTGGTCTGACTGGTTACTACCGGCGGTTCATCAAAGACTATGCAAAGATAGCGGGCCCTCTGAATGAGATTTTGAGAGGAACTGCTGGGCAATCCAAGAGTCAAAGTGTTCCCTGGGGACAGAAGCAAGAGGAGGCCTTCCTGACCTTGAAAGAGGCTCTGACATCGGCCCCCATCTTGGCTTATGCTGATTTTGACAAACCATTCTTCTTATCTACTGACGGTAGTCTCTACGGACTCGGGGCAGTGTTGTCACAGATGCAGGACGGACACGAAAGAGTGATTGCCTATGCCAGTAGGTCCCTGCGGGATACGGAGCGAAACCCTCATAACTATAGTTCCTTCCGGCTAGAGCTCCTTGCCCTGGTGTGGGCCATGACAGAGAAGTTTGCCGGTTACCTTACAGGGGCTAAAATCTTTGTACGGACTGATAACAATCCCCTGGCCCATCTGGATACTGCTAGACTGGGAGCCCTGGAGCAACGTTGGGCAGCTCGCCTTGCAAAGTATGACTTCTCAATTCGCTATCGCTCTGCTACAGAGAATACTAATGCTGATGGTCTGTCGAGGGTTACTTTTGAAACTCCATTGGGAGAGCTTGATGAACAAAAGGAAGAGGATGAAATTCCAGACTTCCGCAAGTTTACACCTCCAGCAGTCGCAGCACAGACAAGCGGGGAGGCCCGGTCCCTGCCTAAGGCATTAGCAAGAACTAATGAGGAATGGGGGCGAATACAAGATGAAGACATTGGACTGCGACAGATAAAAGGTTGGGTGGCTCGGCAAAGAAAACCAGACAGAGAGGAAAGGGCTGATCTTGATGCTGAGATGAAGTCAATTCTACATCAATGGGACAGACTAGAGGTTCATGGAGCTGTTCTATACCGCAAGTGGCAGCAGCCTGCCGATCTGGAGGCAAGATGGCAGGTTGTCATACCAAGGAGTCTGGCACTAGAGATAGCCAGGGAAGCTCATGAATTTGGAGCTCATTTCGGGCCAGTCAAAACTTACCAGTGGCTGCAGCGTTATGTGTATTGTCCACGACTGGAGGTCGTAGTTGAAGAAGTCTGCCGACAGTGTAGAGTGTGTGAGCTTACTAAAAGCACAGAGCAGAGGGCACCCATACAGCCCATACAGACCAAGGAACCGCTGGAGGTATTGCTGATAGATTATCTCCTCGTGGGACAGTCAGCCAGAGGCCCACAATACTGCCTGGTCATGATTGACCACTTCTCCAAGTTTGCAGTGGTCACTCCAACTCGGGACCAGACGGCTGAGTCTGCAGCTCGGGCCATCTGTCAAGATTTCATCCGGGTCTATGGATGCCCGAAACGGATTCACTCAGATCAAGGAGCATGCTTTCAAGGGAAAGTGATGGAGGAGTTACACCGACTGTATGGCATTGGAAAATCCAGGACAACTCCATATCATCCCCAAGGGAATGGGGCCTGTGAGCGCTTTAATCGGACTCTGCTTCAGATGCTGAGGACCTTAGAGGAGGACAAAAAGACACACTGGCCAGACTATCTGCCTGAATTAGTCTGGGCCTACAATAATCGTGTCCACACTACCACCGGCTATACCCCATACATGCTACTGTTCGGTAGAGCCGGACGAGAAATTGTCGAATTGAATTTGGAACAGCCAGAAGATGTGATAGAGCGATCAACCACCTCATGGGTGAAAGAACACCGCAAGCGACTCCAGACCATCTGCCGGTTAGTAGGCCAGAGATTGCAAGAAAAGACTTATACTGACCGTCCTCCCATCCAAGAGATTCCGTTGCAACCTGGAGACCGGGTGCTGGTTCGAGAGAAACGGCCCAGAGGCAAGTTGAGTGAGCGTTGGGAGGTACAGCCGTACAAAGTGATCAAGAGAGTGTATCCCAATGGTCCAGTTTACGAAGTTCGTGTTGAGAATGGGGAGTCGGCTTCAAGGGTTCTACATAGGAATATGCTACGGCCATGTCGGTCAGAAGATCGGATACCTGCACAGAGGACACCACTCCCTGCCCCTTCCTCAGAATTTGTCATTTCCGATGGGAATAATATTGAAGACTGGTGGATTGTTCCTGACTCTGCACGTGATGAAGCCCCTGTTATAGAACCAGTACCAGCTCCAAGGGAGGAAGGACAAGTCCTAACAGAAAGACAAGACCTTCGGAGATCTAGTAGGTCTACTGCAGGGGTTCCACCAAACAGGTACAAAGCTGATCAGTTTATTTGGTCTAACTGTATGTACTATGAACAATGTTGTGCTGCCGTTAAAGATTGATTTAACCTTTTTCTTCCCCATGGACTATATAGCAAGGCCGAGGACGGCCACCTTTAAGCGGGGAGGCATGTAGGGGTCAGCCCCTAGGATTACTGAACTATATTGCACTGTGTTCCATCTATAATATATACAGCCTGCTATTTCCAGTTTAGCCACAAGATGTCACTGTTGCTGCCGACCCTTCAGAGGAGAGGAAACAGGAAGTGGCAGTGAGAGAGAACTGTGAGGTGTGTGTGGGCAGCTGAGGGATTCCTGTGCGGAGCTGAGGAAAAGTCAAGTCTGCCCTGAGGAGAGGGAGACTTTGTGTGGATAAAGAGTCGCAGTATCCAGCTAAAGATCGGGCACCTCGGGCAGAGAGAGAGAGCTGTGGTGATTTTGGGCCGCATCTGTGTTCATCCATCCGTCCCATACGGGCAAGCTGCAGCACTAGGAACTGGACTTCACCTGCCTCATGAAGGAGGCCAAGACAAGGGACCCTCCAGCTGTCTAACAAACTGTGAGTGAGCACCGGTGCTGGATTGTGATAGGGAATAGTACAGTCCCTACTGAGATAGTACGTTGTAGAAACGTGTCCCGATAAGCGGGAATCAGGCAGGACATATTAGAAGAGGGTAGCCTGTATTACTGTGCATGTGTTGGCGGGAAAGCCATTTTGTGTACCACATTTCAGTTAGCCTTACTGTAAACTACTGTGAATTGTTAATACTGTTATCCTCCTCCTCCGGCCATTATATCTTACTGTTTAATAAAGCCGGTTTTTGTTTCAGCCTCCTTGTCTGCTGTCCCGTACTTGAAACCTGCATTGCGGTCTCCTATACCTCTGACCGCTACAACTTCATAGTCAAGAATGAAGCTATATGAACAATTAATGTGATTGTTTGTCTCTCAATTTGTTTTCTCATCCTTTTAGTAACAAAATTAAGATTTTTTTAAGAAATCTTTTTATTGAGATAAAAAAAAAAAAAATTACAAAGCATTGGTATAATAAAGAAAATAAAAAAAAATGAAAAATAGGATGGCACATCCCTCGCAGTGGAGCATTAGCTGTGCATCAACGACATAAGTACAAGACCATGCAGCTGTGTTACAGCCTACAAGGACAAAGCCACTAGTGCAGTGTAAAACGTAGCAAAACAAAACCTAAAAAAAAAAAAAAAAAGAGAAAGAGAAAAAGTAGATGTGCATGTAGCTCACACTTAGTAAACAGGAGCCATCAAGATTTACTCAATGCTCAGTTGGTACCCTCAGAGTATCTGTCTGATACTAATGCAAGTTAGTTAGCAGATAGCTGAAACAAACAAGTTAATGCAATACAGTAAAACCTTGGATTGCGAGAATAATATGTTCCATAAACATGCTTGTAACCCAAAGCACTTGTTTATCAAAGCAAATTTCCCTATAAGAAATAATGGAAAGTCATACAATTCATTCCACAACCATTTATTCATAGGTCTTTCAGTTTATAGTCCATATAAAAAGATTATAGCAATGTGATTGTTGTGTAACCATAAAATGTCCTTTCACAAATGGCAGCCTCCACAAGGGGATTAGAAGCAAAATCCAGCAGGAGCTTCAGTGTATAAAAGAGAAGAGAGGTGCCTCTAAGTGTAGCAATATGGTTACATTTAATTAAGGTACAACATTTAGCAACTTACATGTTTGATGATTAAAAGAGGCACACCTAAGTATGCAAGCATCCAGCATAAAGTTGTCCACATAGACCATCCTCTGCACCGCCGGCTCTCACTGCTGTCAGTCTGCAATCATGCCCGGGAAGACTACCCTGAAAGCGAGGCTTGAAGTGCTCGTGGAGCGCAGCGGGCAAAGGAATGAGATTGATGGCGGGGCAAAGGATGGTCTATGTGGACAGCTTTATCCCAGATGCTTGCATATTTAGATGTGCCTGTTTTAATCATCAACCATGTGAGTTGCTAAATATTGCACCTTCAATAAATGTAACCGTTTTGCTACTCTTAGGCCCTGTACACACGGTCGGAGATTTCGACAACCAAATCCGTCGGATTTTGTCAGTCGGATCTTGTCCGAAACTGTTGCATACACACGGTCAGACAAAGTTGACGAAAAATCCGATATTTCAGAACGTGATGACGTAATTTCGTTACAATGGGACTACATTCAGGCTAGTAGCCAATAGCTTTGATGTAGGAATTTGATCTGAGCATGCGTGGCACTTGGTCCGATCAAAATTCTCTACACATGATCGGAGTATGTCCGATCGGACCAGTTTGTCGGGAAATATTTCCAACAAGTTGGAAAATTGGGTCCGACGGATATTCCGACAGAATCAGTCCGATGCATACCACACACAGTCGGATTATCCGACAACACGGCCCGATAGGACACATTCTGACGTATTCTCTGACCGTGTGTACAAGGGCTAAGGGTTGTCTCTCTTCTCTTTTAAACTCAGTTGTGATGTGAGGCTATTTGTATATCAAGACATTGCTTGTATATCGTCAAAATGTATTTAAAAATGTTTCTTGTCTTGCAAGATGCTCTCAAACCAAGTTATTCTCAAACCAAGGTTTTAATGTAGATTATTGGGCATCGCTGTGGTAGAGATGTTTTGAAGCCACCTCATCCAAACTTTTGAATTTCCAGATGCTTCCCCTATTGGCATAAGTGTCCTTGTACAATGGTAAACTGGTATTGAACAATCGTTGCCAGAATATATTAGAAGATGGAGAAGGCTGTTTCCAGGAAGAGGTGATCACCTTTCAAGCATAAGTGCTCATGCACACGGACGTTTTAAAAAACTGGCTGCAAAGCTAGCTCCGATGCCTGGAAAAATTGTTGTTAAAAACGTGATTTTTACCACGTTTTGCATTGGCGTTTGTGCGCGTTTTTGCGCGTTTTTTAGCGTTAGCGTTAAGTAGCGTTTTTTAAGAAACACATCTCTTGGCTATAGCACTCAGAAAACAAAGAAAATATGTTGCGCGTTTTTGCGCGTTTTCCCGCGATTCGCGTTTTTACAGCTCTAGCTCCACGCCACGGAACGCACTGGTCCTGGGTTTTTTTTACAGCTTAAAAACGCCTATGCCATTTGCAGCTCAAAAACGCCTAGGTGGGCATGAAGCCATAGACTAACATGGACAGCCGTTTTTAAGCTGCAAAAAAAGCTCAAAAAAGTGGCTGTAAAAACGTCCGTGTGCATGAGGCCTAAAAGAGCACAGTGGGAGTGAAATGCTCTACCAGTTCCAAGAGACATATTTTTGCAGTGAAAGAGAAGTGGATGGCAACTATAGTATTAATCATGGAAATAACCTCTCTATTATTGCACAGTAGGTGGACATGTCATGGTCTTCTGTGGAGTGAGCACATCTCCAACAGGAAAGGGACTATGGTGGAGTCAATCTTGTGAAGCACGTACAGGGTGAAGTAAGCCCTGTGAAGGATTCTAAATTGGATAAGCCAATCCCTGATAGACACCAGCTGTTTAAATGGAGTGTCCCAGATGTCCTTCCAGTCCTCAGCATCATCTATGCCATCTCCAAGCCACTTTTGTCTGAACGAGCATAAATCAGGCAGATGAGCCATTATCAGGTGATTATTTAGAGTCGAGGTCAGCTTCTCAAGATCCAGACCTAAGCAGAGCATCAAGGTCAGAGCATGCTAAATCAAGTTGCAGAGTAAGAAATTGGGAGTTAAAGGCATGGGAAAACTGCATATATCGAAATTTGTAATAATCTGGTATATTGTAGGTCATACAAAGGCTGGGGAATGGAATTAGAGTACACCACTATTTGTGAAATAGTTTTAATCTTAAACTTGGCCCAGCATTGAGGGTGGACTTTCTTATCTCATAAGGAGACTGTGATCATATCTTTGGTGCGAGGGGGTTCTTGTTAGGATTCAGCTTAACTATACACTTGTAGTTTGGCAATACAAGATAAGGAAGGAAAACCTTTCCTTCCCCAACACAACACCCTCCCCCCCAACCCCATTTACCTTGGATTATTATAGGCTCAATTCACATCTATGCATGTGCTTTTGAGCGTTTCTGCAGTGCTTTTTGCAGTGCTTGCTACATTTTTGGAAACGCATTCTTATCGCGATTTTCATTTTTCCCTTTTTTTTTTTTACATTGTATATGAAAGGTTTGCTTATCTTACAACATGCATTCAAGACTGGTAATTCACTTGCTGTTGATTCAATCAGCTACACCATAGCTCCCAAATGTCCCTGATTTTGATGGACTGTCCCCGATTTGGAACAAAGTCTCTGTCCCTCATTTTGGTCTGATCCATATAGTTGTATATAAAATGCACTTTTTATTGTTTAAAACGTTTTTCCCAGTGCTAAACCTTTCATCCAATTTCTAAATCACCGCATTTGTACATTTCAATAGCCAGTATAAAGGAATAGTACTAGTAAAAAAAAAAAAGCACTTATGGGGTTAATTAATCTTTTTCTTTGTGTAATTATCCTTTAAGGGTTGCAAAAAAGGGGTGTGTCTTATGCCTAAATACTTTTGCTAATTGGTGTCCCTCATTCCCATCTCAAAAAGTTGGGAGGTATGGCTACACTTCCAGTCCCAATCCAGCCAAGCAAACTCCCCTTTTAGTTCAACCGGTCCCATTGCCTCAGGAATGGCCTGGGCAAGAGCTAGTATTCCTTGCCCAGTATCTGACTCTGAATGTCCTTGTGTACCCGAATTTCCTAGTTTTCTGAATAACTACAAGGTTCAGAATTTTTGGTTATCCCTGTACCCAAACACAGCATGTTCCCAGTGACTTCGCTGATGCACCCCATGCACATCCAGTGTGATCCCCATTTTCCTAGAGTCATCTGGCTTCCTGCCTGATCTGCGTATCTCTTGTGCTCCACGTGTCACCAGTCAGTGCCTTCCAGTGTCATCTCTGTACCGCCAGTGTTCACAGTGTCCTCCAGCCTATTTTCAATTAGACTTTCTGTGCTCCTGCCAGCTTACCCAGCGCCTGTTATATCCTCTATGCACCCAGACCACCTGTGACTCTGACTTCATTGTGTACCAGCTTCCAGCTTTCCAGCACATCCATAATTCAATAATTCACTGTTTATTCCAGCCAGTCATTAATTACCCACTTCTGAGTCCTCTATGTCTGCTTTCAGTGACCTTTGTGTTTCTCTGTGCTCTCCTACCCGCCCCCAGTGCCTCTGTGTGTCTCTGTGCACTCCTGTCAGCTTAAGCTGTACTACCTACTGACCAGTGATCCCTGTGTCTGCGTACTGCAAGGAATTCTTATCTGCATATCAGTACTCTGTTCCCAGCAGATGCCTGCTCAGGTGCATAAAAGGGTCACAAACTCAGCAAAACTTATGTCCACCTTCAGGAGCTCTGGTGAAGGATAGTGGGTTTCTTAGATCTTGCATCTCATCCCTTCAAAGGGATTTAACGTTCAATCTATGGCATGCTGGGTTCCCTCTATGGTGCCAATGAGTATACTTTCAATCAAAGACTCCTTGTGCACTTCAACCATATCTAGCTGCTTACACCCTTTGGGACCCTTGTGCACCCCTGTATTTCTTGTATATCTGTAACCATATTGTCCCTGTGAGTCCAGCACCTCTGTGCAAATAGCTTTCGTTATTATTTCTGCTTTCAAGTAGGTCCAGATATCCAGTGCTGATAGATACCCCTGCACCCCTACCTCTCTGTGAGTCCAGCACCCCTGTGCTACAAATGCCTTCTGTCAGTAATCCCTACCTTACAAGGTCAGCATACCAGTGCTGCAAGATACCCCTGCACTCCTGCCTACATGTAATTCTAACACCTTAGTGCTTCTCTGAACCTGATCAGCTGTACCCTGCATTGATGTTCTCCCCGAACACACCATCATCAAGCGCCCAGGCTGCACAGAGGGTCCACAATCCCTGGACAAATGTGACATAACTGAAAAACAACCTTTTGTACTGAATACTAGTTAGGTCATTTGTAACAGGTTTTAAAAATTGGCTTGGTTGGTGTATCTCAAAAGTACCATTGGGTTGTTTTTTTATTTAGTATATATCAGAAATGTGGTACACCCTATGACACCCTTACATAGTTACATATAAGTCCATCTACCTGTAGTTCAACCAATGAAAAGGAAAAAAAAAAAATCTGAAAATTCTATTTACACAATCTTATACCCACAGTTGATCCAGAGAAAGGCAAAAACCCCAGCGTGAACCAATTTGCTACAGCAGGTGAAAAAATTCCTTCCAGATCCCCCGAGAGGTAATTGGATATTCCCTGGATCACCTTTACCTATAAATGTCAGTACCCAGTTATTTTATGTACATTTAGGAAATAATCCAGGCCTTTTTTAAAGCAAACTACTGAGCGGTAGGGGTGAGCCGAACACCCCCCGAACACCCTGCGAGCAGACAGAAAGCTTGCATGAACTTTATAACCCTGTTAAAGTCTATAGGACTCAAACGTTCAAAATCAAAAGTGCTAATTTTAAAGGCTAATATGCAAGTTATTGTCCAAAAAGGGTTTGGGGACCCGGGTCCTGCACCAGGGGACATGTATCAATGCAAAAAAAAGTTTTAAAAACTGCCATTTTTGGGAGCAGTGATTTTAATGATGCTTAAAGTGAATAAAAAATTGAAATATTCCTTTAAATATCGTACCTGGGATGTGTCCAACACTGTCTATAGTATGCCTGTAAAGTTTCCCATGCTTAGAACAGTCCCTGCACAAAATGACATTTTTAAAGGACTAAAAGTTATTTAAAACTGCTTGAGGATTTAATGTAATGTCAGGTCCTGGCAATATGGATGAAAATCAGTGAGACAAACAGCATGGGTATACCCCCACCCCCCCAGTCCATTACCAGGCCCTTTGGGTCTTGTATGGATATTAAGGGGAACCCCGCACCCAAATAAAAAAAGAAAGGCGTGGGGCCCCCAGGCCCTATATACTCTGAACAGCAGTATACAGGTGGTGCACACAAGACAGGGACTGTAGGTTTGTTGTTAAGTAGAATCTGTTTGTAATTTTGAACTGGTACATTTTTAAAGTGTAGCTCCAGCCAAAGAAAATCTATTTTTAAGCTTTTTGGAAAACATAGGGAAGGGTTATCACCCCTGTAACATTTGTTTTGCTGTCTGTGCACCTGTTCAGAAGATTTCACCTCACTTTCTGTCCAAATGACAAATGTTTTTTGAAAATTTGGGATTTTTAGTGAAACAAGGATTAGGGATAAAGCATCAGTGGAGAGGAGACACGGATTTCCCACATCAACTCTTACAGGAGAGAATTTCCCTTCCTAGGGGTAGATTTCATCTCACTTCCTGTTGTCTCCTTCCGTTTGCAAGTAGGAGTCATTTGTAAGTTGGATGTTTGAAAGTAGGGGCCTGCCCTATATCATCTGCAGAAATTTGGTCCTAAGGAGCTGGTGTTGCCACAAAACTGTAAGCCCTCACAGTTACTCTTGGTGGGCGCTGGAACCCCCTGCTGTGAACAATTATATCAAGAATTGAAATTACATGCAAGTGTTGAACAGTGGTAGAAAAATTGGCCTTTGTTGGTGATGCTGGTGCCACAACACTGTAAGTCCTCACAGTTACTGTGGTGGGCGCTGGAACGGGCTCTGCTGTGAAATATTATATCAAGAATTGTAATTACATGCACCTGTTGAACAGGGGCAGAAAATTTGGGCCTTTGGTGGTGGTGGTGGTGGTGTTGACACAACACTGTAAGCCCTCACAGTTACTCTTGGTGGGTGCAGGAATGGGCCCTGCTGTGAAATATTAGATCAAGAATTGTAATTACATGTCCCTGTTAAACAGGGGCAGAAAAATTGGGCCTTAGGCACTGGTGCCATAACACTGCAACACCTCACAGAAACTCTAGCTGGAGCACAGGAATGAGCCCTGCTGCAAAGTATTGCATCAAAAATTGTAATTACACGTCCCTGTTAAACAGGGGCTGAAAATTGGGCCTTAGGCACTGGTGCTGGTGCCACAACACTGCAACCCCTCACAGATATTGTAGTTGAGCGCAGCAAAGAACCATCCTGCAAAATATTGTTATAAAAAATTGTAATTACACGCCCCTGTTAAGCAGGGGCTGAAAAATTGGGCCTTAGCCACTGGTGGCGGCGCCCAGAACCAAAAATGTTCTTACAAGCTATCAGCATGATCATTGAGGAGGAAGAGGATAGTCACTCAGCATAACTCAGCATCAGCATAGGCAGTCTTGAAGTAATGTGACATTTCAAAAAAAATTATTCGGTTACATCTAGGGCAGCACAGTGGTGTGGTGGTTAGCACTTTCACCTAGCAGTAAGAAGGGTCGCTGGTTTGAATACCAACCACGACACTACCTGCCTGGAGTTTGCATGTTCTCCCTGTGCCTGCGTGGGTTTCCTCCGGGTACTCTGGTTTCCTCCCACAATCCAAAGACATGCAGGTAGTTAGCACTTTCACCTAGCAATAAGAAGGGTCGCTGGTTTCGAATCCCAACCACGACACTACCTGCCTGGAGTTTGCATGTTCTCCCTGTGCCTGCGTGGGTTTCCTCCGGGTACTCTGGTTTCCTCCCACAATCCAAAGACATGCAGGTAGTTAGCACTTTCACCTAGCAGTAAGAAGGGTCGCTGGTTTCGAATCCCAACCACGACACTACCTGCCTGGAGTTTGCATGTTCTCCCTGTGCCTGCGTGGGTTTCCTCCGGGTACTCCGGTTTCCTCCCACAATCCAAAGACATGCAGGTAGGTTAATTGGCTTCTGTCCAAAATTGGCCCTAGTATATGAGTAGGGACCTTGTATTGTGGGCTCCTTGAGGGTAGGGACCGATGTGAGTGTGCAAAGTGAAGGGACAATTGTAGACACTCACTCAGGTTGAACTGGATGGACTGGTGTCTTTATTCAACCTTACTAACTATGAAACTATGAAACCATAAAACAGCACCAGGTGCTTGGTAGCTGGTGGTGATCCAAGACTGATTCATTTTTATGAAAGTCCGTTGATCAACCGAGCCGGTGGACAGGTGCACCCTGTGATCGGTTACAAAGCCTCCAGCAGCACTGAATGTGCGTTCCGAAAGAACGCTGGATGCAGGACAGGCCAGTAGCTCAATTGCATACTGTGCAAGCTCTGGCCAGTGGCCAGTGATTCATCCTCAAGACCCAGTAACCCAGAGGATTTTCGGTGGGAAAGGTGTCCAAGTCTGATCTTGCCCCTAGGTATTCCTGCACCATGTAAATCAGACGCTGGCGCTGGAACTGATCATACCTTGGGGCTGTGGATTAAAAAATCGTCTGAACGCATTGGTTAGACGCCCACCTTCTCCACCACTCCTTCTGTGACTGACCGAAGCCTCAGCAACATGTTGTCCAGGACCAGGAATTTGTAACCTCCCAGTCTCTGGGAACGTGTTGCACAGACCTTTCTGCAAGGCCTCCCGAAGATGTTTCATCCTTTGCTCCCTCTGCGATGGCAAGATAAGGTCCACAGCCTTACCCTTGTAACGTATATCAAGGAGGGTTGCCAGCCAGTAATGATCCCTCTCCTTGAACCGACGAATACGAGGATCCTTCTGCAGGCTTTGCAGTATCAAGGAGGCCATGCAGTGTCGGTCCGGAGTCCTCCGGGTCACTAAGTACGGCATGATCTGCAGCCACCTCCTCCCAGCCACGTACAAGTCCATGGGTTTCTTGGGACTGTAAATGATCCCCTAAAGACTGCTGCTGATGCTGAGTGCTAGGCTCCACCTCCATGCTGACACAATCCTCCTCCACCTTCTCCTCATCCTCTTGTTATGGATTGTTTAATACTTTGATTAAATGACTATTTTCTATTATGTCAAGATATTTGCTGAATCTCCTTACTCAAAATGCTTCACCTAGAGACCCCCCTCCCATCGGAGTGAGTCCAGGAGTCCACAAGCCATCAGCAGAAAACCTGGATGAAACTGGCTAGGACCTCTTAGATAAGGGTCCTCCAATCTCTGCTTGACAGCACAGAATACACCTGAGATGATGCTTTTGCAAACAATGAGTCATCTCTTACTATAAAGGGGGCTATATGCCCAGAGCAATAAAGGAAGCTTTTCACTGAACAGTGTGTGTCAGCGTACTCCTTCTAAACATGCATGCATGGACATTTGAATTAGACCAGGTGCAGATAAGTCGGCCAGACATTTGTCTGGGATCCAAAACAGCTTGGCGCCCAACGTGGGGCTCTCGGGTTGCGAACCGGAGGAACAGCCGACCAAGAGGCCACTGAGGAGCAATCACCACGGGAGGGACAGAGACTGATCAACTCTGAAAATACGGTAAGATATCACATTCATATCTTGCTAGTATATCCAGTTCCCGCGTGGGTCCGTCTCTGTGTCTGCGTCCGCTGCTGAAGGTCGCCATAGACAGGTAATTTTTGCCCGAGGTCCATTATATGAACCTGTATTCCGATTATCTGCAGCCTGTAAGAACATTGTGTTGTTGTGTTGTATGGGTGTGTGTTGTTGTATTGTATGAGTCTGTGATTGTGTTGTATGGGTCTGTGATAAATGATCTTTGATGTTGAAAGAGATTGACACACAGCTGGGTCCCAGCTGACGTGGGTCACACCTTTTCCTTTGGAAAGGTGTTAGTGCGGTGTAGCATTTCACCCAGAAGGGGGCGTCAGGGACGTGGGCAAACTCCTTTGGAAAGGTGTTAGTGTGGTGAAGCACTTCACCCAGAAGGGGGCGTCAGGGACATGGACAAACTCCTTTGGTAAAGGTGATGGTGTGGTATAGCACGTCACCCAGAAGGGGACGTCAGGGACGCAGGTAGTGTGCCTGTGTGGTTGTTATAATTCAAGCATACACATCTATTACAATTCATACAAATGCCATGTTATAATTGTGTTTGTGGATTGATGTTCAGAATTTTTGAAGGAGGTTGGAAGGTCAATTGGGTCTATAGAAAGTGAATGTAGAAAGAGTGGACAGGAACCGATAAGGTGTCCTGAACAAGTGGGAGATTTAGAACAAACAGAGGGAAGTGAAAATTTGAGGATCTCATTGTTGAATATTAACTGTTGTACTTATCTGTCTGTTAAATATCTTGTTGAGGGAAGTGAGTGGTCACGCACTACCCGACCCCTATTCTGTGGCCATCTTGGACGGGCAGAACCGTGACTGAGTCTACTTTTTTGGAAGACGCATCAGGGGCGACCCAGGTGGCCGGGTCGAGCATTGTAGACAAAACCTCTCTCTCTGTCATACTATCTGTTTTGTCCTCGTTAACTTGAGATTGGGATATAGTCTGAACCGGTACCAGGTGACAAATAGAGGAATTGCCAGACCCTTTCAGAATCCAAGGCAACCTCGTGACCCGTCTAAAATCCTGAGCAGACACATAAATATCTCAGTCATCAAGACAGAAAATAATGGGGCAAAAATTGGTTAAGCCAGAGAAAGGGAAACTCAAGAGAGAGAGAGGGGGAGGAATTATGTTAAGAAAGCAAAAAAATTAGCGAAGATTTGTAGCATCACCATTCCTCCAGGGGGTAGATTGCAGCCGGAGGAATGGTGGAAAATACTGAAGGAAAAACGAGAGGTGTTACCTGACAATGGTTTACTGTAAACTGCAGAAGCCTAGTATAATGTGTGCAATATTGGAATGTATTTGAAAGTATGCAACATGATGAAGCTTTAGTTATGAGCCTGTCAACATTTTTATAATGCATATCACTGATGGGTCTAGCAAAATAGAATTATATCAGGCAATGCATATGTTTGAGAAGTATCGCTGAGTTAAAAGAAAAATAAGCCTGAAGACTAATTTTTGAGCATGACAGAAGCATTCTGCAGCTATGCTCCTCACCTCCACCCTTACGCTTCACTGCAAGGAGTGAGGTGACCCCCCTCCCTTCAGATCCCTATGTGAGAGACTGTCTGTAGGGATGTTAACGGTTGAAAGGCTGTGAGATTACTGGTATAACATATGATGTTTGCATGTGCGGGATATACAGGCCCGGGTTGATTTAGTTATTATTCTAGCAGGCTAGAATATTAAAGGAATTGTGCAAGTTGAGAAAAACAGTAGTTAGACAATGAAAAAGTACAAAAGAGAATATATGTTTAGAATGGATGTTATGAAGAAATATGCAAATGTTAATGAAAGAAAAGACTGAGAATGTTTTGATTACTTTAAATGTGGCAAAGACCACTTACAGGAAACAATTAATAGAAGAGATGGAGAGTTTTCTGCAGGAAAATGAGTCTCCTAACGAAAGTTGCCGAGTAATAGGCAGTGGAAAAACCCCTACTTAGCAGTAATAAGAAATCTAGTCAGTTTATGTGAAATTAAAGCTGGAGACACTCACTGGCCCATCGTGGAGAAAAGTCTCCGTGATGCAAGGATTGTCGATGACAATACCTTTAATTCTGGTGTGGAATTCTGTGAGTAGCTGCTCAAGTGGGCGGGGGCATACTGTCTGATCAAGCTACAGGTATCCAAGATGTTACTCAAGACAAAACGGAGTCCATAGAAAAGTTTTACACCGGACTGTCACAAGTTTTTTTCAGATTTGGGATTCATCACCCATAATATGGCACACAGCCAGATGCTGTCTTCAGCCTTTGTGGCAGGCCTCAAGGAGTCAATCCGAAAAGACCTCACCATGGCCCAACCGGAGTACCGTATGCAGCAGCAACAATATCAAAACTCTGGATATCCCACCTTGGAACACCAGTATCTCCTATGCTAGGAATTGGGCAAGCATGTGTCACTAACCCATGTCAGGGCAACCTCTTCAAAGAACTCAGAAGGCCCATTAGCGAGGGTTACCCTACCCATTGAGGGACATCCAACCACTTTCCTAAGCAACACAGGTGCAGCCAGAAGCGTGATTAGAGAAGAGGATTTACCTGACCACTCATACATTTTTGATATTGACATATCTTGTGTGAACATAGATGGAACTCCCAGAACTAACCCATTGACCCGCCCCCTACAAGTTGAAAAGTACCCAGACCTTCTGGCTCGATTTTTTGTCTCTTCCACCTGTCCACTCAATCTCTTGGGAGCAGATGTACTGTCCAAACTTCAGGCTTCTATTGTCTTCTTTGAAGATGGATCTATTACTGTCTCTTCTCCACTGGACATTAAGGACACTTCTGCTATGGTCCACAGGAGCTGAGGGTGTAGGACATTTAAAGGTGCCACCAGTAATGGTGCAGTTGAAACTTGGAGCTCCCCTGCCCTGGAAACCCTCTGGGATAACTTTAATCTGCAAATCTATTTCACAGCATGTCAAAGCCCTCATGGGAGAACCAGACATGTACAGAATGGTCCAGGACCTCCGAGCAGATAATGAAGCTATGGTCCGGAAGCCTCCTTACTGATGCAACCCATTTATGATGCCCTGAAGTCTGACCCCTTCCAAATGTCCTCATAGGCAATATCCAATTTTAAGGCCCTCAAACAAGCCATTTTATCAGCTCCGGTTTTAGGGCTCCCAGACTATGAAAAAACGTTCAAGCTCTTTGTATCCGAATGTCTGGGACATTGCTGCCATACTCAACCAGATCCAGCCGAAAAATCTGTCCACTGCCAGACATTTGAGACATTTGATGTTCTCTCCTTCTATCGGACAACAGTACATTGTCAAACACTGAACCCTTCATCCCTTTTTCCACTTCCCGAGGGGGGAATAGAGGAGCCAAATCCACCCCAAGCAATTAATGCGGCTGGAAACCACACATATTCCCAATGTGAGTGAAATACCCCTGCATAATTCAGACCTAACACGGTTCTACAAGCTGAAGCCTTACAACCGGGGATGTCTGCACAGGAGACAGAGCTGCAAGCACTTACTATAGCATATAAACTGGCAGAAGGAAAAAGAGCCAACATTCATACAGACTCAAAATATGCATTTAGCGTTGCCCATGACTTTGGTGTTATCTGGAAGGCCAGAGGATTCCTGACAGCTGCAGGAGCACCTGTGAAACACAGTCCAGCTATCAATGACCTGATGGACGCCTTACTTCTCCCAGCCCAAGTGGCTATTTTGAAAGTAAAAGCACACGACAAACTGAACTTGAAGGAAGCCAGAGACAATCATCTAGCAGATTCAACTGCCAAACAGGCAGCCAGCGGTCCACGAGAAGTGGAAAGTAGAGTGGTAGAAGACCACCTTGTGCTTGCCCTACAGACTCTTCCAGTGGACAGAGTTTATCTGAAAGAACTACAAGAAGCAGCAAGTCCGGATGAGAAGGAAAGCTGGAAGTAGAGGGGAGCAACCCTCAAGGATGGACTATTCAAGTGCAACAAAAAGCCTTGCTTACCCAGGAATATGTACTCGGTGTGGTCCAATGGGCACATGGAGCTGCCCATCTGTCAAAGACTCTTATGAATGTAGCTTCAGGAATCACTCCACTGACTAGCAACTTCTGTAAGTCATGCACCATTTGTGCAAAGTGTAACCCAGGATGCACAGAGAAGATGCCGCAGAAACACCTGGCAAAGCCCTTGTACCCTTTCCAGCGGATACAATTTGACCACATCCAAATGCCAAAGATTGGACGATTTGAGTACACCTTAGTAGTTTCACACAGCCTACCACCCCCAGAGTACCTGGAAGGTAGAAAGAATGAATGACACAATAAAGACTTGAATGTTAAAAATGGCCCAAGAGACTGGTATGCATTGGCTGGACAGCCTGCCCATTGCCCTGTTCAGCATCAGATACACACCAAGAGGAGAACACTCCCCTACCCCCTTATGAGATTTTGTTTGATTTAGCCCCTAGACTTGGTTGTTATTTTCTACAGTTATAACTGCAGTATGATGTGTTGACTAATTATGTAACCGCATTATCACGAGAATTAACCCGAATACGTGCCCAGGTGTTTTCTTCCATTCCAGATCCTGAATTAGATACAGGAACACACCAACTACTACCTGGAGATTGGGGGCTGGTAAAGAAATTTGTGAGAAAAAGTTCTCTTGAACCCAGATATGATGGTCCCTTCCAGGTGCTGCTGACCACAAGCAAATCTGTAAAGTTGGCTGGGAAAAACACTTGAATCCACCCCTTCCACTGTAAGAAAGTCCCAAGTCCGGAGGACAAGACATTGATGGCACCATGATGTCTACATTGTATATCCTTTTTCTTTTAAATCTGGTGAGGGCCCAACAGGTGGCTATCACTAAGAGGAGTGCTCCTGAGGGAAGTTTTGACCCACATGTGTATATAGATGCCATAAGAGTCCCGAATTAATTTAAAGCCCGAGACCAAGTAAAGGCAGGTTTTGAGTCTTTGATTCCCATAATCACTGTCAACAAAAATGTAGACTGGGTAAATTACATATATTACAACCAGCAGCGGTTTGTAAATTACACTAGAGACGCCCTACAGGGGATTGCTGACCAATTAGCACCCACATCTTACATGACATTTCAGAATAGGATGGCCTTGGACATGATTTTAGCGGAGAAGGGGGGTTGTTTTTAAAATGATAGAAGGAACAGGGACATGTTATACATACATACCTGACAACACCGGTCCAAATGGTAAGGTCACCCTGGCCATAAAATATTGGAAAGCCTATCAGTAGAGCTGAAGAAGAATTTGGGTATAGATGAGCCAAGAGACCAGTGGTTTGGGTAGTTGGCAGAAGACCTTGGCTCGGATAGGTATTGTAATACTAGTTATTCTGGTCTTTCTAGCTACTATAGTATGTTGTGTTATTCCATGTGTAAAGAAATTCCTAGGCAAAACAGTTGACCAAGCGACCTCAGTGATGATGCAGCAGGACGCAGAAGATGAGGACTATGAAAAGCCCCATTACAGTCCCTCCCCATATCTACAAATTATAAGATCATTCAGCCATAGGGATAGCATCTGACTTCCACATGTGCAAAGACTGTGGCAAGGGGGGTGATGGGTTAGCCATCAACCGTCTAACGTACAGCAAGAAAAAAGTTCCAAGGCACATGAGGACAGATGAGTTAGACCACCTACTAGGGACAGAATAGGAAATTGACATTTCAAGGGGGGACTGTTATGGATTGTTTAATACTTTGATTAAATGACTATTTTCTATTATGTCAAGATGTATGCTGAATCTCCTTACTCAAAATGCTTCACCTAGAGACCCCCCTCCCATCGGAGTGAGTCCAGGAGTCCACAAGCCATCAGCAGAAAACCTGGATGAAACTGGCTAGAACCCCCTAGATAACGGTCCTCAAATCTCTGCTTGACAGCACAGAATACACCTGAGATGATGCTTTTGCAAACAATGAGTTATCTCTTACTATAATAGGGGCTATATGCCCAGAGCAATAAAGGAAGCTTTTCACTGAACAGTGTGTGTCAGCGTACTCCTTCTAAACATGCATGCATGGACATTTGAATTAGACCAGGTGCAGATAACTCGGCCAGACATTTGTCTGGGATCCAAAACACTCTTCCTGTGTGATCGGCAGGCCAGCAGGAACACTGGATAAAGGGGGCCTTGAGAGGTAAGGAATTCCTCCTCTTCCTGCCTCTGTTCTGCCTCAAGTGCCCTGTCCATTATTCCACGCAGCGTGTGCTCCAACAGGTGGACAAGAGGGACGGTGTCACTGATGCATGCACTGTCACTGCTCACCATCCTCGTGGCCTCCTCAAATGGTGACAGGACAGTGCATGCATCCCTGATCATGGTCCTCTGGCGTGGAGAAAAAAAAAACAAGTTCCCCTGACCCTGTCCTAGTGCCATAGTCATACAGGTACTGCAGCATGGCCAACATTGAGTTCCACCTGGTGGGCATGTCACAGATTAGGCAGTTCTTGGGCAGGTTAAATTCCTTTTGGAAGTCAGCCAGACTAGCACTGGCATTATATGACCGGCGGAAATGCACACAGACTTTCCTGGCCTGCCTCAGGACATCCTGTAAGCTCGGGTACCTGCCCAAGAAGTGCTGCACCACCAAGATAAGGACATGAGCCAAACAGGGCACATGGGTCAGTTGTCCCTGTCGGAGGGCAGAGAGGAGGTTGGTGCCATTGTCGCAAACCACCATTCCTGGCTTAAGCTGGTGTGGCGTCAACCACCTCTCAGCCTGCCCCTGCAGAGCTGACATATTCTCATGCCCCAGTGTGGCCCCTGTCCCCCAAGCACACCAGCACAAGCACCGCATGGCATCTTTTGCATGCGTACTTGTGTAGCCCCTTGAACGCCTATGGAGCACCGCTGGTTCCAAGGACAAAGCACTGGAAGAGGCCATGGAGGAAGAGGAAGGGTTGGAGGAGAGAGTGTGTCACAATCACCAGTAGTAGCATTTTGGAGGCGTGGTGGCGGAACAACCTCCAACACTACTGAACCTTGTCCTGCATCCTTCCCAGCTGCCAGCAGAGTCACTCAATGCGCCGTGAAAGATAGGTAACGTCGCTGTCCATGCCTGCTGGACCATGAGTCAGCGGTAATATGCACCTTACCACTGACTGCCCTGTCCAGTGAGGCCAAGACATTGCCTTCCACATGCCGATAGAGAGCCAGAATTGCCTTCCGTGAGAAAAAGTGGAGTTTGGGAACCTGCCACTGAGGAACCACACATTCCACAAACTCACAGAAGGGGGCAAAGTCTACCAACTGATAAGGCAGCAGTTGAAGTGCTAGCAATTTAGCCAAGCTGGCATTCAACCGCTGGGCATGTGGATGGCTGGGAGTGAACTTCTTTTGGCGGTGCAGCAGCTGGGGCAGGGAAATTTGCCTGGTACAATCTGACGTTGGTGTACCGATAGCAGATTGCCCGCAAGTACTTGGCTGTGACACACCTAATTCTACACCTTCATTCCTCTCAGTGCAGGTTTCAGAGAGGACTGAAGGTATAGTGGAGTTGGAGATTCCAGCTGATGAAGAGCAAGGAGAGGTCTGCTTTGTTCTTTGGGGAGGGTCTTTTGGGTACGCTTGCCGACGAACTGCATGGCAGGTTGACATATGTCTGGTCAAGCATGTGGTGCCCAAGCGGCTGATGTTTTGGCCACACAAGATGCGCTTGAGACATATGTTGCAAATAGCAGCGATGCGATCTGATTCACTCGTCTCAAAAAAGGCCTACACTAAAGAAATTTTGGAAAAATGCGCAGACAGCAGCGCCCTGCACATGCGGAGTTCTGCGGTGTGATGCAGTCGGTGTGCTGCCCTAAAGCTGGTCCCTGGAGGGCCTGCCTCATTGGAGATGTAACTCCTCCTCCTCTCTCCTATCAGGCACCCACATGGAGTCAGTGACCTCATCATCCCCTCCCTCCTCATCACTGGAGCATGCTGCAGCTGGGGGAACATGACTTCCAAATTGCTGTCCTTCTTGGGCACTCCCTCTCTCTGGGCCCACGTTACTGCCTTCCTCTTGCTGGGTACCATCAACAGAGCCTTCAAAACGCTGGGCATCCTCCTGGAGCAAGTACCCAACACTGTTGTCAAACAGTTCAGGGGACTCCTCAGGAGGACATGATGGGGCTAGGGAAGGAGTGACTGATGCCACTGAGCTGAGGAAAGAGGCCATGTTGGCAGCTGCTTTGCCAGAGAAAATACCCTAAGCCTGGGTGAGAAAGGATGAGGAGGATGAGGACGGCTTGGTCATCCGCTCTACCAAGTCTTCGGCATGTTGTGGCTCATCACGGCCAGCTGCCGAAAAAAAGGACAAGCGTGTCCCACGGCCATGTGCTGATGAGGATGCACCATGTTCACAACCAACACTGTTGCCTTTAGACACAGAGCCTGCTTGCCCTCTTCTATTAGCTCATGACTGTCTGTCTCTTCTTGTTGGCCTTCCAGACATACTAATGGCCTGCAGGGAGATGTAGCTGCACAAAGCTGGGACGTATATATATACTGATTATACTGCAGCTAGCAGAATCAACTGCCTGCCTGTAGTATTATTAGTATGAGAACACTGGCAATTGTATTCAGGTAAGCTTTAGGTGCACACTGTGCAAAGGACACTAAAACAAAATACTGCAGCTCCCTGCCTGTATTTGTATGAGAACACCGGCATTTGTATTCAGGTAAAGCTTTAGGTGCACACTGTGCAAAAGACACAGTACACAGTGAAAATAGTGCATCTCCCTGCCTGTCTGTCAGGTCACCTGAGACCAGGTGACAGATGCACTCCGTAGGAGTCGGAAGTGCACCGCTAGGTAGTGGACCTTAGGACTGACTGCTGCAGATTGTACCCAGGGAGATTCAGGACACGGGTCTACTGGATCACTAACACAGATCCCGGTAGGAGCTGGAGCATAGATTCCCCAGGGCGCGGAGTCTAAGAGCCAGCAAGTGTTCACCAGAGCCTCCAGTGGTGAGGATGGACTTCGCTACGGTCTGGCTCCAGGTCGCGGCCCCCAGGGTCTCACATAGGGTTGCCACCTGTCCGGGATTCACCCGGACAGTTCGGGTTTGGAACCATGCGTCCAGGTTTCAGACTGACTGAAACCCGGACACATTGACAAGACTGGACTATGACTTCCCAGCAGGGTTCCTGGCTGCAGTTGTCTAAGCTGAGAGTGTCTGTTACACTCTCTTTCACACTGCCCAAAGCCAACACTAACAATCCCCCCGCATACAGATGGGAGAGGAAAGAGGGCTCAATCTACTCCTCTTCCTCCCCTCCTACCCCTCTGTGTCTGCCCACACTCTAATCCCCATCACTGTGCCTCAGGAAAAGAAAGTTGGGGCCAGAAATTTGAAGTCCAGCAGCCTTAGACACATCTGGATGAGAGGTGCTGACTGCCAAGGAGTGAGTGAGCTCACCATCCATCCCTGTCTGTGACTGAAGTCTCCCCATTCTCTCTCCTGCCTCTGAGTGAGTACACTAAGGTAAATCAGGGGTCTCAGAGCACCCCTTACATCAGAGTTCGCCTTTAGATCAGAGTTCTCAGTGTCCCCCCTTAAATCAGGATTCCCAGAGCATCCCTTATGTTAGAGTCCCCAGAGTTCTCCCTTACACCAGAGTCTGCAGAGTCCTCCCTTACAGTGTAAGGGAACTAGTTGAGTTCCAATGTAAAAGAGGAACTCTGCAGATTCAGATGTAAAAGGGGAACTCTGTGGATTCTTATGTAGAGGAGGACTCTTGTTATTAACTTTACATGACTAGAAATATTATTTAATAGCAAAATATCTGTATAGTTTATATTACAAAAAAAATAAAAAATTGCTGTGTGCCGCTAAAGTGTTCGGGTTTGACTTGAAGAAAAGGTGGCAACCCTGGTCTCACAGCTCACACTCACAGTAGACTACAGGAGAAGGAAGCAGCAGGCTGGAACAATAAGAATAGTAAGGGGATAAGGCAGAGGTCAGGGCAACTAGCAGACAGGAACAACAGAGTACACGCCAAAGGTTCAGGGTAACAGGCAGACAGGGATGGTCGGAGACATGCCAAAAGGTCAAGGTCACAAGCAGACAGGAATCGTTGCGAACACGCCAAGGTCGGTAACAGAGACAAACGAAGAGCACACAGCAAGCAGGAAACACAAAACCAAACACACAATGAATACACAATGGTTGATCAGCAACCCTGGCTTGCAGTGCACAGGTCAATATAGGGTTCCCTGATAGGGCCTGGGGTGAAGCCATGCTTAGAGGAGAGGTTATAAAAACCACCAGGTGGAAGTGGCTGGCCTCTTACTCTGAACACATGAGGAGAGGTAAGCAGAGGAAGATTACTGCATAACCATGACACTGTCAGTATATTATGAAGAGAATAACAGTAATATATACAAAACACCTGAGATGCACATATAACTGCCTGCCTGTAGTATTATTAGTATGAGAACACTGGCAATTGTATTCAGTTAAACTTTAGGTGCACACTGTACAAAGGTGTCACGTACCTGGTGGTAGAGCCCGACTTGCAGAAGGAGACCTCTCTTGCAGCTCAGACTCGAGGGCCCTGGTAGTGTATACAGGTGACACAAGAGTCAAGAGGGGCACGAGTGTCTGGCAGGATCAACAGCTGGGTCAAGGAGTGCTGGATCGGAGGGAAACTGGAACAGCAGGCAGGTGCAGGAAGCTGAAGCAGGGCAGCAGGCAGAGAGGCTGAAGCAGGACACAAGTGCAGGAGCTCTGGCAGAGGTAGGACTTCAGGCAGGTGCTGGAACCACTACAGGAGATGGAGCAGCAGATGGCACCAGAACAGAAGGCTGGAAGCAGAGTAGTCAGGCAAGCCGGGTCGGAGGTCAGGCGGTCAGCAGAAGTACCAAGGATCAGGCAGGTGGATGGTCAGACGAGCCGGGTCGGTAAACGGACAGGTAGCAAGGCACCGAAGGAACAAGCAGAAGGGAGGTCAGGCAGGCCGAGGTCAGATGCAGGCGGATAGCAGGAGCAGTAGGTAAACAGGCTGGGTCAACAGGTCACAGGAGGCAGGTTCTCAGGATCAGGGTACTAGCACGCTGTAGATCAGACAGCAAGAACTGGATGTGACCAACTGGACTAAATAGCCCGCCTGGCGCCAACGAGCGCACACACGCGCGCACGACCGCGCGTGCGCACCCGCGGACGCGCGGCGGAAGGTCCGGGCTGACCGCTGCTGGCAGGATCTTCGTGACATTGCCCCCCCTCAAGGGGCAGCCTCCGGATGCCCAACCGGGCCCATCTTTCAGGGTGCAATCTTCTGAAAGCTTGGATTAAAGTCTTTGCATGGATATTTTCCACAGGCTCCCAAGAATTCTCCTCCGGGCCGTAACCTCTCCATTTAATTAAAAATTGAGCTTGGTTATTCCTTTTCCTACAATCCAGGATAGCTTCAATTTCAAATTCTTCCTCCCCGTTCACCATTACAGGGTCTGGAGGGTTCACATTCCGGTCGGGAAAAGGATTGGGGACAAAGGGTTTCAACAGGGAGACGTTAAAGACAGGGTGGATCTTGAGTGAATCCGGGAGCTCCAGCTCATAAGCCACCTCGTTAATTCTCCTCCTTACAGGGAAAGGGCCCAGGAATTTGGGGCCCAATTTCCTGGAAGGACAAGACAATCGAAGGTTTGCGGAGGATAACCATACGCGGTCACCTGGTTCGAGCAGCAATTCACCCCGCTTCTTCCTGTCGAACACTTCCTTATTCTGTTCCTGGGATCTTGCCATGGTCTTCTGTAGTAATTGGTTGTTCGAAGAGAAAAAAATTATAGTCTCCAAGACTGCTGGCACAGAACATTCGGGAATGGAATTAGGAAGGAAAGCTGGATGAAACCCATAATTAGCAAAAAACTGACTTTGCTTGGTAGCAGAATGCACGGAATTATTATAGGCAAATTCGGCCAACGGGAGCAGTGTGACCCAGTCATCTTGGGAAAAGGATGAAAAACAACGCAGGTATTGCTCGAGGGTCTGATTGGTCCTCTCGGTCTGACCATTCGTCTGAGGATGGTAAGCGGTGGAGAATGATAGCGTAATTCCCAGGACTTTACACAGCGCTTTCCAAAACCGCGAGGTAAATTGCACTCCGCGGTCAGACACTATATTGGTCGGGATTCCATGAAGTCTAATTATTTCCCTGATAAACATCTGGGCCGTCTCGGAAGCAGAGGGGGTACCCTTCATCGGGATGAAATGGGCCATTTTAGACAGCCGATCTACCACCACAAAGATGGCAGTATGCCCAGCTGCAGGGGGCAGGTCGACGATGAAGTCCATAGACAACATCTTCCACGGCCTATCTGGAATGGGCAGAGGTTTCAGTAACCCCCAGGCTCTGAACCTACGGGTTTTGCTCCGGGCACAGGTGGTGCAGGACTCCACGTAACTCCTACAGTCCTTAAGTACTTGGGGCCACTAGAAAGTACGTTGAACAAGATCAGCAGTCTTATAGACACCAAAGTGCCCTGCTAGTGCATGGTCATGGCAAAGTTCGAGAATGACCACTCGTAAGCATTCGGGTACAAAGATTTTGCTGCCGTACCAAAACAGTCCATCCCTGACCTGTAACTCAGTTCCAACGGTGAGTGTTGGTCCCATGGAAGCTTGTTTCAACCGCGAGAGCAGATCTTCCTGTAACAGGAGAAAGTTCCCTGGGGCCAGGATAGTGTCAGGGGGTGAAGTTCCTTCGGATTTGTGAAACATCCTAGAGAGGGCATCGGGTTTCGTGTTCTTGGAGCCGGGCCGGTAAGTAACATGGAATGAGAACCTGGAAAAGAACAAGGCCCACCTAGCTTGTCGCGGTCTCAGCCTCTTTGCAGACTTCAGGTATTCCAAGTTCTTGTGATCTGTGTAGATCAGGATAGGATGCGCAGCTCCTTCTAACAGGTATCGCCATTCTTCCAGGGCAGATTTTATGGCCAGTAATTCCCGATCGCCTACGTCATAATTTCTCTCCGCGGGGGACAGCTTTCGGGAAAAGAAGGCAACTGGAAAAAGTGAAGCTTTGGTACCTTGTCGTTGGGAGAGGACAGCTCCAACAGCGATTTCCGAGGCGTCTACTTCCAGGACAAATGGTAGGGAAGAATCGGGATGTTTTAAGACATCCGCGGAGGTAAACAGTCTCTTGAGGGACTCGAAAGCGACTTGAGCTTCCGGGGACCAATGAAAACGCACCCCTTGCTTGGTTAGTTGCGTGATTGGGCAGATGATAGCGGAGAACCCCTTGATAAATTTCCTGTAAAAATTGGCGAAGCCAACAAAACGTTGGACCCCTTTCTTGTCAGTGGGAGCTGGCCAATCAAGGATTGCAGAAATCTTTTGTGGATCCATCCTTATTCCTTCAATGGAAATAACTAGGCCCAGAAATGAGATACTTTCTTGTTCAAAAGCACACTTTTCAGCCTTGGCGTACAGCCCGTGTTGCCGGAGCCGGTTCAGGACACATTTAACGTGTTTGCGATGAGAGTCTAGAGAAGGGGAAAAAATGAGGATATCGTCAAGGTAAACAATGACAAACAAGTCTAAATAGTCCCGGAAGACATCATTAATAAAATACTGGAAGGTAGCGGGAGCGTTCCACAATCCGAAGGGCATCACCCGATATTCGAAATGCCCAAAGCGGGTACGAAAAGCTGTCTTCCACTCATCCCCACTTCTGATACGGACCAGATTGTAGGCCCCTCTGAGATCCAGCTTAGTGAAGGTAGAGGCAGTTCCCAGTCTCTGAAATAATTCCGGTACCAGAGGAAGCGGGTATCGATTCTTTACTGTTATCTTATTTAACTCTCTGTAATCAACACAGGGCCGGAGGGTATGGTCTTTTTTTTTCCACAAAGAAGATGCCTGCACCCGCTGGGGAAGTGGAGGGTTGAATGAAGCCTTTCTTCAGGTTTTCGTCTATGTACATCTTTAGGGTTTCCTGTTCCAGTTCGGTCAGTGGGAAGATCCTGCCAAAGGGAATTTCAGCCCCGGGAAGAAGTTCGATGGGACAGTCATATGCCCGATGGGGCGGCAGAGATTCTGCCCCCTTCTTACTGAAGACGTCTAGGTAGTCATGGTATACTTCGGGAACTGCTTGGCGAAGCTCGGAATCGGAATCCAGACATAGTAGGGCAGAGGATTCGCCAGAATTCTTCAGGAGACAGTACTGCTGGCAATAAGGAGAGAAAAATGTGATCTCCCCAGTGACCCAGTTAATAGCAGGGTTATGGGCCTGCAACCATGGCATGCCAAGGATGATTGGAAACAAAGGAGATGGAATGATGTCCAAGCGAAGCAGTTCCTGATGCAGATTAGAGACAGAAACTGAAATGGGGGTAGTCTCTTGCGTAACTGGTCCAGATTTTATCGTGGAGCCATCGGCCAGGTGGATAGAGAGTCCTTGAGCCTTGTACAGCAAAGGGATTTGGTGTTTACTGGCAAAAGAAGAGTCCATGAAACAACTACAAGCCCCTGAGTCAATGATAGCAGGGACCTGCAAAGTCTTTCCTGGGAGCTGCAACGAGACAGAAAGGGCGAGGTGAGAAGAGGTCTTAAGCCAAGCAGTAGTAGAGCCAGACGAGACAGACATGCACTTACGGAGCTTGGCCGGACAGTTCCTGATGTAGTGCCCAGATTCCCACACGGGCCAGTTCATCTTTCAGTGGGTCTGAGAGCCCCATCCGAAACTGGTAGCGAAGGGCCGCATCGTTCCAGTCCGTATCAGTACTCCAATGGCGGAACTCAGCGACATAGTCCTCTACGGCCCTACGCCCTTGTTGAAGGGTATGCAGGGCGGCTTCGGCCGTGGCGGAGAGTTGAGGGTCCTCATAGAGCTGGGCCATCGTATCGAAGAAGGTGGTCAGGTTGGTTAGGACCTCTGCTTTCTGTTCCAGTAAACGATGAGCCCAAGCTTGAGGATCTCCCAGGAGCAAGGACACCACGAATCCCACCTTGGTGGCCTCAAGTGAGAAGGTGCGAGGCTGAAGGGCAAAGTACAGTTCACAAGAGTTCCGGAACGCTCTGAATTTACTTCGTTCCCCGGAAAACTTTTCAGGAGTGGGAACCCTGGGTTCGGGAGGCAGCATTACCACCGTCGGAGAAGAGGTGCTCGAGCCAGCAGTGGACGGAAGAGGCCCCTGAGCGGTTGTAGGCGGAGTGAGAGCTTGGACCCTTTCCTCCAAACGCGTGTATCCCTCCTGGAGACTCTTAACAGCCTGGGTGAGGCCAGCCAGATGCAGACAAAGTTCGTCCATGGGAGAGGCTCCCTGCGCGGGCTCGGACATGGCTGTCTGATACTGTCACGTACCTGGTGGTAGAGCCCGACTTGCAGAAGGAGACCTCTCTTGCAGCTCAGACTCGAGGGCCCTGGTAGTGTATACAGGTGACACAAGAGTCAAGAGGAGCACGAGTGTCTGGCAGGATCAACAGCTGGGTCAAGGAGTGCTGGATCGGAGGGAAACTGGAACAGCAGGCAGGTGCAGGAAGCTGAAGCAGGGCAGCAGGCAGAGAGGCTGAAGCAGGACACAAGTGCAGGAGCTCTGGCAGAGGTAGGACTTCAGGCAGGTGCTGGAACCACTACAGGAGATGGAGCAGCAGATGGCACCGGAACAGAAGGCTGGAAGCAGAGTAGTCAGGCAAGCCGGGTCGGAGGTCAGGCGGTCAGCAGAAGTACCAAGGATCAGGCAGGTGGATGGTCAGACGAGCCGGGTCGGTAAACGGACAGGTAGCAAGGCACCGAAGGAACAAGCGGAAGGGAGGTCAGGCAGGCCGAGGTCAGATGCAGGCGGATAGCAGGAGCAGTGGGTAAACAAGCCGGGTCAACAGGTCACAGGAGGCAGGTTCTCAGGATCAGGGTACTAGCACGCTGTAGATCAGACAGCAAGAACTGGATGTGACCAACTGGACTAAATAGCCCGCCTGGTGCCAACGAGCACACACACGCGCGCACCCGCGCACGCACGCGCGCGCACAGACGCGCACACGCGCGCACCCGCGGACGCGCGGCGGAAGGTCCGGGCTGACCGCTGCTGGCAGGATCTTCGTGACAAAAGGACACTAAAACAAAATACTGCAGCTCCCTGTCTGTATTTGTATGCGAACGCCAGCAATTATATTCAGGTAAAGATTTAGGTGCACACTGTGCAAAGGACACTAAAACAAAATACTGCAGCTCTCTGCCTGTATTTGTATGAGAACGCTGGCAATTGTATTCAGGTAAAGCTTTAGGTGCACACTGTGCAAGGAACACAAACCAAAAAAATACTGCAGCTCCCTGCTTGTATTTGTATGAGAACTCCAGCAACTGTATTCAGGTAAAGCTTTAGGTGCACACTGTGCAAAGAACACTAAAACAAAATACTGCAGCTCCCTGCCTGTATTTGTATGAGAACACCGGCAATTGTATTCAGGTAAAGCTTTAGGTGCACACTTTGCAAAGGACACTAAAACAAAATACTGCAGCTCTCTGCCTGTATTTGTATGAGAACTCCGGCAATTGTATTCAGGTAAACTTTAGGTGCACACTGTGCAAAGGACACTAAAACAAAATACTGCAGCTCCCTGCCTGTATTTGTATGAGAACACCGGCAATTGTATTCAGGTAAAGATTTAGGTGCACACTGTGCAAAGGACACTAAAACAAAATACTGCAGCTCTCTGCCTGTATTTGTATGAGAACGCTGGCAATTGTATTCAGGTAAAGCTTTAGGTGCACACTGTGCAACGGACACTAAAACAAAATACTGCAGCTCCCTGCCTGTATTTGTATGAGAACACCGGCAATTGTATTCAGGTAAAGATTTAGGTGCACACTGTGCAAAGGACACTAAAACAAAATACTGCAGCTCTCTGCCTGTATTTGTATGAGAACGCTGGCAATTGTATTCAGGTAAAGCTTTAGGTGCACACTGTGCAACGGACACTAAAACAAAATACTGCAGCTCCCTGCCTGTATTTGTATGAGAACACCGGCAATTGTATTCAGGTAAAGATTTAGGTGCACACTGTGCAACGGACACTAAAACAAAATACTGCAGCTCCCTGCCTGTATTTGTATGAGAACGCTGGCAATTGTATTCAGGTAAACCTAGGTGCACACTGTGCAAAGGACACAGTACACTAAGTTAAAATAGTGCAGCTCCCTGCCTGTCAGTATATTATGAAGAGAATAACAGTAATATATACAACACACCTGAGATGCATATATATCCTCTACACACTGTAACTGAAGCTAACTCACTCACCTGTCTACTCTATCTAACTCAAATTAAATGACACTGTCTCTCTCTCTCTGTCTGTCTTTAACCACCGCCACAACACACTGCACAAGACTGCCACGCAGGCGGTCTTATATAGTGGGGGGCATGTACAAAATCCCCTGAGACATAATTGGCCAAAAACACCATGGCTTTGGCCAATGATGGCTCTGCATTTTTTCTGTGTTGTGATTGGCCAAAGCATGCGGGTCATAGTGCATGCTTGGCCAATCATCAGCCAGCAATGCACTGCAATGCCGCAGTGAATTATGGGCCGTGATGCGCCACTCGAATTTGGTGCAAACGGCCCATAATCGCAAGAATTCTGCGAACGGCCGAACAGGCGATGTTCGAATCGAACATAGGTTTGACTCGAACACGAAGCTCATCCCTACTGAGCGGGCCAGAACCAACTCTTTAGGGAGTCTTATCCACATTTTTCACAGCTCTTACTGTGAAGAAACCTTTCCGTATTTAGAGATGAAATTTATTTTCCTCTAGATGTAAAGAGTGCCCCCTAGTCCTCTTTGATGATCTTAAAGTGAATAACTTAACACCAAGTTCACTATATGGACCTTATATATTTATATTTGTTGATCATATTCCCCCTTAACGGGTTCCCGACCAGCGCACGGCGATGTATGTCAGCAGAATGGCACGGGCAGGCATATTGGCATACAGGTACGTCCAATCTTCAATGCCGTCCTGCCATCGCTCGCGTGCCGGCGGCGGCGCGCTCGCGTGCCGGTCGGGACCCCCGTGAGTCCGGTTGCGGGTCCCGCGGACTTGATCGCCGCGGGCATACCCGCGATCGTCTCACGGGACGGCTGAATGGAGGAAATGCCATGTAAACAGCATTTCCCCATTCTGCCTAGCAACTAGTGACGCTGATCTCTGCTCCATGTGATTGGAGCAGAGATCAGTGTTCACTAAATGAAAGCCCAGCCCCCCCACAGTTAGTAACACACGCCTAGGAACACTTAACCCCTACACTGCCCCCCACTGGTTAACCCCTTCACTGCCAGTGTCATTTACACAGGAATCACTGCATTTATATAGCAGTGATTACTGTATAAATGACAATGGTCCTAAAAATGGCCGATGTGTCCGCCGCAGTCAAAATAAAAATCGCTGATCGCCGCCATTACTAGTAAAAAAAAAAATAATAAAAAATTATTAATAAAAATGCCATAAACTATCCCTATTTTGTAAACGCTATAACTTTTGCGCAAACCAATCAATAATCGCTTTTTTGCAATTTTTTACCAAAAATATGTAGAAGAATACGTATCAGCCTAAACTGAGGGAAAAAAATGTTTTTTTATATATTTTTGGGGGATATTTATTATAACAAAAAGTAAAAAATAATGATTTTTTTTCAAAATTGTTGCTCTATTTTTGTTTATAGCGCAAAAAATAAAAACCACAGGGGTGATCAAATACCACCAAAAGAAAGCTCTATTTGTGGGAAAAAAAGGACATACATTTTGTTTGGGAGCCAATTTGCACGACCGCGCAAATGCCAGTTAAAGCGACGCAGTGCCGATTCGCAAAAAGTGGTCTGCTCTTTGACCAGCAAAATGGTCCGGCCTGTAAGTGGTTAATCTCCTCTTCTCAAGAGAGAATACATTCAGTTCCTGTAATCTTTGCTCATATCTGAGCTTCTCCATGCCTTATCAACAATAAAACCTAATTTTTCACATAGTTGCCCAATTAAACAGTACAGGTTGGCTTGTAAATTGGAGACATCCTGTAAGGACGTTATTCCACTGCATAACTTGGTGTCATCTGCAAAGACTGAAATTATACTTTTAATCCCAGACCCAATATCATTTCTAAATATATTAAAAAGTAAGGGTCCCAACACTGAACCTTATGGTACACCACTGATAACCTTAGACCATTCAGAGTAAGTATCAATAACTACTACTCTCTGAATACAGTTTTTTAGCCAGTTTTCTATAAATTTACAAACCCTATTAAAGGATTGTGGATTAGAATCCTCAAGGCTTTTCTTATTTATTGAAGAGACTGATAACATGTCACAAAATGACTACAGTGTGTGTAACACAAGACCAAAGCCAGATGCACACTATTATGTAGGGACTAATGGGCATTATTCATGATGGTGTGATGGGGTAACATTCATTCTGAATGGCATCCCAATGCATCTTGCCAACTCACCTGCATTGCGGCATACCAGAACACATGGTAATTGTTGTGCACTGCATCAGAATAAATAGTCCATGCACATTCAGTTCCTATGACATTTTGTGGGCTTCCTTATGCTAACACCCCTTTCTCCCTTCGCATGCTTTATTTCATCTGTTATGGTCTTTTACATTTACATTAAAAATAAGCCCTGTGTATCCTCTTTTCCTACAATCATATTTCAGGAACACAATCTTTGCCATAAAAATGTGCTAGAACTTCTGCTCAGTGTTGTGATCTGCCACTGCTGTCACTCAGTGCCATAATGCATCCTTAATGCAACAAGTGGAACCATTGTTTGTAAATTGACAAAATATCTCACAAGCATTAATAGTCTTGTTTAAGTGACAATTAGCTGACATCTGTCACCATACACTAGTGATAGGACATTGTTCATTAATAACTGATACATCAACCACCACCATGATCCTGTATTGTATTTGCTTTGGTTCTATGTGTTGTGTTGGATAATTAATGCTGCTCAAAAAATGTTTATTGACACCGGCTAGTTACTGTAACTAAAATATATACTGTATATATTTTTTTCTTTTTCATTGTTGATTTTTCCTCCAAGCCAAAAATGGGGCATAATTACTGTATATAATATATTATAAAAATAGCCCACAAGCGTGAATATGTGAGCCAAATATGGGGCATAAGTATACAATAAATATATAAAATACCCCACAAGCGTGAATATGTGACACCTGTCCCAATACGTTAGTATATTACTATTCAATACATCAACCCCCACCATGATCCTGTATTACCTTTGGTTCTATGGGCCATGTTGGTTAAACAATGCCGCTCATAGAAAAAAAAATGTTTGGCAACACCTGCTAGGTACTTAGATACAAGAAATCCTATGCGTTACCACATTTACTGACTCTATGTAAGCAATGATGTGGTTTAAGCAGCTGCTCACATTGTGTTTCCACACATACAGGTAAATTTTAAATGATTTAATGTGGCGCTTTGCAAAAATATGTGTGTATTATAAATAATCCTAAATAAAAATATTAATTAAAATAAGTGTATCCTTGTGCCATTCTATTGATAAAATACATATACCATCAATTCATTATGTCATCAATTCATATATACACAATATATATACAGTAATAAGGTGCAAGCAAAGAATAAAGTGCTCTCAATTGTTGTGCAATATTAGATTGGACAACAATTGGGCAGATTCGACAGATGGTCGCTCTCGTCATTTTGTATGGAGGCTGGAGCTACTGAGCCACCTTTGTGTACTCTGCCAGTGAGGCACCAAATAGACTTTGTTAAGAAATCGGTATCTTGATCTTCAGAAATCTCCACCTAGGCTGATAGTAGGAACCAGTATAAAAAGAAGTCTCCTTAAAGGATCACTAAAGGCATATTTTTTTTTTAAATAACAAACATGTTATACTTACCTCCACTGTGTAGCTTGTTTTGCACAGAGTGGCCCCAAACCTGGCCTTCTGGGGTCCCTCGGCGGCTGTTTCGGCTCTCTCCCGCAAGGACTCCACAACTTCATGCAAGCTCCCTCGCATGATGTGGAGTGCTTGCGGGCGTGCTCCCGTGATACACCTGGCGGCCCGCCCCGGAGCGCCACATCATTGGATGTGATTGAGAGCAGCAAATGGCTGTACTGCTTTCAATCCATCCACTCCAGCCAATCAACGGCCAGGGTGAGCGGCGTAGAGGATGTCGGGGGTGAGCGCGGGACTTTCGAGGGGTCAGGTAAGTAAAACGGGGGGACTGGGGGAGGCTGGGGGCTGGCATTGTCAGATGTTTTTTCACCTTTATGCCTTTCACCATAAGCTTTTACCTTAACAACCCCTTTAAGTTTTCTCATTTATGTGAACATTCTTGCGAGGCATATGGCGAGGAGCAGGGGCATGCAGTCAGGTGAGGCAGAGCCTCTCCTGCCATGAAATTTGAAAAAAAAAGAAAATATCCAAAAACAAAAAACAAAATATCGAGCTTCGAGGGTTTTAACTCGCAATTTGGGGTCACAGACACTTGGGTGGTAGGTAGGTGAAGCCCAACCCCACCACTGGTCAAAATTTGGGGCTCCTGCCACCTATAGTTCTGGAGATAAGGAGCCTCTTGTGCAGCCTGTCAGAAGCTATATACAGAGCGGCCAGTTTAACTGCTTCAGTCCCGGAAGATTTTACCCCCTTCCTGACCAGAGCACTTTTTGTGATTCCGAATTTTGAAAACAGCGCATCATTGTCTACTTTTTGCTGTAATAAATATCCCCCAAAAATATATAAAAAAAACTATTTTTTTCCTCAGTTTAGGCTGATATGTATTCTTCTACATATTTTTGGTAACAAAAATCGCAGTAAGCTTATATTGATTGGTTTACGCAAAAGTTATAGCATCTACAAAACAGGGGATAGTTGTATGGCATTTTTATTAGTATTTTTTATTTAATGGCAGCGATCTGCAATTTTTTCATCAGGACTGCGACATTATGGCAGACACATCAGACAATTTTGACACATTATTGGAACCATTAGCATTAATACAGCGATCAATGCTATAGAAAATGCATTGATTACTGTAAAAATGTCACTGGCAGGGAAGGGGTTAATGTGTTCCCTAGTTTGTGTTGTAACTGAAGGAGGGAGAGGACTGTGCAGGGGAGATGACAGATCGCTGTTCATACTCTGTATGAACAGACAATCTGTCTGTTCTCCCCTCAGAGAACCGAAAACTGTTTACACACACAGATCCCAATTCTCCATGTGCCCTGAGCGATCTCGGGAGCACGGCAGTGATCGTGACCTCCGGGCACTCGCATCAGCTCAGGGGGGCGTGCACCCCCTAGTGGCCACAGAGCGATGTTACATAACGTTGTTTCACCAGCCGTGCCATTCTGCCGCAGTATAACTGCGGTGAAGGGTCGATAAGTGGTTAAATACAAGCTGGCACACACTGTTTGCAGCAGACTGAGAGGATAAGCCTCTCACTTCTTGTCAGAAGCACTGAGCTTAATGGACAGCTTAGAGCTTTTGACCAATGGTAAAGCATCATTGAAACAAGCTGCCCAATAAAAATGCTGCAGTGGAGGCTCTCCTCTCACTGCAGTGTCATAGAAGGGGGCATACAGTATGTCTAAAAGACAAATACTCCCTTCCAGCCCAGCCCTCTTAACTAGAAGGAAAAAGCATGGGTTTATGGGTATAAGATTTACCCATAATCCCATATTTTTCTCACACAGTTAAGAGGGAGAACGAGAATCTGCTGCCTGCTGAAAAGGTACAGTTTTAATCGAGCTAAATCATATATTACACTATATGCTATAATATAATAATTTATTATTTATTTATTTACTGGGAAATTACTGATTTGAAGTTATAACTGCTTGAGTACAGTTTTTGAAAATATAGTTAATGACCTTAAAAACAATATATAATAATTATTTGTATATTACTTAAAATAGTTTCATGAATAGAAAAACAAATCCCTAAAGTTAGCCGGATTTTTTGTATATTGTGAAAAATGCTGTTACGTCAAGTAAATAGATACCTAAAATGTCATGCTTTAAAATTGTGCACACTAGTGGTATGGCGCCAAACGTCGATACTTAAATAATCTCCATAGGTGATGCTTGAAATTTTTTTACAGGTTACCTGTTTAGATTTACAAATGAGGTCTAGTGCTAGAATTATTGCTCTCACTCTAACGTTCATGGCGTATGTAACATGTGTATATGGCTTTGATATTAGCCAGTGCCTCACCAACCACTGACCTCAACACTTGTCCCTGGTGAGCAGGAATAAGAGCGGAGGCACACAGTGAATACACGCGAGACCCCATTACTAAGGAAGATTGTGTTAACTAGCATTGTTGACCTATATGAAAGTATACTTAACATTAGGGTGGGGCAGAGTGGCAGCCACCCATTAGGGGCGCAGGGCACACGCCCCCCGAATCCATGCGCCCAGCCCATATTCTATATGCAAGGCGCCGGATGCATGGATTCCAATGTTTTTTTTTTAAGCACTTGATTAGAGCTGGAGGCTCTAATTGGCTTAAAAAAACAGTGGGCTTGGGAAGCAAAGCGCTGCGCCCAGAGCCCACCCTGTTGTGTGATATTAGCAAATTAATATTCACCAATGTCTTCCTATTTCTCTTCCCAGCCAATCAGGAAGCATGTCCTGAGAACCCATTCGCCGGGAGTCCTAAGAGCCAATTGACCAGAAGTCCAAAAACCCCATTGACTGGGAGGAGAAGCGACGGCTGGGACACGGAGAAGGCAAGCCGCCAGCATGACCTGCATGGGATAAGTACAGGGATGATGGGGAGGATGGCGGGCCAGAGGGTGAGTGAGCAAGCCGGCAACTGGGGGGAATGGTTTTTTAAGTGGATTGGAAATTTGCGATTTATGAACATTTAGGAATATTTGCACCAATATTTTGGAAATAGTACTTTAATTATAAATACATATAGTTAAAGAGGGATTCCACCAAAAAAAAAATATTAAAAGCCAGCAGCTATAAATACTACAGCTGCTGACTTTTAATAAATGGACACTCACCTGTCCCGGGTTCCAGCGATGCCGGCAGCCGAGGCCGATCGATCGCTCGGCTCTCGGCTGCTGTAGTCACCATTCTAGGTGAGGGAATCAGGAAGTGAAGCGAATCGGCTTCACTTCCCGGTTCCCTACTGCGCATGCGCGAGCCGCGCCGCGCAATAGGAAATCTCCGCGCTGTCACTGGGACCCGTGTGTGTCCCAGCAGACAGCGCGGCAGGGCAGGAAATGGCGTAGACTCCCACGGGAGTCTATGCCCGGAAGTGGGTGAAAATACCTGTCTTTGACAGGTATCTCCACCCCCCTCCCCCCTGAAAGGTGTCAATTGTGACACCGGAGGGGGGGAGGGATCCGATCAGCGGAGGTTCCACTTTAGGGTGGAATCCCGCTTTAAAATGTTATATTAAGTAGCTTATCTGCACTTCAATTTTGCAACACTGTGTTAGTGTTGTCAACCTCCAGGAGGGTTGGTAACAAATAATATTGCACAACAATTGGGAGTATTTTATTTTTTGCTTGCACCGTATTATTGTTTATATACGAATTGATGGGATATTGATGGTATATGTATCTCATCAAATAAGAAGGGTGTACATTTTTTGGCACATTACACTGTATATATTCAGTATATATATATATATATATATATATATATATATATATATATAGATAGATATAACTATCTATATATACATATATATATATATATATATATATATATACATGAATTATGAATTATTAGTCACAACAGGACACAATTATTTTTGTTAATAATTTTATTTAAGATTATTTATAATACACACATATGTAAGCAAAGCGCCACATTAAATTGCTCAAAATGTACCTGCTAGCTACTGTGGCTAGAGCAAAAACCTTGTACAGCGAGCCATTCAGGTGCAACTCACTGTACAAATTCGGCAATGCCAAATCTAACTGAACTCCTGCGCATGGGAGCGATGTCACCCCCAGCAAAGATGTCAGCAGCTGGGCAGGGAGCTGAGATGAGTATTGTTCTGCTTAGGCCCACCTGGCTCAAAAGTCTGTAGTTTTGTTTCTAACAGTTTTTCTTTTTATTTTCTCAAAATTCTCTCATTCACAGTCTGCAGCTGTCTAGCTTTGTTGCCTTAATAAATAAACTCACTCTTCAGCATTGTGCAAATATATGGGCACTGAGCAGCACTAAAAAGAACCATAATAACTCTTTAATAACAGCTTACCAAAAATCTTCTCCCACTTATTCCTTGCTTTTTAACAATTTTTTCACAGTCCTTTAGCTTACACTGCAAAGGAAGAAAACAAATCATGAGGTTTTCAAAATTCCGGACAATTTTCCTGATATTTACCACAAATATATTTATTTTTAACAAGCGTTTATATGGCACTGACAATAAATGTAGCACTTTACATACTATATGTACATATCAGTTCTTGCCTCATATACAATCCAAGGTCCCTCTCCTATATGTACTTACTATGGCCAATTTAGAGCCAGTAAACCTACCAGCATGTCTTTGGGGTGTAGGAGAGACCCTACACAAGCACAAGGAGAACATGCAAACTTCATGCATAATTATCTAGCTGGGGTTTGAAGCGAGGAGAAATATAAACTACTGAGCCACTGTGCTGCCCAACAGGCTGAAAACTGTTCAATATAAAGGACCTTTTAGGCAAAGACATACCCCACAATTTGTTTCTCAACTCAAGCATATAATCGTACATATGCGTGTCTATATATATATATATATATATATATATATATATATTGTACATTTTCAACTGCAACACATGTTACTTTTGTATTAAATACAATTGATTGTGCAATAAACATGTTTATGACATAAATTACTACAATACCAAGCTGTGCATTAGTGGTATTAAACAATAAAATAAAGCTGTTTTGTACTAGTATCATTTTTAGTAGTTTTAAAATATAACTTACCGATCTAAAATAATCTATAAGAGCATCCGGACTCCATGTGCTCACTTCCGTGCAAGATGGAACTTTCCAAATATCCATTTTATGTTTACAAGAAAGCGCTGTTCATAACAGAAAATAATCTGACGTTACACAGCTTTGTACAATGTCTGAACACCTAAATGAAAATGTAAAACTCCTGATGATCTTGTCCAATATTGTGCCCAATATTTACATAAAAGGGTATTGCTTGATTCCTCTTATGCTGCTGTGGGCTGTAGGCTGACAAAGCTTCTAAAAAAGTGACAACATCCCCCCGGTACAAGTGCTTACTTCTCAGAAACAGGCTGCTCATTTCCTTTACCACTTCCTCATTTGAAACACGAAGTTATATTAACTGAACTTTATAAGAGCACTTACTAAGTTTCGTTATAAAACAAATGTACAGTTTTGCAAATGAAAAAGGAATTACTGTGTTATGGTAGTATATAATATCGATGGTGTACATATTTGGTCCTTTACACTTAATGGAATCTTCTGCCTGGGGGGTGTGAGACTGCCTTCATATCTTTGAATTTTGGTGCTATGTTTACAATGCACAAAAAAAATGGTATCTGCATCTTTTGTGCGGTTTACAGCTAAGCACAACCTCCACAGCGATGAATGATAATGCATATAAAATACATTGCACTGAAACTGCACCACATGAAAAACATAAATGTGTCAAGGAAGCCTAAGGAGGAACAATACACAGTGACTGGGTATATACTGTATTATTTTGTAGAGCAGGGGTAGGCAAACGTAGAGAGGTGAAGATAACCTAAAAAGGATCAATAAAAAGTAAGAAAGATTTTAGTAGTCACGAATAAAGAAACAGAACAGAAGAGGAATTGTTCAGAAGTCAGTTGTAAGAAACAAAGAGTACATGGGTCAGTAGTAGGGATGAGCCGAACACCCCCCGATTCAGTTCGCACCAGAACTTGCGAACGGACCGATAGTTTGCGCAAACTTTCGAACCCCGTTAAAGTCTATGGGACTCGAACGTGAGAAATCAAAAGTGCGAATTTTAAAGGCTAATATGCAAGTTATTGTCCTAAAAAGGGTTTGTCGAGCCGGATCCTGCCCCAGGGTACATGTATTAACCACTTCAGCCCTGGACCATTTTGCTGGTCAAAGACCAGACCACTTTTTGCGAATTCGGGACTGCGCCGCTTTAACTAACAAATTGCGCGGTCATGCGACGTGGCTCCCAAACAATATTGACGTCCTTTTTTTTCCCACAAATAGAGCTTTCTTTTGGTGGTATTTGATCACCCCTGCGGTTTTTCTTTTTTGCGCTATAAACAAAAATAGAGCGACAATTTTGAAAAAAAATCATTATTTTTTACTTTTTGTTATAATAAATATCCGCCAAAAATATATATGAAAAAAAAGGTTTCCCTCAGTTTAGGCCGATACGTATTCTTCTACATATTTTTGGTAAAAAAATCGCAATAAGCGATTATTGATTGGTTTGCGCAAAAGCTATAGCGTTTACAAAATAGGGGATAGTTTTATGGCATTTTTATTAATATTTTTTTTTTACTAATAATGGCGGCAATCAGCGATTCTTATTGTGGCTGCGACATTATGGCGGACATATCAGACATTTTTGACACATTTTTGGGACCATTGTCATTTATACAGCAATCACTGCTATATAAATGCAGTGATTCCTGTGTAAATGACACTGTCAGTGAAGGGGTTAACCAGTGGGTGGCAGTGTAGGGGTTAAGTGTTCCTAGGGGCGTGTTACTAACTGTGGGGGGCTGGGCTTTAATTTAGTGAACACTGATCTCTGCTCCAATCACATGGAGCAGAGATCAGCATCACTAGTTGCTAGGCAGAACGGGGAAATGCTGTTTACAACGGCATTTCCTCGTTCAGCCGCCCCGTGAGACGATCGTGGGTATGCCTGCGGCGATCGAGTTCGCAGGACCCGCGACCGGACTCATGTGGGCATTAAAGATTGGACGTACCTGTACGCCAATATGCCTGCCCGTGCCATTCTGCCAACATACATCGGCGTGCGCTGGTCGGGAACCGGTTAATGCAAAAAAAGTGTACAAAATGATAGTTCTAAAGGAATAAAAGTCACTTAAAACTGCTTGCGGCTTTAATGCAATGTCTGGTGGATGAATGATAATCATTGAGACAATATGGATGAAAATCATTGAGAAAAAAGGCATGGGTACCCCCCCCCCAGCCCATTACTAGCCCCTTACCAGCCCCTTTGGGTCTTGTATGGATATTAAGGGAAACCCTGCACCCAAATAAAAAAAAGTAAAAGTGTGGGGCCCCCAGGCCCTATATACTCCGAACAGCAGTATACAGGCGGTCCAAACAAGATGGGGACTGTAGGTTTGTTCTTAAGTAGAATCTGTTTGTAATTTTGAACATTTTTAAAGTGTAGCTCCAGCCAAAAAATCTATTTTTAAGCTTTTTGTAAAACACAGGGAAGGGTTATCACCCCTGTAACCTTTGTTTTGCTGTCTGTGCACCTGTTCAGAAGATTTCACCTCACTTGCTGTCCCAGTGACAATTGGATTTTGAAAATTTGGGTTTTTAGTGAAACAAGGAACTCTTACAGGAAAGAATTTCCCTTCCTAGGGGTAGATTTCCTCTCACGTCCTGTTGTCTTCTTCTGTTTGAAAGTAAGAGTCCTTTGTAAGTTGGATGTTTGAATGTAGGGGCCTGCCCTATATACTTTGCAGAAATTTGGGCCTTAGGTGTTGGTGTTGTCACAACACTGTAAGCCCTCACAATTACTCATGGTGGGCGCAGGAACGGGCCCTGCTGTGAAATATTAGATCAAGAATTGTAATTACATGACTCTGTTGAACAGGGGCAGAAACATTGGGCCTTAGGTGGTTAACGGTGTGGTGGTGTTGCCACAATACTGTAAGGCCTCACAGTTACTCTTGGTGGGCGCAGGAATGGGCCCTGCTGGGAAATATTAGATCAAGAATTGTAATTACATGTGACTGTTAAATGGGGGCAGAAAAATTGGGCCTTAGACGCTGGTGCCACAACACTGCAACCCCTCACAGATTCTCTAGTTGGAGTGCAGGAATGAGCCCTGATGCAAAGTATTGCATCAAAAATTGTAATTGCACGCCCCTGTTAAACAGGGGCTGAAAAATTGGGCCTTAGGCACTGATGCTGGTGCCACAACACTGCAGCCCCTCACACATACTCTAGTTGGAGTGCAGGAATGAGCCCTGCTGTAAAGTATTGCATCAAACATTGTAATTACACGCCCCTGTTAAACAGGGGCAGAAAAATTGGGCCTTAGCCACTGGTGGCGGTGCCCAGAACCAAAAATGTTCTTACAAGCTATCAGCAGGAAAATTGAAGAGGATAGTCACTCAGCATAAAAGGATAGTCACTCAGCATCAGCATAGGCAGTCTTAATTATTTGGTTACATCAGCATCAGGTGCTTGGTAGCTGGTGATCCAAGACTGATTCATTTTTATGAAGGTCAGCGGATCACCCAATTCGGTGGACAGGCGCACTCGGTTACAAAGCCTCCAGCAGCACTGAATGTGTGTTCCAAAAGAATGCTGGATGCAGGACAGGCCAGTAGCTCAATTGCATACTGTGCAAGCTCTGGCCAGTGATCCATCCTCAAGACCCAGTAACCCCTGTGGATTTTCGGTGGGAAAGGTGTCCAAGTCTGATCTTGCCCCTAGGTATTCCTGCACCATGTAACTCAGGCTGGCGATGGTTGCTGGAACCGATCATACCTTGGGGCTGCGGACTAAAATATTGTCTGAACGCATCGGTCAGACGGCCACCTTCTTCACCGATCCTTCTTTGACTGACCGAAGCCTCAGCAACACGTTGTCCAGGAACAGGAATTTGTAACCTCCCAGGCTCTGGAAACACGTTGCACAAACCTTTCTGCCCCCCAAAGATGTTTCATCCTCTGCTCCCTCTGTGACAGCAAGATAAGGTCTGCAACCTTACCCTTGTAACGTGGATCAAGGAGGTATGCCAGCCAGTAATGATCCCTCTCCTTGATACCACGAATACAAGGATCTTTCCCGCAGGCTTTGCAGGACCAGGGAGGCCAGCAGCGTAGGTTTGCTGAGGCAATCGGTCCGGAGTCCTCTGGGTCACTAAGGATAACATGATCCACAGCCACCTCCTCCCAGCCACGTACAAGTCCATAGGTTTCTTGGGACTGTAAATGATCCCTTGAAGACTGCTGATGATGCTGAGTGCTAGGCTCCACCTCCATTCTGACACAATCCTCCTCCTCCTCATCCTCTTCCTGTGTGATCGGCGAGCCAGCAGGAACACTGTCTGGATAAAGGGGGCCTTGTGAGGTAAGGAAGTCCTCCTTTTCCCCCCTCTGTTCTGCCTCAAGTGCCCTGTCCAGTATCCCACGCAGCGTGTGCTTCAACAGGTAGACAAGAGGGACAGTGTCACTGATGCATGCACTGTCACTTCTCACCATCCTCGTGGCCTCCTCAAATAGTGACAGGACAGTGCATGCATCCCTGATCATAGCCCACTGGCGTGGGGAAAAAACCAAGCTTCCCTGACCCAGTCCTGTTGCCATAGTCGTACAGGTACTCATTGTTGATAGCCCTCTGCTGCATGTGCAGCCGCTGCAGCATGGCCAACATTGAGTTCCACCTGGTGGGCATGTCACAGATTAGGCAGTTCTTGGGCAGGTTAAATTTCTTTTTGGAGGTCAGCCAGCCAAGCACTGGCATTATATGACTGGCGGAAATGCACACAGACTTTCCTTGCCTGCCTCAGGACATCCTGTAAGCCCGGGTACTTTCTCAAGAACTGCTGCACCACCAAGTTAAGGACGTGAACCAAACAGAGAACATGGGTGAAGTGTACCTGTCGGAGAGCGGAGAGGAGGTTGGTGCCATTGTCGCAAGCCACCATTCCTGGCTTAAACTGGTGTGGTGTCAACCACCTCTGAGCTTGCCCCTGCAGAGTTGACAGAATCTCGGCCCCAGTGTGGCTCCTGTCCCCCAAGCACACCAGCTAAAGCACTGCATGGCATCTTTTTGCCTGCGTATTTGCATAGCCCCTTGAACGCCTACAGAGCACCACTGGTTCCAAGGACAAATCCGCACAGGAAGAGGCCATGGAGGAAGAAGAGGAGGAGGTGGAGGAGAGAGGTGTGTCAGAATCACCACTAGTAGCATTTTGGAGGCGTGGTGGCGGAACAGCCGCCTACACTACTGCACCATGTCCTACATCCTTCCCAGTTGCCAGCAGAGTCACCCAGTGGGCCGTGAAAGATAGGTAATGTCCCAGTCCATGCCTTCTGGACCATGTTTCAGTAGTAATATGCACCTTACCTCTGACTGCCCTGTCCAGCGAGGCCAAGACATTGCATTCAAAATGCCGGTAGAGAGCCAGAATCGCCTTCCGTGAGAAAAAGTGGCGTTTGGGGACCTGCCACTGAGTAACCGCACATTGTACAAACTCACAGAAGGGGGCCGAGTCTACCAACTGAAAAGGCAGCAGTTGAAGTGCTAGCAATTTAGCCAAGCTAGCATTCAACCGCTGGGAATGTGGATGGCTGGGAACAAACTTCAATCTGACGTTGGTGTACCAATAGCAGGTTACCTGCAAGTACTTGGCAGTGACACACCTAATTCTACACCTTCATTCCTCTCAGTGCAGCTTTCTGAGAGGACTGAAGGTATAGTGGGGTTGGAGATCCCAGCTGATGAGGAGCAAGGAGAGGTCTGCTTTGTTCTTTGGTGTGGGTCTTTTATGTATGCTTGCCAATGGACTGCATGGCAGGTCGACATATGTCTGATCAAGCATGTGGTGCCCAAGCGGCTGCTGTTTTGGCCACGCTTCAGACATATGTTGCAAATAGCAATGTTGCAAACTGCTGCACACGTCTCAAAAAAGGCCCACACCAAAGAACTTTTGTAATAACGCACAGAGACAGCAACGTCCTGTACATGCAGAGCTCTGCGGTGTGATGCAGTCGGTTGGCTGCCCTTAAGCTGGCCCCTGGAGGGAATCCTGCCTCATTGGAGATGTGCCTCCTCCTCCTCCTCCTCCTTCTCTCTCCTATCAGGCACCCATGTAGAGTGAGTGACCTCATCATCCCCTCCCTCCTCGTCACTGGAGCAAACCTGTCAGTATGCTGCAGCTGGGGAAACATGACTGCCAGTTTGCTGTCCTTCTTGGGCATCCCCTGTCTCTGGGCTCACGTATATGCCTTCCTCAAGCTGGGTACCATCATTGCAGCCCTCAAAACGCTACGTATCCTCCTGCAGCATGTACCCAACACTGTGGTCAAACAGTTTGGGGGACTCCTCAGGACATGGTGGGGCTAGGGAAGGAGTGACTGAGGCCATTCAGCCAAGGGAAGAGACTGCTTTGGCAGACAAAGCCCTTAGCCTTGTGCTTCCTGTTTCCTTGCTGTAGTATACGGGCCTTGAGCAATGGCTTTGGGTAGATTTTTCGACCATGTGAAATTTTTTGTCAAGTTATCGTATTTGAGGAGACGAAACAGCATGAGCAGGAAGATTTCTGTGACAAGACGCAGGTGCTGGAAACATCCTATGCTGCTCAAGAGGCCCAATGAAGGATTTTTTGCTCTGCACTATGCAGATTTGCAACGTTTCCCACAAAATAAATTCAATTTTACCAGAATGTCCATATCAACGTATGCATTTTTATTAGAAAAGTTGCAATTTCAGGAATTGTGCACAACACCTGTCAAGCAATATGGGAGGAGCTTTGGTGTACTGCAATGCCTGTTCTAGATACATCCATGTGGCAGGAAATCTCAAATCATTTTTGGACCAAGACCCAATTCCCTAATTGCATTGGAGCCCTAGATTGGAAACGTTCAAATTCAGATGCCTGGATCTGGCTCTCCATATTTTTTTTTTTTTTTTTTTTTAATTTTCAGTGTCATACAAAATCGCCCACGCAGGGGCCAAACATTTCCCACACAGGGGTAAACTTCCAAATGCGGCAACAGGCCACAACAAAGCACATTACAAAACATATATCCTGCCTCTGATGCGGCAACCGACCGCAACAGGGCAAATGAACACAAACATAAACTTGCCTATCTATACCCCACTGTGGGGAGAGGATATTGTAGGATAATTCGTGCTAAGTATTAAAATGACCGGATAAAGTGTCATAAGAGCAGGTGGGTCAGCCTATAACCATACTACATCCATACCGAACTACGGGTTATTTACTACATCCGTTGCCGTTGTGTTATCATCCAGCCAGCAGTTCCACACCTTCTCAAATTTCTGTGGGCAACCCCTGTTCAAGTAGGTGGCCCTATAGAGGAGTAAGCTAGCGTTCACCAGGTTTTTCCAGAATTTAATAGAGGGGGGAGACGATTGTTTCCAGGTCATGGTGATGGCCTTGCGTGCATAGTAGAGCAACAGGGATATGAGTGTTTTCCTAGCCCTGAGGATCGACATTTGTTCCACCAGCCCCAGCAGGCAATATTTAGGATTGCAAGGAATATTAACCTCAGTGGTCTTAACTATCACCAGGAGAACCTCTTTCCAAAAGCATACAATCGCTGGGCAAGCCCAGAAAATGTGAATGAAGTCTCCCGGCTGATAGGAGCAGCGCCGGCACTCCGGGGAGTGCGTCGGCGACATCTTGTGCAGTCTGTGGGGCGTGTAGTGGACTCTGTGTACAATTTTGTATTGGACCAATTTGTCCCTGGCTGAAACCAAAGGGGAGAACGGAAAATCCCAAATCTCCCTCCAGTCATCGTCATCCAACTCCGGTATGTCCACCACCCATTTCCTGCGGAGGGAGGACAGCTCGGGGACGGCAGCAACCAGTAGGGACCTGTAAATCTGAGACATGGGTTTCTCCAGGTCTTTTACCCGAAGGATGGACTCAAGCTCAGAGTACTCCAGTACGACCGGTTGTCCCAAAAATTGACAGCGATAAGCATGCGCGACTTGAAGATAACGGAAGTGGGCCCATGTAGGCACATTAAATTTGTCACGCAGGATATGAAAGGGAGCAAGTTCCCCGTTGATAACGACATGTTCGAGCGTCAGTATCTTACACTTGGCCCAGGCCTGAGGGTCCGGGATGGTATTAAACTGCGGAAGGCCAGGATTCAGCCACAGGGGGGTGTGACCAGGAGTTCGGCAGGGACGCCCTCAGTGCCTCTCCCGCCCTCCACGCCCTTAAAGTGGTGCGCATAGAAGGGGTGAGGCAGTGAGGCGTTTTTGGGCCCCTGAAAACCAACCCCCTTAAGGCCTCCAGAGACCCCACTATAGCTGCCTCCAAGACCGTCGCAGCATTGGTCAGGTCCGGCTGCAGCCACCAGTGGACGGTTACAAGCTGGGTAGCTAGGAAATATTTGTGACAGTCGGGAAGAGCTAACCCTCCACTGCCCACAGGCCTGGTGAGCGTGGTGCATTTGAATCTGGGGGACTTGGGTCCCCAGATGAAGGAGAGAAAAAGTTGTTTCAGAGAGTTAAAGAAGGCTTTAGTCAGCCATTGTGGGGAGTTCCTAAATATGTATGTAAGTTTGGGAAGGACCTTCATTTTAAGAAGGTTTATGCGGCCAATAAGAGAGAGGGGGAGATTGCCCCAAGCCTTTAATTTGGGCTTGATTTCTGGCTCTCCATATTTTAATTATAAGAAAAACTTCTCTCTTGTGCTTATGGCAAACTGTGACAGTCATTATAAGTTTGTAGCTGTAGATATTGGGGCATATGGATTTACTGCAGACTCAAGAGTGTTTACAGCATCGGAAATGGGGAGAAGACAACTTGAGGGCCACTTCCATTTGCCATCAGACAAACCTCTTCCAGGATCTGTAGGGCCAGATATGCCACATGTGCTTGTAGCTGATGAGGCATTTGCACTTGCTAGGCATCACTGAAGGCCTTATAGCAGGCACAATCTAAGTCCCCCAAAAAAATATTTAACTACTGGTTGAGTCATGCAAGGTACCTTATTGAATGCACCTTTTGACATTTTGACCAGCAAGTGGCGCATATTCCTTACAGCTATTCAACTGAGCCTGGAGAATGTCGAACTAGTTATACAAGCATCCTCCATAAGATTATACGTGACAAAGAAGGAATTACTGTTGAAGAAGAGGACGAGATCAATTTGTCCTCTGTACGGTATACTGGACTGCGACCCAAGAAATTAAGACATTACCATGCGTGATGCATTTGAAAACTATTTCATGTCCCCAGAAGGAGAGGTTCCGTGGTAGTATCAATATGTGTAAAAACACTCACCAGGCACTTTATTAGGTACACCTTGCTAGTACCATGTTTGACCCCCTTTTGGTACCCTGCATTTATTAAATTTGTTTTCCCACAGAACATGGAAATGCAATAGTTTTAACAGATGATGCCTGCTAATACTTTTTTTTCATAGTAGTATAACAGTCTTGTGACTTCTATGAGTGTCTGATTAAAGCTTGTATGAGTTTTCATTCTCCTATGATGGTGCTTTTATGATTCCAGACCTCTGCTGTTCGGCCCTGTGCCGATTACATGTACCCACCGTAAAAAATGAAAAAACATCAAATGTGGCATGTGCAGCTTGTCTTCAAGAGTATGTACTATATGCAGAAGGATTGGGGTGAAGGAAGGGAAGGATCATAGTAGACCGGGTTAAACAGACAAAATGCAATGGATTTACCCTTAGGATCCACATGGAATCAAAATATATAGACTGCTTTTAAAGGTGTGTTTTCACTTTCTTCCCCATTCTGATTACCATTTTCTAAATGCTCAGAGTTGCATGTGATTGGTTGATGATCAATTTGTGTAACGAACCAGTGCCAACATCAATCATCATGGACCCTATGACCATCACATCCTTTGTATCAGTTGTTTTTGGTTTATATAGAGTACAATAATAAAATTCACTTCTCCATGTAGTCAATTATTTTTATTATGTCATAGTCAATAGTGACCACAACATATATCGAAAAAAATATTTTTTTTAAACAAAAATATATAGCACTGACCCCCAAAGGAGCGGCTGGTTTTGTTGGGCTTACCGTTACCTTCTTGACCTCGTGTGCGTCTAGGTAGATGGCCCAAAGAATTGCAGAAACTGACACTGGATCCACTTTTGGGATTTTTTTTGAGAAAAAGTAGACAAAACAGTCTCTCTATGAAGGATAAAGGGTTAGGTAGGAGGTTCAGGTACTTTTGGAACTGCAAAAGATAGGAAGTCTTTCACTATAGAAATCCAGAGAGATGCCTTTCACAACTGGATTCTCACAGCTACCGGATAGACCTCCTCTCACTAGGCCTAGCAGCCGATAGAGTGTTTAAGTAGAACAAAGTCTCTGCCACAGACTTGAACGTAGAACACTTTAACAAAGTCTCTGCCACAGACTTGAATGTAACTGAGGGACGTAGATAAACCTAGAGAGCTATCATACGGTACCAGTATCTCGCAGCCGGTCCTGCAACTGAGTCCTGCAACTGAGCCTCCAGGCTCCTTCTGAGAAGCCAGACTTATGTGTGGCCTTCTCCTGAAAAGTTTAATGGGTGGCACAGTGGTGTAGTGGTTAGCACTCTCACCTAGCAGTAAAAAGGGTCGCTGGTTCATATCCCAACCACGACACTACCTGCCTGGCGTTTGCATGTTCTCCCTGTGCCTGTGTGGGTTTCCTCTGGGTACTCCGGTTTCCTCCCACACTCCAAAGACATGCAGGTAGGTTAATTGGCTTCTGTCCAAAATTGGCCCTAGTATATGAATGGGGACCTTAGATTGTGGGCTCCTTGAGGGTAGGGACCAATGTGAGTGTGCAATGTACAGGCATAGGGGTAGACACTCGCTCAGGTTGAACTTGATGGACTGGTGTCTTTATTCAACCTTACTAACTATGAACGGCACTGGACCACCTTTGAATCCTCCTCTCAGTTACTTTGCCTCTGGCTAGCCAGCCCCGAGACTCGGAATTGTATGGCTCCGCACCCCAGGCCATGAGGGCCATGGGGGCTGGTCAGGAGGACCAGGACCAAACAGACAGAAATATCTTCTGGACCAGAACCCCAAAGGACGTGATGTCAGTACCTTAAATACCCTTTCCCAGAATACACAGCAAGATGACACACCCATTGGGTTGGTTCCAAGAAAGAATGACACTCAATACGCCTATCTAGACTGCTTTCGCACACTTGCCAGTGGTAACAGTGACACCTGTGGCCAAGGAGAACCCAGCGCAATCCAGCTAGACTGGCACTGAAATCACAATTTGGCATAATTAACCCTAAAACCCAATTGTGATTTTAGGAACTTTAAATTGGAAAAAACACATATTGCGTGCTCATCAGGAGCCGGCGCTACATACTCTCCCCTCCCATTTAGACAATGTCCTCGTCGTCTGGGAAAGAAAAGAAAAAAAACGTCTAATCCTATAAAAAATTTAAGTACCTGAACTTTAAGGTTGGAATAGGGAAGGGAAAGAAAAACAAAAGAAACTTGAAATTGAACAATTTGAAATATTCAACATTTGACACAGGCAGGTTACAAGTTATACAACCCAATTCCTGGCTATCTATACCACCCACTCTCCGGCAACTTGATAGGCACTCTTGATGACTCCTGAAAAAAAAACACACAAAAAAACCCAACAAAACACACTCTGTTCCTATATTTTTAGCAGGCAGGGTCTCATTCCATAGATAATGAGGCTCTCTCTTCTTAGCTAAAAGTTTAACAGCTAGCGAACAAGAAAACTAAACGTTTTGTGCAAACCCACACCACCTAGTGGCAAGAGTCATTCATGCAAGTCCTTTCCTTAGAATAAAGGCTGTGACCTGTGGAAGATCTTGACACGCAGCTTTTGAGGCATAAGAAACAGTCCTGGTAGTTCTTTCACCAGTAGAACCTTGGATCCGGCAAAGTCAGTGCTTTCCCCTGCGCGTCTACTGTGGTTATAAAGTAAACCACATTGTCTCTTCCTTGTCGGCAAATCACAACCATGTCCGCGTATATGTGCCTCCCAAAGCTCCAGTGTTGGAGACAACCGGTAAATCTCTCATACATATCAGAGGCACATACTTTCTTCTGAAAGGGTTTTGGAACTGAGGTAGTCCCAAACATCACTAGCATACCAGTCTTCATGATTTTTCTCAATCACCTCCATAATCTCCTTGGGTACATAAGGAAACTCCAGTCCATACTTTGTTGCCACCCGCTTGTTAAGCAGCAGCTGGGACCATGCGAGCCTAGGCAGAGCTCTAGCACTTCCATCCCCGGGAGGCACACAGGAGTTTGGAGACTTGGGCACCAGGGCAAAAGAGGTTTTCTTTGGCTTAGGCAAATTTACAGGTTTTCGTAAAGTCAAGTCTATGGTGGTCGAGGGTTCCCTCCCGAGGCGATACACTCCCCGAATTAAGAGCCAGCCAGCCAGAGATGCTGCAAGTTGCGACCACATCATCCGTGATGGCCCATAACATCTCCTGTGACATGGTCTCAAAAAGATCACCGTTCACAACTGAATTCCCACAGCTACCGGATAGACCTCCTCTCACTAGGCCTAGCAGCCGATAGAGTGTTTAAGTAGAACAAAGTCTCTGCCACAGACTTGAATGTAGAACACTTGAACAAAGTCTCTGCCACAGACTTGAATGTAGAACACTTGAACAAAGTCTCTGCCACAGACTTGAATGTAACTGAGGGACGTAGATAAATTTAGAGAGCTATCATAAGGTACCAGTATCTCGCCGATCCAGCGATAGCATATGAGTGTAGATTCACTTAGTGCCCTTCAACTGAGCCTCTAGGCTCCTTCTGAGAAGCCAGCCTTATGGGTGGCCTTCTCCCGAAGAGTCCTCCCCTGGTTGCTTCTCCAGTTGCTGGGCCTCTCCACAGATGAGACGGCACCGGACCACCTTTGAATCCTCCTCTCAGTTACTTTACCTCGGGCTAGCCAGCCCCGAGACTCGGAATTGTATGGATCCTCACCCCAGGCCATGAGGGTCATGGGGGCTGGTCAGGAGGACCAGGACCAAACAGACAGAAAGATCTTCTGGACCAGAACCCCAAAGCACGTGATGTCAATACCATTTCCCAGAATACACAGCAGGATGACACACCCACTGGGTTGGTTCCAAGAAAGAATGACACTCAATACGCCTAACAAGACTGCTTTCTCACACTTGCCAGTGGTGACAGTGACACCTGTGGCCAAGGAGAACCCAGCGCAATCCAGCTAGACTGACACTGAAATCACAATTTGGCATAATTAACCCTAAAAGCCAACTGTGATTTTAGAAACTTTAAATTGGAAAAAACACATAGCCCATGCTCATCAGGCGCTACAAATAAAACAGAATAACATATATACAAACATACAAACAAGCGGCGGACTGCAGTAAACTCCGGCGCCAAACGGGTTTCCAGAGCTCTTAGCTGGGTTAAACAAGCCACCCTGCCCTAACATAGTCTCTAGTGGCTAACTGACCTGGTGGCCAACTAAAAGGGGGCAACGTAATAGTTGAATTAATGGGGAAACTTTAAAGATCCTGATAATAAGGACTGGGGGAACTGGAATAGGGATTGGATGTTTAGGAGGAACTAGCATATGAAGTGGCCTGGGAACTGGAGGACTCATATGAAATAGATGTAGGAAGTGCAACTTGAGGTGGGGGTAATACATTTTTGGCAGCGTGAGCTAGTGTCCGTTGGTGATGGGGGATAATGCTTTGGTGGTATGGATGCTGAAACATAGGAGCTGGCTCACTATGCCATGGCGTTGTTTCTGGCTAATGGGTGGCGGCATGGGATCACTGGACATTGCAGCCCTTATGCACATACCTGCATAGTTGAATATTGCCAATTGGACATCCATTTTTAGGAGGAGTGGGTACTTTAGCAAGATGGTTCTAGAGATTTTTTTTGAAACATTGCATCCTCGTTGTTTGGATCAGAAAATGGATCATTGGCATCAATCCTTTGCATTGCCTTCATCTCCTCCATAAATGGCAACATGGCTCCATCCATGTCAGGTCGTGATTGTCCGCGACGATTACTGCCTCTTGTTGTGGAAGCTCGAACAGAACAAATCTGATTAGTGGAACATTTATTAGAAAATTTTTTTGTAAACATTTTAAAATGGGGCATTTTATACAGGCAGGGCTTTTTTTCTCAGAGAATAGGTGCAGGAACTCAACCATGCCCGACACACACACACACATACCTGCCAAATGGCATCAAATAGTATCTCTTCCCTCTGCATTCAACCCCCTCCCTCCACTGCCCTCATCTTTTTTCCCCCTCGTTAAAAGCTCCACCATCGGTCATATGTCTTACCTTTGTTGAAATATTAAGCTGAAACACCTATCCGGCTGTAGTACCTCCCAGCATACTATACTATACTATAGTCACTTGCAAGGGAGATCATGCAGTAGGAGCATCAACAACTGGTCACCAGGGAAAAAATGGAGACCACAGAGGGTGCAGTCTACCATGCACCCTCTCCTGTCCATGACTGCACTGAACCCTGGGTACCTGTTCTGTATCTCCCTTGTCCCTGTCCAGCACTCAGTAGGATCTGCACAGGAGATTTGACCTGTGGGAGCTACTGAGAGATAAGCTATCACTTCTAAATGCAGAAGCTGGACTTCCTTGTTACCAAGAGATAAAGGTGAGCAGGGAGCAGAGGACCTGCGCCAGAGGTGGTGGAACTGAGTTCCCCCTAGTTCCTGCTGAAAAAAAGCCCTGTATATAGGATTCTTACAGGCACACGTTGTCTTGCAAGTGTGATTGTTGTTGCTGCTGATTGCGAACACGTGTTTTCTTCCAGACCTGGCTCATTTGGTACAATTCCTATCTCTTCCTCTGGCGCTTGATGTGTATCCTCTGAGGCTGCATCCTCTTCTGCTTCGGAAATGTTGGTAGTACTGTAAAATATTTGTTGATAAATGGATTACAGGTTAGTACAGCAGAGTTATTACAATACATAGATCCATACGTATGATTACTGTTATAAAGGAGTATTTGATTTGGTCTATTTGGCCAACTAATTTAATATAGGGGAGAAATAATAGGATTTTTATATACAGCTTACCTGTAAAATCCTTTTCTTGAGAAGTACATCACGGGACACAGGAGCTTCATTACATAGTGGGTTATATTGGCACCTCATAGTTACATAGTTAGTCAGGTTGAAAAAAGACCTAAGTCCATCCAGTTCAACCAAAAAAAAAAAATATATATATATATATATATATAATAAATATACCAGCCCATATACCCAATTCTATACCCACAGTTGATCCAGAGGAAGGCAAAAAACCCCAGCAGAGCATGATCCAATTTGCTAAAGCAGGGGAAAAAATTCCTTCCTGATCCCCCGAGAGGCAATCGGATTTTCCCCGGATCAACTTTACCTATAAATTTTAGTACCCAGTTATATTCTGTACACTTAGGAAATAATCCAGGCCTTTCTTAAAGCAATCCACTGAGCTGGCCATAACCACCTCTGCAGGGAGTCTATTCCACATTTTCACAGCTCTTACTGTGACGAAACCTTTCCGTATTTGGAGATGAAATCTCTTCTCCTCTAGACGTAAAGAGTGCCCCCTTGTCCTCTTTGTTGACTTTAAAGTGAATAACTCGACACCAAGTTCCCTATATGGACCCCTTATATATTTGTACATGTTGATCAAATCCCCCCTTAATCTCCTCTTATCAAGAGTGAATAAATTCAGTTCCTCTAATCTTTCCTCATAGCTGAGTTGCTCCATGCCTCTTATCAGTTTGGTTGCCCTTCTCTGCACTTTCTCCAGTTCCCCGATATCCTTTTTGAGAACTGGTGCCCAAAACTGAACGGCATATTCCAGATGAGGTCTTACTAATGATTCGAACAGGGGCAAAATGATATCTCTCTCTCTGGAGTACATACCTCTCTTAATATAGGAAAGGACTTTGCTCGCTTTGGAAACCGCAGCTTGGCATTGCATGCTATTATTGAGCTTATGATCTACCAAAACCCCCAGATCCTTCTCCACTATGGATTCCCCCAGTTGTACTCCCCCTAGCGTGTATGATGCATGCATATTCTTAGCCCCCAAGTGCATAACCTTACATTTCTCAACATTAAACCTCATCTGCCACATAGTCGCCCAATTAGACAGAGCATTGAGGTCGGCTTGTAAATTGGTGACATCCTGTAAGGACGTTATTGCACTGCATAGCTTGGTGTCATCTGCAAAGACGGAAATGTTACTCTTGATCCCAGACCCAATATCATTTATAAAGATATTAAAAAGTAAGGGTCCCTCTGGTGATTGGACACTGGTTAACCCTCAATTAAGGAGAATTCCTCCCCTATATAAACCCTCCCATATGGGAGGCACCTCAGTTTTGTAGCAAAGCAATAAGAAACCACGTAAAACACAAGAGGGGCGGGAGCCCTGTGTCCCGTGATGTACTTCTCAAGAAAAGGATTTTACAGGTAAGCTGTATATAAAAATCCTATTTTCTTGATCATACATCACGGGACACAGGAGCTTCATTACATAGTGGGATGTCCCAAAGCAATGCTCAGTTTGAGGGGAGGGAGACACAGATCAGAAATATAGACAGCCATGGACCGGAGGATCTAAACCGCAGCCTGCAGTACACTGCGCCAAAAGGCGATATCCTCTTGCCCTCTGACATCCACCTGATAGAATCTAGTGAATGTGTGGACTGATGACCAAGTTGCAGCCTTACAGATCTGAGCCAGGGAGGCCTGGTGATGCACTGCCCAAGAAGCACCTACAGCCCTGGTTGAGTGCACTCTCACTTGAAAAGGAGGAATCTTCCCCTTTACACCATAGGCCTGAGAAATAACCTGTCTAATCCACAAGTTTATGTGAATTTTGATGCCGCTTGGCCCTTCCTAGGGCCTTCCGGCAAAATAAATACGCAATCAGTCTTTCTTATCTTAGCAGTTGCCTGAAGATAGGTACTGATTGCCCTTACCACATCTAAAGTGTGAAAAGATTCTTCTTCTGTGGACTGTGGATCCGGAAAAAAGGATGGTAGGATTACATCTTGATTCAAATGGAATCCCGAAACCACCTTAGGCAGAAAGGACCTGTTGGGATGCATTACCACCCGGTCCCTATGAATAATTAGATACGGTTTCTTGCTGGAGAGAGCTGCTAGCTCTGACACTCTCCTAGCCGAGGAAATGGCTACGAAGAAAACCTATTTTTAGTCAAAGAACTAATGAAGCCAGATGCAAAGGTTCAAATGGTTGCCCCTGCAAAGCTGAGAGAACCAAATTCAGATCCCATGGGCATACCGGAGGTTTGACTGGAGGTCTTATCCGCATGGCCCCCTGGATGAAAGCCCGCACCAGGGAATGTGATGCAAGTGGCTTCTGAAAAAACACTGACAAGGCCGAAATCTGCACCTTTATAGTGCTTACGGCCAAATTTATTTCTAGGCCTGACTGGAAAAAGGCCAAGATCCTGCTAATGACATACTTTCTAGGATGCCATTCCCTGAGTTCACACCAGGAAACATATGCCTTCCAGATTTTGTAGTAAATAAGCCTGGAGGTCGGCTTTCTGGCATTGACCAGAATAGAAAGGACTGGCCCCGAAAGCCCACGATCCCTCAGAATGTGGGTCTCAGCAGCCAAACCGTCAAATTCAGACTGTGTAAAGCAGGATGGTAAATTGGACCCTGTGAGAGCAGATCTGGCCAGAGAGGAAGGATCCATGGCCTGCCTACTGCCAACTTCATGATCTCTGAGTACCAAGGTCACCTGGGCCAAGCCGGGGCTACCAAAAGCACCGACTTTGTTTCCCTCTTGATTCTTCCCAGGAACCGTGACAGAAGCGGGCACGGGGGAAGGCATAAATTAGATTGTACTGATCCCAGGGAACTGTCAGAGCATCCGACCCCTGAGCAAGAACATCTCTTGTCCTTGACACAAATTTGTCCAGCTTTCTGTTGAATCTGGACGCAAACAGATCTACGTCTGGAGTACCCCACCTGCGACATATGTTCTGAAACACGTCAGGGTGCACGACTGCTGGCGGCTCAGAAAATCCGTCTGCCAATTTTCCACTTCTGGAATGAAGACTGCAGAAAGGGATGGAACATGCCTTTCTGCCCAGGCAAGTATGCGATTCACCTCTTTTGTGCAACCAGACTCCTGGTACCACCCTGGTGATTGATATAAGCCACTGCTATGGCATTGTCGGACTGAACCCGAACAGGGAGACCCCGTAGTCTGTAAGACCACTTTATGAGAGCCATATAAACTGCCCGGATTTCCAAGACATTTATGGGCATTAGCTTCCTGATCGCAGACCATTTCCCCTGCGAGCACGTCTCCTCCAACACTGCTCCCCAGCCTGTCAGGCTGGCATCTGTTGTAATAATCTTCCATGGAAGATAAAGAAAAGTTTTGCCTTTCAGCAAATTCTCGGTTTGTAACCACCAAACGAGACTCTTGCATGTCCCTGGGGACAGACACATAGGAAGATCCAAGGCCTGGGGCTTCCTGTTCCACGCCGCAAGGATGCATCTTTGCAGAGGCCTTGAGTGGAACTGGGCGAATGGAACGGCCTCGAAGGAGGCGACCATTTTCCCTAACAGTCTCATGAACAACCAAATGGGGGAAGATCTTCTGCCCAGAATTAGGCGCACCAGACCCCCAATGGCCAAGGCCTTTGGCCTTGGTAGAAACACCCAGCCTTGAGCGGTGTCGATGACCATACCCAGGTACTCCAACCTGGTAGCAGGCTGTAGGGACGATTTTTCTAGGTTTATAATCCAACCTAGGCGTTCCAGGTGGTCTAGTGTTCTGGTAACATTGTGGTTCAGGAGTGCTACTGTTTTCTATATGAGAAGCAAATCGTCTAGATAAGCCATGATGGCTATACCCCGAGCTCTTAGGTTTGCCAAGAGATGGTCTAGAATCTTTGTGAAGACTCGAGGAGCCGTAGCGAGCCCAAACGGCAAAGCCACAAATTGAAATGGCACCACTCTACCGCGAACCTTAGATACTTTTGGTGTGCGGAAAATATTGGCACATGAAGATATGCATCCTTGATATCTATTGATGCCATAAACTCTCCCCCTTGCAGGGAGGAGACAACAGCGCGTATTGACTGCATTCGGAAGGACCGGATGCGTAAAAAACGGTTCAGATCCTTCAGATCCAGGATAGGTCTGACACCTCCATTTGGCTTTGGAACGGTGAAGAGATGTGAGTAAAAGCCTGAACCCTCTTCTTTTGGGTCCACTTCCACTATCACCCCCTGGGATAGTAAGTGATTTAAGGCAAGGAATAGCGGTCTTTGCTTTACTGGATCCCTGGGGATCCTTGACCATAGAAAGCGAGAAGGTGGAATCTCCTGAAACTCTAGCTTGTAGCCCAGAGATACCGAGGAGACTACCCACTTGTCCCGGATCTTTTTCCACCAGGCTTCTGCAAACTGCAGGAGCCTTCCCCCCACTCGGGGGCGCCCCTTCACAAGGAAGCTTTTGGGCTCTGCTTGGCAGGCTTTCGCCCCCAAGTCTTTTTCTGCCCCTGGGCCCGGCCTTGAGCCTTTCCTGTAGAGGGAGGTTGGGAAGGCCGTCACCACTACTTAGAGCTTGAAGCTCCGGGAGAGAGAGAATGCCTAAATGATGGACGTTTGCTCCTTTTGATTGGAAGGAGAGTAGATTTACCCCCTGAAATTATTTGGACGAACTTGTCTAATTCTTCTCCAAATAAACCTTCCCCCTTAAACGGGAACCCAATCAAATGCTTCTTGCATGATAGCTCAGCTGCCCAATTTTTTAGCCATAGGGCCCTTCACATGTGTACCAAAAGGAGAAACAAACGAGATGCTTGTTGGACAGAATCCAAAATCGCATCAATCATAAAACACAGAATTTGAGGTATTTCTGCATAGTTCTCCACTTCCTCACTGGGAAGGATGCCAAGCATCTGCTTAACTTGTTCCTTGAGGAACTGACACAACCCCACGGCTGCGACTGTAGGTTGCACTACTGCGCCAGTCATGGAAAGGAAGGCTTTCAATATGGTTTCCAGCTTCTTATCAGTTGGATCCTTAAATACCTGAGCATTATCCAAAGGACAGGTCAGGTTTCTATTCACGCAAGAAACAGCCGCATCGACAAATGGGACCCCCCATTTCTTGGCGAAACTTTCCTCCAGAGGATAAAGCATAGAAAACCTTTTAGGAGGAGCAAACAGTTTATCGGGATGTCCCCAATCCTCATACAACAATTTATCCATTAAGGGATGAATTGGAAAGGAAAAGGCAGTCTGTGGGATTTTCCTGACTCCCAGGAAAGAAACAGAGGACGTAGCGACCTCAGCAGCAGGCATTCTGAATGTGGTACGCACCAATTCAGTATAATATTGCACCTGTTTTCTGAGCGCCTGGGAGGAGGGGACTCTCTCCTCTTCCTCTGATTCATCCAACTGCTCATGATCCCTGTCCCAAGATAGGGATCTCTCCTCATTGTCAGAGGTGTCATCTGAAAGAGGAATCTCAGCAGAGGGAGGGGATCTACCCCTTTTCCTGATATCTTTTAGGGAAACTGAAATAAAATTCATGATTCTCCCTTCAAAACCCTCCAATGTAGCCCTAAGGGAGTCCTCAGTGACATATACAGGGGCTGAAATATTAGGAGAAGCTGCAAAACCTGACAGGGGCACTGACTCATTCTGTGAGGCTGGCTCCAGTCTTGCAGGGGGGGATGGTAACCTACAGGCATTTTTAAAACCCCTAGACCTAGGCGGTGATTTACCAGTGCCTTTGTTACCTCCCCCTGAGACCCTCTTACGAGGAGACATAGTCCTAAGCTACAAAGCAGAATTACTAGTACAAAGTGCAATCACTGTTGTGCTCAAAGTCTCACAATAAATATATATATGCTTAAACTGCACAACCTGATGCTGAGTAGGTGTCTTAGGTTTGTCTGGATCCAATCCCTTAGGATGCTTACTGCCCACAGCTCCTGTGTCTCCACTTACAGCCCCCTAGCGCTCTGTGCTTTTAAAAATTGCCGCCTGGTGCCTGCGCAGTACAGCGCCGTGAACAGCTCGCAACCACACTCCCCCCTCCTCCATTAGCATGGGAGCGCGCTTAGCGCGTGTGCACAAGGACTACCGGACATGCAGGGGTAAGGGGACCACCATCGGAGCTGCGCGGGACCCCAGACTACGTGGGACCCCTGTATTACCTTTATTGTGGCAGAGAGTGCAGTGGAAATGTGAGTCATCTGGAGGAACCAGGCTTCACTGAGCATGTGTATCTGAAAGGCATGTAAGTATGCATCAGACTGCTCTTACCCCCTCTAGTGGTGGAAACCAGGTAAGACATACAACTACTCAATGAAGAAATCCATAATATACATTTATATAGGATTAACTTCCTTTACCTGTCCTCACCGCAGGAATTGCTGAAAACAGACAGATTCCAACCTTCACCCATCACGGTGGGCAGAGTTGTGCCAGCCTTCAGGATTTTTTGGGGTTCCTTCTCAGAGGAACCTCCTTCCTGGACCTTGTAAAAGACTCTGCCAGAAACTTTCGTGCCACTATGTAAATAGTACACCAAGTCTGGTTTTCCCAGAGCCCAGTCTTCCAATAGGAGAGGACTTACAGGCAAAACCTTGTTTCTTCGGATGATGAGGCCCGGGTACCATATCATCTTGGGAGTCAAAATATCGGCTTATGGATCTGGTTTGTTATAGCCCTTAGGCCCCGGCAGGGACCTGCACAGAGCTTTCTTCATAGCACATGTTTTACGTGACCAACCACCATAGACACTGGCGAAAAAACTGAGGTGCCTCCCATATGGGAGGGGTTATATAGGGGAGGAATTCTCCTTAATTGAGGGTTAACCAGTGTCCAATCACCAAAGGTGCCTATATAACCCACTATGTAATGAAGCTCCTGTGTCCTGTGATGTATGATCAAGAAATGGTATTTACTTGCGGTCTTCAGTCCATCGCATTTCTCAAGAAGTCCAACATCTCAAAGAAAGGGCTTCTTCTTTTATTAGACGATTCTGCACCGCTTCTGCTTCATCTGCTTCATCTTTAAGCTCTCGCTTATAACGAGACAAAAAGTAATAATCGGATTAAGTCTAAAAATTAGTGCCCTCAGACACATCTATTTATACCTAATCAATATCAGCAGCAGCTACTATCTAAAACTTCAAATACTCACACAATATGTCACAGGGAAAATTCCATACAACATTAGCAGCGCTTTTTCAAAATCACCCTTAAAATACTCTGAATAGTTTGACATAAAAATTCAATATGCAGTCTAAAATCAATACAACATTATATTATAATCACTGATTTCATTCAACCACAATTCATTAGCAGTCCATTTTAAAGTTCATTAGTGAGCTAATGTGACTGTGCCAACACGCACAAGGTCCATATAACAAAGTTGAAAGATGATCCACACGTGGCAAAACGTTGTCCACCACACCTCCTGTGCAGATGCCTGCAGGTAATACACTTACCAGACTCAGCTGGTTTAAGTGCCTATCAGAGGTACAGATGAACCTTCTCATAAAACCCAGCGTCCTAAATGTGTGTTAAACTCGCCATCAAAAAATAAAAGGAAGCAACATAGCGTAATCCCGTTTTAACTCTCATTTATCAATAAAATGAAATGCTCAAGATAAAACACTCACAAACAATGTATTTAGTGAGGCGTATCACTTATAATGTCAGGCGTGCGATCTTATTTAACCTTACACCGCTCCCGCGGTGTTCCCGGGAAGGTAAGAAACGTCCTCACATGCTTGTCTCGGTCGGGTGCTGCGTAACTCCACCCTGACACATTTCAGTCGTCACTTTCATCAGAGGGCACTTATAACAGTCTCTAAGCCCTTGTACACACGGTCGGAGATTTCGTCGGAATGTTTCCGATCGGAGCGTTTTATTGGATATTCCGACTGTGTGTGGTCTGCATCGGACTGTTTCTGTCAGAATATCAGACAGACCAACTTTTCCAACTTGCCGGAAATATTTTCCGACAAAATGCTCCGATCGGACATACTCCGATCATGTGTAGCCTACTCCGACGGACAAGGTACCACGCATGCTCACAATCCAATTCGGACACGGAAGCGCTCACTAAGGTAAAACTACTGCTCGTAATCGATATAGCACATTCGTCACGCTGCAATGTTAAAAATTCTTTCATGAAGCGCATTTTCTTGTTCTTTACAATGCTGCAAGAAGGAACTTCTTTTGCTGCTCATAGTCACACACACTTCTCCCGAACATATTTCCTGACTCTTTTTTACTCATTTCAGCAATACAGTTTTTTAAATCGTCACATCTACACAATTTTATTTTTAGTTTTTTGGGTGAATTTTGTGTTTGGTTTTTTTCATAAACATCTCCTTTTTTGACAGTTTTCTCATCTTTCCATTTTTTGGGGTGTGTTTTGTGTGTAAACTTACCACAACAACATTATTATGTTTTTTATATTTTCTTTTTCTTTTTTAATCTACAGGAGGTTGTTTAGTGTTGGTACCCCTTGTTATTCATTTCACTTTGTATTTTTGAAATGTACCTGCCTGCTCACAAATAAACTGGCCTTTTTGAAGTAAAACACATATGCAAGTATTTCTTCAAACAAAAAAAACCTTTATTTAGGTGTCAGTAACAAATAAAGAGGGAGGCAGCGATAGAGAAACTGGGGAGATTAGCGAAGCCTTTGGCCCCCAGGGCACACATCAACTATTTAAACGCAAAACTTGGTGGCCTGAGGAGTACATATCTGAGGGAGAGAAGTCTGGTCCTGAAGTCCAAGAAACCCAGAACAGCAGCAGATGACATCTATGTTCCCAGACTGTGGTACTACAACAGGCTGCAACTTCTGTCAGACCAGACTGAACCCAGGTCATCACTCTCTGGTCTTCCTTCCACGCTTCCTTCCAGGCTGTGGCTGTGGTGCTGGAGGTGTTGTAGAAGGAGGAGGAGGAGGAGGAGGGGCATGGGCCAAATCACACAAGTGTGTTGTTTGTGTCATTTGGCCCAACAGACCCTTGTTGAGGGTGTGTATAATTACCTCCTCACACAAGAGCTGTTGCCCCTCCTCCATTTTCTCAAGCTTGCATGCAGCTAAGGCGGCAAAGGCCTCTTGATAGGTGGGTTTGGCTTGGAGGGCCGCTGATGCTTCCCCAATCAGCCTCAGGGCCGACTCCTCCACATTCCCCCCCCTTTCTCGCCCTTTTGCGTGGAAGGCGGAGGGGAGGGACCTGGCATTCTGTGAGTCTCCTTTCCCGCCCACCGCTTGGCTGCCTCTTACCCCCGCCTCCTCCTGGCTGCCACTTTCCACAGCCACCTCCTGGCTGCTGCATTCCACACCCTCCTCTTCCTGGCTGAGGTCTTCCTGTGTATGAAAAAGGGACATAGTTTTAGTTTTTGGTTCATCAAACACACACAATTTTCACATCAAGACTGTTGCAAATTGTTAACCAATAGAAAAGACTATCATTCACCAGCATTTTTCTTTCTTGTCCCCAAGGTTTTGGCCACTACTGTTTATTGATATGTGGAACACTTTCTAAAATCAGCAATTAGTGAGCAAAAATCAAGTTAACATCATTCATTTATACTCCCAAAATATGTACAACAATACTATACCTGGCTCAAGCTGGGCTCCCCCAGTTCTTCCTGAATGAAAGGCCCAGGTTGGGCGTCGGAAGACTCAGTGGGTGTGGAATGTAGCATAGGATGCGTGGAAGGAAGAGTAGAGAGTGATTCTCTGGCCTCAGCCTGGTCTGACAGAAACTGCATCCTGTTATAATACCACAGCCTGGGGACATAAACGTCATCTGCTGAAGCACCAGATTGCATGGAGTCCAGCACCTTCTTCCTCTCCTTCAGATATGTACTCCTCAGGCCACCGATTTTCTTTTTTAAATAGTTGACGTCTGCCTTGGGGACCACAGGCTTCACAAACTCAACCAGTTTCTCCATTGCTGCCTGCCTCTTTAGTTTGTTACTATACTGAGGGTGTGTCGCTTGCCACAGGCAGGGCATCTCTCTGTATTTATCGATGAACAGAGGGAGGAAGCTATGATCATTGAACCCGTCCATAATGTCTGCAAGACACAACACAAGACAAACCCTAATGTCAGGCTAAACTCCACTAATGCAGGCCTCAATCTAGAAGCAGTATAGCCTAGTGATGTACCAAGTTCAAAATGTTACCTTCGTTTGCACGTTTGTCGCCTCAGCTTCTCCCTCTGTTCACAGATCGTACGGACGACACACGCGTGTTGCTTTTTATATACAGTGCGCATACGTGAAACTCCGCCCGCCCCTGGCGTTCTTTCTAGACTATTCCCCGCCCCTTTGCTTTCGGCGCAGTGGGGAGAGCACATGGCAGAGAGAACGCAGGTGCGCAATCAGAGTTCCACTAATGAGAAAGAGGGTGAGGAAAGCCCGGAGCCTGAAACGTCCCGATCCAGGAAGAGAAGATTTAAGGCCTCAAATATGTCTTTTGGAGAGATGTTGGAGATGGTAGACATATTGAACAGGACCGACTATGATGGGAAGTATGGACCTTACCCAAACCCAAATATCAGAAAGGCCAAGATCATGAATAAAGTTGTGAAGAGTCTTCAGAAGAATTTTGGGATACGCCGATCCATGGATCAACTGAGAAAACGCTGGTCAGACCTGAAACTGAGGGAGTATGAGCAGTATATAAGGATCAAGTGCGTTCTTCAAAAAAGTAAGTAGTTGTCGTGTGTTCATATGACTATTCTTGCTTGCATACATGCTCCATGTGCTTTGATTTAATGTTTTGCATTTTAAAATGGCCACTTTCAAGTTCATGGTTTCATTCGTTCGTAAGAAACATCGTTCTGCAGGTAAGTATTCCAGCTTAACAAAGTTATACAAACAGAAGACAAAAACAGCGCCAACCTAAGTGCAGTATTGCAAACCACAGGTATTTATTCACAAAGTAATAAACTCACTCTCTGTTGGAGTAAATCAGGCACATCACGTTTACACGGAAGAGAAGTTGTAGGGTACATCACAGGACTCCCAGGGAGAAGCGGTCCTCTTAGGCTGTGGATTCTCGTCCGGTGGTGTGCTGGTGGTTCCCAGCGTCTCCGGCTCAGTATCGCAGCGTCACGGAGGTCAGCTGATGGATTGTTCAGGGTCGCGCGTTCAGAGCATGTGTGCTCCTTCATCAGGCATCTCCGTGGGAGCCCTGGGAGCCCTGTGATGTACCCTACAACTTCTCTTCCGTGTAAACGTGATGTGCCTGATTTACTCCAACAGAGAGGGAGTTTATTACTTTGTGAATAAATACCTGTGGTTTGCAATACTGCACTTAGGTTGGCGCTGTTTTTGTCTTCTGTTTGTATATCTTTTAAAGGTGTATTCTACCCTTGAACTACCCTTGAACATGCTGCCTCCCTGCTTGTGCTAAGAAACCCTCTTTTCCCTGTGGCTACAATTTACTATTTCCTATTAATAACTGCACAATTTACTATTGACTATTATCTACCATTGCTTATTAAGAACTGCAGAATTTTGTGGATCTGTCTTCTAAAATACTACATTGGAAGTCCAAATACTGCTGTATACTATAGTCACAGTATATACCCCCTATCTCCCCATCCCCCCATTTTCCCCCCCTTTCCCCCCCCTCCCCTCCTTCCCCCCCCCTTTTGTTTGTTCCCCCCCCTTCCCCCTCCCATTAGCCTTCCCCCACCCCGGATACATATAACCCACCAGCGCAACAAAAAAATCTGTTCTCTTACTCAGCTTAACAAAGTGTCCACAATAATGTTCTCACCTTGGAACTCGGCCAAAAAACACAATTGTACACTTCTCATAGGGGAGAGAAGACTCGGCAAGTATGAGGACACCAGGGACCCCACCCCTCCCAAAGAAGGCAAAATTCCAAAACCAGAAGCAGAGGAGCAGGAGGAGGAGGAGGAGGAAGGAGAGATCGTTGAAGTTGGACAAATTGTTACCACAACAGGTGAGTGTCGGAGAACACAGCTTCCGGTAAACTCATCAATGTATGTCACCATATTTATAATACATGGTGTGCTTTTTTGCTTTGTTTTGTAGGTGATGTGGAAGAAGAATCCCATTTTACCAGGGAAAGTGCCCAGATCCTGATTGGGGAGATAATGGGGTGCAATCGGGATTTAGAAAATATACAGCAAAACATCAATGATGTTAAAAATAAAATGAAGAACATCATTGATGTTTTGGGGAGAGTGTGAAACAGCCCAAACTAGCTAGGGTTTTATTTTTTGGCTTTTAAACCACAACTTTTGTATTTTTAGAAAATCCAAATTTGGAAGATGCACAGAGTGTGTCAACATGCGCTATCTCCCATCATGGGGGATCAATGTACGTGTTTTGTGGAAAGTGGCTGAGATGAAGGGGTTGCAGCGCCAAAACATGTACATTGATCCCCATGATGGGAGATAGCACATGTTGACACACTCTGTGCATCTTCCAAATTTGGATTTTCCAGGGGTGACACCCCATGTGATGAAGGCAATATCAGCCCAGTTTGTACATACTCATGTCTAATATTGTCTTCACTTTTCAAAGTTGAACTTCGTAAGTTCCTTTGTTCTGTATGTTACGCTTTGATACATGCCTGTTTACACAAAAACACAAAGTGAAAAAAAAATTACCTGAAAGACTGTTTTTGATACACCCAATTTGTTGGTTTGTTGTAAAACCCTTTTCTAAACGCACATGTGAATGTGCTTGGATTAAAAAGTTCAATTATCAACAATGTGTGGCTTCCTTTTTCATTGCGCAAAAGATGTATTTGGAGTAAAATTGTTGTTTTCGGTGAGAATGGGTGTTATTTACTAAAGGTAACTCAACTTTGCACTCCAAGTGCAGTTTCAGGTGCACTTTTGCAGTGCACTTGTAGTGCATAGTGGAAGTGCCTTTAGTAAAAAACACCCACAGTGATGTGTTAATTTTTACAATCATGCCATTTTCCTGCCATGGTGCTGAAAATGAGCACGATTTTGGTCAGTAATGCACTACATACATTAGTTACCAAAAACAAGGTGTGTGTGTGTAGCAGACCCACAACATAATAAGCTTATCTGAAGAGACTGTCCCCTCATCTCGCTCAGAACTTGGGTTTGCACTGTTGGTGAAAAAGGCACAAGAAAAAACATAAATTTACCTAGGAGACACCTAAAACCAAGCCAAGCAGTAAATGAAAACAAATCTTGGAGTTTCAAAGAAAAATGTATCCATAAAATGCCGCTCAGACATTGTCTGGCATATCAATGGCCCCCCTACCCACAAAGTAGTCCATGTATTGGGTTCTAACCAAGGTTCTCATTTTCCAGCAAGTCTGCTTCTTGGCCAACTGAGACCGCATAGTTTGCAGAATGTCTTTTTAGGAAATTGTGCAGAACACAGCACGCCAGCACAATGTGATTTAGTTTGTATTCCGCCATGTGGATAGGCGTTAAAAAAGGCGGAACTGGCTGGCCAGTATTCCAAAGGTGTTCTCCACCACTCTTCGGGCTCTGGACAGGCGGAAATTAAAAATCCTCTGGTCCGGGGTGAGGGTCCTCATCGGGAAAGGCCGCATCAGATGGTTCGCCAGGGAAAACGCCTCATCCGCGACGAAGACGAACGGGAGTCCTTCCTGATTCTCCTCTGGGGGTGGCAAGCCCAGACTGCCACTCTGGAAACGCCAGTAGAACTCCGTCCGTGAGAACACTCCACCATCCGACATCCATCCATTTTGCCCCACGTCCACATACAAGAAGTCATAGGTCGCAGACACCACCGCCAACATCACGATACTATTAAACCCCTTGTAGTTAAAATAGTACGACCCCGAGTTGGGTGGTGGGGCGATGCGGACGTGCTTCCCATCAATTGCACCTCCACAATTGAGAAAGTCCCAATGACTGGCAAAGTGGGAGGCCACAGTCTGCCATTCCTGTGGCGTTGAAGGACACTGTGGAGTGAAACAAGACCAAAAATTTGTAATTTTGCAAATCAACATTGCAAGCAGATTAGACACCAACATTTTTTGCCAAGATCAGTATAACATTTTGGGAACGGCGTATTTAAAGCATAAAGTATAAGGTCCCCTTATCAGAGTCATCAACCCCCCCATCCCTCCCCCACCCCCATCCCCCCCATCTGATGGGCCCTTGCTAAAAATGAGGGGGGGATGTTTTGGACAGGTAACCCTCTCCACTTGATTGAGAGCTGAATGCCTAAATAATGTGTGATACTTTGGGAAGCCCCTCCTTACTTACACTATTGGCAGCCCACCGGACAGGTAATAAGTGTCATAATACCAAAAAGAAAACAAAATGGAAGCACATTTTGACATTCTGCTATTACATATCAAGATAATAATAGGGGAAAATAATTAAAAAATGATAGCATTTGAAAGTATTGAGGCAGGCCCTTGCACTACATGCTTTGGTGAATTCATCCATAAATGTGAGCATCAAAAAGGTAGATATAGTGTGTATTGGGTTTGGTAAAGTCAGCAGATAGAGGATTGCTATCAGCTGAGCTAGCAGTTGGGGGGAGGGGGGTTCCTAATGAGTTTGGCACAACCAAAAAAAATAAAAAATGTCACTCTGCATGAATTAAAGCACACACATCAAATTTGTAGACATTTTAGGGGGTGTTTAGGGGAAAGCAATACTATGGAGCTGACAAAAGACGTTGGTAAGGGACTAGACTCTAGTTTTATGGGCCAAGAAGAGCATGGTGGGGAAGTTAGTGAGGCAAATATGCCTGAGGACAAAGGGGCAGAGCATATGAATTAGAGCATATTGCATTAATGGTAATTAGGGAATGAGGAAAGAAATGCAAGACATTAGCAATCATGAAATACATAGAATGTGATGTTAAAGGATAAAACTTCATATAGTCCTTTTGCAGGACCTGAATGATGGCAGAACAGGTCTCTGGAATAATGATCCCCAGAGCCTGGGGGGAGATGCCTGTAGAGAACTTGAGGTCCTGAAGGCTTCTCCCTGTCACCAAGTAGCGCAACGTGGCGATAAGCCTCTGCTCCGGAGTGATGGCTTGCCACATGCAGGTATCCTGCCTGCTGATATAAGGGGTCAGCAAAGCCAGCAGACGGTGAAAAACGGGGTCCGTCATCCGGAGATAATTCCTGAAATTATCAGTATTATTCTCCCGGATCTCACGAAGCAAAGGCATGTGCGAGAACTGGTCACGCTGGCGCAACCAATTCTTGGTCCACAAACGCCTCCCCTCCCTGTTCATGGACCGGGCTTGTGTCAAAGTAAGAACCCCAACAGGGAGCCCCGGCACAGCACAAACTGTACGACGAGTACGTAGACGAAACATGGCTTGAAAACAGTCGGCTGGTCAGAACGGACAACAGAAAGCACCGATAAACAGCAATGCCTGAAAGAACGAACTGAATAGCAGAAGCAAGCAGACAATAAGCAATGCAAATCAAAGCATACTATACCAAGATATAGTCCACAATGAGAAACATACTTACTGACTACACGCACTGATTATCAGATACGCAAAGACAAGCAGAAACTGAAGAGCAGTACCGAACTGAATCACAAATCTGAAAAGCGTGAATCGTCTCTCACCAAACTTCTACTAACACGCGATGCACGAGATCAGCAGAAAGAGCCCAAAGGGTGCCGGGTGTGGTGCTGAACTTCCCTTTTTTAGTCCCGCCGTACGCGGCTTACGTCACCGCGTTCTTGGCAACCGGAAACTTGGTCCGACCGTGTGTATGCAACATCACTTCCGGACCTCGTCCGGAATTAATCCGTCAGAATAACTCAGACGGATTTGGTTGACGGAATCTCCGACCGTGTGTACAAGAGCTAAGGGATGTCCACCTGGTCACGTTTTTTTTCGCCTGCATAGCAAAAGTAGAAATGGTGAATAGATAGAACTCCAACATGACAATTACGTATATCATTTGAAACCCATATGTGGAATACAGTTGTTTTTAACAACTCTTTTTTCACTTCTACCTATAGATAAGCCTATAACAAGGCTTACCTAGAAGTACTGCAATTATCTCCTAAACCTGCGCCGTTTAGGAGATATTTGATGTACATTGCGGGATGTCATCGGCATATGCGCTGTGAAGAAACAGCTCCCCATGCCATTTCTTCACTAGCAAGCGTTGTGACTGACAGCTCCCACACGCAGGCACGGGAGTGACGTCATGCGACTCTGAGCAGTCACAGAGCCAGAGTCCGTGCCCCCTTGACAGAAAAGGGCGGAGATGGATGCGGCCACCAATAGGAACAGCGTGTGCTTCTTTTGCAGGTAAGTGCCCCATAATGGGCTAGTATGTGATCCATACTAGCCCATTATGCTTTTACTTTGCAAGGAAAAAAGAGGAAGTAAATCTATCAGGGTTTACTTCCTTTTCAAAAACTTGCCGACTGCAGGCCATTAAAAGATGTACTGGGCTTTCAGTAGTGATATCTGAATGCACAAAAAATTGCCAACTATGGAGATTTTGAACTACTGACGTTTGGCACCATACCACATATGTGCACAATTTTGAAGCGTGACATGTGAGGTATCTATTTACTCAGCGTATCATAATCAGTCACATTATACCAAAAAATTGGGCTAATATTTTTTATTTTTCTTCATGAAAGTGTTTTTTGTTTTTTTTTTTCAGAAAAAAATCACATTGGAAAGATTGTTGCACAAATAAGGCGTGACAAATAAAGTTTCCATGACCGCCATTTAATTCCCTAGGGTCTCTGTTAAAGAATGTTCTAAAAAATTTTACAGTAAAAAAATATGAGCTGGGATTTGCACAGTGATTTAGGTGGACTAGAATTATATCAGAATGCTGACATATGGCTATACTACAAGTTTAACCATGCCAACCCACCCCCATCCCACAAACTGCTTACCACATATCCGACGATGTTTATGACTGAGTGACGAACCAGTGTGGTGTTACCTCCTCCTGTGGACAACAGCGAGCAGGGAGAGTGTTATGGGACACCGATGATTTTATATTGCGTTATATTGCAACTTTCTTGTAAGTGCGATCTATTTATTTTTATTAAATCCTTTATTTAAATACTACACAATGGAAGCTTTTATAATTTTTATTCCCTGAGTGGTACCGATCCAGGATCAGCTGTATTGCAGCATAGGTTTTCGGGAGACCGAATTCCCTGGGCTTGCTGAGACCATTCTATTGGTCTTTGGAGTCGGTAAGGAGAATATTTGCTCACTTCCTGGGTGTTTTTCCACTTGGCAAAGGGATTTCATACTCACTGATCTTCGTTGACAATTCACCTAAGGACTTGTATCTATGGACTGATTTTCACTATACTTTCACTTTTTGGGACTCTGCCTTAGTTTTCACTTTTAGCATTTTTTCACCAGATATTTTTAGTCACTTTAAATAATATTTTTTTTTTTTATGTTTATTATATATGCTTAATTCTAGTGTGCAAATCTATTATACTTAAGCAGAGTTTGTGCTATTAATCCAGCATATTTCTTGGTATATTATTATTTATGTAAATATTTCTTTTCACTATTGTTTTATCACTTAGCGCTGCACTTATTTTTTTATTTGTCACTGATTTAGGGGTTTTCTTGTATTCTAAAACTCGAAGTGCTGGCTGCTCTACCGATTGATTTATTTTTATTTTTTGGACATTCATATCCTTTCTCTAGCATGGCCTTTGGCCTTTGGTTGTTTTTTATCAGTCCCCCATTATCCATGGCCCAACGAGTTCCAAAGACCACCACAAGCGTCATGCATTAACAGACATTAAAATAAAGAGGCAAAACTAAACAGAAAATTGCATATACAGCATACCAAATGCTTAAAGTACAACTAAATGTAGCATGGCCCTCTTGGGGACTGCTAAGAATTACCTGATCTGCTCAGCCATGACCAATTGAACCTTCCAACCCACCTGACACTCTGGGTTCAGACATCCTGTTAATACTATAAAGCAAGAATCAAGCAACTCAATAGAAAAAGGTTCTGAAATGTTTTACTTAAACCAAATAGGAAAAGTTATTTCACAAAGAAAGGAGTAAATCCGCTCAGCTGTGATAACAGTGCCAACTCAGAAAACAGACTCGTCCCAAAGACACAACAATGTTTAAACAATGAATAATGCTATATACACAAGGATACACTATATTCAAATCCAAAGTCACCTTCTAGTGGATGTTTCAGTTAACTACACATGTGGCCACACTGAGATAGATGTAATCTAGACAGCCAATGCTATTTTAATGGGAGAGCTAATAGATACACACACACACACACACACACACACACACATATATATATATATATATATATATATATATATATATATACAGGGGAGGGCTGGGCCAGGGGGCAGGGATGCAATTGCCCCCTGGGCTGCTCTGATATGCGATGGCAAAGGCTGCTGTGTCGTCAGCTCAAAACCGCAACATACACAGTTCTTGAGCTGGCCGAGTCCAGTACTGTGATCCAGCGATGTCTTCATGTCAGGGCTGACAGTCTGTGTTACACAGCACAGCCCCGCCCAGCCCCACCCTACTCCACACCATTGGCTGGCAGAGGCTGGACCTGCTCTCTGCTCAATCTGAGCAGTTGGCTGGAATCCAGTGAGGCTCCTGGGAGGCTGGGACCATCCAAGTAAGTGAGCTCCTCCTCTCTCCTCCTCTCTGCAGCCAAAGAGTTTTTTGCTAGCAGCCTGTGCCAGTACCTTGCCCTCCTAGGTGGTATGATGTGGGCTCTCACTGACATGGTGCAGTTTGGCTGCAGTGCTGGTGTACTGGCAGTCATCCTGCATGTTGCCCCTGGGACATAGAGGATGCACATTTTTACTGCATGTTCTGAAAGTGCACAAAACATCCTGCATGCTGCATGTTTGGTGCACTTTCAGAACATGCAGCAACAATGAGTAACCTAAAAGAAGTCTGAGGGGGTGTGACACCCCCGCCAGTACACCCGCACTGCAGCCAAACCGCAGCACACCAGTGTGAGCCTAAATGCTTGTATTCACTTGCAGCAGCCACTGCCACTCCTCTGAAAAGTGATCCATGTTCAGGTCACTTTCCAGAGGCATTTGACAGGCAGTGAATAGTTGATATCACATTTCATCCCTGCCTGCTTTAACCCCCCTAAATGCCAATCCCTGCAGGTAATGACACAGTTCACTTTGAACTCCACCTTATTTCCATTACTCTCTGTAGGTATTAGATGTGGTCTCACCTTTTTGTTTGCACATCTAATACCAAAGGGTACTTTCACACTGGGGCGATGTGGGCGGTAGTGGTACAGCACTGCTCGTTTTAGTGGCGCTTTACCATTGTTTTAGTGGCGCTAGCAGGGCACTTTTAACCCCCACTAGTGGCCAAAGAAAGTGTTAAAAAATGGCCGTGTTGCATTCATTTCAATGGGCTGGGCACCTCTCCCAAACCGCCCCAATAATGCTGCTTGCTGGACTTTTCAGAATGTCCTTCAAGCGCACCGTCCCAGTGGGAAACCTGGGGTGGCATAAGAAGTGCTTTACATGTGCTATTTTTTAGCACTAAAACGCCTGTACAGCGCCTTCAGTGTTAAAGGACCCTAAAGAGAGTTCTGGAAATAAGGTGGAGTTCAAAGTGAATTTCTACACCTAAGTGGAGCCCCCTTTTCAGAAGATTTGAGGATATTATTAAACCCAGAGACTGGTGGACTTAGGCCACAATAGACAGATTGAAATTCTGCCGGTTCAGCAGACATTTCAATCTATCTCTGTGCAGACTGGTTGTACAGAATTTGACTCCATTAACACAACCAGCGTGTCTTTATGTTTTTTAGGGATCAGTGCTGGCTGCTATAGCTGCCAGCAGTGATCACTGTATTCTGATGGCTTGGAAACTTTCACCTCAGAGCACACACTGACACACGGCTCTTACGGAAGCTTGGTAATTCAAGTTCTGGGCTTCCCTAACATTACAGCCCTGTGGGGCTGTGACCAAGTCTGGGCAAGAGCTGGGATATGACATTACTTACCTCATATCCCTGCCACTCCTAAACCTGCTCCACTGCAGCACCAGGCCCACAATGCCCTTAATCTGGCCTGTGCTCCGGCGTGCACCTGCATGTGCATTTCTTACTATCCGCAATTGAGACAGGAGGAACCTGCACCCTGGGGAATCTGGTGTTCATGCCGGGGAGACAGCAGGACTTGCGTGTTTAGCCTGCTGCGCTCACTGTGACTCTCAGCTACTCTGCTTGCTTGGCTTGCCCAGTGGTGTGGTGCTCACTCACCAGAGAAGCTCAGGTAGTGCTTAGTGTGGTAGCAGTGACAGCACAGTCTTTAGTCTTCATCTTCCTGCAGTCTCATTGGTTTGTGTACTGGGTGTGGGGAAGGGGCAAGCTCTTTTTCTCAGTCTCTCTGGGGGCAATCATGCAATCTCTTTCTGAGAGACTGCTCCATTCTCTGAGAGACTGCTCCACTTCACACTGCCTGTACAGAGACTGACTGCTTCACAGTGCCTCCACAGAAAGTGACTGCTCTCTCTGTACAGGCAGTGTGAAGCGGGGTCTGTGCAGGCAGTGTGAAGCAGGGTCTCTCTCTGTGGAGGCAGTGTGAAGCAGTCTCTCTCTCTGTGCAGGCAGTGTCAAGCAGTCTCTCTCTCTGTGCAGGCAGTGTCAAACAGTCTCTCTCTCTGTGCAGGCAGTGTCAAGCAGTCTCTCTCTCTTTGGGGCAATGTGGAGCAGTCTCCCTCTCTCTGTACGGGGAATGTGGTGTAGATGGGTGGTGAGCTGATTCAGTGGTTCAATGGGCCACTTGACTGGACTTGCCCCCCAGGCCTAAGGCTGCCAGCCCTCCCCTGTATATATATATATATATATATATATATATATATATATATATATATATATATATATATACACACACACACACACACAGACATACATATATATATATATATATATATATATATATATATATATATATATATATATATATGCTTGCTATGAGTAATGGCAGTAGAGTTCCATGTGGCAGAGCTGTTAGTCTTAGCTAGTTGGAGCTCGTTAACTGTATTCCATTTGGTTGCAGATGAAACAATAGAGTCCATGTGATGAAGGCCTAAGGCATCCGAGTACAGTGTTCCAGCAATGCAGTAAAGTATTCTTGACTAGGTATGTGTGTGCATGATGTTCTGTACTGGTGGCAGTGAATAGATAAAGATTGAGCAGCTTGCTCTCTCACCAACGACCCAAATCAATCTGCAGTCAGGATATGACTCAAATAACTTTGCTGCATGAGCTAGTCAATCATTCGTCTACTAAACTAGAGGTGGTAACAGCTAAAACCTTGCATAATAAAGGATCCTCTGATAATAACCTATATACATCAGCAGAGAAGGAAATCATATTAAGTTTATGACAGGCCAAAAGTAGACCAGTGGCCCACCCAGATGTGTCAGGGGCGGATCAAGGTCATCATTTGCCAAAGACTCGACAAAGGAGGCAAGTGTTTGCATGGGCCGATGAGCAGTAGGTATGAGTTCATTCGAGTTTTCTCCAAGGGTATCATAGGTCAACCTCTTTGGAGCACATATTTCATGTCTCAGTGAAGAGTGCATGTCTTCCACAGAATCAGGTCACTGTTCTGTTCCTCATTGGCTGCATCCAGATTCTTGCTAAGACTCTGCTTCAATCCCTGGCTCCATTTCAGGTTCTGGGTCAGTTACAGGTTCTGATTCTGGTTCAGGCTCTCGTGTTATCTCTCCTTCAGTTTCTTCAGTAAGAGGATCTACTGCAGAGTCTAGAGGACCATCCCCCATAGAGTGGACCCACAACCAATCCAAAGGTACTTCCTCATCATCATTTTCCTCTTCTAAAGATGTGATGTTACATGGTTTTCTGTTCCGAGACCTCAATGTTTGAGGCTGAGATGGCTCGGAATAAGGGGCGGAAGGTACCCATACAGCCTCTGAAATAGGCAATAGGTGATTCCGATGCCAAGTTTTTAATGGCCCTGTCTTCCCTTCTGGTCTGATCTGATATACAGGAGGTCCCAGTAGTCATTGAAAAACAATGATAGTTTATGTTTACCTGGCACTCCTAACTGCGTAACAACACCCGATCCCCAGGTTGCAGATCTTGAACTCTTACTTTAAGATCAAAGTTTGTCTTATTTGTTCTCTGATGTGAGAGGCTACCTTTGCTTTTTCATAGGTTACATTTAGATTCTTCCTTAGCCTATCAACATAGCCCTTGCAAGAGGTTTGAGAGGTGTGATCAGTGGAGGTTCCAAAGGCTAGATCTACCGCTAAGCGAGCCTCTCTCCCAAACATCAGTCTGTAAGGGGAGTATACGGTAGCATAATTTGAGGTACTATTGTAGGCATTGACTATTGCAGCAATATAGTTTCCCCAATGCTGTTTCTTCTCTAGTGGGAGGGTTCCCAGCATGTTCAAAAGTGTACAGTTAAACCGCTCTGGCTGTGGATAACCTTGAGGGTGGTAAGGGATAGTTTATGATTTCTTTATGTTCAAGAGTTCATACAGTCTGCGGACTAATCTACTTTTGAAGTCCCGGTCTTGATCTGAGTGTAGATGCTGAAGGAGTCCGTAATGAACAAAGAAATCCTGGTGGGGAAGGCCTGGGCATATCAAGTAAAATGATCTGAGACTACAAGGACTCCTCCCACTCAGATCAGGTTAAAGGCACAGAAAATCAATGCACACCAACTCCATAGGTCCCTGACTTCGATTTTATATATTGTTTTAATTAAACTGTATTACGCTATGGTCCTGTTCATATTTGTTTACTAATGGGGTATTGTGGTGGAGAGGAGGATACAAATGAAAAGTTTTCCAGATACATCTCCATTGGTATACCAGCAAGCTTATTAATCCACATAAAAAGCCTGTTTTGACCTTCTTTTTGGTAAAGAGGTTTTACTCATACTCATCGGGGGTTATATACAGTATAAAGATTTGCCATTGGTGACGGTGCATGAATTAGAGTCACATCACTAAAAGACATATGAACTTTGAATTGATGGAATATCCGTTTCACTGATAGCATCACTATCATCACTATTGGAGGACTATTATTATTACTTTTGATGAATTGTATTTTTTGTATTATCGCTATGCACTTTATTATGTTTGCCCAATCAGGAATGTTTAGTATTAATTAATATTTATACAAACGTTAAAAACATTATTTAGCACCTTATAATAGCACCCCCTAATACACATTACCCCATTCTCCTACCTGTGTCCTTTTACCACTTCTCTCACATACCTGCATGTGTCTCCCAAGCTACACGGACAGAACAGTGGCAAGCAGTACATCTCATGAATCACCGGAGAGCAGGCGTCTGACCTGGCCTTAGCAACCGGTGACTACATAGGTTGGCAGGACGCAGTCAGATGACCCACACAGCTTTTGAAGTCCAGCTTTATGCAAATTTGAGACACCGGACCATCATTGCTGTAATCACCAGGCTTGACCACTGGCAGAGAAAAATGCTTTACTACATGCCTGCCTTAATTGGGGAAGTTTTGCTGATTTTGCTGCAGCCCCCCAGAGGACACTTTGCAGCACCCCAGATAAGAAATGCTGAGTTAGCCTATAGCTCGTCCCAACACATATACAAGTAGAGGGCAGTACTTATGGCTACCCCAAATTCTCACCCATATTCCTAATTAGGGAAAGGAGTAGAAGATAGAGCACCAATAGCCCCGTAGCGTCAAGCTCGATAAAACACTATAAAAAGTGTAGTGAGGAGGCCCCTCCCATAATCTTGTAAACAAACAGTTTTTATAAATGGCAAAAAAAACTAAAGAGAAACCTATAATTTATAGGTAGAGAGACAAAGGGAGGGATTTTTGCGGTGCGTGTGTGCAAGTAGATACAAAAGAAAAAGAAATACAAAAACATAAAAACAATACATTTATTACAATGCATTTAAAATAACACACAATGGTGTATGATATAACCATCTACATATACAGATTACACATAGTAAGGGGTCCTGAAGGCAAGAAAATTGAGGTGCTTGCAGTCAATTATCCCGACATGTTTCGCAATAGCTTCCTCAGGGGATATACAAGCTGATGGTACGTAACATCAAGAAAAAGAAAATTAGTAACAATGAAAATTTGCATATTACATGTTATCAAAGAAATCATTACACACTTTATATAAAAAAAACATTGTATTACGGCTTTCCATGCAGAAAATTCCAAAGGAGTGCTTACCCCCCATCGAATCTAACATCCAAGGCACCAATCTCGATGTAGTAAAGAGTGTGCATGACCCCGCATCCAATACTGGACGCTCAGCAAAAGAGGGCACAGACGGAGACAAGTCTGGACAGTCCAGACTTTTCTCCGTCTGTGCCCTCTTTTGCTGACATTAGTGTATAGCTAGACTAGGGACAGTTCAGGTATCGTCAGTGTAGTTGAACACATCTATTTGATTGCGTTACTGCCAGTTAAACTCCATTTACTTCTGTGTGCGTTACTGCCAGTTTAACGCCATATCGTTTTGTGTGCGTTACTGCCAGTTTAACACCATATTGTTTTGTGTGTGTTACAGCCAGTTAAACACCATATAGTTCTGTGTGTGTTTAACGCCATATAGTTTTGTCCATTACTGCCAGTTTAATGCCTCTTACTTCTGTGTGTGTTACTGCCAGTTTAACGCCATATAGTTTTGCATGCGTTACTGCCAGTTTAACGCCATATCGCTTTGCGTGCTTTACTGCCAGTTTAACGCAATATAGTTCTGTGTGTCACTGTACATTTGGTGCATTATATTGCAGTATATTATAGTGTATCTGTGGAGTGTGTCTGTGTAGCTTGAGTACTCAAATTAAAGTGCACCAATCACCTCTTTACATTGATTAAAGTGCATCTACGTACATATTTCAACTTCTTCTTTACATTTGCTCATAAGCACTGCTCCCTCCATCCCAATAATGTCTGGGAGGACAACAAGGAGAGGCAGACGTTCCCTTGGCACTGTAAGTGGGCCAGCTACAAATGTGTCCACAGGCAAAGGTGGACGAGGTGGTCACTCCTCAGACAGGGCGTTATTTCCTCTGTTTAGTGAGTTTGCCAATGCTATCCAGGCCACAGCATGCAGAGGTGGTGGACTGGCTTACTAAACCTTCCTCATCCTCCTCATCCTCTGTCACGCAAGGTTCTGAGGTTGAGGATGACAGGGACAAGAGAGGGAGAAACACTGGTAGACAAATTGGCATTCATGTTCCCCAAGCCGCAGCATATTGCCAAGTTGTCTCCAGTGGTAATGATGAAGATGGAGGAGATAGAGATGATGATGATGAGGTCACTGATGTGACTTGGGTGCCAGATAGAGCAGAGGAGGAAACTGAAGGTGAGGCGGCACAACCCTAAGGAGGCCAACATCAAGAAAGAGTAGAGAGCAGCCACCCTATTCCATCACATTCTGCAGCTGTTATCCCCTGGACCATGTCCCAAAGCTCAGCTGTCTGGGTCTTTTCCAGCACATCTGCAGCAGATCGCACTGTTGCTATCTGCAAACTGTGTCTCAGGCACATCAAACGTGGCAAAAACACCAACCATTTGTGTACCATATGCCTAACAAGGTATTTAATGTCCAACCACTCACCCCTTTGGCAAGAGCACCTAAAAGCCACACAAAAAGGGCACAAATTGGTCCCTCCTCCTCCTTATCCACTTTAGTCTGCCCCTGCTATACCGAGTCATTACCTCTCAGCAGCCTCCAATGACAGGGATGATGGTATAGCACAGGGTGTCCAAGGTCCTAGCAGCACATTTGCCAGCAGCACACCACCAGCTGTAGACTGTAGCTGGCAAATTTCTGCCCCATCTGCTGCAGCGGGGAAAAAAATACAGTCCCTGCCACCCACATGCCCAGTGTCTCCAACTTCTGCCTTTCTGCCTGGTAGATTCTGCCCGCTTCCATGAATTTGCACAATGTTTTGTACCACAATGGCAGATTCCTGGTCACTACTACTTTTCACGTAAGGCCATTCCATCTCTCTACCATGTGGAAAGAAATGTTCTGGCATCGTTGGGCAAGGCAGTCAGCCATAAAATCCACCTTACTGCTGAAACGTGGTCCAGCAAGCATGGGCAGGGACAATATATTTTATTCACAGCACACTGGGTAACGCTGCTTGCAACTCGAAAGGATGCAGGACAAGGCTCGGTGCTGCAGCTTGTTGTGCCCCCACTTCTCCATACAGCTGGTGGTGATGCAAGACCTGTGAGCTCTACCCCCTCCTCCGCCACCTCCATGCACTCCTCTGCAGAATTGTCCTATGAACAACAGGTACCCCCTAAGCATTCAAAGGGCTATTCCATGATTCAGGCTAAAAGGTACCATACAGTGCTTCAGCTGGTGTGTTTAGGGGACAGCAACAACATCAGAGCAGAGATTCTTGCAGCTCTGCAGGGACAGGCCCAGAGGTGATTCACACCACGCCAGCTGGAGACAGGAATGGTGGTGTCCAATAAAGGCTCAAACCTCCTGTCAGCCCTTAGATAGGAAAAGTTTACACATGTGCCATGCCTGGCACATGTCCTCAATTTGGTGGTGCAGCATTTCCTAAGTACGTACCCAGGGTTGCAAGATGTACTAAAACAGGCCAGAAGAGTCTGTAGCCATTTCAGGCCAGGCTGCCCCTTGTGCAGAGCCGTAGGAGAGGAGGCGAGGAAAACCTCCTAACAACCATGAGTGAACCCGAGTAGCTGAAGGACAGCATGCACATCTCACGTTACTGCTGAGAAATCCCGCAAGAGCTGAGGAGGCTGTTGAACCAAGGAACCCAGGAAGAAAACCCAGGAAGAAAGCGATCAGTGTACCCGGCGTATTGTCTGAGGCATTTTTGAGCACTTTGAGTGCATGAAGGAGATGGTGGAGACGGGCCAATGTATGAGAGCCTAAATGTGCTGGACCCGTGTGGAGTAACCAGGGGGGACCGGGAGCGAACCCAAGTGGTGAGTAACATTTTCGCATAAGCTATGCTCGGCTTGTGATTGTGCATGGGATTGTGCATGGGAACACTGTACTGAACTGAACTTTATGAACTTCAAGTAAGTCCATGCATTGTGCTGTTATCACCTGGGTCACAACTACTCTAGTATTGAGTGTTTAACAATTCCTTTATGTGCATTTTATACCTCATACTGTCGTCTCCTGGTCTTTTGAGACCATACTATAAAATATTTAGGAATATATGGACTAGTATTTCCAGCGCTCGGTGCTGCATATGCTTGTTGTACAGTATCAATATATCAGCATATAACTGCAGAGTGAACCACCACCTCAGTTTCAAACACGGGGATGCTAATATACAAGACTGTATTTTTTCTTTTTTCTCTCAGTAATCATATGGTAATCCCAGTATATGCAATTCCATTGCTTAAGCAGTAGCAGACGGCGCAACCCTGAGCAATCCCTGCAAGCTACAACATGAATAATCAAAGTGTCTTAAAGCTCAGTGATAACACTGGCAAAAATGTGGTAGTTTAGTTTAATACCTTCAATATGTAACAAGTCCGGGTAAATCTAAGTACTGCTGAGCTAGTTCTCTAAGTAAGTCACACCTGGTTTAAAGCTCTCCAGATACAGTATCTACAGAGCATTAAATATGTACTCTTGCACCTGCTGCTTTAGTAAACATCAAGTACATTTTAGTCGTTGGTACTTCGATGTATCAGCCCTTATATTCCTGGGGCTTATTTTTCCCCTCTTCAATTGTTTAGTATTTTAAAATTCACAGGCCTGCTTACATGTATGGCAACAACAAGGAGAAGAGGAGAGAATCAATCGCAGTCAGAGAATATGGGGATGCAACAATTACACTCCTCAAAGGAAAAGAATTCCCAGGAGGCATCTGCAGCAGCCACAGCAAAACTGGAGCACGTTGTTCATACCAACAAAATGATGCTTCAGACCAAAATACAACAGAGGCTAATGCCAGGCAGAAAAAGCCAGGGTCATCCCTCAGTAAGAGTACTTCCTCAACAATAAAAGCTGTGAGCAATAAGAGTTCAGGGCCGAGTGAACAAATTATAGAGGTACCCCCTGATCTTAGATCATTAAAGGAGCTATGTGACAAACTGAAGGAAGTGAAGGAGGATCTGATATTGGTAAGACAAGATTTACAAAAAACAGCAGAAAGTACAACAGTCCTGGAAGGGAGGATAAGCCAGATAGAAGACAATATATATACATTAAAAAAAATGAGGTAAAAAATATGAAAGAACAGATGAGCAGATATGCGTCAAAAATGGATGAGCTGGAGAATAGGCTCTGAAGGGACAATGTGCGGTTGATGGGGCTGCCTGAAAGGAGTGATGGTACTAATCCCATAGAGTTTCTTGAATAATGGTTTATAATTTTTGGGGGGAAAAGAGATATTTTCAGCAATGTTTTCAATTGTGCATTACAAAAAATATTATTGCGCTAACTTGTGCAAAAATAAGTGAAACAGCTGCTACACACGAATGTGACAAATGCCCCAATAGAAGTCCTTTGGGACGAAACGCGTAGGGCGTGGTTTCTATGTTCCCTGTATTGCTTTTATTTATGCAATCACTTTTTTAATTCCTTTTTATTTTTGTATGCTGGTTTTATGCCAATAAACCGCAAACCCTTTTTGATCTACACTAGGAAGTTGTTGTTCTTTTTTGTTTTACATATGATTTGCTCTGTGAGCCTTTCCCCATTGTTGAGTCACTGGTTGGAGACTATTTTTCCATCATCAGAACCCTTGGAGGGAATATTGGAGCTTCTGAGGTGGTACGGACAGTTTCTTCATTGGCTGAAAGATCTACAGCCCCTCCATTGGCTTAAGGACCATCTGTGACCTCCCATATGATTCCTGTGGGGTCGAGGATATATTGGTTTATGCTTGTTAGACCTGGTGTTGCCCACACACAGGTCCCATGACTCTGGTAAGAGTACCCACCTTTTTCTTATATTTGTCTGATGTTGCTGTCCTCAGATACCCTTTGGATCATCTTCTGCTTATTTATCATATGAACCACTGTATCTGTGATTCACTCATAGATTCTGGAGACTGATTCACTTTATTCTTTGGACTCTTTAGCTGCACTTGTTTAGGTGCTAGTCGCTTCACTACAGTATTGTTTTGCACACATTTAATATTTATTGTATTTTTTTTACAGCATATTATTAGCGCTACATTATAATGTTTTCAATTGAAACAGCACATATAGTTCCTTTGAGGGGCTTCACCACCAGGAGGATACCCAAGGCCACTATTGGTGAAATTCCTTAAAGCGGTAGTAAACCCGCAAATTTTTTATTTTATTTTTTTAAACCTGCAAAGCAAAAGGCATAATGAGCTAGTATGCACCGCATACTAGCTCATTATGAAATACTTACCTTAGAACGAGGCCCCGACATCTGGCCCGATCCACGCCAAGGGAGCTGACATGCTCCCTCAGCGTTTCTTCCGGGTATCGCGGCTCCGGCGCTTTGAGTGGCCGGAGCCGCGATATCGTCACTCTCGTCACTTTCAGGCCGAGAATCCCCTTGTGCGCATGCGCCGCTGCAGTCAGCGGCGCATACCGAGGGGAATATCTCCTAAACCATACAGGTTTAGGAGATATTTTTTTTACCTACAGGTAAGCCTTATTATAGGCTTTCCTGTAGGTAAAAGTTAAAAATTCGAGTATACAACCACTTTAATTATAAAGATAAAGTGACACTGCTACGGAAGGCAAGGGAGGCGGGGAACATTTTTTTCAATGACACTAAGATATCACTATACTCTGGCTTCACGCCTGAACTGCAAAGGTGTAGAGCTGAGTTTACAGAGATTAAACGTACCCTACAAAATTTCAAGTTGACTTATGATCTGTTTTACCCAGCATGACTACGGGTAGTAGCACTAGGAGAAACCCAGATCTTTGATTCCCCGGCCAGAGTGGGGATATGGTTGGAAGAGAACAAGGAGAAGCTACAAACAAAGAGGAGGGAGGGGGAGAGGAAAGGAGGGAAATAAAATTTGAATTTTTTTCATTTTTTTTCTCTCCTTTTTTTCTCCCCTTTAATGTGAGTTAAATTTCACGGGAGGAGGGAAGACACACATACATGATGAGTGGGTGTTGGCTCTTTTCAATAAGTGAAAAAGGAGTATTGTTTTAAAAAAAAATCTTTTCACTTTACCTTTTGTGAACAGTAAGGGGTATGGATGGGAAAGAACATGAAAAACAAGCGGCGTGGGATATAGTCACAAAAAAGCAGCTTCTTAGGGTACATCTAGATAGATGGGGGGGGGGCGGTGAGTCTGGGAGGAAGGGTGGGGGGACAGAGGAAAGAGAAGGGCGGGAAATAGCGGAACAGTTCACTTTTTAGTAGAGGTTGAACGAAAGATCAACAACAAAGTATATATTAGAAGATAATATAACAATGAACCACACGCAGTGGTTGCAACGCAGTACACAAGGGATTAACGACAGTAATAGAAAGAGAGCGTTTGACATTCACATTAAGCTATTTTTGAATTTGTATTATTACTTGTTTTAATTAGTAGTAATGATAAAATATATAATAAAAGATAATATAATAGAGAGATATACATAGAGGTCACAATATAGAATTAAGGATTGTAGTGCACAGATAAGTTTCGATTTTCACATGAATTTATGTTTGAATAAGTATTTTCGAAAAAGCCTAATATATTTCTTCTGCCTTCATATGCAGGCTAAAATATTTAATATAGGATCTTGAAATGTCAGGGGATTGGACAATCCGGTTAAAAAATCAGCAGTATTTTCTATGTTGGAAAGATATGGAATAGAGCTGATTTGTCTGCAGGAAACACACTTAACAAAACACACAATCTCGCAATTAAAGAATAGGAAATATCAACTACAGTACCATTCGGGATACTCCTCTTATTCTAGAGGGGTAAATATTATGGTAAGAACAGGGGTGGCCTTTTCCTGCAGACAAACCAGCATAGATGAAGGGGGTAGTTATATTTTTCTTTACTGCTCAATTGAGAATAGAATGTATGTGGTTGCAAATATTTACATCCCTCCACCTTTTAAAATGGATGTTATGTCTAAATTAAATGAATTTATGTTAGACAAGAAAGAAGTACCGGTTATAATAGTAGGAAACTTCAACAAGGTCATAGCCCTTGTACACACGGTCGGACATTCCAACGGAAAATGTCCGATTGGACCATGTTGTCAGATAATCCGACTGTGTGGGCTCCATCGGACTGTTTCTGTCGGAATATCCGACAGACAAAGTTTTAGAGCTGGGCTATAAAACTTTCCAACAACATGATCCAATTGGACTTTGTCCGATTGTGTGTAGAGAATTACGATCGGACAAAGTGGCACGCATGCTCAGATCAAATTCCTAGACCAAAGCTATTTGCTACTAGCCCGAACGGAGTCCCATCGTAACGAAATAACGTCATCATGGTACGTACGATAGGATTTTCCGACAACTTTGTCCGGCCGTGTGTATGTAACACAAGTTTCGGACAAAATTCGACGGATTTTGTTGTCGGAATGTCCGACCGTGTGTAAGGGCTTAGATAAAAAGATGGATAGGTTCCCTATATGGGTACACTTGGTTTGAGCCAATTCCAAGAGGAAACAAGAATAATGGATATGTGGAGAGCGCAGAATCCAGGCATCCAGCAATACTCTTGCTGTTCAAGCTCGTATTGCACACTCTTTAGGATAGATATGGCCCTGGGAATTAGTAGAGCATTGCAAATTATAAAAAATATAGCATATCTACCAAGAGGGGTATCTGATCATTTACCTATGGTGCTAACATTGAACCTAGGAGGGAAAAGAGCTCAGAAAGCTTGGAAAATAAGTCCATTCTAGATTGAATTAATAAATAAAACAGATGAGGTCCTGCCTGAACTGAGAGAATTTTTCGATTTTTAACGAAGGTACGGTGGCAGTCGGGACACTTTGTGATACTTTGAAGGCGTACCTCTGAAGTATTTTGATCCAGCAGGTTGCTAAATTTAATAAGGAATCTAGGGAATGGGAGGAAAATATTCAAAGAGATTTGGTAGTGGCAGTGGGGAAAAAAAATATGGTTAGATAAACAACAAAAATATAAAATAGCAATTACAAGGAAAGTTGAGAACAGACGACTCTTCCAGAAGCAATGCAATGAGAGGGCAAAATCATAAGAAGAATGCTGGCGCAATTGGTGAAGTGTAATTCTCCCCCTCCACCATTAGGTTAATAGGAAGAGAGATCACTTCTCTTACCTCAGAGATAATAGATACATTCAGGGACTATTATGAAAAACGTTATACCTCGCAGAGGGTGGCAGAGGAGGGAGTAATGGATGGTTTCTTGGGGAAACTGGAGATACCGACCATTACACAAAGAGAAAGAGATGAACTGGAAGCCCCAATAACTCTTGTAGAACTCCCACAGGCAGTACCTGGAATGGCAAACCAAAAGTCTCCTGGTCCAGATGGACTCCCGACGGAGACGTACAAATACTATGGAGAAATATTACTTCCAGAGCTGCTTAAAACGTTGAGAGGAACAGCTATGGAGGGAAGATTGTCTGCCTCGATGCTAGAAGCAACTATTATACTGATACATAAAGAGGGGAAAGATCTGCTGGATACAGCGTCATATAGACCTATGCTTGGATGATAAAATATTAGCTAGTATCTTAACGGCTAGGTTGAATAAAATTGCCTCAAAATTGTTCCATCCAGATCAGATGGGATTTATTGCTAATAGAGCCACCAGTATGAATATTAGAAGGACATTCCTGAACCTACAGACCCGTCGGAGAACGAGGGATCAAGAGCTGTGTTGGCACTAGATGTGACCAAAGCTTTTGATAGCCTGGAGTGGGGATACATCTGGTGGGTTCTGAGGAGATTTGGGTTTGGTCCTTCTTTTATTGGTTGGATAAAAATTCTTTATGATGACCCGAGTGCCAAGGTTAGAATTAATAATGAATCTTGGATAAGATCCAGTTGGAGAGGGGGATGAGACGGGGTGCCCATTGTCACTCCTGCTCTTTGCCCTTGTGATAGAACCATTGGCTATTTCTATAAGATCATGCCCTGAGATAAGTGGATTCAAGAGGAAGACAGGAGAAGAAAGAATTGCCCTATATGCAGATGATGTCCTGGTTTTCTTGGGGGATATGGGGAAATCTTTAGTAAAAGCAATGAGTATAGTGGAGGAATTTGGAAGATTTACAGGATTAGTGATAAATTGGGAGAGATCTGAGCTTTTACCGGTGGACCCTATGAGTGGCCCAACTATATCAGGAATGCCACAACTGGCGGTAGTGGGCACACTGGGATACTTGGGGATATTCGTGACGAAAGATCCTAATCAGTACATTAGTAAAAATTTAACTAAAAATTTAATACCATTACTGACCAAATTTAAACAAAAACTCCACATCTGGAAGTGGCTTTCATTTGTCGGTGGAGGAGGATTTTGGAGATGGGACCGATGATTTCGGTCTCGTCTTTGCAGAAAGTATCCCACTTGATGCTGATATATAGAGCCTACTATACTCCTAAGAGACTGTTCAAGTATAGTAGAACACCAGATGATAAATGCCCTAGATGCCAGGAGACTGGAGATCTCATACACGTGATATGGAGACATCCAAAGTTATTTAGATATTGGGAGGGGGTTCTTAATACTATGAGTGAGATATATGGGACAACTGTGGGGATGGAGGCTTGACTTTTTTATACTGGGATATAGGAAGGAATTAGAGGAGAGGAAGAGTATCACAGTAGCAATATTAAGATGCTGATCCTAAGCTAGAAAAATCATTGTGATGAGATGGCAGTCGAGGACACCTCCGGCAGTGAGAGACTGGATCAGTGTAATAAATGAGACTATATGTAAAGAAAAAGTAGTTTGTAGTTAAGGAATTTGACAGGATGTGGAGGGCCTGGATGGAAAAAATGGGATCTCCCCCTTAGAAGGGAGAAGATAAAGTAAGATTGGAGAACCACTTAAAGTAAAGTGTAAAATATGGAATCCACATACTAGGCAACTTAGTATAGGTACATCTTAATATATCTTGTATATTATGTATATAACTTGTACCAGAGTGATGGGAAAGAGAAGAGTATGGAGAAGGAAAGGAACTGCTCATGATCCAAAGCATACCACCTCATCAGTGAAGCATGGTGGTGGTAGTGTCCTGGTGTGGCATGTTTTGCTGCCAATGGAACTGGTTCTCTTGTATTTATTGATGATGTGACTGCTGACAAAAGCAGCAGGATGAATTCTGAAGTGTTTCGGGCAATATTATCTGCTCATATTCAGCAAAATGCTTCAGAACTCATTGGAAGGCACTTTACAGTGCAGATGGACAATGACCCGAAGCATACTGCGAAAGCAACCAAAGATTTTTTTAAGCTGAAGACAAAACTGAAGGGAAAGTGCCCCAAGAACAAGCAGGAACTGAAGACAGTTGCAGTAGAGGCCTGGCAGAGCATCTCCAGGGATGAAACCCAGCGTCAGCCAGACTTCAGGCTGTAATTGACTGCAAAGGATTTGCAACCAAGTATTAAAAAGTGAAAGTTTGATGGATGATTGTTAATCCGTCCCATTACTTTTGGTCCCTTAAAAAGTGGGAGGCACATAAACAAACTGTTGTAATTCCTACACCATTCACCTGATTTGGGTGTACTGAGATGAACTGGTTATTAAAGGGGAGTGGGGAAAGAAGAGAGGGAGGGGGGTAATGAGTATTGTTATATTTTGCGATATCAGAGCAGGAAAATATTGATAAATTATTAATAATTGATAAATTTCTTCTTCCTGTTTTTTTACGATGATTGTAATGACTGTTTAGCTATTTGAATTTTGTATTGGAAAAAATTAATAAACAATAAAAAATAAAAAAAACCTGAGTACTTGTGCCAGTACGGCACAACGGCGTGCTCAGGCCGTCTCTGCTTTTTTTCCTTGCGCCAATGGCTCATCATTAAAGATGCATGCACTGTATTGTCACCATTTGAGGAGGCTACAAGGATAGTGAGCAGTGACAGTGCATGCATCAGTAACACAATCCATGTTGTTTTCCTGCTGGAGTAGACTCTGCGTGGCATTATGGACAAGGCACTGGAGGCAAAGCAGCAGGAGGAAGAGGAGGACTTATTTTCCTCTCAATTCCCACTTTATCCAGACACAATCATTCCTATGTCACAGAACACACAGAAGGAGAGAGGGGAGGAGGGTGAGGAGGAGGATTCTGGCACTTTCATAGGCTTTCGAAGAAGAGGAAGACATGCGTCAATCTATAAGCAATGGCTTTCCAACCCCAGGACCCTTGGTAGTAGTATGTGGCTGGTAGGAGGAAGTTCCAGATGCTGTCATTCTGAGTGACCCCAAAGAGTCTGCTTCTCAAGCCTCTGCAAATTTGAGGCGCATGAGAAACCTCATGCTTTAAAGCCTGCAAAAGGACTCAAGAATACGTGGCATAAAGGCGAAGGATGAATACTGGTTGGCAACTCTTCTTGACCACCGTTATAAAGGGAAGGTTTCAGAACTCATTCTTTCTCCACAGAGAGTGCAGAAGATAAAATCTCTTGAGGACACGTTGAAGAGGATTTTAGTGAACATTTTTCCTGACTCCAGTAGGTTTCAGTGTGGTGGAAAACATAGTTTTGAGTCTTCTTTTGGTCAAGAGAAGAGTGTTGGAGAAGGCATCTGCCTAACTGAGGCATTTCAATTTTTTTTTAACCCCTGACCGCCCAGGGTTGTCAGCTTGCATATCCCATCGGCAGCGTCTGCATCACATGGTGGAGGATTACCTCGGGGCCAAAACAGAGATGGAGAGCTTTCCAGCTGACGATCCACTAACTTACTGGGCCATGAGAACAGACCACTGTCCATAACTTGCCCAGTATGCTGTTGAGTTGCTGCGCTGTCCTGCTGTCAGGTCACCTTGAGGCGAGGTGACAGATGCACACCGTAGGGGTCAGAAGTGCACCGCAAGGTTGTGGACCCTACGGCTGACTGCTGCGGACGGGAGACAGATTCCACTGGGGTTAGAGCGTAAGATTCCCCGGGGTGCGGAGTCTAGGAGCCAGCAGATGTTCACCAGCGCCTCTAGTGGTGAGGATGGACTTGGCTGCAACTGGCTCCAGGTCGCGACCCCCAGGGTCCCCCAGCTCACACCCACAGTAGGCAACAGGAGGATAGGGATAGTGAGGGACAAAGCCAAGGTCGGGGCCACAAGCAGACAGGAATAGTCAGGGACACGCCAAAAGGTCAGGATCACAGGCAAACAGGGTTAGTCAAGGACGACTATTGCAGGACGCATCCCAGAGATTGCTATATACAGTTTCTCTTTTGGGGTACCCTTGAGTAGGCAGGAAGAGGAACAGGAAGAACCCCAAGCCAGGATCTGTCCAGCAGACCAGTCAACGTGTGGAGAATGGAGCCGTAACCAAGGAAGACCTAATATGATAGGAGATGAAGCCTTAGGTAAAACAAGGAAGGATATCCACTCCTGGTGGAGTGTCCCTACTGACATCTTAACAGGAAGAGTCTGGAAGCGGATAGGGCCCCCTGGGAGAACAGTGGCATCAATCGCCAAGACCACCAATGGCGTTGTAAGGGGCAAAAGGGTAAGTCTCATGGAGGATGCAGTTTCCCAATCCATGAAATTTGCAGCGGCTCTGGAATCCAGATGTGCTGAGACCAAACGAGAGGAAGCACCAACATGAAGCGACACAGAAAGGAGAAGACGAGAAGGTGAAGGTGATATTTCAGGGTCTAATACTCCACCTTCCAGATGTATTAGCCCTGAGCGTTTTTCCGGACGAAGAGAACAAGTGTCACGGAAATTACCTTTGGCCCCACAATAGAGGCATAGGCCCAGAGTTCTGCGCCTAGCACGTTCTTCAAGAGATAATTTAGTCCAGCCCAACTGCATAGGTTCCTCGGTAGGCAGGGGGTGCTCCTCGGATCGAAGAGAAGGGACCGGGGGCTCAGGCTGCCTAAAGAACGGGGAGTGCTGGCGTCTTTTTCCAGGGCCCTCTCCTGAAAGCGAATATCGATCTGGTTACACAAGGTGATGACACTGTCCAGATCAGCAGGAAGGGATCTTCCTGCTAATTCATCCTTCACTCTATCAGAGAGGCCATGTAAAAAGGTTGCAACTAGGGCCTCATTATTCCAGCTCAATTCAGCTGTGAGGATACGGAACTGAAGAGCATACTGTCCCACAGACGCAAACTCTTGATGGAGACGTTAAAGAGCGCTAGCTGCTGAGGAGACACGACTCGGTTCCTCAAAGATATTCCGAAAAAGTTTTAAGAAATTAGACAGGCTAGAAACCACTGGATAATTCAGTTCCCACAGAGGGGCAGCCCAAGCTAGTGCCTCGCCGGACAGGAGGGATATAATATATGCAACTTTCGCCCGATCGGACAGGAAGTTTTGGGGCTGAAGTTCAAAATGAATTGTGCACTGGCTAAGGAACCCTCTGCAAGCCTTGGAGTCCCCAGAGAAACGGACCGGAGCTGGTAGTTGTAATGAATGTGTGGCTGCGACAGATGCGATAGGTGCAGCAGCAGATAGCGGTTGAGGTTGTTGAACTGGGGGTCCTAATGAGGCCTGAACGATGCGATTCTTGGGTCTCAAGTCTGCGAACTAAGCCCTGCAACGGATCAACTGCAGGAAGCGGCTCATCAGCCTGGTCCATGGCTGATCAAACTGTCAGGTCACCTTGAGGCGAGGTGACAGATGCACACCGTAGGGGTCAGGAGTGCATCGCAAGGTTGTGGACCCTACGGCTGACTGCTGTGGATGGGAGACAGATCCCACTGGGGTTAGAGCGTAAGATTCCCTGGAGCGCGAAGTCTAAGAGCCAGCAGGTGTTCACCAGCGCCTCTAGTGGTGAGGATGGACTTGGCTGCAACTGGCTCCAGGTCGCGACCCCCAGGGTCCTCCAGCTCACACCCACAGTAGGCAACAGGAGGATAGGGATAGTGAGGGACAAAGCCAAGGTCGGGGCCACAAGCTGACAGGAATAGTCAGGGACACGCCAAAAGGTCAGGATCACAGGCATACAGGGATAGTCAAGGACACACCAAAGTCGGTAACGGAACAACAGAAGAGCACACGGCAGGTAACAGGAAGATAACACACAAAGGTTGATCAGCAGGGATGGCCTGCAGTGCACAGGTTAATATAGAGCTCCCTGATAGGAGCTAGGGTGGAGCCATGCCAGAGGATGGATTACAAAAGCAGACAGGTGAGGGTCGGCTGGTCTCTAGATGAACACATGGAAACAGGTAAGCAGATAAACTATTGCATAACCATGACACCTGCATCCAGCGTGCTTTCAGAACGAGCATTCAGTGCTGCAGGAGGTTTTGTTACTGATCATAGAACGCGTCTGTCCACAGACTCCGTGGATGGTTTGACTTTTATAACAATGAATCAGTCCTGGATTACCAGCTATGAAGCCCCTGATGCCGATGTAACTGATTAAGTCTTTTTGGGATGTCGAATCTCTGCAGGACTTCGAGGCTGCCTAGCTTTGAGGGTGCTCAGTCATTTCATATGGAAGAATGTTTTTGGTATAGGTTTCATGGGCACAATTAACACCCAAAGACCAATTTTTCTGCACCTGATTGACATTGCAATTTTTTACAGCAAGGCTAATTCTTGCTTTCATCAAAAGTACCTCCATAGGGTTACGGTGGGAAGGCACCGCCGACACCAAAAGACCAATTTTTCTGCATCTGTTTGCCAGGTACATATCATTTCATTTTTTTACAACTAGGCTAATTGTTGCTTTCATCAAGATTACCTCTATAGGATTACGATGGGAAGCCAGCGACACCCAAAGACCAAGTTTTACGCACCCGTTACTTCTATCCAAAGTCAAAGTGACACCAAAATGTATCCAAAAAAATCTCTAATCTTGTTCCCAGTGTACTACATTGTGGCCTCATCAATCACACTGGTTCCCCAGCTGTTGCTGAGCAAAATAAAAGCAGCTTACTTTTTTTTGGCTTTATAAGAGCAATTATTGCTGCAGCAGATTCTAGGCATGGTACAGATCTGCCACTTTACAGGTAGACTAAGGGGACCCCCAGGCACTATATTGGAAGGGTTTTTTATATTTACCGTATATACTCGAGTATAAGCCGAGATTTTCAGCCTCTTTTTTGAGGCTGAAAGTGCCCCCTCGGCTTATACTCGAGTCACCGCTGTCTGACTGCTCGATCAGCGTATCGAGCAGACAGACGGCGGACATTAAAATTTAAAAGCCGCGCCTCCTTCTCCGCCTCCGCCTGTGATAGGCGGAACACTGAATTTCCCAGCAGTCAGTGTTCCACCTATCACGGACATCCGCTCATTCTCATACTACGGACGAGTATGAGAGGATGTCCGTGATAGGCGGAACACAGGCTGCTGGGAAATTGAGTGTTCCGCCTATCACAGGCGGAGGCGGAATTTTGAATTGTAGAATGGCCGCCGAGAAGAGCGGCGATCCATCGGCACGGCACGGGACGGAGGAGGCACGGGACGGAGGAGGCACGGCACGGGACGGAGGAGGCACGGGAAGGAGGAGGCACGGCACGGGACGGAGGAGGCACGGGACGGAGGAGGCACGGCACGGGTCGGAGGAGGCTCGGGACGACGGCGGCTCGGGACGGAGGCTTGGGACACAGGTAGGCTGGACACACACACAAGGCTGCACGGACACACACACACACACACACACACACACACACACACACACACACACACACACACACACACAGGGATGGATGGACACACAGGGATGGACGGACACACACACAGGGATGGACAGCCATGTCTCACCCTCGGCTTATACACGAGTCAATAAGTTTTCCAGTTTTTTGGGGGTAAATTGGGGGCCTCGGCTTATATTCGGGTCGGCCTATACTCGAGTATATACGGTATGCTTTCACTTTAAAAATCATAAAATCACTGCTTATTTAAAAATGCCATTTTTTACAAACTTTTTTTTTCTGATACATGTCCTTCAGAGCAGAACCCGGACCCCTATAACCATTGTATGCTCAATTACTGGCATATAAGCCTTCAAACTGGGCATTTTTGATTTTTGACTTTCTGGTCCCATTGACTTTAATGGGGTTACTTATTCGTGTCCGAACTTTCGCTGTGTTCAGAAGTTCTGGTGCCAACCAAACAGGGGTCTGTTCGACCCATCCCTAGTAGCCACCACAGCCTGCAATGAGATTGCCCAGGTCCATATACTGTATACAATATTAGACTTGCAAGTATATGGGGCGAGGCCCCTTCCACAGGCTTGAGGATAAAGTGTTCATAGATAACATATAACAAGAGGGAAGTGTAAACTTGGTGCTGCTGGACTCAGAACAAGGTGGGAACCTAAGCACACACTTAGAACTACAAATTGAGAGCAATACAACTTGCATGACCGCATTTAAATTGCCATTATAGGCTCTATCCCGCAAGAGAACAGGGTAGGTAGAGGGCGATAATTGGAGCAGCTAGAGCCACGGCTTGGTGGACAGGGAGTCATTAAATATGCCACAAGATTGTCTGACTCCAGAGTAAAGCACGCAGGCAATAAGGCTGCAACTCTATGTTAAACATGGTGGAAAGATTGCTCCCTTGACTATGTAAACAAATAAAGTTTCCATAAAAGGATTTAACTATAGAGAAACTGGCAAATATGTAAAGCACTTAATAACAGAAAACAAAACACAAAATAAACGTGGATGGAAATAAAACAAATCTCTGTTATCTAATCTAATTCCCCAAAAATAAGACAGTGTCTTATATACATTTTTGCTCCCAAAGATGTGCTAGGTCTTATTTTCAGGGGATGTCTTATTTTTCCATGAAGAAAACACGTTACACATTTATTGTTGAACAAAAAAAAGATAATTTATTACCTCTATACAGTATGGTAGTACAGGTAGTTGTCATCACAAACCAGCATAACCAAACCATTATTTCCATGTACAACAATCTATGGTACATTTACTGATACTGATACTGTATTTACCGGTATGAACACAAAGTAAGATTTATTCAATGACAGTCATGTCATCATCTTCTGGAACATCATCATAACAATCCAAACCCTGAATTTCCTGGTGAATTTCTTGTGAGTCCATTTCTTTCAGAATCAGTGGACCAAATCTCTCATGTTTAGCAATAGCACTGTCCTTAAATGAGTACTTCTTGTCAAGGTATGCCGCGTACACATGATCAAACAATCGGGTGGAAAAGTCCGGCAAACTCAAGTCCGCAGGACAATCCCTCCATGTGTAGCCTCCGGCATACTTTTTTGACCCGAAAGTACGGCGGACTTAGAAAGTAGTTTTGCACTCCAATCTTCCCGCCGGACTCGCATTTCGGCGGACAATCCGGCCGTGGGTATGCCAGTCCGCCGTACTTTTGAAATGAATGGACTTTTCCCGCCCGGAGAAAAGTCCGCTCATTTCGAGCGGGTCTCCAGGTAGGGGGGGCCCGCAAAGGAGACATCGCTGGCCCCGCCACCTGGTATGGACTTAAAGGGGAACCCCAACGCCAAAAAAATCGGTGTAGGGGTTCCCCCCAGGTCCACATCAGACCCTTGTCCGAGCACGTTACCCGGCCGGCCAGGAAAGGGGGGGACGAGTGAGCGGCCCTCCCTCCTGAGCCATACCAGGCCACGTGCCCTCAACATGGGGGGTCAACATGGGGCGGCCCCCCTCCCCAAAGCACCTTGTCCCCATGTTGATGAGGACAAGGGCCTCTTCCCGAAAACCCTGGCCGTTGGTTGTCGGGGTCTGCGGGCGGGGGGCTTATCATAATCCGGGAGCCCACTTTAATAAGGGGGCCCCCGGATACCGGCCCCCCACCCTATGTGAATGAGTATGGGGTACAATGTACCCCTACCCATTCACCTGTGAAAAAAAGTACAAAAAAAGCCACAACACAGGGTAGAAATAGTTTATTGCACAGCTCCGGGGGTCTTCCGTCTTCGGGGGTCTTCTCAGCGGACTCCTCCGCTATGTTCTGCTAGCTCTTTTGCTAGCGGAGGAGCCCGGCTTTCTTCCTCGCCGCCGCCCTCTTCTTCCGACTTCGGGGGTCTTGTCCCCCTCTTCTGGGGTCTTGTCCCCCTCTCTGGTTCTTCTGCCGGGCCACCACACCTCCTTATAGCTCTTTTACAGGCGGTGGCCCGGTCTTCTGTCGCCGCCGCCTTCTGTTCTTCGCTTCTTCTCTTCAGATGTTGCCTCGTCGCATGCTTCACTCACAATGGCTCCGACGCGATGCGCGGCGACTTATATAGGGACATCACCGGATGCAGGGGCGGATCCAGAGTCTAGTCTCGGGAGGGGCACTGCTATAAAATATGTTTTTTTGGTGGCAATTTATATGGGAAATGGCTGGTATTTGCGCTTCAATCATTACGGCACCATGGTTGTTATGGTGTCAGGATGATTGAAGCGCCTTATTTTTTTATTAATACATTGTAATATAAAATTAAATGGTTCATCTCACCATAATGCAGAATCAGTGGGAGCCCTGAGGATGTCACTTGCCATGTCGCCTGCCACCAAATGTGGATTGTCACTTGCCACGTCACCTGCCACACATTGCGGATTGTCACTTGCCACGTAGCCTGCCACACATTGCGGATTGCCACTTGCAACGTAGCCTGCCACACATTGTGGATTGTCACTTGCCACGTCACCTGCCACCAGATGCGGATTGCCACGTAGCCTGCCACACATTGCGGATTGCCACTTGCCACGTCACCTGCCACACATTGCGGATTGTCACTTGCCACGTTGCCTGATACACATTGTGGATTGCCACTTGCCACGTCACCTGCCACACATTGGGGATTGTCACTTGCCACGTCACCTGCCACACATTGCGGATTGTCACTTGCCACGTCACCTGCCACACATTGCGGATTGTCACTTGCCACGTTGCCTGCCACACATTGCGGATTGCCACTTGCCACGTAGCCTGCCACACATTGCAGATTGTCATTTGCCACGTCACCTGCCACACATTGCGGATTGCCACTTGCCACGTAGCCTGCCACACATTGCGGATTGTCACTTGCCACGTCACCTGCCACACATTGCGGATTGTCACTTGCCACGTCACCTGCCACACATTGCGGATTGTCACTTGCCACGTTGCCTGCCACACATTGCGGATTGCCACTTGCCACGTAGCCTGCCACACATTGCGGATTGTCACTTGCCACGTCACCTGCCACACATTGCGGATTGCCACTTGCCACGTAGCCTGCCACACATTGCGGATTGTCACTTGCCACGTCACCTGCCACACATTGCGGATTGTCGCTTGCCACGTCACCTGCCACACATTGCGGATTGCCACGTCACCTGCCACACATTGCGGATTGCCACTTGCCACGTCACCTGCCACACATTGCGGATTGTCGCTTGCCACGTCACCTGCCACACATTGCGGATTGTCACTTGCCACGTCACCTGCCACACATTGCGGATTGTCACTTGCCAGGTCACCTGCCACACATTGCGGATTGTCACTTGCCACGTCACCTGCCACACATTGCGAATTGCCACTTGCCACGTAGTCTGCCCCACATTGCGGATTGCCACTTGCCACGTAGTCTGCCACACATTGCGGATTGCCACTTGCCACGTAGTCTGCCACACATTGCGGATTGCCACTTGCCACATAGTCTGCCACACATTGCGGATTGCCACTTGCCACGAAGCCTGCCACACATTGCGGATTGTGACCTACTGTGTCACTTTTCTGCTAAGGTGGTCCTTTTGTTGGGTCCCAGAGTGAAGATAGGCAGCAGAGAGATGATGCAATCTCTCTGCTGCACACAGCTTCCTACACAGTGAGGGCAGGACTGGAGGGATGCAGGGCAGTGAGAGATGATGTCATCTCCCTGCTCCCCTGCCTGCTGGCTTCCTAATTGGCCAGCAGCCCTCCTAAGCTGCCCAGCTGCCCCCCCCCTCACCCATCCACTCAGCGAGGGTACCCGCGGAACCGGCCGCGATTGGACCCGCGGAACCGGCCCGCTGGTACCCGCGGAACCGGCCGCGATTGGACCCGCGGAACCGGCCCGCTGGTACCCGCGGAACCGGCCGCGATTGGACCCGCGGAACCGGCCCGCGGGTACCCGCGGAACCGGCCGCGATTGGACCCGCGGAACCGGCCCGCGGGTACCCGCGGAACCGGCCGCGATTGGACCCGCGGAACCGGCTTTGCTGTCATCAGCTGCCGGTATTCTCGGAGGGGGCAATTGACCCGTTGCCCCCCCCCTGGATCCGCCCCTGACCGGATGATGTCCCCGCCCATTATGGTGTCACAGTCCCAGAGGATGCTGGGACTGTGACATCATAATAGGCGGGGGCATCATCCAGTGATGTCCCTATATAAGTCGCCGCGCGCCCGGTCCCCAGTCATTGTGAGCGGAGGGAATGACGAGTCAACATCTGAAGAGAAGAACAGAAGAACAGAAGGCGGCGGCGGCGGCGGCGACAGACGTCCGGGCCACCGCCTGTAAAAGAGCTATAAGAAGGCGCGGTGGACCGGCAGAAGAACCGAAGAGGGGGACAAGACCCCAGAAGAGGGGGACAAGACCCCCGAAGTCGGAAGAAGAGGGCGGCGGCGAGGAAGAAAGCCGGGCTCCTCCACTAGCAAAAGAGCTAGCAGAAGATAGCGGAGGAGTCCGGCGAGAAGACCCCCGAAGACGGAAGACCCCCGGAGCTGTGCAATAAACTATTTTTACCCTGTGCTGTGTTTTTTTTTTGTACTTTTTTTTACAGGTGAATGGGTATGGGTACATTGTACCCCATACTCATTCACTTAGGGTGGGGGGCCGGTATCCGGGGGCCCCCTTATTAAAGGGGCCTCCTGGATTCCGATAAGCCCCCCGCCCGCAGACCCCGACAACCAATGGCCAGGGTTGTCGGGAAGAGGCCCTTGTCCTCATCAACATGGGGACAAGGTGCTTTGGGGTGGGGGGGCCGCCCCCATGTTGAGGGCACGCGGCCTGGTAAGGCTCAGGAGGGGGGGCGCTCGCTCGTCCCCCCCTTTCCTGGCCGGCCGCGTAGCGTGCTAGGACAAGGGTCTGATGTGGACCTGGGGGAACCCCCACGCCAATTTTTTCGGCGTGGGGGTTCCCCTTTAAGTCCATACCAGGTGGCGGGGCCAGCGACGTCTCCTTCATGGGCCCCGCCTACCTGGAGACCCGCTCGAAATGAGCGGACTTTCTGCCGCATGTGTGGGCGAGTCCGTTCATTTCAAAAGTAGGGCAGATAGTACGGCGGACTTAGTACACCGTATTAGTCCGCTGAAAAAGTGCCGTGTGTGGGCAAGTAGCCCGTTCGGAAAGTCCGACTGACAGTCTGGCGGGAAGTCCGCCAGACTAAGTCCGTCGGATAGTCCGCTACGTGTGTACGCGGCATCAGCCTGCTCGTAGTGCATTTGCAATGCAACTGTCATTGAATTTCTCCCATGAATTCTTCAACCAAGTCACAACCTCTTGCAGTTTAGGTTTCACAAAGTTTCCACACTGATTTCTCTCCATTCTATTTTCAGTGTAGTCATTCATTTTCATGCGCAAATTGTCCTTGAATGGCTTGTTTATTGCAATATCAAGAGTCTGGAGATAGGCCGTCATTCCTGCGGGAATCATTATTTGATCTATTCTTCTTTCGTGAAGAAATTTCTTCATGTCTTTAGCCCTTTGAGTGCTTGCTGCATCCCAGACGAGCAGACCTCTTTGGCTCCCTCGCATAACAAGCAGCAGCATTAAATTGACCCACTTCCTTATAACTGCTTGTGTGGCCCAGGCCTTTTCAGTTTCAAGAATAAAAATGCCCGAAACACGTTCAATCTTTTCCTTCTTGCCCTTAGAAATGATTAAAGGTGGTATTTTAGTGCCATCCAGACGAATTGCCAAAATACAGGTAACCCGTGCACTTTCGTAAGCAGTGGAGGGAATGTACACTGAGGAGGCACCCCACTATTCAATTTTTGTTTGAGATGATTGGCCCATAAACACTGCAGTTTCATCCATAGCAATCATGTTGGAAAGATTGTATTTAGAGAAGTCAGCATCATCAATAAAGGACTTGAATGCAAGTGCTCGCTTAATAACTTGAGCATCTTCCAGCCTAAACAGTGTTGTGGATCTTCTTAAAGACAGTTCACTTCGCTGAAGGAAATTATCCAGCCAGTGTTGTGATGCTTTGAAGTCTTCGGGGGCTATGTCAAACTGTGGTGCTATTGCAAGGGTAAATTCTTGATTCTGAGCCCTATTCACAACCAAAGCCTTTGCTCTCCTGTCAACAACCCATTCACAGATCAGGTCTTCCAGCTCGGAAAATAATGGTTGCCGACCTGATCCACACTTGCGCTTTTTAGAATTTCCCTTGTCCACTTGTTCAATGAGGTTACCATACTCTGCTCGCCATTTTCAGACCAATCAGATATTCAACATCTTCTCTTTGCAGAAAGCATTACGATTTTGGCCCCGGGAGTCTTCCACGATTCCTTTCTTGTACTCCATGGAGTAGCTCTTTCTTTTTGCGCTCATTTCTATGGGTTAAAATATACCAGCACTGTTTACCAGTTACCAGATTACAATTTTAGTACCCCTTTTGATCCTCCTGTGCCATTTTGATTCCTCCCCCTTCTGATCCTCCTGTGCCATTTTGATCCCCCCCTTCTAATCCACCTGTGCCATCTTGATTCCCCCCTTCTAATCCACCTGTGCCATTTTGATTCCCCCCTCATTTTGATCCCCTTTCTGACCCTCCTGTGCCATTTTGATCCCCCTCTTCTGATCCTCCTGTGCCATTTTGATCCCCCCCTTCTAATCCACCTGTGCCATCTTGATCTCCCCTTCTAATCCACCTGTGCCATCTTGATCCCCCCTTCTAATCCACCTGTGCCATTTTGATCCCCCCCTTCTGATCCACCTGTGCCATTTGACCCCCCTCCTCAAATCCACCCTGTGAGCCCCCCACCCCCCACCCCTGTGTCAGTGGATTATTTACCCTCTCCCCTTCAATGTACTCAACTCCTGCCCCGCAACACTCACTTACTGTCTTGTGAAGCAGACTCCATCAGGGCAGAGCAGCAGGCAGCAGAAGGCGGCAGCTTGTCCTGGCCGTGGCGCGGGCTCTCTGATGACAGTGACGTCACTCGCCACCGCTACGGTCCAGAGTCAGACTCCTTACGGTACCGTAGCTTCAGGTGGCCTTATTATCGGGGAGGACTTATGTTCAGTGGAGGCCTTATTATCGGGGAGGCCTTATGTTTGGTGGAGGCCTTATTATCGGGAAGGCCTTATTATCGGGGGATGCCTTATATTTCTGCGAGAGGGCCCATTTCGCTATTAACTCTATCTGGTTTGGTGCACTTGGATCAATACGGTTTCATACCAGCTAGGTCAACTGCACTTAACATGCAACGTTTATTTCTGAATATCCAGCTGTCAGTGGATAATCCTGGAAATAGGGCAGTGTTCTCCTTCGATTCTGCCAAAGCTTTTGACAGCGTTGAGTGGAAATACCTCTGGGCAGTGTTGAGGAGGTTCAGAGTTGGAAAATCCTTTCTTGCCTTGGTGCAGCTACTGTATACGGGCAGCTCCTTGCACCAGAATATAGATTAATGGGATCTTATCAAAGATGTTTACTTTGCACTGGGGTACCAGACAGGGGTGTGTCCACTTTCACCCTTGCTTTTTGCTCTGGTATTGGAACCACTGGCAGCTATGGTCAGGGCTTCCCCGGACATTGTGGGGTTTTTTCGGGAAAAGAGAGGGAGGACAAAATCTCCTACACTGATGACACTCTTATTACCTGGGGGATACGGTAGGTTTCTTGGAGGTTGTTATTGGTCTCATTGAAAAGTTTGGGGGGGAACTATGGATTTACCATCAACTGGCTTATGCTACTGGATCCCCCTTGAAGCTGCATTATCCAATTCGGCAGCTCAAGTGGAAGTGGTTCGCTCCTTTAGATAACTGGGAATTGAGGTGACTGGAAATCCTAGAGACTATATCCCTCTAAATTTAAAACCTGTCATGCTTTTTTCTATTACAAAGGATGTTTACATTCCTTGTAATTGGAATAAAAGTGACAATTTTTTGGGGTTTTTAAAACAGTGTAAAAATAAAAGGTAAAATAAATAATAATAAAAAAAAAAATTAAACTCGCTCCTTCCCAACAAGCTCGATCGCAGAAGCTCACGTGAGTAGCGCCCGCATATGAAAACGGTGTTCAAACCACAGGTGAGGTATTGCCATGATCGGTAGAGCAATAATTCTAGCCCTAGACCTCCTCTGTAACTTAAAACATGCAACCTGTAGAATTTTTTAAAAGCCACCTATGGAGATTTTTAAGGGTAAAAGTTTGTCGCCATTTCACGAGTGGGCGCAATTTTGAAGCGTAACATGTTGGGTATCAAATTACTCGGTGTAACATTATCTTTCACAATATAAAAAAATGGGCTAATTTTACTGCGGTCTTATTTTTTTATTCAAAAATTTTTTTATAAAAAAAAGTGCGCTTGTAAGACCACTGCACAAATTTGGTGTGAAAAAAAGTATTGCAATGACTGCCATTTTATTCTCTAGGGTGTTATATAAAAAAAAAATATATATATATATATATATATATATATATATATATATATATATATATATATCATGTTTGGGGGTTCTAAGTCATTTTCTAGCAAAAAAAAAAATGTTTTAAACTTGTCAACACCAAAATCTCAAAACGAGGCTGGTTAAAAGAGTTTCTCAATAGGAGGAACCAAGTCCATAGCAACATTCTCTAAGATGAAGAGGGAGAGGAATCCTGTGTACCAGCATTGAGGGCAGCCAGTGTGAAGAGCTAGAAGCAGTCTCTACAATGCAACAAAGGAAAAGAAATACAGTGTCTCTAAATGCAGTATTGGTAAACCATTTAATGATAAGTCAAAAGTGAAACTACTCACAAAAGGACCATAAATGCAAGCATGATAGTAATTGTACTGCAAAATCTGGGGGTAGTTTTCTCCTAAACATCCGTGTCTCTGAAGTGCAGCTGACAGCTCGTGCAGGTGAATTCCAGCATTCACAGCCTATGAGAACAGCAGGGAAAACAGGGGCAATTGGAGATGACGTCACTTCCGAGTGCAGGATGAGAGGAGGTAGCTTCGCGTTCGGAGCATGCTTGCTCCTTTCTCCGGTCATACAAAACGCCATCTTTGTTGTGGTATATGTGTACTGGGGAGATAAACCCGCCCAGTCACATGATTCACTAAGGTAGCACTGTGACTCTATGAAATACATTCAACACTTGAAAAACTAAGAAAAACAGTAAGCTTTATAAGAATTAAGTCTCTTCCTCTGCTTTAATTTCATCTCCAGTTTTCCTTAGTATATTAATTTGTTCTTTCCATGGAAGGTATACATTTGCCAAAGTATATTAAGTTAATGTTAATTTTGCTCTTACGAATGCATCTGACGTCTTTGTTCATTTTAATAAATTAATCTTCGTATTTTTTTAAACACTATTTAAAAACCTATAAATATAAAGGCTAAGTCCATTTTTGTGAAAAAAATATATCAAATAAAAATAAATAATATAGCATATACATTTGCTAGACAAGCTTTTGTTTTCCCAAGATGTTGTAGGATTTGCATAATTTGCTATGATATATTTTGTCTCTACAATATATTTGTAGGGTAGGTAATATACATTTACGTATCAGAAATCCTTTTGCGCATATGAAAGAATTTTCTCTTGGCACTTTCCGGTTTGTAATGAATTTGTAATGGTGAGTTAATGATTAACTTTAGAGTAAATTAAGTAACAAAAATCTGAACTTTGGGAGCATCCAACTCATAGACTTCAAATGATGAAACGATAAAGAAAATGTATAGTACAAACATTTTTGCATGAATGTTTCCGAAAACCAGGTAGAGCTGACCTGAGTTGGCATTGGTAGAAGAATAGACAACAGTAGTATTCTTCAGTCCTGTTTGAGCAGGGAAAAATAAATTGAACTGTAAGATGTACCAGAGTGACATCTTGTGGCCAATTTGGAACCAGACAAGTGTCAACTCCCAGTCTCAGGTTTCAAGTTTATCTTTACTATTTGTAATAATATTTTATAATATAATGATAAACTGCAGCACAAGCCATTTAAGACTTATATGTTAAAAGTGTGATAACAATATTTTTTCCAATTTATATCATAGTGTCTTTCTATATTATTATAGTGTTAACAGTTATTCAGAATATTTGTTTCACTGTTATGTTAACAAGAAATATTGTTGGTAGCATAATTTTCAAACTTCAGCTCCTACATACTTTAAATATTTTTATTTTAAATTGTAGTTATGATTATTCAAAACTTATAAATTTGACAATGGAAGTGTTTCACATACTGATTGTGTAAAAAGCTTCCTAATAAATATTTTGTACTTGTTATTGGCTTTTTTTCAGCATTTTTTCATTTTTTTGCCAAATTTAAGTTTTACATTTTATTATTTATTACCTTACTTTTTTAATTTTTGGATAAGTTTCCAAACTGGCAAACTATTCTGAAATGCATTTCATGTAACCAAGGCAATAATGACAACAGTGAGGTTGTTCATTACAATGTTTGTGTACTCTATGCAACATAAAAATGGTATGATATCACAGATATTCTCTTGGTGTGCATAGATTTCACCTCTGTTTTGGCATTCCTAGATTTAGTCCTCACCTAATCTCTGATAGTGGCTGGCTTTAAATGGGTTGTGGAGGTTATAGTGAGTCCCCTGTATGTCAGGGGAAATCCTGGCACACAGGGGACTCAGTCCTGAATGCTGAAATGACCATCAAACATTTTCTGGGAGATTCTTACTGTCTTCCAGAATCTAGGTAGAACCTGAATCATGTTCTTCAGCTTTTTCATAAAGTAATCTTTGTTATAAAGGTTACAATTGTGTTGGGCTTCACCCCACATGTTCTGAGTGTGATGGACTATATTTCAAAGGGCCCAGTTGTGTTGGACATCGTGAAATGATCAACTGTTTGTTTATGTTAAACTTCTGCATTCTTGATACCATAATATTCCTACATCACTGTTTTTTTTTGTTTGTTTTTTATCTAGGGGAAAAATAAATCTTGTGCAGAGATTTCTCAGGTGCCTTAAATGTGAGGATCTTGCTACAGACCATTTCAATAAAATGTTTGCATTATCACTGACTATTTAGTGGGGTGCATTTTTTAACCTATTGCTGGAATACAAATTTCTGTGTGCTCAGTTCCTTTTTTAAGTTTAGTATTTTGCCTTGCCTTTATCTAATCTGTTTGCTCCCCTGACAACCAGCTGCTCTAATAAATCTGTTAGTGATACATATTTTGTTTATGTTTTTTTTTGCATCCTTCTGTTCCATTGCAATTGGTTCCTTGTTTTTTGTGTGGTTGTTCAGAGCAATCTTTTTGCTGTAGATCCCATGGTCCAAGCATTCTCAGTTTCTGTGCCTCACAGTTAGTCATTGTCAATTACAGGTGACACCTCTAAACTCTATTCTGTCACCATCTATGGTAGTTATTTCGTTTGGGTCTGACTCCTATATCTTGTCTGCCTTTTCCCTTTGGCATTGGGCCAAATCCTAACATAGGAACTGAAATCTGGAAGCTGCTCCCCAAAGAAGACAGGAAAAGGAATAATCATCAGTATTCTCTGTGGGCTTCCCCATTACCAAGTTACTAAGAGGGCCATCTCCACACAGAGACAGTGCAGAAAAAGACATAGTGAGCAGCACAGTAATGACATCACCAAATCTAACTCCAAATCTCCTGAGACTAGGAGTCAGAGGCAATAGTGCCTTAAATCTTACATTGCATATATACAGCTATGAGACTGTAGGCACACTCTCATAGCAGTAAAGGAATTGCTGTTTTTCAGGAGAAATTCCAGAAATAAAAGGTAAGTACTGCATAGGCAAATTTATCATTCCTAAATGTTCCATAACATAGCAAATCCTCACTGGTTTTAGACGAGGACCACTTTAAATGGTTTAACCTTTTTCATAATAAATACATTTCAAACTTACAAATTGCTGTGTAGATTTCTTTTTTGTGTGTTCTAGATTCTATTTATGGACTTTGTTTATGTAACTGATTTACATGAGTTAAATACCTCAATAAGGTTTTAAATAGCTTGCTAGCCAATTATATAAGAAAAATCATTATCTTGATGTTCCTTAAGAAAAGGGAAACTTGTTTTGTGTTATAAAAATGTATTTAATAACAACTTAAAACTTAACAACTTAAACAATTATAGATGTTGGGAAAATGTGTCACCCATAAAAGTGTGTGTCTGTGGATATGTGTGAAAGTGATGGCAAATTAGTAAATGTTGGAGAATGCATACATTACCATATATATAATGTTCTCTTTGTCAAATACAGTATTAAGCAATGAGGTGGCCAATAAAAATTATATGCTGGTACAAAATATGCATAGTTGTTTCAAGCATCCTAATACCGTAGTGCTATATACCAAAGATAGTATGAGTTCTGTGAAATCAAGTATTTTCTTTAGAATGATAAGCTCTGAGGACTCAGGCCGGGTTCACATATGTGCTCCCAGCCCCCAGCATGGAGTTCAGTGCGTTCCTGTTCACCGATTCAGGTGCAAATTTTTGCCTGAAATCGCACCTGAACCGCACCCAAAGACAAACAAAACCCTATTGGAATGCGGACCGCAGCCGCCCCGGACATGTGTGAACTGGCTCTATTGCGAGCCAGGCACACTTGCATGTCATGCGAATTGTCATACAAGTTTGCACATATGTGAACCTGGCCTAATACACCAAGACTCTTTTATGCATGTCTTATTTCTAAGAATAGTGACACTAGTAGATTGTAGAGCTTTGCAATAAAGACTAAAATGGAAAGCATTTTTCTAAAAGGAGGCATTTCAATAAATAGCAAAACGGTAATAAGCAATAGTAATAGCAAACGGTTGCATACTCTCCATGGTTTGAAAAATACGTTTTTGTTAAGGTTTATTCTTTTCTAGCAATAGTGACACTAGATGCATATTGCCAGAAATTGTAGGCACCATGTATTAGGATAGCAAGATCCCTTGTGAAAACAGATTTAATTTATTTAGAAAGACAGTGATATTCATAGTAATCTACTCATCAGCTGTTTTGGCTAAACCTGAAAGTATTTTTGAGAAAACAAAACAAGCTTTATTTTTTTCTAGCTTCTATAGAGAATAGGGTTTTGAAAAGATAATGCCTACCTTCTTAGAACAGAATGACAAGAAATGACTGGAAACCTACCTTATATCTATCTATAAATAGTGACACTGGTGGTACAAGTCTACAAGTTTTGCAATTAGATTTCAGCTCCAAATAAAGTAAAAGCCTTTCTTAAAAGAAACCCAGGGGTCTGTTTATTAAGAACTCACTGAGAAACATACCAAGAGAATAGTTTATATATATCTTTAGGGGATTGCGCCTCCCACTCACTATTTATACTACCCCCTTCTCAATAGAGTATGCCTAATAATACTTACCGTATATACTCGAGTATAGGCCGACCCGAATATAAGCCGAGGCCCCCAATTTACCCCCAAAAAACTGGAAAACTTATTGACTCGTGTATAAGCCGAGGGTGAGACATGGCTGTCCATCCCTGTGTGTGTATCCGTCCATCCCTGTGTGTCCATCCATCCCTGTGTGTGTGTCCGTCCATCCATCCCTGTGTGTGTATCCATCCATCCATCCATCCATCCCTGTGTGTGTGTGTGTGTGTATTCATCCATCCATCCATCCCTGTGTGTGTGTGTGTGTGTGTGTGTATCCATCCATCCATCCATCCCTGTGTGTGTGTGTGTGTGTATCCATCCATCCATCCATCCCTGTGTGTGTGTGTGTGTGTGTGTGTGTGTGTGTGTGTGTGTGTGTGTGTCCGTGCAGCCTTGTGTGTGTGTGTGTGTGTGTGTGTGTGTGTGTGTGTGTGTGTGTGTGTGTGTGTGTCCGTGCAGCCTTGTGTGTGTGTCCAGCCTACCTGTGTCCCAAGCCTCCGTCCCGAGCCGCCGTCGTCCCGAGCCTCCTCCGACCCGTGCCGTGCCTCCTCCGTCCCGTGCCTCCTCCGTCCCGTGCCGTGCCTCCTCCTTCCCGTGCCTCCTCCGTCCCGTGCCGTGCCTCCTCCGTCCCGTGCCTCCTCCGTCCCGTCCCGTGCCGATGGATCGCCGCTCTTCTCGGCGGCCATTCTACAATTCAAAATTCCGCCTCCGCCTGTGATAGGCGGAACACTCAATTTCCCAGCAGCCTGTGTTCCGCCTATCACGGACATCCTCTCATACTCGTCCGTAGTATGAGAATGAGCGGATGTCCGTGATAGGTGGAACACTGACTGCTGGGAAATTCAGTGTTCCGCCTATCACAGGCGGAGGCGGAGAAGGAGGCGCGGCTTTTAAATTTTAATGTCCGCCGTCTGTCTGCTCGATACGCTGATCGAGCAGTCAGACAGCGGTGACTCGAGTATAAGCCGAGGGGGCACTTTCAGCCTCAAAAAAGAGGCTGAAAATCTCGGCTTATACTCGAGTATATACGGTATATTCACTAAATAATCACTGTGCCCCCATATTATCCAAAATATATACACAAGACATTAATTAATAATTGCAAAAAATATAGCGTCCTTATTGTGTGATATTTTAATTCGAATGCTCCAACTTTGCCGTCTTAATCACCGTTCATCTTCTAATCAAAAGTCCACTTGTGTCAACTAAAATAACCAAATCTGTGCCACCGTCACCAAGCAGAATGGCCACTCACCAGATATCCCCAATCAGTAAGCCTTCGGTTCATTCAAAGGATAACCAATCCACAACGCATTCCTCCCGTTAGCAATTCCTCAACGTCCATATATTGATACAAAATTAAATGGAACCAATATAGTGTAAAACCGTTTTAACTTTAATGGAAAAATCAATAAAAAAACTTATTGCACTCACATTTCAATGTGTCTATTGGCCGACACCAAGCCTTTCCAGCAATGAGAAAACCGTTCTAAAATAGGGCAAGCCACTGATGTTCCGCAGGTGGTGATAGTCTCCCTCCACTGGGCCGACCTGTTCCTGGCTTGTATTCAAGGACCGTATGTCTCCCACAACTCCTATGCGTTTCGCATTTGAGCGTCGTCAGGAAGCTGCGGAAAATCAGTGGCTTGGGAATATCCTCATTGCATGCACGGTGGTACTGTTTAGGAGACCCTTGGACCTCTAAAACCAGTACACCAGTGAGGGGCGACTACCTACTTGCCCCCATGGAGAGATCTAGATGGTATTTAAGCACCCCTTCTGTAATTTTGCTGCCATATATGGCTGAATAAACCCTTATGAAGTTTCACATTTTGAGTTAATTAGTGATAAAGATTGGGGGGTTTACTTGATATACTGTTACTATACATTGCAGAAGAGAATAAGTGTTTTTTAATTCTTGGCCCAAAATATATTCAGGTAATGAAGGAAATCAAGGAAATGCATCACCTACATTTTAACTTTTCTAATCTTAATCCTTTGTACCCCATTACAAATTCACACGGGGGCAGGATCTGGGGGTTCCTTTGTTAAAGGGGGCTTCCAGATTCCGATAAGCCCCCCGCCCGCAGACTCCCACAACCACCAGGCAAGGGTTGTGGGGATGAGGCCCTTCTCCCCATCAACATGGGGACAAGGTGCTTTGGGGGGGCCGCTACCCCAAAAGCACCCTCCCAATGTTGAGGGCATGTGGCCTGGTATGGTTCAGGAGGGGGGCCACTCTCTTATCCCCCCTCTTTTCCTGTAGCCTGTCAGGTTGCGTACTCGGATAAGGGTCTGGTATGGATTTTTGGGGGGACCCCACGCCTTTTTATTTAATTTTTTGGCACGGAGTTCCCCTTAAAATCCATACCAGACCTGAAGGGCCTGATATGGAATTTAGGGGGACCCCCACGCATTTTTTTTTTAATTTTGGTTTGGGGTTCCCCTGTAGGGAAATTTTGTAATTTTTATCAATGAACTTTTATGTGTATTGTTGGACCGACAATTCATTATAGCCGTGAATAGTTTTAAATTACTTTTTTTCCTTTAGAAATGTCATTTTGCTGTCAGACTGTTCTAAACACGGGAAACATGCTCCCTTTACAGGCATACTATAGACACCCCCCAGGTATGACATTTAAAGGAATATTACACTTTTATTGTTTCACTTTAAGCATTATTAAAATCACTGCTCCCGAAAAAACAGACTTTTTTAAACTTTGTTTTGCATTGATACATGTCCACTGGGGCAGGACACAGGTCGCCAAACACTTTTTATGACAATACCATGCATATAAGCCTTTAAAATGATCACTTTTGATTTCTCACATAGACTTTTAAAAGGGTGTTCAGCTTTCGATTTTGACGCAAACACCCAAAATTGTTCGCTGTTCGGCGAACTGGTGAGCAGCCAATGTTCGAGTCAAACTCATGTTCGACTCGAGCATAAAGCCCATCCCTACTAGTGGTATGCTTAGTACTGAAAAAATATAAATTCCTAATACAGCAGGAGCTTTTCTAAACATGTCTCCATTAATTCCAACAAATTCAGACACCAGTAGAATATTGGGTTTTGCCAGAAATTGTCAGTTTCTTGAACTTTATCTGCAATAGTTTTTGTGAAAACAGGCCATATTATTGTTATAAAATAGTGACACTAGTCATACAGAGTGTTTTTGCAAAACAAAGCCAACAAAAACACAGCAAATGGCAAAAAACACAAACTGATTTAGATGTGTAGTCTTTTAAAAGATAGCAACTGTTTGTTAATATACAACTTGGGTGTCACAGTGGTGTAGTGGTTAGCACTCTCTCCTAGCATTGAAATGGGTCGGTGGTTTGAATCCCAACCACAACACTACCTGTCTGGAGTTTGCATGTTCTCCCTGTGCCTGCTAGGTTTCCTCTGGGTACTCTGGTTTCCTCCCACACTCCAAAGACATGCAGGTAGGTTCTGTCCAAAATTGGCCCTATTATAAGAATGGGGACCTTGGATTGTGGGTTCCTTAAGGGTAGGGACTGATGTGAGTGTGCAATGTGAAGGGACAATTGTAGACACTCACTCAGGTTGAACTGGATGGACTGGTGTCTTTATTCAACCTTACTACTAACTATGTACTGTAACTAACATAAGTACCTGAATCTCTCATGTATGTGTCTCCCAGGTATCTAGGACCTGGCAGGTACCAGTGTCCCATATGTATGCACAGCAGGATTTCTGCCTGTGCACAGAAATGCTGCAACTTCTGGAAGATTTCCACTATATCGCTTGTCGGCACTTGTGCACATGTGGCCAGAATCCTGGAAGAGCTACAAATATAGAAAAATTTAAAAGGTAAAAAAAAAATGATAAAAAAAAAGAGGAATGTAAGAGGAAGGAGGGGTTGGGGGATATAATAAAAACAAAGGTTGTTGGGGTGAGTTTAGTTCCACAAGATGTTACTAAATATGTGCAGCAGCTTATATTTGTCCATGTGTATTTAGTAAGCACTACTCAACATTAGCCACCTACCTAACATAACAATTACATTGTTTATACCATGTTTATTTGTTTTTGTTCGCTCAGCATCCTCCTTTACTCATTTATATATAATACAACTGTGCTTGTAAATTACAAAACAAAATATATTTTAGATACAAATAGCTGGTTTAGGTTTTGACATTTTCAAGTGCTTTGTTTGCTTGCAAAGAAATCATGGCAAAATATTGGCTGATTTTAACAATAATAACCACACAAAGTCCAACAGCAAACATCGATGTTGGCCAAAAAAAATATGAAATCATCTTCTGGGGTCCAAATTTTCTCATTAAAATAGTACTCTTATATTTTCCTTTTGGGTCAAAATAGCAAACAAAAGAAGACGATTTATTAAATTTCCTTTGAATTTCTTTTATATGCAATGTTACTTCTGTGTAGTTTTGCTTGCATTCGGGTATGTAGGAACACTGAAAAAAAAACAAAAAAAAAATTACAGTTGTTTATTATCTGTAATCTTTACAATATGTTTGAAATAAATAAAAGAAATTGAAGTGTTAACAGTTGTAACAAACCACTTGCTTTCCTTGCCATAATATACACCAGCAATACAAAGGAGAAGTCGTGGTTGCTATGCATAAACAACCAAAATGTTTACTTCCTCTAGTTTTATTAAACACTTTCCATAAAGCATAAAGCGGTTTTAAACACAAAAGCAAACATTATATTACAGCTCACTAGTTCTTAGAGGTTATGGCTATGTTATTTTTTATTTTATAGACTTTTTCTTTATAGTCACCTGGTAATCTAGTCAGTAAGTCTGCTGCTTAACAGAACAATGACTACTGCAAATGTAGCAGTTAAGAGTGTGGAGACAGACCATTTACCATAGACAGGGGTGCTTACAATGATCAGTTTTTAACCATTTATGTAAAACCTTTATCCCAAAAGAAGAAAAAAAAAATATTGCCGTAACTGCTTGTTTAAATGCAGATTAACAATGCTGCTATTCAGTGGTGCCCCTGTGCTCCTTTATCCAGATCACAAGGTGACAACAGGTACATTTGCACAGAACAGGTTGCACACAACAGGTAAGAATGACATGTTTGTTATTTTAATAAAAAAAATACCAAAGCTTTATAATTGGTTTAATACCTCTTTAATTTTAAAGCGCTTACATAAATGTTATACACTTTATATATACTGTGATGTAATGAGATTTGCTCCCCAGTACTTTTCTAAATGTTACTAAATATGTTCCTAAATATTTATATCAATAACTGAGCAAAATATTTATTTAAAATACTTGACATTTTTTCACTCAGTTTGTTATTAACTTTTGGGTTAGTACTTGAAGTGTTATCAAACCCAAATCTGTCAAAAAACTGTCAATACATGCTATATTACATAGTGTTCGTACTCATCCACTAGAGCATTTGTTTCTGTAGACTGCAAAAATCCTGGTTGATCCTGCTGTTCATTGTCCCCCTTCCTTGTCTGTGTTCCCGTTGCAGCCTGAGATTGTGTAGACCAGCTGGTGACATCTACTAATCATGCTACAGTTTCAATATCCACTCTAAGCTGTTCATTTGATCCTTATTATTATTAGCCGTGCAGCCCATGTGACTATAGATTCACACATGTAAGTGGATACACAGTGGTAAATGACACTCCTCTTCCTGCTCCTTCATGTCACAATATTGCTAAACACTATGGGGGGGGCTAAGGATGGTGATTGATGGAGGCTTCATCTCCCTGTTAATCCCAGCACATATACATCATAGACAAGGGGAGTAACACAGCCTGTGCTTGGCAGAGCTTCCTCCAGATATCTTTACAGGGTAAACAACTTAAAAGCTATTGTCAGTCAACTTAAACTAAAAAAAAAAAAGATTTGTATGAAGCTTTAAACTACTTTGTTGTTATTATTTATTAAAAATAACCAAGATTATAATATGCCAGTGGTGGAATGCATCCAGCTTGTGTTTATGAAGCCCATCACCCTCCTCTCTTTTGTATCATTATAGCCTTGATAGCCCTTCTCTCTTGTGACTTTTCAGCCTGTCACACTTCTCTTTCTTTTATCACTGCTGCCTTTCACCATCCTCTCTCCTGTCTCTGCAGCCTGTCACCCTAACCCAGTGATGGTGAACCGAGTGCCCAAACTGCAACACAAAACCGACTTATTTATTTCAAAGTGCCAACACTGCAATTAGTGAGAGAGGGGGGTGACATAGTTATAAATAGTTACATAGTTAGGTTGAAAAAAAAAAGACAACACCTAGCTCATCCAATAATAAAAAATAAAAAAACACAACCATGCAATCCCATATACACAATCTTATACCCACAGTTGATCCAGAGGAAGGCGACCCCCACAATCCAATTTTCTACAGTAGGGGGGAAGTTTCCTTGGATGAACTTTACCTATAAATGTACCCAGTTATATTGTGTACACCTAGGAAAGAATCCAGGTGCTTGAGTCCCCCTTTTGAACTGATGGGGCACCAGGCCCGGTACATGCCTGGGCTGTGTAACAGGACTAAGATCCAAGAATGAATAGGTCAGCATATGGAGACCTTTGCATCTTCTCTGCATTCTGCTAACTGATTAAGTCTGTGCTGTTTGTTCAATCACCTTTATTCGTGCTGGGAGGCAAAATTCATAAGGCTACCATTTTAAAACAATCAGGGAGACCAAAAATGAAACCTGTTGAAGGGGGTTGCTTGGCGCATGGAACTGTAGAATGTGTCCCTGTGCAGCTCCCGGTCCTTTAGGCTCCACAGAACCTTTTACTGCCAGCTATCACCTCTAAACCAGCTACCCACAGCCTACACTCAGGGAAGCTCCAGAAGCCGCCCCTTATCCCCTGGGGGATCTGACAGGCTCACACATCGCAAACACAGCCTTTCACAGCTTTGGTGAGGGATGGGATATGGAGTCTCACATTAGATCCCTGCATTCTTACATAAAATCACTACCTACCAAAGAAGATTTTGAGCACTGTGTGAAGCGTATAGAGAAGACATACAGACAGGAGATCACTGAGCGCAAGAAGGATTTGGGGGTCCTCATGGAAGATATCGAGAGCACCACGGATGGTCTGTTTAATGCTCTGCAATCTCACGAGGAGACCCTGAACTCACACACAGTTCTTTTGCAGCAGCGTATGTACCAACAAGACAATTTGGAAAATCGGAATCACCACAACATTATCAGAATACAGGGTAAACCAGAGAGACAGTCGAGGCCAAGGACCTGGCCACAGCGGTGACTACTATCTTCAACCAATCGCTTCAGCAGCAAAAGGATGCCCCTCATGAACTAGATAGAGTACATAGAATCTTGAGGAATTTGGATTCTTCATTTGTCCGTGATACCCTATGCTGTGTGCACTTCTACAAGGTTAAGAAGGCATACTCTTTAACAAGACTCCTGTAATGCTGCTACCGGATCTCTCATGCCATACATTGGCCATGCGACGAACCCAAAAACCACTCACACAACTACTTCAAGACCGATGGACCAAACACCGAGGGAAATTCTCTTTCCAACTCCGAGTTCACCAGGAGGGCAAAACTGCACCCCCCACCATATGTTGGGTGATTTACTAAACTTTCTTAGCACACTTGAATTGCCTCAGGTTTCTGTATCAAATTCGAAGAAGAAGCATTCCAGATCTTCATCACAGAGATCCCCTGATTGTTGATTTATGCACAAGATGCTTCTGTCTGGAGGACATGGAGAATCGCCTATGCAGAAATAACATCTGCGTGGTGGGTGTCCCTGAAAGGGCAGAGGGAAAAAACCCGGTGGCCATCATCGAGGCATGGCTCACAGACACATTTGCCCGCAATGCCTTCTCCTCAATGTTTGAAGTAGAAAGGGTTCCCCCATCTTTGGCATAGAAGACGTCGGGGTGAAGGGACAATTGCCACGGGAACAACTGCTGGCAAAATTAAGTAGTCTGCCTGCCAGTTCTCTACCTCTGGAATGAAGATTGCCGAAATGCACGTCACATGTTTTTCTGCCCAGGTTAGGATATGGTTTACCTCTCCCTGGGCTGCCTGACGTCTGGTGCCCACTTGGTGATTGATATAAGCTACTGCTGTGGCATTGTCGGATTGAATCCTGAGAGGAGAATTCTGAAACCTGAATGTCCAGGCCCTTAGGACTAGGCATGCTGTCCGAATTTCTAGAATGTTGATGTGCAAGTTCCTTTCGGTTCTGGACCATTTCCCTTGGACAGATGCTTCTTCCAGGACTGCTCCCCAACCTGAAAGACTGGCATCTGTTTCCACCTTTCAGGTAAACGGTAAGAAGGATTTCCCCTTCTGCAGATTCTCGGATATCCTCCACCAACTGAGGCTCTGGTACACTTTTGGCAACAAACGCATTGTAAAATCTAGAGCCTGAATCTTCTTGTTCCAGGTCGATAGGATACGGTTTTGCAGCATTCTCGAATGAAATTGAGCATAGGGAACTGCTTCAAATGAAGCCACCATTTTCCCCAACAACCTCATACAAACGCAAATGGAAGGACCCTTCTTTGCCCTGACCCCTTGGACCAGTTCCTTTATGGCACTGATCTTTGCTGGGGTAAAAACACATTCTTCTCTGGGCTGTATCTATGACCATAAGTAAAAAAGCAGTGCAGCGCTTGAATAAAACTACTATAACACATAAAGCAAAAAAGTGTCCCAGATCGTGGAGTTACATAGTAACATAGTTATTCAGGTTAAAAAAAGACACAAGTCCATCTAGTTCAACCCCCCAAAAAAAATAATAATAATAATATACAATCCCATATACCCAATTCTATACCCATTGTTGATCCAGAGGAAAGCAAAAAACCCCAGCAGAGCATGATCCAATTTGCAAAAGCAGGGGAAAAAATTCCTTCCTGGTCCCCCGAGAGGCAATCAGATTTTCCCCGGATCAACTTTACCTATAAATGTTAGTACCCAGTTATATTATGTACACTTAGGAAATAATCCAGGCCTTTCTTAAATCAATCTACTGAGCTGGCCAGAACCACCTCTGCAGGGAGTCTATTCCACATTTTCACAGCTCTTACTGTGAAGAAACCTTTCCGTATTTGGAGATGAAATCTCTTTTCCTCTAAATGTAAAGAGTGCCCCCTTGTCCTCTTTGTTGACTGTAAAGCGAATAACTCAACACCATGTTCACTATATGGACCCCTTATATATTTGTAAATGTTGATCATATCCCCATTAATCTCCACTTATCAAGAGTGAATAAATTCAGTTCCTCTAATCTTTCCTCATAGCTGAGCTCCTCCGTGCCTCTCATCAGTTTGGTTGCCCTTCTCTGCACTTTCTCCAGTTCCCCAATATCCTTTTTGAGAACTGGTGCCCAAAACTGAACTGCATATTCAAGGTGAGGTCTTACTAATGATTTGAACAGGGACAAAATGATATCTCTCTCTGTGGAGTCCATACCTTTCTTAATACAAGAAAAAGGACTTTGCTCGCTTTGGAAACCGCAGCTTGGCATTGCATGCTATTATTGAGCTTATGATCTACCAAAAACCCCAGATCTTTCTCCATTATGGATCCCCTCAGTTGTACTCCCCCTAAAATGTATGATGCATGCATATTCTTAGCCCCCAAGTGCATAACTTTACATTTCTCAACATTAAACTTCATCTACCACATAGTCGCCCAATTAGACAGAGCATTGAGGTCAGCTTGTAAATTGGAGACATCCTGTAAGGACGTTATTCCACTGCATAGCTTGGTGTCATCTGCAAAGACGGAAATGTTACTTTTGATCTCAGACCCAGTATCATTTATAAAGATATTAAAAAGTAAATGTCCCAGCACTGAACCTTGGGGTACACCACTGATAACCTTAGACCATTCAGAGTAAGAATCATTAACCACTACTCTCTGAATTCTGTCTTTTAGCCAGTTTTCTATCCATTTACAAACTCGGATATTTCCAAACCTGTAGACTTTACCTTACACATGAGTCGTGTGTGCGGAACTGTATCGAATGCTTTTGCAAAATCCGAGTATACCATGTCCACCACCACCTCTCTATCCAAGGTTTTACTTACCTTCTCATAAAAAGAAATCAGGTTTGTCTGACAACTTCTGTCTTTCATGAATCCATGCTGTCTGTTGCTTAAAATATTTTTTCCCTACAAGAACTTGTCTATGTGGTCTTTTATTAATCTTTCCAGTATCTTCCCAACTATAGAAGTTAAACTAACAGGTCTATAGTTACTTGGTAAAGACTTTGTTCCCTTATTAAATATAGGCACCACATTGGCCCTGCGCCAATCCAGTGGTACTATTCCTGTCATTAATGAGTCCCTAAAAATAAGATACAATGGCTTTGAAATTACAGAGTTCAATTCTTTTAGGATCTGTAGGTGGATGCCATCAGATCCAGGTGCTTTATCCACCTTTATTCTGTCCAAATATTTCTGGACCATATCACTTTTGAGCCATTGTGGATTTGGGGCTGTGTCACTACCACTCCCATTATGGACACGAGCTCCCCTATGCTCCTTTGTATACACAGAGCTGAAGAAAGTATTTAAGAAATTAGCCTTCTCTTGGTCCCCATGTCACCCACTCCAGATTATTTTGTAAAGGGCCTACATGCTCAGACTTGACCTTTTTACTATTAATATATTTGAAGAATTTTTGGGGGTTTGTCCTACCATCTTGCAATCTGTCTTTTGTTTTGAATTTTTGCATCCTTGATGCATCCTTCTGAAGAATAAAAAAGTGTCAACTACTGACACATCGACAGGAAGAAAAAAGAACCCTTGATAGTGGACAACTATAACAGGGTGCTTGAAAATGGTATTAATCACTGTGCATCCTTTTCAGTGTTTCCACCACCAGAGGCACAAGCCACTCACCTTAATGAATGGACCTCTGAACTAACAGAAAGAACAAAGGCCCCTGCGATAGCAGATCTGGACATAGTGGAGGGTCCAAGAGGCCCCTACCACCATCTTTACTATTTCTGCATACCAAGATCTTTAAAGGGTAATCACAGAGTAGAGAGCTGACTTCCTGTATGGTCCTTCAATCGATCTCCACATTCATTCGATAACTCCAGGTCATACTCTTAGGCATTCATTATCCATGTAAAATTCAATAAAACATATATAGTGCTCTCCATTTGTAAAAAAAAATTGTAAAAAAAACACCAGTTTATTGAATATAGAATACTACTCACAAAAGCGGCACTGAATCCCAATGCTAATCTTTTGCAATCTGTAATCTTTTGCAATCTGTCTTTGTTTTGAATTTTTGCATCCTTGATTTCCTTTTTTACATATTCTGTTAGATTCTTTGTAACATTTAAATTACATTAGTGTGCCTTCATTTTTATATTTTTTAAAAGCTCTTTTCTTATAGTTTATAGCTTTTTTAACTTTGGCCGTGAGTCACGTAGGTTTTATTTTTAGCCTTTTAAACTTATTGCCCATGGGAATATACTTTGCAGTGAATTCCCATTTCTGTTCTGTGCCCATTGGTGCCAATATTCTCTCCCAGTCTAAGTCCTGGAGAGAAGCCCTCATCCTTGGAAAATTTGCGCTCTTGAAATTAAGTGTTTTTATCTTTCCCGTATGTGATTTTTGCTTACAGCTAACATCAAATCAAATCACGTTATGGTCACTGCTACCCAGGAACATTAGTAATACGCTCTGCATGGTTTTAGATTACCAGGTCCAACAGAGCATCATTCCTAGTTGGGGCCTCAATAAACTGGACCATAAAATTGTCCTGTAATAGGTTTATAAATTTTTGCCCTTTAACTGTTCCAGCAGTGCCATTACTCCAGTCAATTTCTAACTGGAGTACCCTGACTGCCCATTATGCCCATTGCTGTTCGCTCTGGTGGTAGAGCCTCTACCTATTTTAATCCGCAACACGTCTGAGGTCTTGGGGTTCCATAGAGGCCTGCCGGAGGATAAGATATCCCTCTATGCAGATGACACACTTATTTACCTGGGAGATAGGGCTGTCTCTATGAAAACAGTGACGGGGATTAAAATTGACTTTGGTGAGTTCTCAGACTTTACTATAAATTGGTCCAAATCAATATTAATGCCCATAGATCCCCTGACAGCACCCTTACCCACAGGACTGAACCAAATTACTATAGCAAACAGCTTTAAATACTTAGAGGTAGTGGTTACCCCAGATCCGGCGGACTATTTGTGGTTGAACCTGGGCCCACTACTGGACAGACAGAAAGTCAAATGTACTAGCTGTGTAAGCTTCCCTTATCAGTGGTAGGCAGAGTGAACCTAATTAAAATGGTATGGGCACCGCAACGCCTATATCATTTTCACAACTCTCCTATGTCGATTTCAAACAAATGGTTCAAACTCATTGATTCTTTAATGCAAGATTTAATATGGAAGAAAACGAAGGCTAGAATTAGTTTGACCACTTTACAATATGGGAAGGATTAGGGAGGACTGGCAGTACCACACGCCAAAATGTATTTCTTAGCTGCACAAATTCAACAACTAGCGGGGTGGGGACAGGATACAGGTGAGGACCCCATAGTTAAATTGATCACTATGTCTTATCCCGCACTAAAGGCTGCCTCCCAACCGGTGACCTCCTTAGAAAGGTATGGGAGGAATTCCAAAAAGTTGACTATTAGAGGCCCATTGCCCTTTACACCTCTATGGAACAATCCCGGGTACCCGGAACTTCTTGAATTGCAAGGGTTCTCTTCCTGGAGACAGAAAGGGATATGGTTCTTCCCTCAACGTTATGAAGGGACCGTCCTGAAAACATACAAACAGTCATGCACAGAATTCCAGCTCACTTCAATGGGCTTTTATAAATATCTTCAACTTAGACATGCACTGCGGGCACAGCAACAAACACACTCCTTGGTTGTATCATCCTCTTCTTTGCTAATGGAAGTCCTCCGGGCGGACAACAGGAAGGGACTGATATCTAAAATATATGCACAGTTGTTGTCCTCTGTCCAAGATCATGCCTCTCTTAAATGCAGAAACAGGTGGGTGGAAGACATTGGAGACATAGATGGGGATCAATGGGACATGGCTTTGGAATCAATACCTGCAACATCTGTCTCAGCATTTCAAACTCTCCCAATTGTTTATTTTACATAGAGCCTATAGAACACTTATACAACTCCATGATTGGGGCAGGAGACACTCCCCTCTCTGTCTAAAATGTAAAGTACACCAGGGGGATTTTATATACCTACTTTGGAGATGTCCCAAACTCCACCGATATTGGGCGGGGGTATCCCAATATATTTCTAGATTGGCTCAGATACCGATATCCCTGAACCCCCTGGTGTACCTACTAGGTGCAATTGATGAGGAGATGTACCCGAGTGGAATATATTACATGATAACCAGGCTGCTGTACCTGGCTAGGAAACATAGCTAGATATTGGATGGCATCTACAGTCCCCACAGGGAAACAATGGATTACTTAGGTAAATTCACTTCTTCTTAGGGAGCGACTAGCTTATAGCCACAGGAAAGCTGTGAGAAAATTAGATCTCATTTGGCAGCCGTGGCTTGATGATCCCAGTCTGGCTCCACTGCAACTGGTGTTGAATAGACTCCTGCATTAGAGACCCATCACTGAAATCGAGGGAGTGGGGTGCGGGGGGGGGGGCTTTGGAGAGAGAGAAGGAAGGAGATAGGAGAAACGGGTTAGGTCATGTTCAAAGATGATGCACTAAAATCCACATAATCCGTTGGTTAAAGAAATGGTTCTAATGCATTGGATCAAAAGTGTTAGTTGATGTTTTAGTTGAAAAGTCAAAATATCTGTATTACCTTCTGTCATTGCTCATGTTCTATGGATGTCTGAAACAATTTATATGCTGTGTATACTTTATTATTTACCGGCTGCAATTATGGTATGCATTGAAAGAGCAAATTATTACTGAGAAATGTAAGACACAAGACCTCAGAATAAATCCCATGCTGAATCAAATGGATGATCTAAAAAACCAGAGTCGCATGGTGAACATCTGCATTAGGGCAGTGGTCATCAACCCCGTCTTCAGGGCCCACTAACAGGCCACTTTTGCAAGATAACTGAAGTATATCACAGGTGATATAATTTGCTGCTCAGCGATTGCAGTATTTTAGTGTTCCTCTCCCCAAGGTAATACATAAAACCTGGCCTGCTAGTGGGCCCTGAGGATAAGGTTGATGACCACTGCATTAGGGGACTGCCTGAAGCTACTGTGCCCCGGGACATAGTCCCTACCTACAATTGAAATTGACCGTGCACATAGAGCTCTTCGCCCACCATTTGAGGACCCCAATAAGCCATGAGACACCATATGCAAGCTCCATAAATACTCCCTGAAAGGTTGCATATCTGATCTACAGATGTCACTAAAGATGGGCAGCAATTTATCCTGCAGAACAAAGATGGTTTTCCTCAGAAAGATCTGGAGTTGCCTTCAGTGGACTGGCGATCTGCACCGGAGATCCCACTCCCCGCTCGCCCACAGCCCTGGTATCCTGCACGTTGCAGAGAACGGAACAGAAACCTTGGTGGTGCATGTCACTCAGCACCGCAGCCCTCCTCTCCAAGAGAGGCACCTTGAGATCTGGGCCTTGCTCACTCCATCTACTTTACCAAGGATTCTCCCATCCTGGCTGCTGTGAACATTCTTATCACAATATGGGGTATAGGCTTGTACCTCTAAAGGCCCATACACACAATCAGACTTTTTGACAACAAACATGCAAATTAGCTGTTTTGGAGCAACATCCGATCGTGTGTACGCTCCATCGGACAAACTTTTTTGGTTTTCATCTGACTTTTGTTGGCTGTGCGAACGGACAAACTTTCTGGCAACAAAAGTCCAATGGAGCAAAGTCTGATCGTGTGTACAGAAAACCATAGGACTTTTGTACAAAATACAAACAGGCATGCTCAGAACCAATGCAAAAGATCAGACAACAATACAGAAGTTGAACAAAGGTGGTGGTAAAGAGCAGAAAAACCACATGATTTGGTGAAAGTTGGCTGAAAAAGTCCTGCTGTGTGTATGCAATACAAGTTCAGGGCCGACGCCCTTTGTACAAAAATCCAAGGGAAAGTTTGTACAAAGTCCTATCGTGTGTATGAGGCTTTAGATAGCAGGTCTCCCCACTGGACTCACACTTTGTGTCTCACCACCTACACCCAGTAGACCAACTTTTCCAGAGTTATGTCCCCTGTTTGGGACCCCTTTCTGCCTGCTGGACCCCGCTTTTTCCTTGCAGGATCGAGCAGAGCTCACCAACCAGCACTGCATTTGCACTTAGAAATGCCCTTCGAGCATTACTGTTTCTTTTTTCCAGGTTCTTATCTTGGTTTTATGCTTTTTCAGCACCCCTTGACTTCTGGTTTGCCATGCTGCAGGTTTCTCTACATTACCAGTGAGGATCGGGTAACCCAACGAATCTCTTCTCCTTATGGCCTCCCTGAAGATTGTTTTCCTATAATTTCTGTCGTCTGGGCTTGGCTTTCAAATGCAGTAAGTTGTGGCTTGAGGCAAAACTCCTGGGCGCATATGTTCTTTTGTTGCAAGAGACACACTTTCACACTGACTCGCCCCCGCTTACCTACCTATCTGTATAGCCAGTGGTACCTGAGCAACTCAACGCTCCATAAGTCTGGGGGGGTGCCATTGCAATCCATAAAAACAGTGTCCCTTTGTTCCCATAGACCATAGGGTCAACCTACATGGTAGATATGTGTTCCTTAAGGGCACCATTTTTGGGTGTAAATTTACTTTTGTGGTAGTGTACTCCCAAATATACAGCAGCTCACCTTTCTAGATTTGGTTCTAGACTCCCATTTCCCCTTCAGAGAGGGACAACTGATACTAGGAGGTGATTTTAATGTACAGTATCTCACAAAAGTGAGTACACTCCTCACATATTTGTAAAACTTTTATTATATCTTTTCATGTGAAGACACAGAAGATATTAAACTTTTCTATAATGTAAAGTAGTGAGTGTACAGCTTGTATAACAGTATAAATTTGCTGCCCCATCAAAAAAACTCAACACACAGCCATTAATGTCTAAATCGCTGGTAACAAAAGTGAGTACACCCCCCAGTGAAAATTTCCAAGTTGGACCCAATTAGCCATTTTCCCTCCCCGGTGTCATGTGACTCATTAATGTTACAAGGTCTCAGGGGAGCAGTTGCATTAAATATGATGTTATCGCTCTCACTCTCTCATACTGCTCACTGGAAGTTCAGCATGGCACCTCATGGCAAAGAACTCTGAGGATCTGAAAAAACAATTGCTCTACATAAAGATGGCCTAGGCTATAAGATTGCCAAGACCCTAAAACTGAGCTGCAGCAAGGTGGCCAAGACCATACAGTGGTTTAGCAGGACAGGTTCCAGACAGAACAGGCCTTGCCATGGTCGACCAAAGAAGTTGAGTGCAGGTGCTCAGCATCATATCATCATATCAACCTGCCAGCATTGCTGCACAGGTTGAAGGGGTGGGGGTCAGCATGTCAGTGCACAGACCATATGCTGCATGCTGCATCAAATTGATCTGCATGGCTGTCATGCCAGAATGAAGCCTCTTTCAAAGATGATGCACAAAAAAGCCCGTAAACAGTTTGCTGAAGACAAGTAGACTAATGACATGGATTACTGTAACCATGTCCTATGGTCTAATGAGATGATCAAGATAAACTTATTTGGTTCAGATGGTATCAAGCGTGTGTGGCGGCAACCAGGTGAACAGTCAAGCATGGTGGTGGGAGTGCCATGGTCTGGGGCTGCATGAGTGCTGCCAGCACTGGGGAGCTACAGTTCATTGAGGGAACCATGAATGCCAACATGTACTGTGACATACTGAAGCAGAGCATGATCTCCTCCCTTCGGAGACTGGGCAGTATTCCAACAATAACGACCCTAAACACTCCTCCAAGACGACCACTGCCTTGCTAAAAAAGCTGAGGGTAAAGGTGATAGACTGGTCAAGTATGTCTCCAGACCTACACCCTATTGATCATCTGTGGCATCCTCAAACAGAAGGTTTCTAACATCCACCAGCTCCATGATGTCGTCACAGAGGATTGGAAGAGGACTCCAGTGGCAACCTGGTGAACTTTATGCCCAAGTCGGTTAATAATGGTGGCCAGGCAAAATATTGACACTTTGGGCCCAATTTGGGCATTTTCACTAAGGTGTGTACTCACTTTTGTTGGCAGCGGTTTAGGCTCCATGTGCACGGGACACTGGGGCAAACTTCTCTGAAGTACTTGAAACTAGAGTTTAGAAATGCCTGTTTTTACACATTTAGCGTTGTTTTACCGCATTTGCGTCTAGAAGCGTTTATTAAGATAACCTCATTAAGACCCTCCCAAAGCTCAAAACAAAAATTGTTATTTAAGTATTTCAGCCATTTTGATCAGCTTGAGCAGCAGCAGCAGAGAGGACAGCTGTATACTTGTATTTGCCTCTATTTCTGTGATTTATTTGCAATGGATCCCATAATGAGTATATGTGAGGAAATTCTCCGGACATTGCTCTTGAGGAGGCTAGAACGACATAGAAAATTGCGTGCGTGGTCCAGAGTCAGAGTTTGTCGCTACTGGACCCATCTATTGATTGCGCAGTGAATGTTGGTAGTATATTTTTTCCAACATGTACGTACAGCTGCATACCTCCCCCGACAAATTTTTTAATTTCACACGCATGTCCATTGCCACATTTGACCTTCTACTAGAAAAAGTACAAACCAGTCTGACACGCATGGACACCAACATGAGGAAGAGTGTGTCACCAGAGGAATGTCAGGTGACAATCAGGTGTGTTCATATATTTATATATCTATAGATGTACAGAGGTATTATTTTTGTTTTTCCTTTATTTTTTGAAAAAAATATATTTTGTCTATTTTATGCAAATTTAAACTTTAATTTAATTTTTTATAATATACCAAGTCGGGGCAAGCTCAATGGTGGGATCATCTTGGTCAAATCTAAACATATGGGTCAAATTCCAGTTAAAATTTGGATACAGCAATGCTAGTGGTGTATTGCATTGCATCAAGGGGTATATATATGGTCTATGAATCATCGCAAGTAATTAAAACATTTTAAACTTTTTTTTTAATGTTTTTTCATCGTTTTCCATCATATTTTTGTCTTTTCAGGTCAAAAATATAGGGTACCTTTAAAAACGCTTAAACAAAAACACATCTAAACGCCAGTACTGCGTTTAGTTGTGTTTGGTGTCTGAAACATGGAAATCTTCGACGTCTGAACCCATTTTTTTGCTTTCGAAGAAACGCTGTTAGATGCAACTGCCTAAAAATGGCAATAAATGAGACTGCGTACATGGTCACATAGGATAACACTGAATGAGTTCAGGGGCAGTTGAAAAAAGCGTCCAACTGCCTCTGAACATACGTTTAGCAGCGTCCCGTGTGCATGGGACCTTAGATATTAAATGGCTGTGTGTTCAGTTATTTTGAGAGGACATCAAATTTACACTGTCATACAGGCTGCACACTCACTACTTTACATTCTAGCAAAGTGTAATTTCTTCAGTGTTGTCACATGAAAAGATATAATAAAATATTTTAAAAAAAAAACATAAGGGGTGTACTCACTTTTGTGAGATACTGTAAGCCCTGGCCCACAATTGGATAACTCCTCGGGATGCTCAGTTCACTCATTTGCCTTTCTAAAACACTTTCGTAAATCCCTGCATGACCATCACCTGGTCGACTGCTGGAGGGTGCTACATCCCACGGTGAAGGACTACAGTTACTATTCAGCTGTTCATGATGTGTACACCCGGATAGACTTTCTGTTGATAGTCCCTCTCTGCTGCATCTATTGGTTCCCTTACAATTTTCGGATCCTGCATCCTCTCTGCTCTCATCTCAGGAACCCCCTCTCTGCTGTCCTCATCCAAGGGGACCCTCTCCTCTGTCCTCATCCCAGGGGACCCTCTCCTCTGTCCTCATCCCAGGTGACCCTCTCAGCTGTCCTCATCCCAGGGGACCCTCCCAGCTGTCTTCATCCCACGTTACCCTCTCTGTCCTCATCCCAGGGGTCCCTCTGTCATCTCAGGGGTCCCTCTCTGTCTTCATCCCAGGTGTCCCCTAAACACCAACTGTGATAGGGAGCTCAAGACAGTAAGGGCTTGTTTTCATTCGCCATGGGGGGGGGGGGGGGGGTAAAACCTCATAGTTGAGCCCTGTGTTTACTCACCCTCAACCACACCCCCTTTAACTGCAGTGGGGTGTACACATTTTGCAGATGCAGCAGGCATTATACACCCTGTCACGCTTGGCAGGTGTAGCACCTGCCAATGGTAACCCATTCAAGTGAATGGGGCTGCTCTACAAAGGCCATGCAACCTTGTGCAGTACAACGGGGGGAAAAAAGAAGGGTTAAAGCAGGCAGTGAGGAGGCATGGTATTGCCTCCTCATCACCTGCTTTAACCCCTTGGATCCCACACTAGCATGCTGCAACTGCATGCAGTGCACATGGTTTCAGAGTGTTTGCAGAATGGCCCTATTCACTTGAATGGGTCGCGATCACCCACCAAAAGCAAAAAGGGGTTTAATTCCTGCTGCAGCAAGTGTACATCCCCAGCTGCTGCCACTGCAGCTAAAGGGGATAGGGATGAACGTATGTAATGTGGGCACAGTGCAATAAGTAGGTGGCGTTTTGTGTGGCTTGAGTGTGGACAGGGACAGAGGTGGCCCCCCCATGATCTCCTATTGTGTGGGGGGTCCCATGGGCTGCCAGTCTGCCCCTGTACTGTACCATTTTCATATTGCCCAATCCAAAATGATACTCCTGCAGGAAACGCATTTTCGTTACGATAACATCCTCACCCTTCATAATCGCCATTATCACACTTGGTATCATAGCACCAATCCACAGGCTAAATCTACAGTAAGGTGGGTATCCATTGCCTTTCATAAATCATTTGCTCTGAAGTTCCTGGACTCATTAGTAGACCCTGCATGTTTTTTTCTTATTCTCAAACTGAAATACCAAACTTCTGTTTTTACCGTGGCAAACATATACACCCATAATCAAGACCAGTGCTAATTTCACTTAACAGTCTTCACCAGATTGCCATCATTCGGAGGTCCTTGTTTTATCGTGGGAGGAGACTTCATTCTTGGATTGTCCCCACCCATAGGCAGATCTTCTGGTAGTCTTCTATTTCTCATTTTGCACTATCACACATCAAATCACTCTTGCATGATGTTCAGTTAGTAGATGCCTGGCGCATTCAGCATCCCATGGAAATAGACTACAGTTACTATTCGGTTGCCCACAACTCATATAGTCACATCAACTATTTCCTTGTCTCCCAATCACTTCTAGACACTCCCCTACAAACATCCCTCGGCCACATTTTATGGTCAGACCATGCACCTGTTTACCTAAAATTGGCCTATATGTCTTCTCCTTGTCCCAGCGCCTTAATAATAACCTACTTAAGGACTCCCCTTGTGTTGCTGATATCACTGGAGCAATACAGAACTTTGTCTGAGACCATGACTTAGATCAGACTAGCTCGGTCACTCAGTGGGAGACTTTGAAATGTGTGATCCAGGGTATTTTCATTCAGCATGGGTCTCGCTTGAAGAAAGCTAGAACGATAGGGACAATTGTAGACACTCACTCAGGTTGAACTGGATGGACTGGTGTCTTTATTCAACCTTACTAACTATGTAACTATGGAACTATGGAACTATGGAACTATGATAGAGATTATTTGCTTGCTCTTTACCATGGCTACTCTTGAGTCCCTTCATAAACGGGAGTTAGATACCTTGGTTTTTGTTGACCTGACAAATGCACAACGCGACCTGCTTCAAATCCTTGACTCAAACTCACTAAATGCCCGCAACTATCATTATTCCTTGGCCAATTAATGTGACCAACACTTAGCGAGGGTCCTACACTCAAGTCCACCACGCCATCCCATACAACTCATACATAGTGCTGATATACATCAGATGTGTAAGAACCAATGGATTTCAACCTCTTTTTGGCAATATTATTCCCTCAACTATACAACCTAATCCGAAAATCAGGAGAAATGTCCTGGCCCGGACGTGTTCTCACCGCACCTATACAAAACATTCACCAAGCTTCTTGCCCCACTTCTAGCAAAGGCATTTAACTCTACCAATGACTCCCACTTACCTTTCAAAGGACTGCTAACTGCCAACATTTCTATTATCCCTGAACCTTGGGTTGTTTCTGGAAGGGAGGTTAGGGACAACACCACAAAGACCATCCACCATATCTCCTTCATCCAATGACATAGCTTAAAAGCTTGCCTTCTCTCCTTAGACACCGAGAAGGCTTTTGACTGGGTTAATTGGTGGTTTCTATGCCTTTTCCAGTTACAGCTTGGCCTAAAGAAAGACTCTGTTGCTAAAGTTATGTCCCTATTTTCTCAACAGCCCACCTCGGTTTTAGTGAATTACACTTCATCCAAACTGTTCTATATTGCGAATGAAACAAGAGACAGGATTGCCCACTTTCCCCCTTACTTTGTATTATAGTTATAGAACACTAATGCCACCTACACACGACCAGACTTTCTGGAAGAAAAGGTCAGATAGAATCATTCCGTTGGATATTACGATCATGTGTGGGCTTCATCTGACTTTTTTCAAAAATTCAGACGGACCTAGAAATAGAACATGTTTCAAATCTGTCCGACGGAATCAATTTCTATTGGGAAAACCGTTCGTCTGTATGCTGGTCCGATGGACCAAATATTATGCAGGGGCAGCTATTGGCTACTGGCTATTGAACTTCCTTTTCTTCGTATGTCATCACGTTCAAAACTAACGGACTTTGGTCCGTTTGTGTGTGGGCAAGTCCGTTCGGTCGGAAGTCCGCCGGAACTCCGTCGGGAAGACCGTCGGATGTTTTCTGCCGGAAAGTCCGGTCGTGTGTACACAGCATTAGAATTATTCTGTCATATGGCACGTGCTATTATAACTATCCAGACCCCTTCTCTGCATCATGAACTTTCCCTTTATGACGACGATTTGTTAGTATATATACACACACACACACAACAATCACATACATTTATCCCCTCTCTAACATAAATTTCATAAATTTGGGGCACTCAGCAATTTTAAACAAAATATGTCCAAAACAGAGGCCCTTAACATTTCCTTACCAGCAAATATGCTATCCCAATTGCAGTCCATTTTTTCCTTTCAATGGCAAATCAAAGGTATTTCATAGTTAGTCATTACAATACCTACTGACTTAACTAACCTATATGCCCTTAACCGCTTAAGCCCCGGACTGCTGGCTGACCACTTTTTGCGATTCGGCACTGCTTCGTTTTAACTGACAATTGCAGGGACGTGATACGTGGCTCTCAAATAAAACTTTTTTTCCCACAAATAGAGCTTTCTTTTGGTGGTATTTGATCACCTCTAAGGTTTTTATTTTTTGCGCTATAAACAAAAAAAGTGCGACAATTTTGAAAAAAAACTCATTATTTTTAACTTTTTTCTATCATAAATATCCCCAAAAAAATAGATAAAAAAAAAAATATTTTATTTTCCCTCAGTTTAGGCCGATACATATTCTTCTACATATTTTTGGTAAAAAAATAAAATAAATCGCAATAAGTGTATATTGATTGGTTGATTGTTGAAAAAGTTATAGCATCTATAAAATAGGGGAGAGTTTTATGGCATTTTTATTAATAATTTTTTTTTAACTAGTAATGGTGGCAATCAGTGATTTTATCATGACTGCAACATTATGGCGGACACGTCGGACAATTTTGACACATTTTTGGGACCATTGGCATTAATACAGCAATCAGTGCGTTTAAAATTGCATTGATTACTGTAAAAATGGCACTGGCAGTGAAGGGGTTAACACTTGGGTGCAGTGAAGGGGTTAATATGTATCTTAGGGAGTGTTCTAACTGGGGGATGTTACTGTGCCAGGAAACTAACAGATCGCTCTTCATACTCTGTATGAACAGACGATCTGTCAATTTACTGCTCAGAGAACCAGAAACTGTGTGTTTACACACATAGCTCCCGGTTCTCCGTGTGCCCGATCGAGACCGCTGGGCACTCGCATTGGCTCGGAGAGAGAGTGGGGGGGTGCGCGTGCATGCCTCCGGCAGCGCGCAAGCGCCTCCTAGTGGCTGTTTAACGACATAGCATAACGCGATTCACGCAGCCGAGCCATGCTGCCGCAGTACAACTGCGGCGGCTGGTCAGCTAGCGGTTAATTATGCTCTGTTATTATGCCGTATATGGAAAGACTTGGATTCCAGGGGCCTCTCCTCCTTACCGTGGTTTGGTCGCATTATTTTATATATATATATATATATATATATATATATATATATATATATATATATATATATATGGCAAAAATGGTGGGTGAGATGCACAAACGATCAATCAAACAAATGTGCCAGCAATCAAGTCCTTCCCAAGGACTCAATATAAAAAAAACAAAAAGGGATTGCTGCACAAACAAATGAAAATTTATTGATAAAAACTACATTACATCAGGTATAATTCAGGTGACGTTTCGGGCTAAACATGATATCGCCCTTCCTCATGACCACATACTTGCAATGAAAAATATATAACAATCTACATATATAAAGGCTCATGGCTAACAAATGCCACTAATCAGTTAATTGAATTTAGCTGGAATCATTCTCCATAGTAAATCCTTTGTATTTCTTATTAACCATTTTTTTATCTATAGACATTTGGAACAACAGCTGAAAAATGGGACAATAGGATACTTCCCTAGATGATAATATACTTGATAATATAGTTAATCTAAAAAAAAATATATAAAAAAAACATAATCAATTCATGATCAGATTAATGTATATATATATATATATATATATATATATATATATATATATATATATATATATATATGCTTTAGAAAAAATGCAAAAAAATGTACAAAAAAAACAAAAAGACAAAAATGTCCAAAACAATCTCATAATGTGGTATCATATCGGACAATTTTCAGCCGACCAATCCACATATTAAGAGATTCATAACATCAAATAATCATAAAAACAGATAAAGATCAAAATCCGTCTTTAACCCCTTAGGATACAAAGAGTCTAAGCGATTTATCCAGTAAACTTCTCTTTTTCTCAGTTCCAAATACCCCCTCGTCTTGTTGTTATTTGGAATACCATCAATTACCATGTATCTTAATTGAGAAACCGTATGGTTCATTTCTAAAAAATGTCTGGAAAGGGGTAATTTGTCATTTTTATCCCTAATAGAATATTTATATCTAACTATTCTATCTTTGACTTTTTTGTGTAGTTTCACCTACATAAATTAAACCACATGGGCATTTAATTATCTATATAACATATGTCGATTGACATGTAAAATTATCTTTTATAGGGATATTATAACCTTGAGTTGGATGATTAAAGGATTTCCCCTTAATTATACTAGTACATTGGATGCATGATAAGCAAGGAAATGAACCAAAATTTATAGCATGTTCTCAATTTTCCAGACGGAAAAACTTTCTATCGGTAATTCCGATCGTGTGTGTGCAATTCTGAAACGCCAAAAATCACGCATGCTCAGATTCAACTACAAGACAGAAGCTATTGGCTACTGGCTATTGAACTTCTTTTTTCTAGTCCCGTCGTACGTGTTGTACGTCACCGCGTTATAAACAATCAGAATTTGAAGTGACTATGTGTAGGCAAGACAGCTTGAGCCGAATTCCGTCGGAATTCCGTCGGGAAAACCATCAGAGCTTTTTCCGACAAGAATTCCGATCGTGTGTACGTGGCATTAGTCGTTTTTCAAAGATTTATTTGGGATAAACACAAAGTCTTTCAATAGTGTCAAAGGGTTAAGGGGAGTTCAGACACCTGATAATTGCGGGTTAGAGGTATTGATCAAACAAACAGCAGAACAAACAGCTCCACAGACTGGATCCAGCAACCACCGGATAGGCCCCTCTCACTTGACCTAGCAGCCAGTGAGATGCTCAAACAAAGTCTCTGCCACTGACTTGTCAATTGAACTAAAGCATTCTTGAGAGATTTTGAGAGATTTAAAGAACTGCCATGCAGTACCAGTTTCCTTTCAGCCGACCCGGCGATACTGTATGGGTGTTGATCTGGGTTGCTTGCTTTCCAGGTTTCCCTCCAGAGATACCAGCCTTGTGCTCGGTCCTCTCCTAGAAAAGTCCTGGATCCTCCAGTTTTCTTGGCCTCTCTCCGCAGGTGAGACAGCACAGGACCACCCCTGGATCACCCCACCCCAGGACCTTTTTTCTGGCCTACTCTCTCAGTTGCAAAGCCTCGGGCCAGCACACCCCAGGCCAGAAGGGACATGAGGTCAGGATAGCGAACCCCAGAAAAAGAACCCCACAAAATGGTGTCGGTACCTTAAATACCCTCTCTCAGAATACACAGCGGGGAAACCACTCCCACTGGGCTATTTCTGAGCAAAAGATGGTATTCAATACATCAAGCTTGCTGCATTTCCACACTTACCGGTGGTGACAGGGACACCTACAGTCAAGTGGAAACTAGTGCAACCCAGCTGAACTGGTACAGAAACCAAAACTTTTTGGAATAATTAGCCTGAGCCCAACTGCAGCTTCAGAAAACTTAAATTTGAAAAACAATAGCGTCTGCTCATTAGGAGCAGGGCGCTACATACATAACACTTTAACCGCTTAATGACCAGGCCATTTTTTGCGATACAGCACTGCGTCACTTTAACTGACAATTGCGCGGTTGTGCCCACATAAAATTGAGCTTCCTTTTGGTGGTATTTGATTACCTCTGTGGTTTTTATTGTTTGCGCTATAAAACAATAACAAAAAAAAGTGTGACAATTTAGAAAAAAATATATTTTTTACTTTTTGCTATAATACATATGCCCCAAATAAAAATAAAAAATTCTCATCAGTTTAGGCCAATATGTATTCATATTGTATTCAATATGTATTCAAATATATACATATTTTTGGTAAAAAAACAAAAAAAAACAAAACAGAGTTAGGCACCTGGTAACTTTTTCTAAGAAGTCTTCCAGGGCAGCATCCGAAAGATAGGCTCCTCCTCCCTGAAACAGGAAACACATTATTCCACCATTATAAATTTGTTAGCCTTACCTGCGTGCCTTTTATTATTATTATTATTATTTTATTATTATTGCGTTTTATTAAAGCAATGAAGGAACTCTCAGTAAGCTAAAGCTTCCCCACTATACCTGGCATTATTGCTTTAGGGTGGGAACTAGTGCTGCCCTGGAAGACTTCTTAGAAAAAGAGTTACCAGGTACCTAACTCTGTTTTCTCAAATTGTCTTCCAGGGCAGCATCCGAGAGGAAATATCAAGCAATACTTACTAGGGTGGGGATAAAGACTGGAGCACCTTGCGACCAAATGCCTGATCTTGGTCGGACATCTGGTGTATACGATAGTGCCTTGCAAAGGTACTGAAGCTCGACCATGTTGCTGCCCTGCAGATCTGCTCCGGAGTTGCCCCTGCTTTCTCTGCAACCGAGGTGGCCCAGGCTCTGGTTGCATGTGCTCTTTTTTTTTTTTTTTTTTTTGCCATCTCAGTAAGTTCCATTATACCAACGGACTCAAATCAGCTTGACGCTCAGAATCCCTCTTATCCAACTTCACATCATTGTGGCAAAAGATTTTTTTTTTTTTTAATTAATTAATCAATTCAAATTTTATTACATAACAAAAGCAAAAATAAAGGTAACATCTCCTTCAATGCAATTACATTTATATATACGATACCTTTTAAGCTCAATTTTTTTTTTTCTTATTTACTTTACTGTTTTCATTTTTATCCCATCCCCCCATCCCTCTTCTAAATAATCTGTTGGCCCTCCTTGAATCCATTTCACCTTATTCCGCTAGTGCTTGGATATAGTATTTTGTCTTTTTAAATATTCTCCACTTTTCCCAAATTACCCAATATCTTTTTATTTTATTTTCTTCCATTTTACTTAAATATTCCATATTATTGATGTATTCCACTCTTTGTATCCATTCTCTAATGGGGGGGATTTTTACCTGTAACCAATTTTTAGGTATTAAGGCTTTTGCCGCATTGAGCAAAAAGGGTACTAGCGTATTTTTATTTTTTTTTAATTGGTTACTAGTTTTTTCTTCTGCCCCCAGAAACAAACACTCCCCAGGACCACAAGGTATTCTTTCACCTGTTATTATTTCTATACAGGCTATTATATTGCACCAGTATTGTTTTATCTCTGGGCATTCCCACCATAAGTGAAATGTTGTTCCGGGTAATTTACATTCTCTCCAACATTGTATAGGTTTGGCAGGGCCAGATTAACAGCACCATGGGCCTGGTGCTGAGGATTTTGGTGGGCCTTTTTACGGAAACAAAATGAAAATGCAAAAATGTTTTGCTAAAACAAATTAAATATACTCTCACCAGTAATATCAGCCGTGCAGCCTTTGAGCAGCAGCAACACCCCCAATACCACCTGCTATGCGGTCTCTCAACAGCAGCAACATAGGAGACCACATTTCCAAACTGCCATTCAGGGAGATCCCCCCCTTCCCAAAAAAAAAAAAGAGGGGGGATGTAGTCTCGGGTTGATGGGGAAATAGGTGGCGGGGGGTGATTTTTCAGGCAAATGGCACTTAGCACTTAAAATCATCCTGACGCTATGCTTGATATGGCGTCGGGATGATCAAATTCCATTATTTCTATTACTACATTGTAATATATAGTGAAATAGTTCAACTCACCATGATGCATTATCAGTGGGAACCTGAGCTTGTCACTTCCCACCAGATGCAGTGTGTCGCTTGCTACCATTGCCTGCTGCCAGATGCCACCCGCAGCCTGCCACCAGATACAGTGTGCCACTTGCCACCAGATACAATGTGCCACTTGCCATCAGCATGCCACCAGATACAGTGTGCCACTTGCCACCAGCAGCCTGTCACCAGATACAGTGTGCCACTGGCAGCCTGCCACCAGATACAGTGTGCCACTTGCCACCAGATACAGTGTGCCACCAGATACAGTGCCACTAGCAGCCTGCCACCAGATACAGTGTGCCACTTGCCACCAGATACAGTGTGCCACTTGCCACCAGCAACCTGACACCAGATACGGTGTGCCACTTGTCACAAGCAGCATGCCAGATAGTGTGCCACTTGCTACCAGCAGCATGCCACCAGATTAAAGCGGGATTCCACCCTAAAGTGGAACCTCCGCTGATCGGAACCCCCCCCCTCCGGTGTCACAATTGACACCTTTCAGGGGGGAGGGGGGTGGAGATACCTGTCAAAGACAGGTATTTTCACCCACTTCCGGGCATAGACTCCCACGGGAGTCTACGCCATTTCCTGCCCTGCCGCGCTGTCTGCTGGGACACACACGGGTCCCAGTGACAGCGCGGAGATTTCCTATTGCGCGGCGCAGCTCGCGCATGCGCAGTAGGGAACCGGGAAGTGAAGCTGATTCGCTTTACTTCCTGATTCCCTCACTTCGAATGGCGGCGGCAGCAGCCGAGGCATGAGCGGTCGATCGGCCTCGGCATCGCTGGAACCCGGAACAGGTGAGTGTCCATTTATTAAAAGTCAGCAGCTGTAGTATTTATAGCTGCTGGCTTTATATTATTTTTTTGGGGGCGGAATCCCTCTTTATGTGTGCCACTTGCCACCAGCAGTCTGCCACCAGATACAGTGTACCACTTGTCACAAGCAGCCTGCCACCAGATAGTGTGCCACTTGCCACCAGCAGCCTGCCACCAGCAGCATGCCACTTGCCACCAGCAACCTGCCACCAGATACGGTGTGCCACTTGTCACAAGCAGCATGCCAGATAGTGTGCCACTTGCTACCAGCAGCATGCCACCAGATACAGTGTGCCACTTGCCAACAGCAGCCTGCCACCAGATACAGTGTGCCACTTGCCACAAGCAGCCTGCCACCAGTTACAGTGTGCCACTTGCCACAAGCAGCCTGCCACCAGTTACAGTGTGCCACTTGCCACAAGCAGCATGCCAGATATAGTGTGCCACTTGCCACAAGCAGCATGCCAGATACAGTGTGACACTTGCCACCAGCAGCATGTCACCAGATACAGTGTGCCACTTGCCACAAGCAGCCTTCCACCAGATACAGTGTGCCACTTGCCACAAGCCGCCTTCCACCAGATACAGTGTGCCACAAGCCGCCTTCCACCAGATACAGTGTGCCACTTGCCACAAGTAGCCTGCCACCAGATACAGTGTGCTACTTGCCATCAGCAGCCTGCCACCAGCAGCAGTGTACCACCAGATACAGTGTGCCACTTGCCACAAGCAGCATGCCAGATACAGTGTACCACTTGACACAAGCAACATGCCACCAGATACAGTGTGCCATTTGCCACAAGCAGCCTGCCATCAGATACAGTGTGCCACTTGCCACAAGCAGCATGCCAGATACAATGTGCCACTTGCCACCAGCAGAATGTCACCAGATACAGTGTGCCACTTACCACCAGCAGCCTGTCACCAGATACAGTGTGCCACTTGCCACCAGCAGTGTGCCACCTGATACAGTGTGCCACTTGCCACCAGCAGTGTGCCATCAGCAGCCTTCCACCAGATAGTGTGCTACTTGCCACCAGCAGCAGTGTGCCACCAGCAGCCTTCCACAAGATAGTGTGCTACTTGCCATCAGCAGCCTGCCACCAGATACAGTGTGCCACTTGCCACCAGCATGCAACCAGATACAGTGTGCCACTCGCCACCCACAGCCTGTCACCAGATACAGTGTGCCACTTACCACCAGCAGCCTGCCACTGCCTCCAAGACTCTGCCCAGATGGATAGAAGAGACAGGGCCTGCATAGTCAATCAAATCCCTGGAGCCCCCACCCCTCCTGAGCTGGGATGGTATGGCTGTATGTATGTATGCCAGGAGTTTTGTTTAGACCAAGTTGTACAGGGTTGTGTGTGCAAGCTTTTGGGCTCACACTGGTGTGCTGCAGTTGGCTGCACTGCTCATGTATCTGCATTTTTAGCTGCAGTCCTATTGATTTATATCAGGTTGCAGGTTTTTGCTGCATTTTCTGACAGTGTGCCAAAGATGCAGCATGCAGGAATTTTGGTGCACTTTCAGAAAATGCAGAAAAAACAAACAACCTAATAGAAATCTATAGGACTGGGGGTAAAACGCAGGAAAACTGTGGATACACCAGCAATGGGCCAAAACACAGCAAATCAGTGTGAACCACCTAAAAGCACAAGGGGCCACCAAGCACTACCACAGGCTGATGACACAATTCTAAACACTTTGGCTGCAGTTATAACAGCTACTGCTGGTGAAAAAAGTTAATAACGAGGGAAAGGGATATAAGAAACCAGTCACTGAGCTCACATGTGGACGGTCCCTGGAGGCTCATCACTCACAGATATCCTGATCACCTTCTATCTGCCGGTGTTTCCCACCCACACGGCTCCTTCACTGCACAGACTTCACAGAGGGGGAGGGGAAAGGCAGAGCCAACTCAGCCTCTTCCATTTGTGTAGGGGGGGAACTGTGCACTGTGACATTGTAATAACCACAGTGAGCAAACACAGATGCAGCCAGACACCCCTACATTTACACACACTTCTCCTGTCCCATAGAAGTTTATGGACAGGAAAAAAAAAAATCGGGCTTATGCTGCTGGCTGGGTGGGCCTATTTTAAGGCAGGGGCCTGGAGCTGCAGCTCCATCAGCCCCTATGTTAATCCGGCCCTGAGGTTTGGAGGGATCTATTCTGTGTAATTTATCTGGTGTTAAATGCCATCTCATCAGGCATTTATAATTGGCCTCAATTGATTTTGTATCCGATACATAACTGTGCACTGCATCGATCATCGAAGTCTCATCTACTTTGATACCCATGTCTTGTTCCCATTTGACTATAGATAGTATAGTCCCTTGGTCCTCTATTTCTGAAAGGATATCGTATACCTGTGAGAAGCTATGTTTTACTGCTATTTTCACCGTACAAAGTTTTTCCATTGGTGTTAACATATTTTCATCTCTTATTGGTTTTGGGATAGAGTTAATGAAATGTTGAATCTGTAACTATGCTTCTTTATTAAATCTTGTTTTGACATTAGCTTCCCGTCCCTCATGATATCTTTTATTTGTAAATCCTTCATTTGTTTCCCTACTTGTGTGCCCTTTCCTGGAATAAAAAAAATCGTGCCCTCTAAAGGGATTAGTGGTGAGTTATATACCCATTTGTTTCTCCGGTGTACTACGTCCCATATTTTAAGTGTCGCCCTACTGCTAACTACTCAAAATTTTGGTGGAATCCATATATTTTTTTGTAATTGTGAACCAATAAGTGACTCCTCCATTTTTACCCATTTCTTTTTGGTGCTTAAATTTGTCCATTCCACCAATCTCGCCAAAGTAATTGCAAAATAATATCTATAAGTGTCTGGTAGTGCCATTCCCCCCCTATTTTTTTTCCTGGTTAATATGTTATATTTTATCCTAGGTTTTTTATTTTGCCATATAAATTTTAAGAACAAAGTTTTTATTATTTTAAAGAAACTATTTGGGATGTTGATCGGAAGCATTTGGATTTTATATGTAATTTTTGGTAAAACCACCATCTTCAACATGTTAATTCTTCCCGTCCATGTAATTGGTCCTTTATTTAAATTCCCTAACAATGTTTTAATTTAATTTACCAATGGAATATAATTAGCTTGATATAACTCGTGGCGTGTCTTTGTAATTTTTATCCCTAGATATGTTATTTCTTTTTTTTTCCCATGTAAAGGGGAATTCTTGTTGTAACATTTTCTCTTCCCGATTGTCTAATCCTACATTCAAAATAACTGTTTTTATTGGATTTATTTTAAAATTAGAAAGTGCGCCATATTCTCTGATTTATTTTATTAAACTGGGTAACGACAATCGTGGATTAGTCATGTATAGGAGTATGTCATCCGCATATGCCGCCACCTTATGTTCTTCTCCCCCCATTCTAACCCCTCCTATGTTAGCATTATTTCGAATCTTTGCTAATAATGGCTCCAAAGCGATCACATATAATAAGGGTGAGAGGGGACACCCCTGCCTTGTACCATTTAACATATCAAATGCGGATGACATACTCCCATTCACCCCAACTCTAGCTGACGGCTGAGTGTATAGGTTATTTATCCATTTCAAAATTTTTGGACCGAGGCCTGCATTCTGTAGGGTTTCCATTATGAAACTCCAGTCAACTCGGTCGAAAGCCTTTTCGGCGTCAATCGAAATTAGTATCATTGGGGGATTGCTTTCCTTATCTTTCCCCATGAGTAACAAAGTCCGCAGGCTGTTATCTTGGCCTTCCCTGCCGGGTACGAATCCTATTTGATCGCCATTGATTAATTCTGGCAAAAGATTTTTTATTCTTGTCGCTAATACCTTTGCGTATAATTTAGTATCCGTATTCAACAACGCTATAGGGCGGTAATTGGAACAGATAGAGTTATCTTTGCCAGGTTTTGGGATAACTGTTATATTTGCCAATAGTGATTCTTTCCTCCGAACCTCCTCCTCACCCAATTTATTCCAAAATTTACATAATTCTGGGACCAGCTGCTGCTTAAACTTCTTATAGTACCTGATGGTAAAACCATCTGGTCCTGGGCTTTTCCCATTCGGCGTTTCCTTTATTGCTTTGTCAATTTCATGTGGCGTAATCGGGTCTTCTAGACTCTTAGACATCTCTGGAGTTATTTTAGATAAATTTATCTCACTCAAATATTCTTGGATTTTGGTTTTCCTAATCCCCTTCTGTTTTCCTGTCTCAGTATTCCTGATTGAATATAAGGCACTATAGTATGTTTTAAAAGCATTTGCTATCTCCGATGTTCTAAATTTCATATCGCCGTGCGCATTTTTGATCTTTTCTATATAGTTTGAGGCTTTTTTTTCCCGTGCTAGTCTGGCCAAATGTTTCCCCGTTTTATTTCCCCACATATATCTTTCTTTGGCTACGTTTTTGTATACCGTACTTTTCTTGATTCTTGTTCCATCATGTCCTTTAGTTGTGTACGTTTATGGGTGATCTCTTTATATATATTTTTATCTAATTGACTCTTATGCTTTTGTTCTGATGCGTAGAGTTCTTTTTTTAAATCATTAAATTTCATTTCACTTTCTTTTTTTTTCCCGGCACCTATGGAAATTAGTTTACCACGGATTAGGGATTTATGAGCCTCCCATAGGGTCGCTTTAGACATTTCATCAGTATCATTAATTTTAAAGTATTGTTCAATCTCTACTTTTATGATGTTCTCTATTTCCTCATTTTCTAGTAGAGTCTCGTTGAGTCTCCATGTCCCTTTTCTACACTCCATTTCTTGCTCTCTAAATTTTACTATTACCGGCGCATGGTCCGATAAGGTAATAGTTCCTATCTTGGCATCTATTACATTTTCCAATAGTTCATGGTCTACAAATATGTAGTCCAGTCTCACGTACATGTCATGGACTGAGGAATAATACGTATAGTCTTTTTTTCCTAAATTAGATATTCACCAGGTATCCATTAGCTGTTGTGTGTGTATTTTCTTTTTTAGGATTCTGTGTTGTTTATTTTCCTGGGAAAGACCATGTGACGTACTGTCTATGCCAGGGTCCATAGCAAAATTTAGATCACCAGCCAAGATCATATGGCCCTCTTTATATTTCTTTAGTGTATTCAAGATTAGATTTAGATATTTTTTTGGGCCCTTATTGGGACAATAAATGTTCGCTAATGTATATCTTTTCTTTGCTATGTTGCCTTTTAGAAATAAAAACCTGCCCTCTGGGTCCGCTTTCATTCCTTCTACCTTCCAATTAACATTTTTAGAGATCCCGATCGCTACTCCCCTAGATCCCTTACTCAGAGAGTCTGCATAGTACCAGGTTGGGAACTTTGCTGTGCGTAGCCTAATGTTGGAATCTTGAGATAGGTGCGATTCCTGTAAAAAAACAATATCCACAGAATATCCCTCCAACTCTTTAAGAATGTTATACCTTTTTTTGGAGAATTCATTCCTCTAACGTTGTATGTTGCTATCTTAATCTCCAGCATTAGACAAGTCTAGATATTTTCTTATTACATTTAGTGGATTCATGCCAACAGATTTACCCTCCCTTCCTTCCCCCCCCTCCCTGCTCCTTCTTTTGATGTAAAAATGACCCGTTGGTCCAGGACATTTTATCAGGAACACCCTCGTTCCGTTTGTCCCTTAACCCTGGGGTGGAATTCTGTTTGGCGGTGTCGAAATCCATCTCGCCTATTACTTGCGAGTTGGTAATCCCGCATGCCAGGGGCATCGTGTCCCCCACCATACCTCCCCGCCCCCCCCACCTCCCAGCTCACCCCCCCCCCACCTCTCAGCTCGCCCCCCCTCCCCCCCAAAAAGAAAAGGGGGAGGGAGCAGGAGGGAAGGGGAAGAGACGACCCGGGGAAAAAAGAAACCACACAACCACGGAGGGGGGACCGTGCCCCTGTCCTTATTTATCCTCTCTTATCCACTCCCCCTCCTCCTCTCATGGAAGAGGGGGAGGGACTAATTCCCCGCCTCGTCTCCCACCTCCCACCCCTGCTCCCCCGGTGCTGGGATATCTAATTTTTTACAAAAATCTGTTGTTTCTTCGATATGTCTGTCTTCCTATTCGACCATTTTTTCTACCTATTAGGAATGCGGGGAAGCCCCAATTATATTGTACACCATTCTCAGTCATCACTGCCAATAATGGTTTTAGGGCTCTTCTTCTCCTTAGGGTTTCTTGTGATAGGTCTTGTAATATCTGAATGTCATTTCCTTCATATCTTAGTGGTGCGTTTGCTCTTATATTTCTCCATATTTGATATTTATCTTCTTCATTTTGAAATCGCACTATTATATCCCGTGGCGTATCCTGTGGCAGATCCTTAGGTTTCCTTAATCGGTGCGCCCTTTCTATATTTATTGGATTAGTTATATCTTCTTAATTATATCTATAAGATCCTCTCGTTTTAGTGCGTCTGGGACTCTGCGTATTCTTAAATTTTTTCTTCTGTCTCTATTTTCTTGATCTTCAGCTTTATATGCTTGTTCTTGTTGTGCTTTTTTTAAATATACTATTTCTGCTTCTAGTTTCTTTATTATATTCGTATCTTTTTCCACCTTTTTTTCTACCTCATCTACCCTTTCCAGTATATGTCCTAAGTTTTTGTGTAGTCTTTCCATTTCCGCTTTCATGGTATTTTCCAGGGCTGCGAACATGGAGATTGTTTCGTTTTTAGTAGGCAAAGCTTGGAGGTTTTCTTGTTGAGTCGGGTGAATTAGTGTACTTTCTGTATCACGGTCTGATTCAAGTATTTGGTCAGACTCTTCCTCAGGTGGTATATCAGGTAGTATATCTTGGTCATGTGAGGAGTTATTTTGCGCTTGATGCCTTCTTTTCTCTTTATGTTTCTTATCTCTTTCTCTTTCCCTTTTGTCTCTATTTTCAGCCTGTGAGCTTCTTGTGTGTTGTTGCTTTTCAGACTGTTGTTTCTTCATTACCGCTGTTTGCGTGACATATTTAATCATTGCGCCGGGGCTTCCTAATTTCATTTCATTTCCTTTCATTTATCACGATACAGTGGCACACTCTAATTTGTTTGTATGATTCTCCTCCTCTCTTCTTTCCTTTTCCCTTACCTCCTTGATGCCTGTTTAAAATATCTCTCTTCCTAATTATGTCCAGCCCGACCCTCCATTCTGGGTGCTATCGAATAGTACTTGCGACCCCGGGGAAGCGATATGATGTAACTTTACTGTCGCAATATCGCAACCGGCCTTATAAAGATATACCAGTATTCAGTTCTCCCCCCCTTTTTCCCCATTCCTCTTTCCGTTAATGTTCAAAAAGATTCGATTTGAGTATAAAACTTTTTTGTTTATTTTGCGTGGGTCTCCTGCTGATCACACCATGATTATTTGCTATACTATCCTCAGGAACTAGCACACATGCCTCCTTCTTATTATCTTCTCTACAGGGTCTTCCACAGTGCCATTTTTCTGCGGTTTTAATACTTAATAATATAATATAAGTCCACCTACCCTTTAGACGGGTACTCACTCTCCGGGGATTTCGTATTGATGTTGCTGGAGCAAAGGCCTCCCATAGAGTTCTAACGTCCTCCTTTGTTAATATTGAAACTCCATGGGACTTCTGCGAAGTGCACCGTGCCTCCTTCCCCAGCAGAGGGCGTCCGGCGCTTTTGTCGTTCTTCCGAAGGTTTCCAAGCTCCGGGAGTCCAGGAGTCACAGCGTCCAAACGTCAAGGCCGGTCCTCTCCAGCGGGCTTCTCCCTGGTCTCGCCGGACTCGCTCCCAGGCAAAAAGAGGCCACTTCCATAGACAGCACATCCGACCGCCGCCACACGGTATGTACGAACCGAGGGGAGGGGGAGAGAGCGGAGGGAGGGGGGCCCCTACCACATAAACGGTGAGGCTAGAGCCAGGATCAGTGCGGTGCTACGGGCGGCGGCATTACTGCCGTGGCGGGAGACCTGATGCACACCTGACGTGCTAGGTGCAGACACACACCATTACTAGACTCCTCCCCCCCTCAGCTGTAGGAGGTGCACTACTGCTAACTCTGGTTGCATGTGCTCTGATCCCGCTTGGAGGGGGTCTGGTTTTGTGCCTCATAGGCCGTCTGTATGGCAATTCTTATCTATCTGCTGATCGTGTTTTTTGATGCCTGTTTTCCTTAGTTGACTCCTGTATAGAGGACGAATAGAGAGGTAGTTCTTTGCCAATCCTTCGTTCTGTCGAGGTATTTTATGAGTGTATTTCTTACATGTAGCTTATTGTAAGTGTCTCTTTTCTTGATGCCCATAGATTTTGGGAGCGATGGGATGATGACTTTTTGGGTCCTATGGAATGCTGAAGAGACTTTGGGTAGAAAAGTTGGGTCTGGCAAGAGAATAATTTTGTCTGTTTGTACCCGACAGTATGGTTCCATCATAGAAAGCGCATGGATTTTGCTCACTCTTCTGGCCGATACCAGGGCTATTAGAAGTGCAGTTTTTAAAGTAAGATTTATGTCTGAGCTGTCTTCCATTGGTTCAAATGGGGGGAAGAGAGAAACCCTCTGAGCACTGTGGACATAACCCATGTTGGAGTTCTGCCAATTTTTGTAGGTCTAGCTCTGCTCAGTGACATTAGGAATCGCTTTATCAGCAGATCATCTGCAAGTCTGGTGTCCATGAAGGAGGAGAGTGCTGCCACTTGTACCTTAAGCGTGCTCTGAGAGATGTTCTTGTCTGCTCCTTCCTGTAGGAAATCCAAACTTGTTGAGCTTATCCGTCAGGAGTCGATATACAGTACTTGTGCACAGGTTGGTCTCTAGGGTCTCCGATGAATCCACAAAGAACAGTAGATTGTCTCGGTATGGTATGATGCCAATGCCTTGTTGTCTTAAGCCCTTTAGAGCTTCTGCCATTATCGTTGAGAAGATCCTGGGCGCAGAAGAGATGCTGAAAGGTAGAGCTGTATACTGCAGGTGCAGGGTGGTTGCCGGTCCCTGAATAGGAAACCTAAATGAACTTTTGATGGCCTTCCTTTGTGGGGACATGTAGGTAGGCATCCTGTAGGTCTATTGTGGCCATGAATGTTCTTTGTGGTAGGATATTTCAGACTGAATAGATAGATACACTCTATCCTGAATTTTTTGTATTTTATTCTTTTGTTGAGTGGCTTGAGGTTCAGTATGAGCCTTAGCTTGCCTGACGTTTTTTTCTTTGAAAAGATATGTGAATAAAACCCCTTTGTTCCTCTTTTTGAGGGACATGGCAAATCACTTTGCGATTTAGTCGTTTTTTTAAGGGACTTCAGAAAGGCCTTTGCCCGATCTTCATCCTTTCATAGGATGGTTACTAGGTACTTGGTTGGGGGGCGGGCAGAAAATTCTATCGCGTAGCCCTCTGCTATGGTGCGACGGATGAATTTGTTCCCTGTTGCTTTCATCCACTGGTGGCCAAAAGCTGCGAGTCTGCCCCCCACACACCTGAAGACCGTCATTGTTTTTTGTTCTTTGGGTTAGGAGGCTTGAGGATGAATTCACCCTTTTTTGTTTTGCTGTCCCCAGCACTTCTTTCCTCCCGGCTTGTTGAATTGTTTTGAATTGCCAAAAGGGCGCCTTCCCTGTGAATGGGATTCTGCATAGTCTGTTCTTGGAAGGCATATCACCTTCCCATGACTTCAGCCACAGGGATCTTTGGGCTGAGTTCACTAGAGCTGTGGCCCCTGAAGATATTCTCACAGTTTCAGCCGAGGCATCCACTAGAAAATATGCAGTTCGGGTCAGTGTGGGAATAGTTCTTACAAATTTTTCTCTTGGTGTGTCACTTTCCAGTATCTCTTGTAGCTGGGTCAACCAAATTAGTAAGGTACAGGCTGTGCAGGTGGAAGCTATCTCTGGATTCAGGTTTGCCACCCCTGCTTGCACTTACCGGAGTCTCTAACTTCTCAATTGCTGACCTTAGGGGTGACATGGTGCTCTTTATTTCTTTTTTGAAAGAGCTGAGCAGGTCTTTTAGGTAACCTTGCGATTATTTGGGCACTATCTTGTCTATGCATTTTTGCCATAAAGGTTTTTTCCAATAATGCAGAAAATGGTGGCATGCTTTGTTGCTGTTTTTCGCTTACCTTTCCTCTGGGGTCCTTGTCTGAAATCAAGTACATAGGTCCTGTGAGGTAGGCAATTACCAAACCGCATGTAAATAGACAAATTTGTAGTGAGGTAAAGACAGAGGTGACTCCAGAGTACTCTGGTTTACCTTGGACCAGGGCAGATCTGCAGGGCAGGGTGGAGAGGCATCAGACATGGTCAGCCAACAGGATCCTCTGCTTAAAGAGACCTTTTTAACTGCTTCTGCGTAAGCTCCAGCCCCTCCCCCAGCTGACCCCGTGGTGGACATACCTGCACATGCCACTCCTGCTGGTGTCCTCCTTCCTGGCTTTCCATTAGGGAGGGTGATTTCCACAGATTTTTTGCCTTTTTCTCTTTTTTCTTTTCTCTTTATTTTGCACCACTGCCAGTAAATGGCATCACCGGAAGTGCCCCGCTCTATTATTTTCCTAGAAGCCTTCCAGTCTTCCAGAAAATTGGCGCCGACCGGAACCGCGTGACCGGAAATTAAGTTTCTGGCGTTGGTGAGGCCTCCATGAGGGAGATGAGCCAGGGCAGACTGCGGAGTGCAGTGGACACCAATCACGGTGGTAAGTGTGTGGGGCGGATGGACCGGGAAAGAGGCTGTGCCAGAAGCCTTTCAGTGTGGCTGCCACTAGCAGCCATTTGGCGGTCAGATGCAAGCCACAGACGGGTCCCTCCACCAGCAAGGAGAGCGGTATCCCGGGGAGAATGCCAGTGCATGTGCTCCAGCTTCGGGGGTGGTTGCAGACCCCTCTGTAGGGGTGAAACCTCAGGCAGATTGATTTGCTCAAATTGCTGCCCCTGCTCACCATCCCAAGGCCCGTTGGGCTGGATGGGATGCTGGACAGGGAGTCTCCTGCAACAAGCACAGAGACTTGAAAAACAATACATGTTTTTTGCAGCTCCTATGGATCCGAAGGAAACATAAAACAACTGAGGCACGCAGGTAAGGCTAACACATTTATGAAAGTGGACTAATTTGTTTCCCGTTTCAGGGAGGAGGAGCCTATCTCTCGGAAGCTGCCCTGGAAGACAATTCAAGAAAAAAAAATCACAATAAGTGTATGTTGATTGGTTTGCGCAAAAGTTATCACATCTACAAAATAGGGGATAGATTTATGGCATTAGTAAGGGTGGTGATCAGCGATTATTAGTGGGACTGTGTCATTGCGGCAGACAGAGCGGACACTTTTGACACTTTTCTGCGACCATTGACACTTATACAGCGATCAGAGCTAAAAAATAACCACTGATTACTGTATAAATGTCACTGGCAGAGAAGGGGTTAACATTAGGGGCGATCAAGGGGTTAAATGTGTTACCTATGGAGTGTTTAGAACTGTGGGGGATGGGACTGCCTGGAGGAGGAGACTGATCGCTGCTCCTAATCAGTAGGAACAGCAGATCTGTCTTTCCTCCCCTGACAGAATGGAGATCTGTCTATTTACATTGACAAATCTCTGTTCTGTCAGGAGCAATCGCGTGTCCCCTAGAGCTCTTAAAGCGGTCAACGTACAGTTACGGTGATTTGCCCAGGGGAGCCAACCTGCTGCAGCAGAACTGCGTCCTTAACTGGTCCTTAAGTGGTTAAAAATGGACACTCTTCCAAAATGACTCTAAAGCCCCATACACACTATCAGATTATCTGCTGAGTTTTTCCTTCAGATTTACCAAAACCATATAATATGAGGACAAACCTTAGGAGTTTCAATGTGTATGCAATCAGGCAGGACCTTCTACTACATGGTTTTGGTAAATCTGCTGGAAAATATCAGTAGATAAGTGTGTATGGGGCTTAATTATTTCAGACTGTCCCTGTAGTGGTTCCTAAACATTTTTTTAGGACTCCTTAAAGCTCCCTTTCGATAAGTTTTATTTGGAATTTGGGATTTTCGAGGGTTCGACATAAATTGCTCACTTTCCTGAAACTTCAGGGAGGGGTTGGTTTACCCGACTATGAACTCTACCATAAAGCTGCTCTGCTGTCACGCTCACCTGAATGGTTTTCCTGCAACTTCACTGAGGCTTCCACAATGGTAGAACAAGATCTATCCCCTGTCGACCTCCAATTTTCCTCATCACTGACGCTTGCTGCCCTTCATTTTTGGTCCAGGAGAGGCCTCAATACTCATATCCTCAGACCCGTCTCCCCTTCACTTCACTTTGACAATCCCTCATTTCCACAGGGTATGGATGGCCAAATGGCTAGTGCCAAATTTTATTCGCTCACAATCGGGAACATCCGTTCTCCCTGGAGGACCTGGGGATTGGCTTACTACACTAAATTTATCCTCTTTTTGTAGGCAATTGCTTGCCTTTGTCCAAACCCAACAGTCACTAACCAAGTATGAGCAGTTATGCTCTCTCCATGAGACATCCAGGTACCTACTCTGTTCACGACAGCTCCTGTGGTGGTGGTACAAGGACCCAGCCTCAATACATAAGATGTTTCCACCCACACCTGTCACATGTTGGAGATAACAGTAACATACATACATAAATATATAAAATATGCTGTGGGATCCAGCCCTTTTGGTCACGTTTTTGCATTTTACAACAATGCTTGAGTCCTTGACCCCAACCCAGAGATAGCACTCTTTTCCATACTCCCGGGATCAGTAGCTTCTCAGAAATGGAGCCTACTATGTCTTTTCCTTTAGCAGCTTGACAACAATACCACTACATTGGAAGACAAATGTTACCCCCTCCTTATCCTTGTGGGTCTTTAATGATATATATGCTTATGGAGGAAATACTACTGCCCCACAATGCTCATACATAAGTGCAATCTCAAACCTCCTAATCAGGAGGCAACAAGGTCCCACTAGTGATCTCCTACGAGGACATCTGGATTGTAGCACTGCTGCTGAGTCGTGTAACCCCCTGTGGTTCTCTTATTGTTATTATTTTTATCATTTTCATGAATTCTATTATTCTCCTGGCTTTGGTTTGTCGCTTAAGACTGTCTGTCCTTCTTACCTTCTTCTGCTCTATCTTTCTTTTTCTAGTCTCGGCCATCTCAAGTCATCTCCTATTCCTTCTTTTCTATCCCATCTACCATTTTTTTTATACAGCCTATGCCACCATATTTTTGTGGGTTATTTCTTTCCCTCAAGACTGCATGTGCATTGCCTTTACGTACATGCTTGTTGGCTATGTTTGACATGTTCATTATGGTTTATGCAATATGTATAAGACTCTACCCAATCTTGTTGTGGCTTTATTCTCATAATTGTATGTTATTTTGAAAACAAAAAATGTATATTTGTGTCTAAAATGAAACCTGTCAGGGCAATATATAAGGCAGATAAGGTTAAAGCCTGGCAGAAGGAAAGAAAGCAAAAAAGATCAAAGAAGAATGGAAAGTCAGTGAAGACACAGGCACAAAACACCCGGCTAGTTACCTCTAGGAGATAAATGTGGATGCACCCATTAAAGGCAGTAGCACCTAAATATGAAATAGATGGGATTTCTAAAGTAGGATTGCTGAAAAGGTGAAAACAGTGGGGAAAACTATCAGGGTTAGGACAACTTCTAGTGAAGATAACACCTGCATGTATTTGGATGAAACAAAATTGACCCCTCCTGTCAGGAGAATCAAAACTCAAATCATTTTATCCTGGAGAGGGGTTATAGTTATAGGAGGGAGAACTGGGCGGTGTTCCCTTTTCTTTATGATGGGAAGGCCAGTTACAGCAGTTAGGGCAGTGAGAGCAGGAGATTGCCCATATGCACTTGTCACTGTACTGTTGGAAAAGTCATCTTCTCCTACACAAGTGATGGCTTCAGTGGACACTGGAGCGGAAGTCATGCTTTTACCAGGAAACCTACCCCATCAAAAAGGAGGAGTGATGCATGTTGAAGGTTTAGGAAGGCAGAACACACTGGCACTGGTTATTGGTAAGAGAGCAGAAGACTATTGAGAACAGGAGTCCTTAGGCCTGCTGCAAACACTTTCCCTGCTCCAGTGTTTTCAGTATGGAAACTGGAGGGAACAAGGGTAATGACTGTGGATTAAAGAGGCCTATACACAGTGGCACCTCCATTAAATTCAGCTTTACATCATATGATCACCTTTGAATTTGGAAGTCAGTGTTTCACTAAATTGATGAGATCATGAATCCTAGGACAAAAAAGGCTGTAACTATAGCATTACACCTTCTGATTAAGCGCACGTATAGCATTACACCTTCTGATTAAGCGCACGTATAGCATTACACCTTCTGATTAAGCGCACGTAGAACAGACAATGGGCTGTAAATGATGATGATGAAGTCGAGGGAACTGCAACAGAGGAGAAATTCCTGGGAATGATGTAGACTGGGCCACAGAATAAAAACATCTGTGCAAACTATTCAGGGACTGTTGGGACTACAAAAATCATGTTCACTAGGAAATCATAACAGAAGATAAATTACCTTTAGATTATCTTAAATTGTATGTATGCTTATTTTTAGTACTCTGTATCTCTTGTATTGTTTTCCTGTACTTTTAAGCAGTTTGTACAATTGATTAGTAAAACCACATTAATCTATTAATGGGTGGTTTCCTTGCTTTTATGCAAAGAATTAGGCTGAATTCACACCTATGCAGTTTTAGTGCTTTTTGCATTTTGCAGATTTGCACTACAATCCATTTAACATGGTTTCCTATGGAACGCGTTCTGTAGTGCAAATCTGCAAAATGCAAAAATCTCTAAAACTGCATAGGTATGATTCCAGCCTTAGGCAAGTAGTAGCCAAAAAAGCAAAAAGCAAAATATGAAGCAAATGAGCATTACCTTGTTATTCCATTCTGGAGATTCTTCATTATGATAAAGCATAAAAAGGTCTTCTGAAAAATTAAGATTTACCAACACTTCCAGGCATGGGTATTTTAAAATACTTTCAGGTTTTGTATTGCTGTTATGGATACAGTTCGTTTTGTCTTTGAAAGTTGCTCGCACAAGGGTACATGTAGATTCTGCAGTCCACACACTTCAAAAGGCAAAATGTTACATTAAAATTGTTTATCAAAATGTCCTTCACATCATTGTACAAATGTTAATATCACTATTTGAATGTTTAATTAAGGTATTGTATTCATGAATGCTTTACCCCTTTCTGATACACAGTTACATAGTTAGTAAGATTGAATAAAGACACCAGTCCATCCAGTTCAACCTGAGTGAGTGTCTACAATTGTCCCTATCCCTGTACATTGTAAACTCACATTGGTCCATACCCCTAAGGAGCCCACAATCCAAGGTTCCCATTCACATACTAGGGCCAATTTTGGACAGAAACCAAATAACCTACCTGCATTTCTTTGGAGTGTGGGAGGAAACCGGAGTACCCGGAGGAAACCCACGCAGGCACAGGGAGAACATGCAAACTCCAGGCAGGTGGTGTCATGGTTGGGATACAAACCCTTTTTACTGCTAGGCGAGAGTGCTAACCACTACACCACTTTGCCACCCATTTGCCATAACATTTGTTATGGTATGCTTAAAGTGAAAAAAAGGGGCACAATGCCTCTCTGTTGCGCAATGCCCAGAATCTTCATGGACAGGGGCATATCTACCACGAGGCAAACAAGGTGTTTGCCCTGGACAGCATTATTCAGGGGGGCGGTGCCGCCCCCCAGGCAGAAGAGCAGTGGCGGCTCTTTAATTAGGCATTGCGGCTGCCTAATTTACCTAAATAAAGAGCCGCCTCTGCCTCTAAGCAGGGCAGCTCAGTCCTTTGCCAGTATCCCCACCTAAGATTATCAGCTCCCGACCCCTCCCTCTGTTCTGCCCACCCAGGGCTCCGCTGCGGAGGTTGGGAGGTTCAGCTCTGTTCAGTGCCAATCCCCGAAAGGAGGCTGGCTAGGGAGAGGCTGTGTGCAGAGCAGAGTGGAGCCGGGTGATGTGGCAGTACTGGAGCAGTGCATTGGCCGATTGTAGCCTCTCACCTGCTCCTCCTCCTGTCAGGACACTCACATGCAGAGCCATCTAGGGAAGGAGCCAGGATGATGATGATGATGATGAAGTTAAAGGACCTCTACCACCAAGGCCTGCTATGGAAGAACATCCAAGAGAAGCACCTTGCAGGTGCCTGAGGGATCCCTGTCTGGGCTGTGTCTGGGGTGGGGGAGGGGACAAGGTGACTGCAGAAGGGATAGTGTGAGGTCACTGCAGGTGTGTCCTTGCTGCCTGTCACTAGAGGGTAGGAGGGGAAAATGCTGCAACTAAACTCGAGACACAAACACTACATTGTATATACTTACAGGGATCACACTGCAATCATATAGTTCAAGGATATGCAATTAGCTGACCTCCAGCTGTTGCAAAACTACAAGTCCCATCATGCTTCTTTCTCTGGGTGTCATGCTTGTGGCTGTCAGAGTCTTGCTATGCCTCATGGGAATTGTAGTTCTACAACAGCTGGAGGTCCGCTAATTGCATATCCCTGATATAGTTATATAGTAGGCGAGGTCGAAAAAAGACACAAGTCCATCAAGTCCAACCTATGTGTGTGATTATATGTCAGTATTACATTGTATATCCCTGTATGTTTCGGTCGTTCCAGTTCCTTTTCTAATAGTATCTTAAAACTATCAATGCTCCCAGCTGAGATCACAGCCAGTGGAAGGGAATAACACATCCTTGCCACTCTTACAGTAAAGAACCCTCTACTTAGTTTAAGGTTAAACCTCGTTTCTTATAATTTTAATGAGTGGCCATGAGTCTTGTTAAACTCCCTTCCGCAAAAAAGTTTTATCCCTATTGTGGGGTCACCAGTATGGTATTTGTATATTGAAATCATATACCCTCTCAAGCTTCTCTTTTCAAGAGAGAATAAGTTCAGTGCTTGCAACCTTTCTTCATAACTAATATCCTCTAGGCCAAAGATATGCAATTAGCGGACCTCCAGCTGTTGCAGAACTACAAGTCCCATGAGGCATAGCAAGGCTCTGACCACCACAAGAATGACACCCAGAGGCAGAGGCATGATGGGACTTGTAGTTTTGCAACAGCTGGAGGTCCGCTAATTGCATATCCCTTTATTAGCTTTGTTGCCCTTCTTTATACTCGCTATGGATGAGCTTCGAGTTCGAGTCGAACTCAAGTTCGACTCGAACATTGCCTGTTCAGCGAACAGTGAACAATTTGGGCTGTTCGCAGCAAATTCGAAAAGCCGGAACACCCTATACAAGTCTATGGGAGAAATCTAAAGTGCTCATTTTAAAGGGTAATATGCAGGTTACTGTCCTAAAAAGTGTTTGGGGACCTGGGTCCTGTCCCAGGGGACATGGATCAATGCAAAAAAAAGTTTTAAAAACTGCAGTTTTTTCAGGAGCAGTGATTTTAATAATGATTAAAGTGAAACAATAAAAGTGTAATATTCCTTTAAATTTCATAGCTGGGGGGTATCTATAGTATGCCTGTGAAGGGGCGCATGTTTCTGGTGCTTAGAACTGTCCCTGCACAAAGTGTCATTTGTGCAGGAAAAAAAGTCTTTTAAAATCACTTGCGGCTAAATTGTCGGGTCTCCGTAATACAGAGAACACTCAATGAGTGTTCTCTGTATTAGCCGACAATTCATTCATTCAGGTCTGATATGGATATTAAGGGGAACCCCGCATCAAATTAAAAAAAAAAATTGACGTGGGGTCCCCCTAAAAATCCATATCAGACCCTTTATCCGAGCACGCAACCTGGCAGGCCGCAGGAAAAGAGGGGGGGACGAGAGAGTGGCCCCCCTCCCTCCTGAACCGTACCAGGCCACATACCCTCAACATTAGGAGGATGCTTTGGGGGTCTGTGACCCCTCAAAGCACCTTGTCCCCATGTTGATAAGGACAAGGGCCTCATCCTCACAACCCTGGCCGTTGGTTGTGAGGGTCTGCGGGCGGGGGGCTTATCAGAATCTGGAAGCCCCCTTTAACAAGGGGACCCCCAGATCCCGGCCCCCCCCTGTTTGAAATGGCATTTCAAACAGGGGGGGGGCGGGATCTGGGGGTCCCCTTGTTAAAGGGGGCTTCCAGATTCTGATAAGCCCCCCGCCCGCAGACCCTCACAACCAACGGCCAGGGTTGTGAGGATGAGGCCCTTGTCCTTATCAACATGGGGACAAGGTGCTTTGAGGGGTCACAGACCCCCAAAGCATCCTCCCAATGTTGAGGGTATGTGGCCTGGTACGGTTCAGGAGGGAGGGGGGGCCGCTCTCTCGTCCCCCCCTCTTTTCCTGCGGCCTGCCAGGTTGCGTGCTCGGATAAAGGGTCTGATATGGATTTTTAGGGGGATCCCCACGTCAATTTTTTTTTTTAATTTGATGCGGGGTTCCCCTTAATATTCATATCAGACCTGAAGGGTCTGGTATGGATATTTAGGGGGACCCCCACGTCATTTTTTTTTTTAATTTGACACGGGGTTCCCCTTAATATCCATGTCAGACCTGAAGGGCCTGGTAATTGAATTTAGGGGAACCCCCACGCTTTTTTTTTTTTTTTTAATCAATGAATGAATGAATTGTCGGCTAATACAGAGAACACTCATTGAGTGTTCTCTGTATTACGGGGAGCCGACAATTTAGCCGCAAGGGATTTTAAAAGACTTTTTTTCCTGCACAAATGACACTTTGTGCAGGGACAGTTCTAAGCCCCAGAAACATGCGCCCCTTCACAGGCATACTATAGATAACCCCCAGCTACGAAATTTAAAGGAATATTACACTTTTATTGTTTCACTTTAATCATTATTAAAATCACTGCTCCTGAAAAAACTGCAGTTTTTAAAAACTTATTTTTGCATTGATCCATGTCCCCTGGGGCAGGGCCCGGGTCCCGAAACACTTTTTAGGACAGTAACCTGCATATTACCCTTTAAAATGAGCACTTTAGATTGTGAACGTTCGAGTCCCATAGACTTTAATAGGGTTCTAAAGTTCACACGAAGTTTAGGTCTGTTCGCAGGTTCTGGTGCGAACCGAACAGGGGGGTGTTCGGCTCATCCCTAATACTCGCTCTCTTTCCAGTACATCTTTCCTGAGGACTGGTGCCCAGAACTGGACAGCATACTCTAGGTGCGGCCAGACCAGAGCCTTGTAGAGCAGGGGAGAATTATCATTTTATCTCTATAATTAATCCCCTTTTTAATGCATGCCAATATTCTGTTTGCTTTGTTAGCAGCAGCTTGGCATTGCATTATCTACTAAGACCCCCAGGTCTTTTTTCATCCTAGATTCCCCCAGAAGTTCTCCCCCAGTGTATGGATTACATTCATATTTTTGCCACCCAAATGCATTATTTTACATTTTTCTATACTGAACCTCATTTGCCATGTAGTTGCCCACCCCATTAATTTATTCAAATCTTTTTGCAAGGTTTCCACATCCTGTGGAAAAGTTATTGCCCTGCTTAACTTAGTATTGTTCGCAAATACAGAGATTGAATTGTTTACCCAATCCTCCAGGTCATTTATGCACAAACTAAACAAGATTGGTCCCAGCACAGAATCCTGGGGGACCCCACTACCCACATCTGACCATTCTGAGTACTCCCCATTTATCACCACCCTCAGAACTCGCACCTGTAGCCAGTTTTCAATACATGTACTCACCCTATGGTCCATGCCAACGGACCATTGGTCACAGGTATGAGATCATCCTATGTCCTGCTGGTCCCATCCTCTGCACCACTGACCATATGCTCTGCCCCCCTGACCCTGCCTCTACCCCACTAACCCCATCTGCTGACCCACTGACCCTGTCTTCTACCCCACTGACCTCATTCCCTGACCCACTAATTCTGTCCTCTGCCCCGCTGACCCCATCCTTTGACCCACTCACCCCTGTCCTCTGCCCTACTGACCCAATCCACTGACCCTGTCCTCTGTCCCACTGATCCCATGCTCTGCCCTACTGACTACATATGTGGCACTTGGACAAAATCCCATATGAGCCCAGGTTTACACTAGCGCAATCTTAAACATTGCATGTGATTCGCACCCACACTGCAGATGTTGATCACATGCAATGTCTGTGAGATGCAAGTTCCGCCATACAGTTGTATGGCTGAACTTGTATTAAATTCACAGGAAAAAAGTGCAGGGACTTTTTCCCCCCGCACTGAAATCGAATCACATGGGTGTCCTAATTTATCACCAGATACCTTTATATGTCAGATACCAGTGGTGGCTGTAGCTCTGCAAAGATTGAAGCCAGTTAATTTAAGACTTGTAAGTATAACAAATCTTTTGCACAGGATAGTTCCAGTTCACCTGTTTCAGCTAGTGACAAAGTTGTTTTAAATGCATATAATCAGTGGCGGCCCAGGCAGTCACAAAAAAAAAGTAAAAAAAAAACAAAAAAATAAAAACTTTTTTTTAAAGCTGGCCCTTTAAAAAGAAAATACAAAAAAGGGTCCTTAAGTGCACTGTGTTCGGATGCCGGACACAGTGTGATGCCAGACACAGTGCACTTATTGGAAGAGCCATGTCTATGCAATCACAAGATTACAGATGCGGTGCTTCATTTGCAGGTGTGTGGCCCGCCTTGTGGCTCTTTCTGGAGCGCCGATTAGCTTCCGCCCAGCGCTCATAGTATCTATTTTGATTGACATCTCAGTTTGATGTCACTTCCTGTCTCTCTGTAATTGCGCCCAGGAGAGAAGAAACAGGAAGTATGAGAGGAACGGACCTCTCCACAGGAGACACCGCTGGAGAGGACAACACACAGCAAGGTTGTTGCAATTTGGTGGTGACACAGGCTGCGCAAATTTGGTAGTGACACATGCTGCTGCATTTGGTGGTGACACATGCTGCTGCAATTTGGCGGTGACACATGCTGCTGCAATTTGGTGGTGACACATGTTGCTGCATTTGGTGGTGACACAGGCTGCTGCATTTGGTGGGACACAGGCTGCTGCATTTGGTGGGACACAGGATGCATTTTATGTGACACAAGCTGCATGTAAGGAGGGACTCTGCTGGGGGCACCTGGTGTAAGGAGAGACTCCACTGGGGACACCTGATGGCACCTGATGGCATCTGGTGGCAGGCGACGTGGCTAGTGACACACTCACTGATTCTGCATTATGGTGAGTTGAATGATTTCATTTTATATTACAATGTAATAATAGAAATATGTGTCAATCATCCTGACACCATATCAACCATGGTGCCGGGATTGAAGTGCTAACACTAGGTGTTTGGAATATCTTTATCTGCTGATTGTTAAACTTTCTAGAATACACATATTTCTATGTTGTGTAGGATCTGGGCCTGCTGCCCCTCCGTCCCTCATTCATCTCAGACACTAACCACACCACCTTAGAGCCACGCCCACTATTTTGTTGAAACCACGCACATTTTCAAGTGGGAGGGGTCAAAAAGGAAGGGCTGGGTCTGGCGCCCCCCATCCTAAAACTTCACCCACCGCCACTGCATATAATTAACAACTAGTGTATAAATTGCAACTGGTGTGTATCTGAATTTGACTTGACAGCATCTAGCAATCCTTGTACAGCAGGGATAGGCAACCTTACAGAGGTGGAGATCTACCTGAACAACATGGGAGAAGTCAAAGATCAACGGGCATAGTGTCTCCTTCTCACACCTAATTTAAAACGTCTAATTGCTGTACTACTGTGTCGCAATCATGTGCATTGCCCAGCAATCATGGGTTTAAATCGGGTGGTGAGGCGGCAACATATCACCACCTGTCAAACACACTCAGGTTGCTTTTCAGATGAGAAGCAGTGCCTGCTGCACTTGCACATGATCCCTTAGTTGCATTCAGCAGCAGCACCCTTAGGGCTCCGTGACACTTAAAGATGAGGGGTGGTTGAATACCAGTTTTACCTTTTCCAATCCCTACCCCCATTTGGTGTACACATGCCGCAGCACGAATTAACGCCCCCCTGTTGCTTTTGATGGGTGCAACCACCTCCCAATTGTGACCCATTCAAGTAAATGAGGCCACTCTGCAAGTGCCCCACAACTTCATGCTTCTAAAGGGGTCCAAGGGTTTAAAACAGGTGGGGAGAAAACACGAAAACACCACCAGGCTGCTATTATGCCCAGTGTATTGCTGCACATTAAGTGCAACCTTTTTTCGCATATATTATTGCTTCTCATTGACCTGAAGATCTCTTCTTTCCTGCTGGCACTACTCTGGAGACTGCTAGCAAGGATAAGAGGGGGAGTTGGTATTGCTTTGCATGGGACAGGAGCCAGAAATACAGAGGAGTCATTGACATATGTGGCTCTTGCTTTTGGCTACAGCTCCAACATTACAAGTGGTCCCTCTGCATAGCACTCTGATGTTCTGGAATGGTAGGTCAGCAAGCTCAGACCGCAATCTTCCAGTCACCTGTCCGTGATCTACAAGTTGCTGAATCCCATTGTACAGCATCACCCAGATTGGATTTTAAAGGCAAAGTTCACTTTTTTTCTAAAACCCAGCTCCCCTATACCAATAATGTAGCCCAGTTACAGAAAAATACAAGCTTTCTTTGATTTTGAGAACAAGACCTTACCTTAACCCTTGCTATATTTCTTATATTTCTGGTATACAGACAGAAACATAGAAACCAGTAGGACACAGGAAGAAGTTTGCCAGCTGACTTCATTAGCCCACACCCTTCACTTAGGAATTAAGTTTGCACATCACCCCCTGGCATTTCTCCTCATATGCATTTGCCTGGCTTCCTCAGTGTCCCTTCAGGTGGGATCAGGCTGCATGCTTAAATCCCTGGGGCTGCATGCAGCCCAAGGGACACCCATGATGTAGTGCAAGGGTCTGTATGATTGGATAGAGAGTGATTGGCTAGATGGTGTTTCCTCCTAGCAAATTACCTAGTTGCACTTTCAGTGTCAGTAATTGTTAGCGGCACACCAAACACAGAAGTGAACACACATTTTGCCACATGATAAAGCAGGCGACAAGTGCAGTAAAAAAACGTGCATTTCTGGCCCAGCTATCCTAATGTGCTTTTCTCTCACTTACCTTATCCACAGGAGGTTTAAAATCGTATCCATTTATTTCAATTTTTTAAATGATTTTTAGATTCCATTACTTCCTGTAGATTGTCTCATCGTTCATTTCTTATAGGCCATGTCCCTGAAGCCTTTACATCCTTGTCGCATCACAGACGAGGGTGTGATAAGGTGTGTTCACCACTTTGGAACACACCTCCCTCATAACAATACCACCTTCCACCCACTTCCTATAATCAAGGGCCTTTCTAATTTGATACAAATTTAATGGATTGTTCAGGTGTGTAAAACAGACACTAAAAATTAAAGTGCTTCTAAACCGAAAAAAAATAATGTTTTGCAGTTTACCAGTCCTTAGATGTGGTCACTAAAGTAATTTTTTTTCAGGCTTTTTGCCCTGTTTTGCCCTGGAGACCCCGTCAGTAACACACTTTCTTTCCTATGGTAACAAAGCTCACTTACTTTACTGTTTCTATGAAGGGACTAGAAGCATGTTAGAAATGAAGCTAGCCATAGATGGTGTGATAGAGAGAGGCTCTGTCGCTATAAGTTTATAGGAAAGGGTGACCCAGGAGTCTCATTAAGGGTTAATGCAAGGTTAAGAACTAGCATCTCTCCAGATTTGGTAGTTCTGAATCAGAACATTCAAACCTGGGTCCAGGTTTTGCTAGCAACCTGGCTCACTACAGAGGTGTGCAGGGTCATTATATAGCAAGGTCTAAGAATTGCTCAAAGCTCTCATTTTTGGAGATCACTCCCAGTGTGGGAGACGGAAGGTCTCACAAGGAGTCAGAGGACCCAGCCACAAGCCAGCGGGTCTCCAGGATTTACCACAATCCTTAGGCCAGAGGTGGGCCAAGCAGCAGGGCACTGCAACTGAAGTCTAGAGAGCCAAGTGTTCTGAGAGAGCTGAATGACACAGTCAAAGGACTGGTAAGAGGAGCAGCCGTGCTGCCAACACATAAGCCAGGTGGCTTGGTATTTTCGTTAATTCATGTTATGTGGAAGAAACCCCTGCATGGGCAACTGATGTTTAAGTTAACTTTTCCTTTACTCAATAAAAGTGAGCTGCCACATCCTAAAATTGCAGTTTGGACATTGTAAATGCACCTGCTACTTGAGTTTAATCACCCCAATTAACCCAATCTGAAAATTATTAGGAAGTCTAATGCCGCGTACACACGAGCGGACTGTATGGCATACTTAGTTCGTCATACAATCCGACAGACAGTCCGTCGTACTTTCCACTGAACGGACTTGAACACACACGGATGCACAAACAGTCCGTCGAAAGCTTGCACGATGACGTGTACAGCACGTACGACGGGACTAGAAATAGGAAGTCCAATACACAGCAAAGCACCCTTCCACCGTGTAAATCCTTTCTGGGCATGCGCCATTCTTAGTCCGTCGAACTAGCGTACTGACGAGCGGATTGTCCGCTGAAACTAAAGTACGACGGACAGAATTTCGAAAAATCCGAAATTCTTAGTACGCCAGACTGCACGCTGAAAAAGTCCGCTGAAGCCCACACACGAGCGGACTGTCCGCTGAAATGTGTTTCGACGGACTAAGTACGCCATACAGTCCGCCCGTGTGTACGCGGCATTAGAAAAATGTATACGAAAATTCTCAGAACATTATAATGTCATTCAAAATATTCAGTTTGCTTTTAGCATTTGATTTTAGAATGAATGGACTTTACTGAACAAAAACCACATACACTGTTAGAAATTTTCTCATTATTGTAGAAAATTACCATTGATTTCATCCCCAATGACTACAAAAATAAACAGATTATTTTGGCTGAAATTCTACCCATATGTAGCCAGCTTTAATAACACCCTCTCTCATTTCTCAGTATAACAGGGATGGTGGAGTCCTGTAGCCTTAACAAACATTCTAATGAGATTGAGATAACGCTACAGAATGTGCAGGACAGTGAATAGGACTACATTTCTGATAGGATAGACAGTAAATACAAGAAGCTCATTTTAAATATTTTCACGATAAATTTAATGTACCTTTTTATATACTTAGGTAGAATGGTGACTCCCAACAGAAAAAACATCATTACCGAACATATAATCATTCCAATGCCCAAGCATACTGCTCGTGTCTCTCCTCGCTTTTGAGCCATAAAAAGTTTCTTTCCCATCGTAAATTCATTTATGGACTGCAAACGATAATTATTTCATCTGTTTACAGAGAAATTGTGTTTTCTATATGGCTGTAAGTAAAGATATCACAATGTATAGGTTACGTTTGAAAATTAAAACATCACAAAGTTAAACAGAGGTAGATATCACTTGTCAGCACTGCCCTATACAATAAAAAAAATGGGATTGTGCTAATATTAGTACATGTGTTTTGAAAGTTGTTCCCTGGCTGCAGAAAATTACATAGTTAAATTATTAATTTTGTGGTGTGTGTGTGTGTGTGTGTGTGTGTGTGTGTGTGTGTATGTGTATAAAATATTTGAGTTACTCCAGTGAATATTTTATTTGAAGCATGACATAGGCATTTTCAAAATCAATCATTGCCATTGCTGATATATTTAAATATGGGGAATTCTTTTCCATGCCCTATTCTGTACAGGCATACCCCACTTTTAAGTACGCAATGGGGTTTATTTACTAAAGCTGGAAAGTGCAAAATCAGGCTCACTTCTGCATATAAACCAATGAGCTTCTAACCTTGGCTTGTTCAATTAAGCTTTGGTAATAAAACCTGGAAGCTGATTGGTTTCTATGCAGAAGTGTGACTGATTTTGCACTTTCCATCTTTAGTAAATAACCCCCATTGTGTACTTAAAAGTGAGGTATGCCTGTATATAGCTCTATTATACAAAATCATCTGAGTGCCGGTTCACACAAGGGCAGCGTCAAAGTGGCCCGACTCCTGTCGGCTCTGAAGTCTCCGAGTACATCGTGACTTCAGCGTGGTTTGCAAAACTACTTCGGTATAGAAGTCAATGCAAGCTACCCCCCTAGTAGTAGAGGAACCTTTTTCTAAGTCAGAGCGACTTGAGTCGCTCCTGTTAGAACCGTTTCATTGTACTGAATGAAGTGAGACTTGTCGCTTGACAGGTTGCCCCTGTGTGAACCTGCACTGAGCATTCCAACATACTAAATACTTAGTCATTTTGAATGAGAAATCGTTGAATAACCCCAATTTGAATAACAATACAATATAGTCAATCAGTAAATTCCTGCTGTAGAAATGATCAAGACAATAAAAGAACCTCATTTAAAAGACAATAGTTACAAACTTCTGATTATCATTTACACTTAAAAATAGGCTTAATTTACTAAAGAACCTAACTGGTCTTTGTAAATGAATCCAAGGCTGTAACATAAAATTTGGAAAAAGTGAATCGCTGTGCATACTTTCCACTTTCTCTAGAGCCCCATTGTTGAAAAAAATTGATCTTCCAAAATTTGGAAAACATGCTTGGTGTCCTTCAGAAAAGTTTGTAAGTTGTAGAGAACAATGTAAAATTATTACAGCAGATGTTAATTCACTTTATACTCTCAATGACCACAAAGATGCAATTGAAGCTGTAATATGGGCTTTGGATACATACTCTGATCTCTTGAACAAACATAAGAATTTATTATCGAATGCCTGTTGTTTGGGTTGAGGCGCAATTACTTTCGCCACGATTCCCAATATTATCAACAATTGACTGGTCTTGCCATGGAGCAAAGTTTGCCCCCAGCGTGGCAAACTTCTTTATGGCAAAATGTGAATATTTCTTGAAAAATCAACCAAAACAATTAAAGTGTTATGATCTCTTTATAGACGAAGAGTTGATAATATGGAATGGAGATAATGAGAACTTGGAGAGATTTAAACAGAAACTGAATGAGAATCAAAAGACATCTGTCTGACATGGAAACAACATTAAACTACCATTGAGTTTTTGTATTTGCGATCAAAAATTAGAATGATCATTTTAAAAACATTGTTTTTATATCTTTACCTACAGGTACGTTTTTTTAATGCAGCTTACCAATAGGTAAAATTAATATCAAACGTGCACCGTTTAAGAACAGCAGCCAGTAACGTCAGCAGCGCATGCGCTCTGAAGGAAAAGCATACCTGTGCCATTCCTTTAGAGCTGTTTGCCGTGTCCGAGATTCCCGTGCACATGTGGCACGGCTCGTCCAGTCAGAACCCAGAAGGAAGATTGGGTGAAGATGGAAGCCTCGGGCAGTGGTGGCAGGTTGCTGCTGGAAGGCTTGGTTCTAGTCTTTCATATTGTGCTAGTATGCGGTGCATACTAGCACACTATGCCTTTTACCTTGCAGGTTTTTTTTTTCTTTTTTTAAATGCCTTTACTACCACTTTAAAACTTGTGATAGGAATGGATATATTCCAAAAAGGCAGTTGCCATCATGGATCATGGTTATACAACATAACCAGGGAGTAGTTTTTCAGACTGAAAACAAACCGCACCGAAGACAATAGGGTGGATTTACTGAAACCGGGGAGTGCAAACTCTGGTGCAGCTGTGCAAGGTAGCCAATCAGCTTTCAACTTCAGCTTGTTAAAATAAGCTTTGACAAAAAAAACTGGAAGTTAATTGGTTTCTATGCAGAGCTGCACCAGATTTTGCACTCCCAGGTCTTAGTAAATCAACCTCAGTGTGTTCCCTGAACAGGCAGAAATGATTGCTAAGAGATTGATCTATAAAGGGTATGAGAGAAGATTTATGCAGGAGAAAATTTTTAAAAGTGAACAGTTTAGATAGGAAAGAATCGTTACAGGATAAGAATAAGATTTGTGAAGGAAATCCCCAATGGGATGCTATCATCCTGGATTTTACAGTGGTTATAAAGGCAGAAGGTAACAAACCTTATGCATGCAGCATGAGCCCAATCTAAATCCAGCAATATTCATGAGAACAGGGACACACAGAGCAGTGCTTGGGAGCAAGCACGCATGAGTACCCCCATAGCAAGCAGCTTGCTATGGGGGCACTGCCACTCAGGGATGGGAGGTGGAGACCATAGCACAGAGCAGGTAACTAAAACATATTTGTTTTAAAACAAAAAAAACTGTATTTAATATTACTTTAATTTACAAGCATAAAAAAAAAAAAATAGAAAAAATTATTAAGCGTCACTGGCAAAAAAAAAAAGAACGCCATTAACCATGATTTTGCCAGAATTTCCAAAGTTTATTTACAGAAGAGGTTCAAACTTAGGGATAAATTAGTCAAATCAGTCCTAGGTCCCCCAAACTGTTCAATGTTCTTATTTCTGAGATTGGATGGTTTTTGCACCTGTAGGAAATGCTATACTGGTAAAGAAGCAAAAAACAATATAAAGAAGAGAAAATAATTTATTGCTACTGTTACAGACAAAAAATATATATTTAAAAGTGTTGTTTCTTGTACTACTGAAGTGGACATTTATATTTTGGAATGTCCTTGCAGATTTCAGTATGTGGACGGACCTCTAGGACTCTAATGCCGCATACAGACGATCAGAATTTCCGACAACCAAACCGTGGATTTATTTCCGACAGATGTTGGCTGAAACTTGTCTTGCAAACACACGGTCGCACAAATGTTTTAGAAATTCTGATCGGCTAGAATGCAGTGACGTACAACAAGTATGACGGGACTAGAAAAAGGAAGGCCAGTGCGCCACCCTTTGGGCTCCTCCTGCTAATCTCGTGTTAGTAGAAGTTTGAGAGACGATTCACGCTTTTTAGCCTTGTGCTTTTCTGATTGTTACTGCTCTTTAATTTGTGCTTGTGGGTCCGTATCTGGTTTTCAGTACATGTAGTTAGTTAGCATCTGGTTTTCAGTGTGTTCTATTTCTAGTTCGTGTTGATTTTCAGCTCGTTCTTCTCGGGTTCTTTCTGATTTTCAGTGCGTTCTGGTTCGTTCTGACTAGCCAATCGTTTTGAAGCCATGTTGTGGTTACATACTCGTCATAGAGTTCGTGCTATGTGGGGGCTTGGTGTTGGGGTTCTTACTTTGACCCAGGTGCCAGGTACATGAACAGGGGGAGGAGGAGTTCATGGACGAAGAATTGATTGCTCCAGTGTGACCAATTCTCGCACATGCCTTTGTTGCGGGAGATCTGTGGGAATAATCCTGATGATTTTAGGAATTATCTTCGGATGACGGACCCCGTTTTTCACCATCTGTTGGCTATGCTGCCCCTTATATTACCAAGCGGGACACCTGCATGCGGAAAGCCATCACTCCGGAACAGAGACTAGTCGCCACCTTGCGGTACTTGGCGACGGGGAGAAGTCTGCAGGACATCAAGTTCTCGACATCTCGTACATCTCCCCCCAGGCTCTGGGGATCATTATTCCAGAGACCTGTTCTGCCATCATTTAGGTTCTGCAGAAGGACTATATTAGGGTAAGTTTTCTCCTTTAGCATCACATTCTATGTATTTAATGTTTGCTAATGTATTGTATTTCATTATCTTCATGCATGCTTGAATTTTTTATGGTCCTTTTTTTGTCCTTCATGCATATTTGCATCCGCTAACCTCCCCAGCATGCTATCCTGGGCCCATACACACTTAGCTTAGTTAATGTATTTTGTCAGCGCCATATTAGTGTTTTAACCTAAACCACCCCTAAAATGTGTACAAATATTATTGCTGTCCTTAAATTCAGGCAGAGTGCAAAAGGCTTTTGTTTTGGGGGGGGGGGGGCAAACTCATTTGGAACCCTTCCTTCCCCCCCAACCGCTAAGTCAGCCAATACCAATACTCTATCAGCTGACTTTGCCAAACCCATACACATTACCCTTACCTCTTTTGTGGTCATATTTATGGATGAATTCACCAAAGCATGTAGTGAAAGGTCCTGCCTGAATACTTTCAAATGGTACGGTTTGAAGTTTTTTGCTCTCCTATTATCTTGATAGGTAAATGCAGAATGTAAAAATGTGCTTCAATTTGAACAGTGTGTATTCATATTTTTGGATTATGACACCTCTTACCTATCCAGTGGGCTGCCAATAGTTTAAGTAAGGAGGGGCTGGCCAAAGTAACACACATTATTTCATTATTTATGCATTCAGCTCTCAATGAAGTGGTTACATGTCCAAAATATCCCCCCCCCCCTATAATTTTGAAATGGACCATCCGAGGGGGTGGACCTTATATTTTTGTCTTTAACTGCTTGCCGACCGCCTGCTGTCTTATGACGGCCAGGCGGCACGGCTCTCTTTGCGGGAGGGCGTCATATGATGTCCTCCCATTTAAACAGGGAATGCGTGCGATCGTGTGCGCGCATCCCTGTTCCTTTCTCGGCGTGTCACGGAGACACCGCTCGCCAACGAGGGGGGTGAACAGCCATTGGGCATGTTTATCATGTGATTGGCCGATCACAGATGGTTCCACCCCACTGGGCACGGCACAAGCGTGCTGCGCATGCATGTCAGTGGTGGTGTGTTCCCGGGAACACTGCTCATCACCAACACTGGTAAACAGCCATTGCTGGCTGTTTATCTACGTGATCGGCTGTGATCCTTTCACAGCCGATCACTGAATGTCAACAAACCACGGTAACGAGATGTTACCGGATGTGTGAGGAGATTGCGTTAACATCTCGTTACCGCTTACAGTATACACCAACACACACTAATTGCCCCCCCCCCCCCAATATAGAGGACCTGTCACCACCCATCATAGTACCTGTCACTTACAGTCCATCAGAGTACCGGTCACAGTCCATCAGAGTACCTGTTACAGTCCATCTGACTGCCTGAGTATCTGTCACAGTCCATCTGACTATCTGAGTACCCCTCACAGTCCATCAGAGTACCTGTCACAGTTCATCTGACTACCTGAGTACCTGTCACCAGGCCATCGGAGTACTTGCGTACCTGTAACCAGGCCATCAGAGTACCAGAGTACCTGTCACCAGGCCATCAGAGTACCTGAGTATCTATTTGCAGCCCAAGCCTCATAGAATATACATTGGGGTGTTTGCTTTCCAAAATGTGGTCACTTTGTGGGTAATTCCACTGTCCTGGTGCTCCAGGACCTTCAAAAGTGTGATAGGTAGGAAAGAAATGAAGTTAGATGTGTAATTTATGCTCCTAGAATGCACAAAGGTACTACTTTAATGTTGGGCCTCTGTATGTGGCCAGGCTGTGTAAAAGTCTCACACATGGGGTATCACCATACTCGGGAAGAGTAGCAGAATGTATTTTGGGTGTAATTTTTGCTATATACATGCTATGTGTTAAGCCACATACACACAATCAGATTTTCTGCTGATTTTTTTCCTTCGGATTTACCAAAACCATGTAGTGCAAGGGCCTGCCTGATTGCATACAAATTGAAACACCTAAGGTTTCACCTCATGTTATGTGGTTTTAGTAAATCTGAAGGAAAAAATCTGTAGAAAATCTGATAGTGTGCATGGGGCTTAAGAAATATCTTATAAATAGACAACTTTGTGTAAAAAAAAAAAAAAAATGCGTTTTCATTTTTGTTCCACATTTTCCAAAAATTTCTGGAAAAAATAAACCGTTCAAAAGACTCATTACACCTCATAGATTATACGTTGGGGTGTTTGCTTTGCAAAATGGGGTAATTTTGGGGGCAATTCCATTGTCCTGGTGTTCCAGGGCCTTCAAAAGTGTAATAGGTAGTTGAGAAATGAGATGTCATTTATGCTTGTAGAACGCCTGAAGGTGCTTCTTCAATGTTGGTCCTCTGTATGTGGCCAGGCTGTGTAAAAGTCTCACATATGTGGTATCGCCCTACTTGGGAAGAGTAGCAGAATGTATTTTGGGGTGTGATTTGTTGTTTGCATATTCTGTGTGTGAAAAATAACCTGATAATATGACAATTTTGTAAAAAAAAATAAAACATAGATCTTCATTTTGCACAGAATTGTAGGAAAAAATGACAACTTAAAAAAACTCACCATGCTACTTAATACCCTGGAATGTCTACTTTCTAAACAAGGAGTAATTTGGGGGGTATTTGCACTGATGTACTGAAGGCCTGATCAGATGTGATCAGTTTTACAGTGATTGGCACCATAATTTGTAGACTTTATAACTTTCACAAAGACCAAATAATATACACTAATTTGGGTTATTTTTACCAAATATATGTAGCAGTATAAATTTTGGCCAAAATTTATGAAGAAAAATTACTAATTAGCAAAATTGTATGACAAACAAAGAAAAGGGCATTTTTTCACAAAATTTATGTATTTTTTTATTTATAGCACAAAAAATAAAAATAAAACACTAGTGATTAAATACCATCAAAAGAAAGCTCTATTTGTGTGAAAAGAAGGATGCAAGTTTGATATGGGTACAGTGTTGCATGACTTAGTATTTGTCATTCAAACTGTGAGAGAGCTGAAAGCTGAAAATTGGTCTGGACAGAAAGGGGGTGTAAGTGCACTGTATTGAGGTTGTTAAATACTCCTTAAAATAGATGTTTTATACTTATGTTGGCCAAGAATGTTTGTGTCTCATCTGCTAGCAATGTTATGTGCAAAAGTACATTTTTTTTCTTTGTTTGACTCCACAGTTTCCTTCAACGCCACAGTAATGGCAGACTGTGGCTCCCTAATTTGCCCAGCGGTGGGACTTTCCCCAACTACAGAGGGGCAATTGATGGGAAACACATCCACATCGTGCCACCCCCAACTTGGGGTCATACTGTTATAATTACAAGGGGTTTAATAGTATTGTGATGTTGGCGGTGGTGTCGGTGGTTCCCCCTGTTCCTGATGCCAATCAACATGGCAGAATATAAACTAAAGCAGATAATACATGCATGCTGCATTCTACACAACTTTCTCAGGAGAAATGCTACAAACGATGTGGCATCAGTTGGGCCTGAGGCTGGATTTCCAGAACAAACAACAACCCTGACTGCGCTTGAAGCTGGCCGTCCTGGCTTGCCCCCGAGGTCTGAGGAAAAGTGCCTGCAAGGTCCATCAAAAATATATGGAATACATTGCAGGTAGGGGGGGCATTGATATGCCAGAAAATGTTTGATAAACCTTTTTAGATAAAAATTTTTGTTATAATGAAAGAATATTTCATTTGATTTACTGCTTGTTTCTTTTAGCTGTCTTCTAGGTTCTCCAATGGGCTTTTCTTTTTGGCAATTTTCTTAAATAGTGCAAACGTAATTTAGTTGTTACGTGAGGTGACAATCTCTTCTTCAGCTATTATGTTGTGGGTCTGCTACACACACACAATGTTTTTGTCGTTAATGTATGTAATGCATTAATGATAAAAAATTCATCCTTTTCAGCACCATGAAGTAATTGTTTTAAGTCCCCAAACTGCCCTCACTTGAAAGTGCACTTGTAGTGCAAAGTGGATTTGCCTTTAACCACTTAACAACCACCCATAGCCGATTAACGGCTTCAGGGCGGTTGTTTAACTCTGAGAGGCCGTTAATTAACGGCCTCCCAGAATTCTGCTCTCGCGCGCTCCCTGGGGCGCACACACGAGAGCATCCGTGACCGACAGGTCCAGTGGACCCGGCGCATCACGGATCACGCTAATCGGCTGCTCATCGTGCCCGTTTACCACGTGATCGCTCCGTCAAATGACGGAGTGATCACTTGTAAACAAACCGGCGTCATGTTATGACGCCGGTTCCTCCCTCCCCCTCTCTGTACCGATCGGTACAGCGGAGGGGAAAGAGATCGGTGTCAGAAGCGCTGTGGGCTGCATCTGCAGTGCCCACATCGCTGCTCATCGAATTTAACCCCTCCATACCCTGGCAATACTCTGTAATACCAGCTAATACTCTGCAATACCCCCAATACTCTCCAATACCCGCCAATACTCTCCAATACCCGCCAATACTCTGCAATACCCCGCCAATACTCTGCAATACCCCGCCATAAATTGCCATACCCAGCCATACTTGGAGATACCCAGCCATACTCAGTGATACCCTGCAATACCCAGCCATAGACGCCCTCACTGCTTCTACCAACTCGCCAATACGATCAAAGCCAGAATCTTTTTTTTATTTTTTTTATTTCAGGCTTCCCAGCCTAGAGGTGAGATGTGGGGTCTTATTGACCCCCAGATCTCACTGTAAAGAGGACCTGTCATCCCATATTCCTATTACAAGGGATGTTTACATTCCTTGTAATAGGAATAAAAGTGATCAAAAATTTTTGGGGGAAAAAAATGTCAAACTAAAATAAATAAAGTAAAATGAACAATAAAAAAAAATATTTTTTTTAAAGCGTCCCTGTCCCCATGTGCTCGCATGCAGAAGCGAACGCATACGTAAGCCCTGCCCACATATGAAAACGGTGTTCAAACCACACATGTGAGGTATCGCCGTGAACGTTAGAGCGAGAGCAATAATTCTAGCACTAGACCTCCTCTGTAACTCAAAACATGTAACCAGTAAAAAAAATTTAAAATGTCGCCTATGCGGATTTTTAAGTAACGACGTTTGGCGCCATTCCACGGGCATGTGCATTTTTGAAGAGTGATATGTTTGATATCTATTTACTCAGCATAACTTAATTTTTCACTTTATGCAAAAATTGGGCTAACTTTACGGTTTTTTTTAAAGCACAAAACATTTTTTTCCCCAAAAAAAAGCGTTAGAAAATTGCTGTGCAAATACCGTGGGAGATAAAAATTTGCAACGACCACCATTGTATTCTCTAGGGTCTTTGCTAAAAAAAATATATAATGTTTTGGGGTTCTATGTAATTTTCTAGCAAATAAATGATGATTTTTACATGTAGGAGAGAATTGTCAGAATTGTCCTGGGTGCTCTAGAACGCCTGATGGTGTTCCCTGCATTTTGGGCCTCTGTATGTGGCCACGCTGTGTAAAAATCTCACACATGTGGTATCGCTGTACTGGGGAGTAATATCAGAATGTGTTTTGGGGTGTAATTTGTGGTATGCATATGCTGTGTGTGAGAAATAAACTGATAATATGACAATTTTGTGGAAAAAAAAAAGTAAAAAAAATCTTGATTTTGCAAAGAATTGTGGGAAAAAATGACAACTTCAAAAAACTCATCATGTCTCTTACTAAATACCTTGGAATGTCTTCTTTCCAAAAAGGGGTCATTTGGGGGGTATTTGTAATTTTATGGCATGTTAGGGTCTCAAGAATTGAAATAGGCTGTCAGTACTTCAGGTGTGATCAATTTTCAGATATTGGCACCATAGCTTGTGGACTCTATAACTTTCACAAAGACCAAATAATATCCACCAATTTGTACTTATTTTTACCAAATATATGTGGTGGTATAAATTTTGGCCAAAATTTATGAAGAAAAATTACTAATCTGCTAAATTTTATAACAGAAACAAAGAAAAATTCATTTTTTTACAGAATTTTCAGTCTTTTTTTCTTTTATAGCACAAAAAATTAAAAACCGAGAGGTGATTAAATACCACCAAAAGAAAGCTCTATTTGTGTGAAAAAAAGGACAAAAATTTCATATGGGTACAGTGTTGCATGACTGAGACATTGTCATTCAAAATGTGAGCACCAAAAGCTGAAAATTGGTCTGGTTATTAAGGGTGTTTAAGTGCCCAGTGGTCAAGTGGTTAATAAATAACTCCCATTGTCACTATAAACACCAAATTACTACAAAAACTGGTATTGAGTATTGAAAGAAGAAGCCACACTTTGTTGAGTAGAAAACATTTTATTTTGTGCATTAGAAAAGTGGTTTTGAACAAACCAACATATTTGTACAAATAGCCTTTTTTGGGTTAAACAGGCATGTTTAACCTCCCTGGCGGTACGATTATTTCGGATTTTAGGTGCTAAAAGCGGTACAATTATTTTGCATGAAAATTTGGTGTTTTATATTGTAGTCCTGTAATTCTTAGCAATAACTCACTTAAATCTAGCAGACATCCCGGGTATGATAAAGTTTGAAAAATGAAATCATAAATTATAATATAATAAATAATTATAAATAATTATACCAAATAATAATATAACAATAATAAAAATTATTCAATAATGTAATCAAATCAAAAACACTGAAATTTGCTCAGTTGCAGAATTGTCACTGTCATTACTTTTCAGTATTTGATGACGGATCTCCCCACAAATCGCTATCGCTCAATTCTGCGAGTGATTCCAATTTATTATCACTGTTTTCTAGCTGGTCTAAAATCATTTTTGATGTAAAGGGACAGTTTTGGTTGCTATAGACAATCTCCAGTTTCAAGGCATAAAGAACAGTTTTCATAATATTAAACTGCATGCAGGACACTGGGCAGACCACTAGGGACAAAGGGGATGTGAAATAATTACATACAGCAATGTAATCTGTACAATTACATTATACTGTATGTATACTGTGTGTTTCACTTTTTGAATTTGGCGCCGATCTCCGTCCCTGTGCGTCGCAACACTCGCAGGGAACGGAGATCGGCTCCATGATGAATCGAGCGGAGGACGAGCCGCTCATACAGAGCGGAGACATCGCTGGATCCAAGGGAGAAGGTAAGTAAGCGTCCTTCTGGATCCAGCGATGCGGTCCCGAGTCTGGCTCGGGGTTACCGCTTTTGGTATAAACATTCCACCCCGAGCCAGACTCGGGAATACCGCCAGGGGGGTTAAAACCATAAACATGCACAACTCAGGAACTTACAAAGTTCAACTTTGATAAAGTGAAGGAAATATCAGACAATAGTATGTTCAGACTGTGTTGCTATTGCCTTCATCAGATGGGTGTCACCCCTGTAAAAGAGAAAAATTTTGAAGATGCATACAAATTGGGAATCAAAATGTGGATTTCCCTCCTGATCCCATGCCTAATGTCAACATGTGCTAGCTCCCAGCATGGGGATCAATGGACGTGTTCAGGGGTGCAACCCCTTCCTCTCATTTACTTTAGTTGCGAGGAAGGGGTTGCACCCACAAAATGAGTACCTTCAAATCCTGTGATGGCAAATCAAAATTTGGCTTTCTAAAAAATAATTAAAATGTGTGAAAATAATAAAAATACTAGAAGAATTTTGGGGTGTTTTAAATTCTGCCTAAAACATCAATGTTGTTTTTGAGTCTTTTTTCCACATCATTGAGGTCTTCCTTGATCTTCTGTAAATCACGATTGCACACCCTGATCTCCCCAATGAGGACGTGTGCACTTGCACTTGTGAAATGAGATTCTTCTTCCACAACATCCACATCACCTAAAATAAAAAAACGCATCACGTATTATAAATATGCAGGCATATATCTATTACCTGATGCTGTGATCTCAGACACTCACCTGTTGTGGTCACTATTTCACCCACTTCATGAACCTCTCCTTTCTCCACATCCTGAGGTTGTGGTGTTGTGAGTTCCCCTTCTTTCCAAGGTTGGGGGTCCCCGGTGACCTCAGACGTCCCAAGTCTTTTCTCTCCTATGTGAAGTAAAAAATAGGTATACTTAGCACACTCATATTTGAGGCCAGAAATAGGAATATGAAAAATTACTTGAAGTGTCGTACAATTGTCTATTTTGCCAGAGTTCCAAGCTTAAAACATGGATTTTCTTTGCCTTTTGAAAGCTGGAATAACTACCTTTTTTGTGCAAGTTTCACAGATGGAGACACCCCTAGTATACACTGGAGCACCTGTGTGAGACACGCTAAAAAGTTTGTTCTGGTGTCCCACACTAGTGCTCCTGCGTGCAGATGTGTAAACAGCTGCTGAGTATCCTCTCCTTACACTGAATCAAGTTTGCATTTCATTCTATTTACAAACCCTAGACAACAATGTAATAAACTTATTTTAATACAAATAGGCATGAACAAATGTAGTTAACCTGAATCTGCCAAAAACATTGTATTAGTGGGCGAACGAACGAACGAGGTTACTGTGCCCACGAACCTGAGACTTGCAAATTTAAAGTGTACAACAGTAAAGAAAAGCACATGGAGCAGCACGAAAATAATAATAATAATAATAATAATAATAGGAACACGTGACAAAATACTTTTTTGCAGTACTCTCTTGATTTTTCTGTACTGATCCTGCTCCCTCAATTTGAGGTCTGACCATCGTTTCCTCAGTTGATCCTTGGATCGCCATACCCCAAAATACTTCTGCAGACTTTTCACAACTTTAACCATGATCTTGGCCTTTCTCACATTTGGGTTTGGGTAAGGTCCATGCTTCCCATCATAATCAGCCCTCTTTAAGATGTCCACCATCTCACCAAAGGACATATTAGAGACCTTAAATCTCCTGGATCGGGACGTTTGTGGCTCTGGGCTTTCCTCGTCCTCCTCGTTGCTGCTCTCCTCTGAATGCACTTGCTTCGCCATGTGCTCTCCCACTGCACAGAAAGAGAAGGGATGGGGAATATACTAGAAAGAAGGTCAGGGGTGGGCGGAGTTTCATGCATGCGCAGTGTATATCAAGCGCAACACGTGTGTGTCATACGTACAATATGTGAGAGATGGACAGAGTAGCATAAGCGCCAATCGTGATAACGAAGGTATAATTTTAACTTGGGGTATCAGTGGTCTATACTGCTTCTAGATTGATGCCTATATTGGGACAAGATTAGGGGAGCTTAGCCTGGCATTAGGGTTTGTCTTGTGTTTTGTAGAGAAAATGGATCGATTCAATGATCATGACTTCCTCCCCCAATTCATTGATATGTACAGAGAGCTGCCCTGTCTGTGGAAGGCAGTGTTGGATCAATTGCTGGAATTGGTGAAGCCGCAGATCCCCATGGCACACATCAACTATTTGAAGGCCAAAATTGGTAGCCTGAGGAGCACATATAATAGGGAACGCAAGAAGGTTCAGGATTCCACAAGATCAGGAGCAGCAGCAGATGATGTTTTAAGTGTCCCCAGGCTTTGGTTCTATGACAGACTGCGGTTTTTGTCAGACCAGACTGAAAGCAGGCCAATCACTCTCAACCCTTCCTTATACTCTTCTTTCCACCTCAGATGAGGCTTCAGAAGTCCAACCTGGGCCTTCTACCCGGGAAGAAGATGTGGAGGAGCCCAGCTTGAGTCAGGTATAGCATTGTTTAACATATTTCTCAAAATTGTGTTTATGGAACAATAAACTAAAAATATATATATGTCAACAAAGGGATATTGGTGCTGTTCCCAAAAATAATACGTGCACCATGTGCAAAACAAAATATATATCCTACCCACACCTCTAGATAAAAGGTGTGTATACAAATAGTATCTCTGTAAATAAAGTGCTAGTGCATAGTAATGGTAAAGTGTATCAAACACACAAAATGTGCAAAAGGCAAATAAAGTGCAAAAAAATCCGTACCAGTTGTATGCAAATAACAATAAATGTAAAAAAAAATTGATAAATTAATACTCTATAAGTTTATACGTATATATCTTCCTAAAGTGCAAAAATAATTCATTAATTAAATATAATAGTGGATGTGGAAGATTTTAATGAAGAGGAAGAGGAAATCGCAATGGATGAGAGTCCTGGATTAGATGGGATTGATGTTGAAATACAGGGGGCCCAGTAATACATGCCAAAGATTTGAATTGCCCCCCCCTGGGAGAAGGGGAGGTCCACCAACAACACCGAATCAACCATCCAACTTTTCTGGGGGGAAGAAGGAATGATAATGTGAGACTAGAATTTGGGAGGTCCCCTGGCACTCTAAGGTATAATATCCCTACCTACAATAGATTTTCCCCTTTTAGGGAAAGAGGACAAACACACACAACATCGGAACTTCCAGAATACAAGGGAGTATAGAGAGGATGGGGATTTTTTCCAAGGGAGACCAAGGGAAAGACCCTGGATGGAGGAACCAGCAAATGGATCAGAGTGGCTTTTGGAGGGGAAATGGACCTCCAGGGGATATGGACAGAGAGGACATGACGAATGGGAATCAAGGGTATCCCCCTTTTCACAATCAGCGGATGAATATGAGGAATGGATGGTCCAGGAATCCAGGAAGGGATCAGGAGTCCTTTTACAGAGGCATAGAAAGAAACAGACGAGAGGAAGAAGGGGAGGGAAGAAGAAAATGAAGAAGAGAGTACTAGGACAAGGGATTTTCAACTTAATTAATGTTGTTTTTACTGATGAAGAGTTGCGTATTTTGGATTTAGGCCTCAAATTTGCACCAGATAAAAATATTGATAAATTCTAAGTTTACATTGATTTACAGAAGTGTCAGGTCACCTTGAGGCGAGGTGACAGATGCACACCGTAGGGATCAGGAGTGCACCGCAAGGTTGTGGACCCTACGGCTGACTGCTGCGGACGGGAGACAGGTCCCACCGGGGTTAGAGCGCAAGATTCCATGGAGCGTGGAGTCTAAGAGCCAGCAGGTGTTCACCAGAGCCTCGAGTGGTGAGAATGGACTTGGCTGCAACTGGCTCCAGGTCGCGACCCCCAGGGTCCCCCAGCTCACACCCACAGTAGGCAACAGGAGGATAGGGATGGTGAGGGACAAAGCCAAGGTCGGGGCCACAAGCAGACAGAAATAGACAGGGACACGCCAAAAGGTCAGGATCACAGGCAACCAGGGATAGTCAAAGACACGCCAAAGTTGGTAACGGAACAACAGAAGAGCACATGGCAGGAAACAGGAAGCTGAACACACAAAGGAATACACAATGGTTGATCAGCACTGTTGGCTTGCAGTGCACAGGTTAATAAAGGTTCCATGATAGGGCCTGGGGTGGAGCCATGCTTAGAAGAGAGGTTATAAAAACCACCAGGTGGAAGTGGCTGGCCTCTTAGTCTGAACACATGAGGGGAGGTAAGCAACCAGGAAGATCACTGCATAACCATGACAAGAAGTTTATTAGGAAGTTAAAGATAAAAAAACATTTTACCCTTAATGAAAAAGGGATGTCAAAGAATACCGTTACGGATTTTACACATACCAACCTGAGGAACAACTCTATTATGAACCCCAAAGTTCCAGGAGATCAATGTATAGGGGCATTTAAGAAGATGGTCGAAATTGATCATAGCGAATTGAAGACAAAGAATGCCAAGGGTGGACACATCTGGAAAACGATTAAAGCATTAGGAAAAAGGAAAGAAGTTGTGATCCGCCCTGCTGACAAGGGGGGAGGGTTGGTTATTTTAAATAAGGAGGATTATGATATGGAAATGGAGAACCTCTTTAAAGTTTCAAATACATATAAAAAATTAAAGGTGAATCCTAAACCCCAATATGGGAAGAAACTAAGAACTTTTGTAAATAAAAGGGAAGGAAATTGGTATTCTTAATCAGAAGGAAGCCAAGTATTTGGCGCCAGAATCCACAAGAACCCCTGTAATTTACTATCTACCCCAAATTCATAAGAGACTAGATAGACCACCAGGTAGACCTAGTGTAAGTGGCATGGATTTGCTTTTTTCTAGACTATGGGAATATATCGACTCATTTTTGAAACCCCTTGTTAAGAAAGGGAAGTCTTATCTGAGGGATAGCACACAGCTTATCAATGAACTGCAACAAATTAAAGGTGCGAATCACTTCTGGCAATGATAGACATGAATTCTCTATATACCAGTATCATGCAGAAGGACGGACTAGAAGGAGTTGAGAAAGCCTTACATGAGGGCACGGACCTCCGGCAGGAACAAATTGTTTTTTTATTGGAAGGCCTAAAATTATCAATGGAGAGAAGCTATTTTTGGTACCACAAGGAATATTATGTGCAAACAAAGGGTGTTGCCATGGGTGCTCAGTATGCCCCAAGTGTGGCAAACTCATTCATGGACATGTGTGAGGAGTGCTATAGCTATGGTAGGAAACGGCCAGAGATTAGATTTTACTGCAGATATATTGATGATATAATTATTCTGTGGGAAAGCACATCCGAATCCTTCTACACCTTTTTGGGAGATATAAATAAGAACAAATTTGGCATTACTTTTACTGGCCAGTGTGATCAGAATCAGGTGCACTACTTGGATTTGCCGATCTTTAAAGTGGGGGATGAGATATTTACCAAAACGTTTTTCAAAAAGACAGATCGCAATCGGTACATACCCACCTCGAGTTGTCACCATCCGAGATGTAAAGAGAATATACCCAAAGGGCAGCTTCTAAGAGTCCATAGGAACTGTTACAATATGGAAGATTACCAAACGCAAGGGGATGCTCTGATAGAGAAGTTTGTGGACAAAGGGTATACAATTGATCCGTTACTTAAATTGAAGCAGGAAATAGAAAAATTGGATCAGAACTCATTATTGAAAACTAAAGAGAAATTGAACATTGGCCATGAAAAGCAATACAAATCAATAGGTCATATTGTTAGGAAGTGATGGCCTATATTAAAATCTGATAGGATTTTGAGCAGAATACTTGCAAAGAAACCTTGTTTCATCTACAGAAAAACACCAACCCTTAGGAACCAGTTAGTGAAAAATGTGATTGACCCTCCTAAAACTGTGAAGTTGTTGTCAAATGTTTTTACAAATGCCAAAGATGTTTAGCCTGCCATGTGAGTAAAAAGCAACCGAGGAACAAAACCTCCTTTAAATCAAGATCTGGGAAGGAATTTGATATCAGAGAGCTGATCACTTGTAATAGCACCCACATGACTTACGTCATCGAGTGCCCTTGTCGGTTGCATACGTGGGTAGGACAACTAGGCCTCTATGTGTTCGCAATAGAGAACATATTAATAATATAAAAAGTGGTTTTCCGAAACATAACCTTTCTAGGCATTTTGAAGAATTACATAATCTATCTGGCCTAATTTTTTATGGCATAGATATTATATATGATCACTGGAGAGGAGGTAATAAGAATATCCGAGTATATCTCCTATGATAGACAGAATTTGAGTATCCCAAAATAAAAAAAAAAATGTATTTATTGTTTAGGTTCCTTGGTTTCCGAGGGGGTTGAATGTTGATATAGATCTTAACCGTTTCTTATCTAACTTTTAATCTTCGATTTTTCTGGTTTCCATAATTGCTAATTTTATTTGTATAAGGGTCATTAGTGATGGACGAACTTCCGACGGGACGTTTCGCGAACGCGAAATGCGAACGGACCCAAACGTTCGCGAAACCGACCGTTCGCCGCGGGCCCCATTGACTTCAATGGGAGGCGAACTTTGCAAACCTTCATGTCGAATTTGCGGCCACGTGGTAATTATTAGGGGGTAAAACGTAGTCCCACCATCTGGACAATGACATAATACATGTATGAGGTGAATTTGGGATCGATAACTACAAGCATTTTTATTTTATTTGGGAAATTGTTCTAACAATTCAGGACTATGGAGCTAATGAAGGCAATGGAGGAGAGGGAAGGTCAGGGACCAGGGTAGGCAAAGAAGAGGGTGCAGGAGATGATCACCAGCAGCGTGACATACCGGAATGACACATGCACCGTGATAGAGGCATCTGACAGCAGCACCGTAATACAGAGCACTGACAGCAGCACCGTGACATACAGCGCTGACAGCAGCACCGTGACATACAGCGCTGACAGCAGCACCGTGACATACAGCGCTGACAGCAGCACCGTGACATACAGCGCTGACAGCAGCACCGTGACATACAGCGCTGACAGCAGCACCGTGACATACAGCGCTGACAGCAGCACCGTGACATACAGCGCTGACAGCAGCACCGTGACATACAGCGCTGACAGCAGCACCGTGACATACAGCGCTGACAGCAGCACCGTGACATACAGCGCTGACAGCAGCACCGTGACATACAGCGCTGACAGCAGCACCGTGACATACAGCGCTGACAGCAGCACCGTGACATACAGCGCTGACAGCAGCACCGTGACATACAGCGCTGACAGCAGCACCGTGACATACAGCACTGACAGCAGCACCGTGACATACAGCACTGACAGCAGCACCGTAAGCAGCCCCAGGAGGAAGTCAGCACAGCACAGGGATGGTGTGATCCCCTCATAATAAGAACCCCCAGGAGGAAGTCAGCACAGCACAGGGATAGTGTGATCCCTTCATAATAAGAACCCCCAGGAGGAAGTCAGCACAGCACAGGGATATCATAAGCAGCCCCAGTAGAAATATGACACCGCTCAACCTCTTCAAAGAGGAGGGTAGGGGCATATAGTACGGTGTGCTTTTTTGGGTCAAGGAAGTGAGCCAAATGAATTAAGAAGGTCTGTGTGCTTGATTAAAAAAATAGTTTATAGACATATACATGGTCTACTGGTCACATGTGTTGAATTCCTCCGAGATCCATGCCTCATTCATTTTTAGAAATGTGAGGTAGTTAACACTGTGGTGAGCTAGGCGAGTACGCTTATCGGTCACAATCCCCCCTGCTGCGCTGAACGTCCTTTCGGACAGGACACTGGATGAGGGGCAAGCCAACAGTTCGATTGCAAATTGGGCAAGCTCTGGCCAGAGGTCAAGCCTGCCCACCCAGTAGTCTAGGGGTTCATCACTCCTCAGAGCGTCCACATCGGCCGTTAACCCAATGTAGTCGGACACCTGACGGTCTAGGCGTTCCCTGATGCTGGATCCGGATGACACCTGTCGATGGGTCGGCTGAAAGAATGACCTCATATCCGAAGTCACCAACACATCTTCAAACCGGCCTCTTCTTGCAGGCGCTGTTGGATTGGTACCCGCAAATCCTTCTCTGGGAGTGGGAATTGCTCCTCTGCCAGCGCACGCAAAAGCAGAATGCAGCATTTCTCGAAGCAAGGCCTGGAAGTGCTGCATTCTGACAGCCCTCTGCGACGGCGGTAACATTTCCGCCATTTTGTGTTTGTACCGGGGGTCTAAGTACGTTGCCACCCAGTACTGGTCCTTGACCCTCATGCTTTTTATACGGGGGTCCCTATTAAAACACTGGAGCATGAAGGCCCCCATTTGCACTAAAGTGGAAGCGGTGTGGTGGCCTGGCTCCTGCTCATCATCCAGGATAATGTCGTCCTCTTCATTCTCCTCTCCCCATCCTCGCACAACAGGGATCCCAGAAAGGTTTAAAGCATGCTCTTCTTGCTCCTGCTCATCCGCCCCGGCACCATCCTCCTCTGACTCCTCATCAGACTCCTGTTGTTGACTTGTCTCAGATAGAGTAGCCCCCCCTGGGAATTCATCCAGCATTGCGACTTCCTCATCTTCCCGCTCCTGCTCCTCCACAGCCTGATCAATGACACGACGCAATGCACGCTCCAGAAAGAAGGCATAAGGTACCATGTCACTGATGGCGCCATGGCTGCGACTGACCAGTTTGGTGATCTCCTCAAATGGCCGCAGAAGTCTGCATGTGTCGCGCATGAGCAGCCACTGGCGCGGTGAAAAAAAACCCAGCTCCCCAGAACCGTTTCTTTCGCAGAGTTCATACAGGTAGACGTTAACTGCACGTTTCTGCTGGAGCAGCCTATCAAGCATATAGAAGGTTGAGTTCCATCGCGTCGGGCAATCGCAAATAAGACGTCTGACCGGCAGATGGTGTCGCCGCTGAATGTCAGCAAGGCGAGCCATGGCCGTGTAAGATCTTCTGAAATGGGCCGAGATTTTCCTTGCCTGCCGCAAGATGTCCTGGACCCCAGGGTATTTGACAAGGAATCGCTGCACGACCAAGTTTAAGACGTGTGCCATGCACGGCACGTGCGTGATTTTGCCCTGTTTCAATGCGCTAAGCAGATTGGCACCGTTGTCACACACCACTTTACCAACTGTCAAATTGAGCGGTGTTAGCCACTCATCTGCCTGTGAACGCAAAGCTGAAAGGAGTGCCGGGCCAGTGTGGCTCTTTGCTTCCAGGCACAACAGACGCAGCACGGCATGGCAACGTCTCACCTGGCATGTGGAATAGGTTCTGGGGAGCTTGGGCGGTGCAGTGGAAGAGACGCTAGCAGCGGAAAAGGAGGAGGCAGCTGAGGAGGAGAGGGAGGAGGATGGAGTAGGAGGAGGAGAAGAAGAGTCAGGCCTGCATGCAATCCGTGGCGGTAAAACCAAATCTACACGGGTGCCACGGGTTACATGCTTGACGGCCGTCAGAAGGTTCACCCAGTGGGCAGTAAAACTGATATACCTTCCCTGCCCGTGTTTGCTAGACCACGTGTCTGTGGTCAGATGTATCTTGGCACCGACACTGTGTGCCAGAGATACATTCACTTGCCGCTGAACATGGCCATATAGCTCTGGGATGCCCTTCTCTGAGAAATACTTCCTTCCTGGGACCTTCCATTGTGGTGTTCCAATGGCCACAAATTTGCGAAAGGCCTCCGAGTCCACCAGTTTATATGGCAGTAGTTGGCGGGCTATGAGTTCTGACAAGCCAGCCGCCAACCGTTGGGCAAGAGGGTTATCCGGCATCATCATTTTTTTACGCTCAAACATTAGGCCCACGGAAGCCTGCCTTTTTGCAGAAAAATGTGAGCTTGGCGTGATGGAAGGTGGAGTGGAGGACAATTGTGAGGAGAGAGGAGAAGGAGAAGTAGAAGACGAGGCTGGACGGTGAGAGCCTGCAGTGTGGCTTTGTGTGTTCCGTTGCTCCCACTGGGCTCGGTGATGGCTGCTCATGTGCCTTCTTAAGGCGGTCGTCCCTAGGTGAGTATTGGGCTTACCGCGACTAACGCGTTGACTGCAAAGATTGCAGATGGCAACGCTATTGTCAGCAGCGGACACGTTAAAAAAAGCCCACACTGCGGAGCCATGTGCCGGTGTCCTGGGAGCGCCAGATGTGACCGTACATGGTCGATGACTCGCTCCTGATACATTTGCAGTCTGCTTTGTCCCTGCTGTGCAATGTAAGTCATTGCTGCTTCTCCTCCCTATCTGCTGGTCCATATCTCCCTCTGAACTCCCCTCCTCTTCCTCTCTTGTGGGCACCCACGTGACATCACTAGACACGTCATCATCAACGTCACCTTCCCCACCGCTATAAGTAGAGATCTCGGAGTAGGCAGCAACACCGGGGACCAACCTCCTCCTTGGGCTGATCTGGGTACTGGCGTCAGACTGCTGAGTAGCGCTTGTTGCTACCTCCTCTTCCTGATCCAATACCAAGAGTGGCTGCGCATCAGAAATGTCCTCTTGATATGGATCGGAAAATAATTCCAGTGACTCAAGCGGAAGGTATGTGGTGGTGGTGGTGGTGGTCGTGTTGTTGGTGGTAGTGTCTTTGGGGGTGCACATAGCAGAGAGTGAAGAAGAGGGTGCAGATCGAGAGGATGAGGAGGGTGCAGAAGAGTAAGGCTGAGCGAGCCACTCAACCAAGTCTGGTGCATCCTTTAAAGTAATTGAACGCACCTTCTGCAACTTCCCACTTTGGCTCAAGCCTGTTGCTCCTGCCCTACCCCTACCACCCCTGCGGAAGGGCCTGCCTCTTCCTCTGCATGTCATTTTTTAAATGACCCTGTGACAAAACTCTTAGTCCCTATACCGCTGAAGGACTGCTGCAGTATAGGTGAGCGGTCAGCAGTGGTGCACGTCAACCCTATCTATTGTGGACCGATAGCGGTCCTTACAGAACAGCAGACTGTACCGCACTCAAGCCTATGTACCGTAGCACCCTATACCAAGTTACCAGTCCTTATAAGAACTTTTGTGGAACAAGCAGGTTGTGTGTTAGTGATTAGCAGACTGTACGTCAGTCCCTATACCGCTGAAGGACTGCTGCAGTATAGGTGAGCGGTCAGCAGTGGTGCACGTCAACCCTATCTATTGTGGACCGATAGCGGTCCTTACAGAACAGCAGACTGTACCGCACTCAAGCCTATGTACCGTAGCACCCTATACCAAGTTACCAGTCCTTATAAGAACTTTTGTGGACCAAGCAGGTTGTGTATTAGTGTTTAGCAGACTGTACGTCAGTCCCTATACCGCTGAAGGACTGCTGCAGTATAGGGCAGCGGTCAGCAGTGGTGCACGTCAACCCTATCTATTGTGGACCGATAGCGGTCCTTACAGAACAGCAGACTGTACCGCACTCAAGCCTATGTACCGTAGCACCCTATACCAAGTTACCAGTCCTTATAAGAACTTTTGTGGAACAAGCAGGTTGTGTGTTAGTGATTAGCAGACTGTACGTCAGTCCCTATACCGCTGAAGGACTGCTGCAGTATAGGGCAGCGGTCAGCAGTGGTGCACGTCAACCCTATCTATTGTGGACCGATAGCGGTCCTTACAGAACAGCAGACTGTACCGCACTCAAGCCTATGTACCGTAGCACCCTATACCAAGTTACCAGTCCTTATAAGAACTTTTGTGGAACAAGCAGGTTGTGTGTTAGTGATTAGCAGACTGTACGTCAGTCCCTATACCGCTGAAGGACTGCTGCAGTATAGGGCAGCGGTCAGCAGTGGTGCACGTCAACCCTATCTATTGTGGACCGATAGCGGTCCTTACAGAACAGCAGACTGTACCGCACTCAAGCCTATGTACCGTAGCACCCTATACCAAGTTACCAGTCCTTATAAGAACTTTTGTGGAACAAGCAGGTTGTGTGTTAGTGATTAGCAGACTGTACGTCAGTCCCTATACCGCTGAAGGACTGCTGCAGTATAGGGCAGCGGTCAGCAGTGGTGCACGTCAACCCTATCTATTGTGGACCGATAGCGGTCCTTACAGAACAGCAGACTGTACCGCACTCAAGCCTATGTACCGTAGCACCCTATACCAAGTTACCAGTCCTTATAAGAACTTTTGTGGACCAAGCAGGTTGTGTATTAGTGTTTAGCAGACTGTACGTCAGTCCCTATACCGCTGAAGGACTGCTGCAGTATAGGGCAGCGGTCAGCAGTGGTGCACGTCAACCCTATCTATTGTGGACCGATAGCGGTCCTTACAGAACAGCAGACTGTACCGCACTCAAGCCTATGTACCGTAGCACCCTATACCAAGTTACCAGTCCTTATAAGAACTTTTGTGGAACAAGCAGGTTGTGTGTTAGTGATTAGCAGACTGTACGTCAGTCCCTATACCGCTGAAGGACTGCTGCAGTATAGGGCAGCGGTCAGCAGTGGTGCACGTCAACCCTATCTATTGTGGACCGATAGCGGTCCTTACAGAACAGCAGACTGTACCGCACTCAAGCCTATGTACCGTAGCACCCTATACCAAGTTACCAGTCCTTATAAGAACTTTTGTGGAACAAGTGAGTTGTGAATGTTTAGCAGACTGCAGCAGAAGGGCAGCAGTCAAGTATAATATCCTTTCTATATTTGGAAGAAAGAATATTATACATGTACAAGCCTATTACTGTACCACTGATACCAGTCCTGAAAAGAACCTTTGTGGAACTAATAATAACAGCAAGTCTTTAAAATTACCCTCACTGCCTGACAACACTGCTTCCTTCCTGTCCCTATACAAATTGGCAAAAAAAGAGAACGATTAGTGGTTACTGGAACAGCTCTTTTGTGGACCTTGATAGTAACAGCTAATGATGATGATGATGATGATGATGATGAAAGACTAATCTGGCTGTCCCTGTAGCATACACCGTCCTTTCCCTTTCTCTAAACTAACAAAAGACACTCAGGCTGCTGCAAGAATCAGCAGCACAGCAAACCTATCAACACCTAACACCTATACCAGTCCTGAAAAGAACTTTTGTGTACCAAATAGCTAGTGGTTTATCTCTCCCTACTCCACACAGGAACCTGTCCCTATCTTAACAGAAGAAAGAATGTAAAATGGCCACCGGATCGGGTGTATTTATAGGTTAGGGGGAATGTACAAGTGTCCATGTGCTGTCATGTCTCAATTGGCTGTCCTGTATCACATGATAAACGTGTCACCAAAGGTTAAAGTTCTTGTATACATTAAACACGTAAGTCCGCCGCGGCGAACGACGGAAAAAGGCGTTCGAACGTGCGGACCGCGAATGTCGGAAATTCGCCGCGAAACGACCGCCGGGCGAACCGTTCGGCCATCACTAAGGGTCATCACCCACTTACATATCCCCATTCTCTACATCTGTGCGTCCCATGAAGGCCTGACATACATATATATGTATATACATATATTTTCATATATATACAAGCCTTAGTGTATACATAAAATGAATTACTTTTTTAGTATTCATATTATATGTATTTGTTTTTTTGTGGTATCTCATTATATTTATTTCTTTGGAAGATATATTTATTATTTCTGTTATGGATTTTTTTTGGTTTACCTTTATTTCCTACTTGGTACCATCTACATGTACACATATTACATTTAATATATTGTTCAGCCATATCATCGCACTGGTTGCCACCCAGATCAGCCAGTGGAAGTGGTAGTAATCTCTGCTAAATATTGTGCTCCCAGGTCTCTGCTGGAGAAAAGCAGGAATCCCAGATCACCCAACTACTGTTGTCCTAACAAATGCCGATATTCCTCTCCTCTCTTTTTTAGTAATGTAATGTAAGGCAGTGACTGGATATTAAATACAATATACATTAAATATATTAAAATAGGCCTTTTGTTTCCCTTTTTTTTTATATAGTTTTTTTTACGTGCACTAACCTGGGTGTCAATACATGTAACTTCTGTGGAGTTCAAGTTGGTGGTATCCCATATTGGACATCCTGACTGTGGAGAGTACGAAGGATTGCTCGATGCAGCTGAGGTCTACAGCACCCCCATGAGAGGATTGATTGCTGCTAGTTGCAACTTGATGCCTGAATGACTCACCACTAAAGTGTGTGGGTCCACACCTTCGGGTAAGTGTACCCATTACCTTCCTTGTATACAATCTGTGTGTTGTGGTACTTGTATGAAGAAACGCTAAGGGGTGTTGACTCGGTGGTGTCTATATCAATCCAACTTTTCGGCCACCTGATGTTTGGCATTGTTGCTATTTCCGGCTATTCGCCACTGAGAAATAACCATCCATTGTTAAAGGGACAATTGTTTCTTTATATGGTCTAGGTCTTGTTTCAGGCTATAGTTACCATTCATTCATCCAATTTAATAGTTTTTTGATTCACGTGATATGTTTTACATGGACTTTTGCACTTATTTATTTATATGAATTGTGTTTTTTTCATTTTCACTATATTTTGCTTAGTTTATGCTATGCCACTGATTTGCAATTTTCACCTTATTACTCTACTCACTGTGGGGTGATTATTTATTTCTATTTTAAGCGATGCATTTTTTGTTCACTAAGGGTTGTATACGCCTGTTACCCCATCTGGAGTGAGGCGCTCTTGTGAGTGCATATGCAAGAGGAGGAAGCACTGAAAAGTCACCTTTTTTCTCTGCTCTATTTGCACATTCTTTCACCTGTGGACTGTGGTTTAAAGATTTTTATTTTTACATTTTATTTTTTCCAATCATCACTATTTGGAGATTCCCATTTTGGACACTATTAATTGTGGACATTTTATTCATAATTTTTGTTGCACTTTTTGATTATTTTATATATATATATTATATATATATATATATATATATATATATAAAATAAAATATTATATTAAAATTATATATATATAAAATAAAATATATATTAAAAAAAATAATATATATATATAAGTTTACAGTATTTTTGACGCACGTTATCAATTTTTATATATTTAATTAATGAATTATTTTTGCACTTTAGGAAGATATATACGTATCAACTTATAGAGTATTAATTTATCACATTTTTTTACATTTATTGTTATTTGCATACAACTGCCTTTTGCACATTTTGTGTGTTTGATACACTTTATGATTACTATGCACTAGCACTTTATTTACAGAGATACTATTTGTATACACACTTTTATCTAGAGGTGTAGGTAGGATATATATTGTTTTGCACACGGTGCACGTATTATTACTTTTGGGAACAGTGCCATTATCCCTTTGTTGACGTATATATTTTTCTTGCTTCACTTTGGTGGGGCTTTATAGGGAGGCTGCAGTTCACTCTCCTAAGCGCGGATATTTTTGATGATTTAACAAACTAAAAATATTTTATACACAGGAAAGCCACAGCCAGGAGGAGGCTGTGGAAAGTGGCAGCCAGTAGGTGGCGGGGGAAAGTGGCAGCCAGGAGGTGGCTGGGCCCAGTTGCCTGCATGAGTCCCAGGTTCCTCCCCTCCGCCTTCCAAAAAAAGTACCAGGAAGGGGAGGAACGTGGAGGAGTCGCCGCTTTCTTTGATTCGGAAGGCTACTGCGGCCCTCAGAACCAACCCCAATCTTCAAGAGGCCTAGGTCTGCATGATAGTCAGCAAAATGCAGGAAATGGAGGTGGGCCAACACCTCTTTTGTGAGGAATTGATGTATCTGGTCCTAAATAAGGGGTTGAGGGGTAAGGGATTGAGGGGTAAACTCACATGCAAAACCCACCTGTGTGAGTTGGACCATCCACCTGCCACAACTCCAACACCAGAGCCACAGCCCAGAAGCAAGCAGGGAAGGAAGCATGTAAGGAAGACAAGAGAGTGATGGCCTGCGTTCAGTCCGGTCTGACAACAGACGCAGGCTGTTGTAAGACCACACCCTCAGAACATACATGTCATCTGCTGCTGCTCCCAATCTCGGAGTCCAGGACCGTATTGTGCTCCTTATTAAATGGACTCCTCGGGCTACCAATTTTGCTTGTCAAATAATTGATGTGTGCCCTGGAGTACAAAGGCTTCCCCAATTTCACCAGTTTGTCCAGCATGCCTTCCTCTTTATTTTGTTATGACCCCTAATAAATGCCTAGTTTATTTTCACAAATACTTGGCCGTGTTTTAGTTCAAAATGGACAGTTTGTTTGTGAGAAGGCAGGTACATTTCAAAAAGACAATGTGAAATTAACAAGGGACACCAGCATCAACCAAAAAAAAAAAAAAAGATTCATGAGATCACTAAAAATAATAAAGAAATCAGTTTGTCAGAACTCTGTGAATATCAGCAGCAAAAAACTTAATTATTCGAGCATTCTAAAGAAGAAGCGAATGCGCTGCATTAAAGGATTAAAAACTTTGCAGCGTGATCTCCATTACGAACACTAGTTTTAGCAGACCGAGCGCTTCTGTCTCATACTTAATATAGCGCATGCGTGGAATTTTTTGTCATTGGAATTGTGTACACATGCTCGGAATTTACGACAACGGATTGTGTTGTCTGAAAATTTGAGAACCAGCTCTCAAATTTTGTTGGTCGGAAATTCTGACAAAAAATGTCAGATGGACCCTACACATGGTCAGAATTTCCGAAAACAAGCTCACATCGAACATTTGTTGTCGGAAATTCCGATCGTGTGTACGCGGCACAACTGTTAGCCCTTGTACACACGGTCGGAAATTCCGTCAGAAAAGGTCTGATCGGATTATATTGTCGAAAAATCAGATCGTGTGTGGGCTCTAGCAGGATCTCAAATTTTTCGATAACAAAATCCGATCTGACTTTTTACGATCGTTTGTAGAGAATTCTGATCAGACAAAGTGCCACGCATGCTCAGATCAAAGTACGAGAGCAAAGCTATTGGCTACTAGGCTGAACGTTGTCCCGTCGGAACGAACGTCATCACGTTCCGAACGATCAGATTTTCCGACAACTTTGTCCGACCGTGTGTATGCAACACCAGTTTCGGACAAAATCCGTCAAAAAAAAATCTGACAGATTTTGTGGTCGGAATTTCCGACCGTGTGTACAAGGGCTTAGAAGAAGGGAACACATGTATAACATCACAAAAGGATATACAAAGCATAGAGGTTGATTCACTAAAACTGGAGAGTGCTGAATCAATCTGGTGCAGTTCTGCATAGAAACCAACCAGCTTACGTTTTTTTTTTTTGTCAAAGCCTAATTGAACAAGCTGAAATTTGAAACTGATTGGCTACCATGCACAGCTACAGCAGATTTTGCACTCTCCAGTTTTAGTAAATCAACCCATAGTGTTTCTAAATATCTCCAAACTAAACACTTAAAAGAGAAGTATGGTGTTTTTTTTTAATTCATACTTACCTCAGTGGATGGAGCATCAGACCAATGCTGCAGTTGTCCCACAGCATCGCTGCTGAGAACTGAGCCACCGAACGTCGCCGATGGCTTGGTTCTCACGCCTCCCTGAGTGGAGAGATGCTGCCTGTCAGTCAGCATCTCTCCTGCTCTGATCTTTCATGCTGATTGGAACAATGAGCTGTGGAGGGGCGGGGAGCGTCCCTCTCAGTGGCTCGCTTAGACTGCCATCAATCAAGGCAGCTGGAAGATCCAGACTTGGGAAGTCGGATGGCGAGCTGCCTGGACTGATGGCAGTGACATCAGCGGAGAGCAGACTTCAGACAGCTCTCCGCTGAAAACAGGTCACAGGAGTGCAAAACAAATTTCACTCCTGTGACCCAGAGGAGAAGCCGAGCCTAAAAAGCTTAGGCATAACTTCCCCTTTAAGATCCTTCATATAGCAGTTTTACTGCTACAGGACAGCACCTCTGTGCCGGATCACGTGATCTGACTCTTGCGGGTAGGTGGTACATATGCTTTTGTTTTGTGATTACATAAAGCAGAAGCCAAACGGCTAGTGCAGGATGTCCGATATCCACCGGCACTTGCCGTTAGAGACACAGAACGGCAATCTGCCAATTTAAACAAGGCATATCGCTGCTCTGATAGGTGGGAAGGGATGGAATTTGTGTCCCTGCAAAGCTGGAAATATATTCCATCTCTTACCATAGTAAAAGCACTTCACACCAGTGGCATCTCTAGGGGGGGTGGGGGGTGCGGCCTGCACCAGGTGACACCCACCAGAGGGGTGACACCTGAGGGTAGCGGCACCTCTAATCCTGCATGGTCCTCATCCCCTACCCTGGTCTCTCACATCTCTCTGGCTGTCTCCCTGTCTCACACAGCAGAGCGGACCGAAGCCGCCCCCCACATCTACACAGGAGGGAGTAGGAGGGAGTCCAAGGGACACACTGCTGTGCCTATCCCACGCTGTCCTGAGGTCGGTAAAAATGTAATGCAAATGGACATAGGCTGGGGGCACTATGGGAGGGAAGGGTCTGCAATAATGGAGGGGGGGTGGTATCTGCACTGATGGAAGGGGAGTCTGCACTGATGGAGAGGTGGTCTGCATTGAGGGGGGGCTGAACTGATGGAGAACATTCTGCACTGAGGGGTCTATACTGATGGAGGAGAGTCTGTACTGAAGGGGGACTATAGTTGGTGGAGGTGGGGGGGGGGGGTGACAACAATTTATGCCGCACCTAGTGACACCAACCGTGGTGACGCCACTGCCTCACACAGTATAGTAAAACACTGGTTAGGCACACAGTTAACCCTTTGATTGCCCCTGATGTTAAACCCTTCCCAGCCAGTGTCATTAGTACAGCGACAGTACTAACAGTAACTCACAAAAGTGAGTATACCCCTAACATTTTTTGTAAATATTACCATATTTATCGGTGTATAAAACGCACATTCATTTTAAGAAGGTAGTTTCAGGGGAAAAAAAAGCTTAGATTTTAAATAAGGAACTTTGAAGAAAAATAAGGGTCAGTGTCCATCTGCAGCCTCACCATTGCCATCAATGCAGCCTCATCAGTCCACATCAATGCAGCAGCCTCACCATTGCCATCAGCGCAGCCTGATCGATGCCCATCTGCAGCCTTACATACAGTGAGAATCTCCTATGATAGACAGAACAGTGGTCCAATGGCGGGCCAGGAGATGGGACTTCCTATTACAGAGGTTGTCAAGTAAACAGGGCATTCTCACTGTATATAATCTGACGATGCTTGTCCTGCCCCCGTCCCTGTCCCCTCCAAGGAAGCTAAAATTTAAGTATTTGCATAGAACACGCATGCTATTTGAACCTGATTTTCATGGTAAAAATTAGTGTTATACGCCAATAAATACAGTATATCTTTTCATTTGACAACACTGAAAAAAATGACATTTTGCTGCAATGTAAAGTATTGAGCGTACAGCTTATATAACAGTGTAAATTTGCTGCCCCCTCAAAATAACTCACACAGCCATTAATGTCTAAACTGCTGGCAATAAAAGTGAGTACACCCCTAAGTGAAAATGTCCAAATTGGGCTCAATTAGCCATTTTTCCCTCCCAAAGTGTCATCCGACTCGTTAGTGTTACAAGGTCTCAGGTGTGAATGGGGAGCAGGCATGTTAAATTTGGTGGTTTACTCTCACTCTCTCATACTGGTCACTGGAATTTAAACATGGCACCTCATGACAAAGAGCTCTCTGAGGATCTGAAAAAATAATTGTTGCTCTACATAAGGATGGCCTATGCCAGTGGTTCTCAACCCTGTCCTCAAGTACCCCCAACAGGCCATGTTTTGAGAATTTCTCTTAGATAAAATAGCTGTCCAAAATATCAAGCCATTGACTCTGGTTTAAAGCACCTGTGCAAGATAAAGGAAAACCTGCAAACATGGCCTATTGGGGGTACTCGAGGACAGGGTTGAGAATCACTGGCCTAGGCTATAAGAAGATTGCCAAGACTCTGAAACTGAGCTGCAGCAAGGTGGTTAAGATCATACAGGGGTTTAACAGGACAGGTTCCACTCAGAACAGGCCTCCCCGTGGTCGACCAAAGAACATGAGTGCACATGCTCAGCAATATATCCATAGGTTGTCTGTGGGAAATAGACGTTTGAGAGCTGCCAGCATTGCTGCAGATGTTGAAGGAGTGAGGGGGGGGGGGGTCAGCCTGTCAGTGCTCAGACCATACACCGCACACTGCATCAAATTTGTCTGCATGGCTGTTGTCTCAGAAGAAAACCTTCTAAAGATAATGGAAAACACAAAAAAGCCACAAACCGTTTGCTGAAGACAAGCAGACTAAGGACATGGATTACTGGAACCATGTCCTTTTGTCTAATGAGACCAAGATGAAACTTATTTAGTTCAGATGGTGTCAAGCATGTGTGGCGGCAACCAGGTGAGGAGTACAAAGTGTGTCTTGCCTACAGTCAAGCATGGTCGTAGGAGTGTCATGGTCTGGTGCTGCATGAGTGCTGCCGGCACTGGGGAGCTACAGTTCATTGTGGGAACCATGAATGCCAACATGTACTGGGGCATACTGAAGCATAGCATGAATCCCCTCCCTTTGGAGACTGGGCCACAGGGCAGTATTCAAACATAATGACCCCAAACACACCTCCAAGATGACCACTGCTTTGCTAAAGAAGCTGAGGGTAAAAGGTGATGGACTGGCCAAGCATGTCTCCACACCTAAACCCTATTGAGCATCTGTGGGGCATCCTCCAATGGAAGGTGGAGGAGTGCAAGGTCTCTAACGTCCACCAGCTCTATGATTTTGTCATGGAGGAGTGGAAGAGGACTCCAGTGGCAACCTGTGAAGCTCTTGTGAACTCCATGCCCAAGAGGGTTAAGGCAGTGTTGGAAAACAATGGCAGCCACACATTATATTGACACTTTGGTCCAAATTTGGACATTTTCACTTAGGGGTTTACTCACTTTTGTTGCCACTGGTTTAGACAATAATGGCTGTGTGTTGAGTTATTGTGACGGGACAACAAATTTACACTGTTATACATGTAGCGCTGGCTCCTGAAGAGCATGCGCTATGTTTTTATAAATTTAAGGTTACACCTGCACTGCAGTTTGGTTTGGGTGAAATTGTCTAAATTTGGACCCCAGCATCAGTCTGAATGGACTATGGGATGTTCAGCCTGACCACAGGGGCATGGTCTCTTCTGGCAGGCATGGAACTATTGTCTGGTTGGGTGCTTTAAGTTTACCCTCTCTCGGAGCCTGCCCAGTGGGAGTGGGGCTCTTGCTGTGCTTTCTGGGGGAGGGTACTTAAGATGCGGACGTCACGTGGTTCGGGGGTTCTGGTCCAGAAGGAGGTGCTGACTTCATGGTCCTGGTCCTCCTGACCAGCCCCCAGCAAGGCTATGGCTTGATCCACCTGACTTGTTGTCTCAGGGCTGACTAGCCCGAGGCAAGGAAACTAAAGGAGGGTTATGAGGTGTTTGGGTGCCGTCTCCGGTTTGGGAGAGACCCATTAGCTTCATAGCATTCCAGGGGAGGACTCTTCAGAAGAAGACAACGTACGGGTTGGTTTCTTAGTAAGAGCCTGGAAGGGCTGAAGTACCAAAGTGAATCTGGTCTCGTGGATATCGCCAAGCTGGCTGAAAGATCCAGGTATCACACGAGTGTTCTACAAGTTTAGTTTCCTATGTGTTCTACGTCTGTGGCAGAGACTTATCCTTGCAAGTTCTACAACAACGTCTGTGGCAGAGACTTGTTCCCAAGTTAAGTACCTTGTTGGCTGCTAGACCTTGTGAGAGAGGGACTATCCAACCTGAGTGAACATCCAGTTGTGAATGGCTATTTTCTGGATGCAGTCAAAGTAAGCAAGTCCTTACATTTTTGACTTTGACAATAAGAGTACCTGAACTTTGATCCTAACCTTCTGATCCCAATTTAAGAGACTGTTCATTGTCTACGTTTGCAAATAAAATCCCTTTATGCGGATTCTGTCATCAGTCTCTCAAGTTACTGGGCCATCTACCACGGGACACCCCTAGACATGAATTGAGGAAAAGAAGGTAACGGTAAGCCCAATTAAGCCAGCGGCTACTTCGGTGGGTTAGTACTATATACAAGCTGTACACTTACCACTTTGTTTATAGCACAAAAAATAAAACTGAGAGGTGAACAAATACCACCAAAAGAAAGCTCTATTTGTGTTGGAAAAAAGGACATCAATTTTATTTGGGTACAGTGTCGAACAGCTGTGCAATTGTCAGTTAAATTAACACAGTGCCGTATCGCACTGGCCTGGCAAAGAAGGGGGTAAATCTTCCGGAGGTCAAGTGCTTAAACATAGGAAAAAGAAGATGAACCCACACCAATAAGTGACATACATAAATGAATTAACAATGAATAAATGAACCAAGAATTAAATGAAACGCAATTAAGGATTATACATAGTAAAGTCCATTAACCGCAAGTGAATGTGCATATCCTGTGTATTGAGACTGGTTGAAACAGCACCCCAAACACCTCTACAGACAGCTGCAGCAGTTATAGTCGAGGTATTGTGCCACCTGCACAGTGTACACCTGAAGCTACCCCAATTGCTGGTGTTGTCCTGATCCTATACCACAGGCAGCTGCAGCAGTTACAGTCTGTGTATTGTGCCACCTGCACAGTGTACACTTGACGCTACCCCAATTGCTCATGTTCTTTAGATCCTATACCATAGGCAGGCAGCTGCAGTAATTACAGGCAGTGTACTGTGTCATCTGCACAGTATGCACCTAAAGCTACCCCAATTGCTGGTGTTCTGCTGATCCTATACCGCAGGCGGCTCCAGTAATTACAGTTGGTGTTTTGTGTCATCTGCACAGTGTACACCTAAAAGCTACTCCAATTGCTGGTGTTCTGCTGATCCTATGCCACAGGCAGCTCCAGTAATTACAGTTGGTGTACTGTGTCATCTGCAGAGTGTGCACCTAAAGCTACCCCAATTGCTGGTGTTCTTCAGAACCTATACCACAGGCAGGCAGCTGCAGTAATTATAGTCAGTGTGCGGTGTCATCTACGCAGTGTGCATCTAAAGCTACCCCAATTGCTGGTGTTCTCATCTCCCTGCAGGCTATTAGTATGTCTGAAAGGCCAACAAGGAGAGGCAGACAGTCACGAGCCAATAAAAGAAGGTAAGTTGGCTCTGTGTCTAGAGGAATACAGTGCTGGTCGTGGATGCGGTGCATCATCATCAGCACGTGGCCATGGGACACGCTTGTCTTTATTTTTGGCAGCTGGACGTGTTGAGCCGCAACATGCCGAAGACTTGCTAGAGTGGATGGCCAAGCCCTCCTCATCCTCCTCATCCTCTCTCACCCAAGCTCAGGGTACTGGCAAAGCAGCTGCCAACGTGGCCTCTTCCCTCATCTCAATAGCATCAGTCACTCCTTCCCTAGACCCACCATGTCCTCCTGAGGAGTCCCCCGAACTGTTTGAGCACAGTAGTGGGTACATGCTCCAGGAGGATGCCCAGTGTTTTGAAGGCTGTGATGATGATACCCAGCTAGAGGAAGGCAGTAGCGTGAGCCCAGAGAGAGGGGATGCTCGTGAAGGAAAGCAATCTGGCAGTCATGTTCCACCAGCTGCAGCATACTGCCAGGTTTGCTCCAGTGATGAGGAGGGAGGGAATGATGAGGTCACTGACTCCACATGGGTGCCTGATAGGAGAGGAGGAGGAGGCACATCTCAAACAAGGCAGGATGCCCTCCAGGGACCAGCTTAAGGGCAGCACACCGACTGAATCACACCACAGAGCTCCGCCTGTGCAGGGAGCTGCCTCTGCGCATTATTCCAAAAGTTCTTTGGTGTGGACCTTTTTTGCGACGAGTGCATCGTTTCGCACCGTTGCCATTTTCAACATATGTCTCAAGTGTATCTCATGTGGCCAAAACATCAGCCGCTTGGGCACCACATACTTGACCAGACATATGTTGACCTGCCATTCGTTGGGAAGCGTACCTTAAAGACCCACACCAAAGAACAAAGCGGACCTCTCCTTGCTCCTCATCAGCTGGGATCTCCAACCCCACTATACTTTCAGTCCTCTCTGAAACCTGCACTGAGAGGAATGAAGGTGTAGAAATAGGTGTGTCACAGCCAAGTACTTGTGGGCAATCTGCTAGCGGTACACCGATGTCCGATTGTACCAGGCAAATTTCCCTGCCCCAGATACTGGACCATCAAAAGAAGTTCACTCTCAGCCATCCACATGCCCAGCGGTTGAATGCTAGCTTGGCTAAATTGCTAGCATAACTGCTGCCTTTTCAGTTGGTAGACTCGGCCCCTTCCGTGAGATTGTGCAATGTGTGGTTCCTCAGTGCCAGATTTTCAAGTGCCACTTTTTCTCATGGAAGGCGATTCCGCTCTCTACCGGCATATGGAAGGCAACGTCCATGCCTCACTGGACAGGGCGGTCAGCGGCAAGGTGCATATTACCGCTGACTCATGGTCCAGCAGGCATGGACAGGGATGTTACCTATCTTTCGCGGCGCAATGGGTGACTCTTCTGGCAGCTGGGAAGGATGCAGGACAAGGTGCAGTAGTGTTGGAGGTTGTTCCGCCACCACGCCTCCAAAATGCTACTACTGGTTGTGACACACCTCTCTCCTCCACCCCCTCATCTTCTTCTTCCTCCATGGCCTCTTCCTGTGCTTTGTCCTCGAAACCAGCGGTGCTCCGTAGGTGTTCAAGGGGCTACGCAAGTATGCAGTCAAAAAGATGTCATGCCTGTCAGAAACCATGAAACAGAAGTACAATCAAATCACACTTGTTTATTAATAAAAAATAAAAAAGTAAATAAAAAAAAAGGGTAGTCAAGCATAGCCAGAGTCCAGTAGCCAGATCGGGTAGTCAGCCAGTCCAAAGTTCATTAACCAGATCGAGTAATCAGCCAGGCCACAAGTCAATGATCCAAGGAGAGCAGCTGCAAGCAGGATAAGAAGCCAGGAAGGATGTCAGCAAGCCAGTCTTGAAACAAACAGCAGGAGATGGTTCCTAGTGAGGTGACCAACGTGAAGGCAAAGGAAAAAGTGAGCTGGAAGGCTTTAAATAGGCAGGTCAGACAAGCATCTTCGGGAACAGCTGGTAACTGTGGAAAGAGAAGAGAACTGGCAATAAGCCAACAGCTGAGCAGCCAGCCCAGAGGAGGAAGGGCTAAGCCAGCCCTGACAGTACCCCCCCATGACCCCTCTCCCTCGGAGGGCCACCGGGCTTAAGGGGAAACAGTCTATGGAACTCGCGGAGGAGGACAGGGGCATGTACATCAGAGGATGAAACCCAGGAGCATTCCTCCGGATCGTACCCCTTCCAATGCACCAGGTACTGTATGCGCCCACGGAACCTACGGGAGTCAACAATGGATTGTACCTCATACTCCTCATGGTTCTCAACCTGAAATAGGGTGAGGACGTGGCACCGAGGTGGTAAATCGGTTACAGACCAACGGTTTCAATAAGGAGACATGAAACACATTTGAGATGTGCATACTAGGAAGAAGGTCCAATGCGTAAGCTACTGGGTTAATCCTGCGAAGGATACAGAAAGGCTTAATAAACCGAGGTGCAAACTTCAGTGAGGGAACACGAAGCCGGAGGTTTCGAGATGACAGCCAGACCCTGTCCCCAACCTGGTAGAAAGGCGCAGGCAGGCATCTGCGGTCAGCATGGAGTTTGTACCTATCATTAGCATGACGCAAAGCCTCCTGGACTTGTACCCAAGTGGAACGAAGACCCCTCTAACGCAGGAATACTCTGCGGAAAAAACAAGTCAGGCAACATGGAAGGTTGGAAACCATGATTCGCCATAAATGGAGACAATCAGGAGGCAGAATTCAAGGCACTGTTGTGAGCAAACTTTGCCCAAGGTAATAGGTCAGACCAGTTGTTATGATGGTCAGAAATATAGCAACGTAGGAATTGCTCCAAGGACTGATTGGCTCGTCCTGGATTCCCAACTGTGCACAAAAGGCTCACCAGAACCCGGAGACAAACTGACTGACACCCTATCCGAGACAATCAGCTTGGGTAGCCCATGTAAGCGAAAGATCTCCCGAGCAAAAATGGAAGCCAGTTCCTTAGAGGTGGGCAACCTCTTAAGTGGAATACAACGACACATCTTTGAGAACCGGTCAACCACCATAAGGATAACAGTGTTGCCTTCCGAGTTGGGCAATTCCACAATGAAATCCATAGACAGGTGAGTCCAGGGCCTCTCTCCATTGGGTATGGGTTGTAAGAGGCCCACTGGAAGATGTCGTGAAGTCTTACTCTGAGCACACACGGGACAGGCAGCTACGAAGGAAGTAACATCAGCCCGTAGACTAGGCCACCAGAATTGTTGGGAGATGGCCCAAATGAATTGATTCTTCCCAGGATGGCCAGCTGCCTTGGGGGAATGGTAAGTCTGGAGCACTGCAGTACGGAGACTCTCTGGGACAAAGCAGCGGTCACAAGGTTTATCAGGAGGAGCATAGACCCGAGCAGCAAGAATGTTGTCACCCAAAGGAGAAGTAAGACTGGTGCGAACCGTAGCCAAGATACGATCAGGAGGAATCATAGGAACCGGTACCGACTCCGACTTGGAGGTGGAGGAAAATTGTCGTGACAAGGCATCAGCCCTTACATTCTTAGTACTGGGTAAGAATGAGACATACAATGTAATTAAACCTCGACAAGAAAAGAGCCCATCACGCCCTTCTGGGAGAGAGTCGCTTAGCCTCAGACAAGAATGTAAGATTTTTATGGTCAGTAAGAATAAGAACGGGCACAGTGGTACCTTCAAGGAGATGTCTCCATTCTTTCAAGGCTAAAATGATCGCCAACAGCTCTCTGTCACCAATCTCATAATTGCACTCAGCAAGTAACAACTTCTTGGAAAAGTAGCCACACGGATGCATAGCGCTCTCAGAATTAGGATGTTGAGACAGAAGGGCGCCAACTCCAGTCTCAGAAGCATCAACTTCTAGGATAAAAGACAACGTAGGATCAGAATGTGCCAACACAGGAGCAGAAACAAAAGGCAGCCCTGAGAGTCTCAAAGGCCTTAATGGACTCCGGAGACCAACTCTGTGGGTTACCGTCCTTTCTGGTCATATCAGTCAGAGGCTTGACCAGAGACGAGAAGTTACGAATAAACTTCTGATATTAGTTGGCAAAGCCCAGGAAACGCTGCAGAGGACGTAAACCCACGGGTCGAGGCCACTGTAGGACTGCCGACAGTCTCTCTGGGTCCATCGAAAAACCAGCAGTGGAAATTACATAGCCCAGGAATGTAACCTATTCACGATGGAACTCGCACTTCTCCAGTTTACAATAGAGATTGTTCTCTCTTAGTTTCTGAAGTACACGACAGACATCTGTGTGGTGGCTTTCCAGGGACTTGGAAAATATGAGGATATCATCGAGATAAACCACCACACACAATTGCAACAAATCTCGGAGGACATCGTTAATAAAATTCCTGGAAAACTGCTGGGGCGTTACAAAGGCCAAAAGGCATTATCAGTTATTCATAATGGCCTGTTCTGGTATTGAACGCAGTTTTCCACTCGTCGCCCTCCTTAATGCGCACGAGATTGTATGCCCCTCTCAGGTCAAGCTTTGTGCTCCCTTGAGGCGGTCAAATAACTCTGAAATCAATGGAATCGGGTAGGCATTCTTAATCGTGACACGATTGAAACCCCTATAATCTATACAAGGTCTCAGTTCACCGCTCTTCTTTTTCACAAAGAAGAAACCAGCACTAGAGATGGACGAACTTCCGACGGGACGTTTCGCGAATGCGGCCGAAAGTTTGCGAACCGCGAAGTTTGCGGCGGGCACCATTGACTTCAATGGCAGGCGAACTTTAAAAACTTACAGGTAATATTTCCAGCCACAAAATAATTACTAGCTGTGCACACATAGTCCCACCATATGGCCACTGACATAACACATGTATGAAGTGAATCTGGGATCAACAACTACAAGCATTCTTTTTTATATGTGAAATTTTGACAATTCAGGACTCAGGAGCGCATGATGGCAATGGAGGAGAGGAAAGGTCAGGGTAGGCTATGACGAGGGTGCAGGAGATGATCACCAGCACTGTGATATAGAGCACTGACACCAGCACCATGATATAGAGCACTGACACCAGCACCGTGATGTAGAGCACTGACACCAGCACCGTCATAGAGTGCACTGACACCACACCAGCAGCGTGATATAGAGCACTGACACCAGCACGTGATAGAGCGCACTGACACCAGCACCGTGATAGAGTGCACTGACACCAGCACCGTGATACAGAGCACTGACACCAGCACCGTGATACAGAGCACTGACACCAGCACCGTGATACAGAGCACTGACACCAGCACCGTGATACAGAGCACTGACACCAGTGATTTGCAGACTGTACCTCAGTCCCTATACTGATAAAGGACTGCTGCAGAATAGGGCAGTAATCTGCAGCAGTGCACCACAACCCTCCAAATAGTACACCTATTCCAGTCCTTACAAGGACCTTTGTGGACTAAGTAGCTAGTGATTTGCAGACTGTACCTCAGTCCCTACACTGATAAAGGACTTCTGCAAGATAGGGCAGCAATCTGCAGCAGTGCACCACAACCCTATATATTGTACACCTATACCAGTCCTTACAAGGACCTTTGTGGACCCAGTAGCTAGTGATTTGCAGACTGTACCTCAGTCCCTACACTGATAAAGGACTGCTGCAGAATAGGGCAGTAATCTGCAGCAGTGCACCACAACCCTCCAAATAGTACACCTATACCAGTCCTTACAAGGACCTTTGTGGACCAAGTAGCTAGTGATTTGCAGACTGTACCTCATTCTCTACACTGATAAAGGACTGCTGCAGAATAGGGCAGCAGTCAAGTATAATATTCTTTCTATATTTGGAAGAAAGTATATTATACGTGTACAACCCTATATACTGTACACCTATACCAGTCATTAAAAGGACCTTTGTGGACCTAATAGTAATAGCTAGCTAGTGATTAAACTGACTGTCCCTGCTGCACACAGCGTCCTGTCCCTCCCTGCACTGACAAAAGACAGGCTGCTGCAATCACCAACACAGCAGTGCACTGAACCCTATATACTGTACACCTATACCAGTCCTTAAAAGGACCTTTGTGGACCTAATAGTAATAGCTAGTGATTAAACTGACTGTCCCTGCTGCACACAGCGTCCTTTCCCTCCCTGCACTGACAAAAGACAGGCTGCTGCAATCACCAGCACAGCAGTGCACTCAACCCTATATACTGTACTACACCTATACCATACCAGTCCTTAAAAGGACTTTTGTGGACCTAATAGCTAGCGATTTGTGTCACTACAGTCTCTCCCTGCTCCACACAGCGTCCTGTCCCTACACTGAAATAAGACAGAATGTAAAATGGCCGCCAGATCAGGTCTATTTATAAGGTAGGGGGAATGTCCAATTGTCCATGTGCTGAAATGTCTCAATTGGCTGTCCTGTACCCCATGATGGATGTGTCATCATGGGTCAAAGTTCTTTCACACTGTAAACACATATGTCCGCCGGGCGAACAGCGGAAATAGTCCGCCGATCGGGTAAATCGCAAACACGCAAAATTCGCCGTGAAACGACCACCGGGCGAACAGTTCGGCCATCCCTAACCAGCAGGAGACGAGGACTTGCGGATGAAACCTCGAGAAAGTGTGTCAGCAACATACTCCTCCATGGCCTTCTCCTCCAAGACCGACAAAGGGTAAACCCGGCCAGGAGGAGGTATGGCACCAGGTTGAAGGTCAATTGCGCAATCATAAGGCCGGTGTGGAGGCAAACTACCGGCTTGACCTTTATCAAAGACATCACCAAAATCACAGTACTCCTCCAGCAGGAAGGGGAGGGAAGCGGTGCACAGGACCTTGGATACCTTTAGAAAGCATGTCTCACTGTATTGTGGTGACCAGGAGAGAACCTCAGCATGGAGCCAATCAAAAGAGGGGTTGTGCCTCTGTAACCAAGGATAACCAATAACCAGCATAAATCTGGGTGAGGAAATAACTTGGAATTGGATTATCTCATGGTGAAGCGCCCCTACGGCCATGGACAATGGAACCATCTCATGAGTCACATGGGCAGGCTGTAAAGGTCTCCCGTCAAGAGCCTCAATGGCAAGTGGAGTGTCACGCAGCTGCAGCGGAATCGAGTGCTGCGAAACAAATGCAGCATCAATGAACAGGCCTGCAGCCCCAAAGTCGATTAGAGCCTGTATCTCGATGGACGACTCAGCCCAAGAAAGGGTGACCAAAACCAGGGGCTTATCCTTCTGGATAACTGGGGACGAAACAAAGCCACCTAAGGTCTGTCCATGACAGGAACTCAAGGTTTGGGCGTTCCCTGGACGGGTAGGACAAGACTTCAAAAAGTGACCTGCCTGGCCACAATTAAGGCACAATCTCTCCCTCCTCCTAAAGGCTTTCTCATCCGCAGAGAGACGCATGAAGCCCAGGTGCATGGGTTCATCTTCATTGGCCAACTCGGTACCAGGAGGCAAGGGAAGTGAGGGAGGCATAGGTGGGACTACAAAGCTCGGAGGCAAATGTACAGGAGGCTTCCGCAAGCGCTCCTTACGAGAAAGTCTTTCTCTGAGTCTGGAGTCAATGAGGATGGCAAACGAGATCAAGCTCTCCAGCTCAGTGGGTATATCTCGGGTTGCTCTCTCATCCTTGATGGAATCCGAGAGACCATGAGAAAAAGCAGCCACGAGGGCCTCATTGTTCCAAGCAACCTCTGCTGCCAGAGTACGGAATTCAATGGCATAGTCGGTAACAGTTCTCGTACTCTGTTTGATGGACATGAGGCACTTGGCAGCAGAAGCGGAGCAAACTGAGGGTAACTCAAGACAACAGGTTTTTGTGTCTCCCATAGAGGGTTAGCCCAGGCCAAGGCTCTCTCAGAAAGCAAAGATATCACGAAACCTACTTTGCTTCTGTCGGTGGGAAACGCCTGGGGCAGAATTTCGAAGTATATCTCAACCTGATTGAGAAACCCTCTGCATTGAGCTGTATTGCCCCCAAATCGCTGGGGAAGTGGAGCAGAACCAGACATACCTCTTATAGAGGTAATACTCGAGGCGGGTGCTTGCACAGAGACTGGCGCAGCAGCAGGGACAGCCTGCGTCTCAGGTTGTACCGGAGCAGCCACCGTGGGGCATTCCAGGTGAGCCGTGCCATTCAGGAGCATTTGTAACACCAAGGCAAACTGATCCATGCGGTGATCTTGCTCATCTAGAAAAAATATTACCAACAAGTGGATTGACTGTATCTTCTGAATTCATGGCCTTCACGTACTGTCAGAAACCATGAAACAGACAGAGACAGAAGTACAATCAAATCACACTTGTTTATTAATAAAAATAAAAAGGTAAATAGAAAAAAGCGTAGTCAAGCATAGCCAGATCGGGTAGTCCAGTAGCGAGATCAGGTAGTCAGCCAGTCCAAAGTTCATTAACCAGATCGGGAAATCAGCCAGGCCATAAGTCAGGGATCCAAGGAGAGCAGCTGCAAGCAGGATAAGAAGCCAAGGGGGATGTCAGCAAGCCAGTCTTGAAACAAACAGCAGGAGATGGTTCCTTGTGATGTGACCAACGTAAAGGCAAAGCAAACGTGAGATGGAAGGCTTTAAATAGGCAGGTCAGACGAGCATTATCGGGAACAGCTGGTAACTGTGGAAAGAGAAGAGAGCTGGCAATTAGCCGACAGCTGAGTGGCCAGCCCAGAGGAGAAAGGGCTAAGGCCGCGTACACACGGGCGGACTGTTCGCCCAACCTTGTTCGGCAAACAGTTTCATCAAACAGTCCGCTCAAAATTTGCATGAGCGGACTTGCCCACACACGAGCGGACTGTTTGACGAACAAGGTTGGGCAAACAGTTCGCTCAACTTTTGAAATGAACGGACTCGCCCACGTAAGGAGGAGGCAAATCCGCCCATTTCGAGCGCGTGTACAGGTAGGCGGGGCCCGCGAAGGAGACGTCGCGGGCTCCGCCGCCTGGAATGGGCTTAAAGGGGAACCCCAACGCCGAAAAAAATCGGCGTGGGGGTTCCCCCCAAGTCCACACCAGACCCTTGTCCGAGCACGCTACCCGGCCGGCCAGGAAAGGGGGGCGAGCGAGCGCGCCCCCCCTCCTGAGCCATACCAGGCCGCGTGCCCTCAACATGGGGGGTGCCTTGGGGAAGGGGGGGCCGCGCGGCCCCCCCACCCCAAAGCACCTTGTCCCCATGTTGATGAGGACAAGGGCCTCTTCCCGACAACCCTGGCCGTTGGTTGTCGGGGTCTGCGGGCGGGGGGCTTATCGGAATCCGGGAGCCCCCTTTAAGAAGGGGGCCCCCGGATACCGGCCCCCCACCCTATGTGAATGAGTATGGGGTACAATGTACCCCTACCCATTCACCTGTGAACTAAAGTACAATAAAAAACACAACACAGAGAAAAAATATTTTATTGCACAGCTCCGGGGGTCTTCCGTCTTCGGGGGTCTTCTCGCCGGACTCCTCCGCTATGTGTGTGTAGCTCTTTTGCTAGCAGAGGAGTCCGGCTTTCTTCCTCCCCGCCGCCGGCCTCTTCTCCCGACTTCGGGGGTCTTGTCCCCCTCTTCGGTTCTTCTGCCGGGCCACCGCGCCTGGTCCGGTGGCCCGGTCTTCTGTCGCCGTCTTCCGTTCTTCTGTCGCCGCCTTCGGTTCTTCTGCCGGGCCACCGCGCCTTCTTGTAGCTCTTTTACAGGCGGTGGCCCGGTCTTCTGTCGCCGCCGCCGCCTTCCGTTCTTGTTCTTCTTCTTGTTCTTCTTCTTCTCCTGGAGATGTTGACTCGACGAGCTCTCCGGCCGGAATGCCAGGGACACGCTCCGCTGCCACTTATATAGTGACAATGGGGCGGTGTCACATGGTATATGTCACATGGGTTGGTCACATGGGTTGATGTCACATGGGGACTATGACATCGTAAGGGGGCGGGGTCACCATGTGACCAACCCATGTGACATATACCATGTGACACCGCCCCATTGTCACTATATAAGTGACCGCACAGCGCGGCTCTGGCATTCCGGCCGGAGAGCTCGTCGAGTCAACATCTCCAGGAGAAGAAGAAGAACAAGAAGAAGAACAAGAACGGAAGGCGGCGGCGGCGACAGAAGACCGGGCCACCGCCTGTAAAAGAGCTACAAGAAGGCGCGGTGGCCCGGCAGAAGAACCGAAGGCGGCGACAGAAGAACGGAAGACGGCGACAGAAGACCGGGCCACCGGACCAGGCGCGGTGGCCCGGCAGAAGAACCGAAGAGGGGGACAAGACCCCCGAAGTCGGGAGAAGAGGCCGGCGGCGGGGAGGAAGAAAGCCGGACTCCTCCGCTAGCAAAAGAGCTACACACACATAGCGGAGGAGTCCGGCGAGAAGACCCCCGAAGACGGAAGACCCCCGGAGCTGTGCAATAAAATATTTTTTCTCTGTGTTGTGTTTTTTATTGTACTTTAGTTCACAGGTGAATGGGTAGGGGTACATTGTACCCCATACTCATTCACATAGGGTGGGGGGCCGGTATCCGGGGGCCCCCTTCTTAAAGGGGGCTCCCGGATTCCGATAAGCCCCCCGCCTGCAGACCCCGACAACCAACGGCCAGGGTTGTCGGGAAGAGGCCCTTGTCCTCATCAACATGGGGACAAGGTGCTTTGGGGTGGGGGGGCCGCGCGGCCCCCCCTTCCCCAAGGCACCCCCCATGTTGAGGGCACGCGGCCTGGTACGGCTCAGGAGGGGGGGCGCGCTCGCTCGCCCCCCTTTCCTGGCCGGCCGGGTAGCGTGCTCGGACAAGGGTCTGGTGTGGACTTGGGGGGAACCCCCACGCCGATTTTTTTCGGCGTTGGGGTTCCCCTTTAAGCCCATTCCAGGCGGCGGAGCCCGCGACGTCTCCTTCGCGGGCCCCGCCTACCTGTACACGCGCTCGAAATGGGCGGACTTTCCGAGCGGGAACAGTCCGCTCATTTCGAAAGTACAGCGGACAAGCCCACACACGGGCGGACTGTTCGCTCAAACACAGTTTCAGCGGACAGTTTTTCGGAATTTCCGAAAGACTTTGTCCGTCAAACTGTCCGCTGAAACTGTCCGCTGAAAGCCCACACACGAGCGGACTGTCCGCCCAAACACTGTTCAGCGGACAAGGTTGGGCGAACAGTCCGCCCGTGTGTACGCGGCCTAAGACAGCCCAGACACTCCCAGTCTTCTGTCACTAGAGCGCCTGCCCTTCTACTCGAGTCTCCTGTTTTTCTGTCACAAGAGTGCCCAGCCGGGGGTGACATCAGGTGCGCGCTCTGCCCCATCCCCCTGCTACTCGGGGGTCCCGGCTCCTGTCCTGACTCTCACTTGTGAGATATATCTCGCAGCTCTCCGCCCCACTGCAGCTTGTGCTGACTACTAGTGATGGACGAACTTCCGATGGGACGTTTCGCAAACGCGAAACGCGAACGCGACCGATAGTTCTCGAACCGTAACGTTTGCGGCGGGCCCCATTGACTTCAATGGGAGGCGAACTTTACAAACCTACAGGTCAAATTTGCAGCCACAAAATAATTACTAGCTGTGCACACATAGTCCCACCACATGGCCAATGACATAACACATGTATGAGGTGAATCTGGGATCGACAACTACAAGCATTCTTTTTTTATATGTGAAATTGTGACAATTCAGGACTCTGGAGCGCATGAAGGCAATGGAGGAGAGGGAAGGTCAGGGTAGGCAAAGAAGAGGGTGCAGGAGATGATCACCACTCACCAGCACCGTGATATAGAGCACTGACACCTGCACCGTGATAGAGTGATCTGACACCAGCACCGTGATAGAGAGCACTGACATCAGCAGCGTGACATACAGCAATGACACCTGCACCGTGATAGAGTGATCTGGCACCAGCACCGTGATAGAGAGCACTGACATCAGCAGCGTGACATACAGCAATGACACCTGCACCGTGATAGAGTGATCTGACACCAGCACCGTGATAGAGAGCACTGACACCTGCACCATGATATACAGCACTGACACCTGCACCGTAAGCAGCCCCAGGAGGAAGTCAGCATAGCACGGATGGTGGGATGGTGGGAGCCCCTCATAATGAGCATAGCAAAGGGATGGTGGGAGCCCCTCATAATAAGCAGCCCCAGGGGGAAGTCAGCACAGCACAGGGATGGTGGGAGCCCCTCATAATGAGCATAGCACATGGATGGTGGGAGCCCCTCATAATGAGCATAGCACAGGGATGGTGGGAGCCCCTCATAATGAGCATAGCACAGGGATGGTGGGAGCCCCTCATAATATGCACAGCAGAGGTACAGCCCCAGGAGGAAGTCAGCACAGCACAGGGATGGTGGTAGCCCCTCATAATAAGCAGCCCCAGGAGGAAGTCAAGTATGTGCAAGTATTTTATACGTGTATTACACAACTATATACTGCACACCAAATAGTACACCTATACTAGTCCTTAAGGACCTTTGTGGAACTAGTAGGTTGTGATTAGCAGACTGTAACTCACTCAACCCTATATACTGTAGTACACTATACCTTACCAGTCCTTATAAGGACCTTTGTGGAACTAGTAGGTTGTGATTAGAAGACTGTACCTCAGTCCCTATACTGATAAAGGACTGCTGCAGAATAGGGCAGCAGTAAGCAGTAGTGCACCTCAACCCTATATATTGTGGACCTATACCAGTCCTTAAGGATTAGCAGACTGTACCTCACTCAACCCTATATACTCTAGTACGCTATACCTTACCAGTCCTTAGAAGGACCTTTGTGGAACTAGTAGGTTGTGATTAGCAGACTGTACCTCACTCAACCCTATATACTGTAGTACACTATACCTTACCAGTCCTTATAAGGACCTTTGTGGAACTAGTAGGTTGTGATTAGCAGACTGTACCTCACTCAACCCTATATACTGTAGTACGCTATATCTTACCAGTCCTTAGAAGGACCTTTGTGGAACTAGTAGGTTGTGATTAGCAGACTGTACCTCAGTCCCTATACTCATAAAGGACTACTGCAGCAGAAGGGCAGCAGTCAAGTATAATATCCTTTCTATATTTGGAAGAAAGAATATTATACGTGTACAACCCTATTACCATACCAGTCCTGAAAAGGACCTTTGTGGACCTAATAGTAACAGCTAATGATTAAACTGACTGTCCCTCACTGCCACGCACAGCTTCCTGTCTGTCCCTATTTAAACTGACAAAACACAGGCTGCTGCAACAATAACTTGAATAGCACTCAAAACTATATCCTGTACTACTACACCATACCAGTCCTGAAAAGGACCTTTGTGGACCTAATAGTACCAGCTAATGATTAAACTGACTGTCCCTCTCTGCAACACACAGCGTCCTATCTGTCCCTATCTGCACTGAGAAAAGACAATCTGCTGCAACAATGACTTGAATAGCAGTGCCTCAAACCTATATCCTGAACTACACCTATACCATACTAGTCCTTAAAAGAACTTTTGTGGACCTAATAGGTAGCGATTTGGGTCACTGCAGTCTCTCCCTGCTCCACACAGCAACCTCTCCCTATAGTGACAGTAGAAAGAATGTAAAATGGCCGCCGGATCGGGTCTATTTATAAGTTAGGGGGGATGTCCAAGTGTCCATGTGCTGTAATGTCTCAATTGGCTGTCCTGTACCACATGATGGATGTGTCATCATAGGTCAAAGTTTTTTTACACAGTAAACACGTAAGTCCGCCGGGCGAACGGCGGCAATAGTCCGCTGATCGGGCGAACAGCCGAAATTCGCCGCAAACCGACCGCCGGGCGAACAATTCGGCCATCCCTACTGACTACTCCTGAGCTCAAGGTATGTGGGACACATGTTTCCTGCACACTGAAGGGCATAATTTGTTAAGGGGCACACTGATCGGCATAATTTGTTGTGCCCAGAGTGCCCCTTAACATGAAATGTGCCCATCAGAGTGTCCCATAACATAAAATGTGCCCATCAGCATGCTACTTATTTGCTCTGATGGGCATATTTTATTTTAAGAGCAACGCTAATAGGTACATTTTATGCTAAGGAGCACACGGATGGGCACATTTTGTTATGCCCATCAGAGTACCCCTTAACATAAAATATGCCCATCAGCCTGACCCTTAAAAATAAGTAGCATGCTGATGGGCACATTTTATGTAAAGGGCACTCTGATGGGCATATTTTATGTTAAGGGGTAGACCCGACCACCAGGAGGAATGGCACCGGGTTGAAGATCAATTGTGCAATCATACGTTTGGTGTGGAGGCAGACTACCGGCTTGACCTTTGTCAAAGACATCGCTAAATTTGAGGTACTCCTCTGGCATGGAGGAGAGTGAAGAGGTGCACAAGACCTTAATCACTTTCTGAAAATATGTTTTATTGCATTGTGCCGATGAGGAAAAAACCTCAGCACAATGCCAATCGAATGAGGGGTTGTGCCTCTGTAACCAAGGATAACCAATGACCACCGGTTAATGAGGTGAGGAAATTACTAGGAATTGGATTATCTCATGATGCAGAGCCCCTACAGCCATGGTCAACAGAGAAGTCTCATGGGCAGGTTGTAGAGGTCTCCCATCAATAGCCTCAATGGCAAGTGAAGTGGCATGAAGCTGCAGTGGAATCAAGTGCTTAAACACAAAGGCACTATCTATGAACAGGCCTGCAGTCCCAGAGTCCATTAGAGCCTGTGTATTGATGGACAACTCAGACCAAGAAAGGGTAATCAGAACTAGAGGCTTATCCTTCAGGATAACTGGGGATGTAACAAAGCCACCTAAGGTCTGTCCCCTACAGGACCTCAGGTGCCAGTGTTTCCCAGGACGGGTAGGACAAGCCTTCAAAAAGTGACCTGCCTGGCCACAATTAAGGCACCTCTCCCTCCTCTTAAAGGCCCTCTCCACCACCGAACTGCATGGGTTCTACGTCACTGGCGGACTCAGTACCACGAGGCATGGGAGGGAAGGGAGGCATTGGTGGGACTGAAAATCTCGGACCCAAAAACGTACAGGAGGCTCCCGCAAGTGCTCCTTAAAAAGGAAGGTCTCTCTCTGAGTCTGGAGTCAATGAGAATGGCAAACGCGATCAACTTCTCCAGATCTGTATGTCTCAGTCTGCTATCTCATCTTTAACCACTTGCCGACCAGCGCACGACGATGTACGTCGACAGAATGGCACGGGCAGGCAAATGGGCGTACATGTACGTCCCTTTAAATTTGCCGCCCTGCCATCGGGAGCGCGGCGGCGGCGGCGCGCTCCCGCGCTGGTCGGGACCCCCGTGCGTCCGGTCGCGGGACCCGCAGACTCGATCGCCGCGGGCATACCCGCGATCGTCTCACGGAGCGGCCAAATGAAGAAATGCCGTTGTAAACAGCATTTCTCCATTCTGCCTAGCAACTAGTGACGCTGATCTCTGCTCCATGTGATTGGAGCAGAGATCAGTGTTCACTAAATTAAAGTCCAACCCCCCCACAGTTAGTAACACACCCCTAGGAACACTTAAACCCTACACTGCCACCCACTGGTTAACCCCTTCACTGCCAGTGTCATTTACACAGGAATCACTGCATTTATATAGCAGTGATTACTGTATAAATGACAATGGTCCCAAAAATGTGTCAAAAATGTCCGATGGGTCCCCCACAATGTTGCAGTCACAATAAAAATCGCTGATCGCCGCCATTACTAGTAAAAAAAAAAAAATTATTATTAATAAAAATGCTATAAAACTATCCCTATTTTTTAAACGCTATAACTTTTGCGCAAACCAATCAATAATCGCTTATTGCGATTTTTTTTACCAAAAATATGTAGAAGAATACGTATCGGCCTAAACTGAGGGAAAAAAATGTTTTTTTATATATTTTTGGGGGATATTTATTATAACAAAAAGTAAAAAATAATGCGTTTTTTTCAAAATTGTCGCTCTATTTTTGTTTATAGCGCAAAAAATAAAAACCTCAGGGGTGATCAAATACCACCAAAAGAAAGCTCTATTTGTGGGAAAAAAAGGACATCAATTTTGTTTGGGTGCCACGTCGCACGACCGCGCAATTGTCAGTTAAAATGACGCAGTCGCGAATCGCAAAAAGTGGTCTGGTCTTTGACCAGCAAATTGGTCCGGTCTGAAAGTGGTTAATGTTATCCAAGAGACCATGGGAAAAATCAGCAACTAAGACCTCATTACGGAATTCAAGGACGTAATCGTCAACAGTTCTTGTACTCTGTTTGATGGACATGAGGATCTGGGCCACAGAAATGGAATGTGTGGGAATGTCTAATACCCTTTCAAAAGGAAGCCACAAACTCTGGGTAACTCAGGACAATAGTGTCTCCCACATGGGCGTCCGCAGCAGGGGGCAAGGGGGGTCAAGACCCCCCCTGGAATCCCCAAGGTGTTGCCGCTGCCGCCATGCTGCATTTTTTTTTCTGAGTCCGCTTGCGGCTGCATCCTCCGCTCTCTCCTCTGGATCACAGCGCTGGATGGCTATGTTCGACGGCCGCTCTGTAACACAGTCCCGCCCCCCCCAGACCAGCTCGTGTGATAGTAGATAGAATCAACGTTCCGCCTATCACACCCGAGCTGTCTGGGGGGGTGGGACTGTGTTACAGAGCGGCCGCCGAACACAGCCATCTAGAGGAGTAGATGTCCATCCGTGCTACAGTGCCTGGATAGGAGGATCGAGGGGGGGGGGCTGCAGTGCTCTCCTCCACAACCGCACTCTCCTGCACCACCGTGCTCTCCTCCACCACCACAATCTCCTGCCCCCCCCCCCCAGTGCTCTCCTCCACCACCGCACTCTCCTGCCCCCCCAGTGCTCTCCTCCACCACCACACTCTCCTGCCCCCCCAGTGCTCTCCTCCACCACCGCACTCTCCTGCCCCCCCAGTGCTCTCCTCCACCACCGCACTCTCCTGCCCCCCCAGTGCTCTCCTCCACCACCGCACTCTCCTGCCCCCCCCAGAGCTCTCCTCCACCGCCACACTCTCCTGCCCCCCCCCAGGGCTCTCCTCCACCACCTCACTCTCCTGCCTCCCCATGCTCTCCTCCACCACCGTGCTCTCCTCCACCACCACACTCTCCTGCCCCCCCCCCCAGTGCTCTCCTCCACCACCGCACTCTCCTGCCCCCCCCAGTGCTCTCCTCCACCCCCGCACTCTCCTGCCCCCCCCATTGCTCTCCTCCACCGCCACACTCTCCTGCCCCCCCAGTGGTCTCCTCCACCACCACACTCTCCTGCCACCCCCTCCAGTGCTCTCCTCCACCACCACACTCTCCTGCCCCCCCCCCCCCCCACAGTGCTCTCCTCCACCACCATACTCTCCTGCCCCCCAGTGCTCTCCTCCACCACCACACTCTCCTGCCCCTCCCCCCAGTGCTCTCCTCCACCACTGCACTCTCCTGCCCCCCCCCCAGTGCTCTCCTCCACCGCCACACTCTCCTGCCCCCCCCCAGTGGTCTCTACCACCACACTCTCCTGCCACCCCCTCCAGTGCTCTCCTCCACCACCACACTCTCCTGTCCCCCCCACAGTGCTCTCCTTCACCATCACACTCTCCTGCCCCCCCCCCCCCGTTTTCTCCTCCCCTGTTCTTGCTGCTCTCCAGCTCTACCCATCCTTCTCTAGCCACCATCCCAGTGCTTTCCCCCCCAGTGCTCTCCCCCCTGTTCCCCCCAGTGCTCTCCCCCCGTTCTCCCCCCCAATGATCTCCCCCCTGTTCCCCCCAGTGCTCTCCACTCCGCCCAGTGCTCCCCCCACAGTGCTCTCCACTCCCCCCAGTCCTTTCCCCTACGTGCTCTCCCCCCGTTCTCCTCCCCAGTGCTCTTCCCCCTGTTCTCCCCCCAGTGCTCTCCCCCCTGTTCTTTCCCCTCCAGTGCTCTCCACTCCCTCCAGTGCTCCCCCCCCAGTGCCCTCCACTCCCCCAGTGCTCTCCTCTCTCCCCCTGTTCTTTTCCCCCCAGTGCTCTCCCCTCGGTGCTCTCCACTCCCCCCAGTGCTCTCCCCCCTGTTCTTTCTCCCCCCCAGTGCTCTTCAGCTCTCCCCATCACTCTCCAGCCCCCACCCCAGTGCTCTCCAGCCCCCCCAGTGCTCTCTACCCTCCGTGCTCTCCACCCCTGTACTTTTTGGCTCCCCCCAGCACTCTCCACTCCCCACCCCTGTACGCTCCACTCCCCCTGCATTTTGCTCCCACCCATGTGCTCTCCACCCCCCATAGTGCTCTCCAGTCCCCCGTGCTTTCTGGCCCCCACTGGTGCTCTCAAGCTCCCCCCAATTGCTCTCCACTCCCCCCTGCTCTTTGTACCCCCCCAGTACTCTCCACGTTCTGAGTTTCTGGGGTCCCCCTGATGATTGATCACTTACCACTATTAACTGGAATTTTAATATATATATATATATATATATATATATATATATATAAAGCCCTATGTGATTTCATATCTATATCTAATACTCTCTTCATCAAATGTGCTTTAAAATGTATGGTTTTCCCTTTCATGAACAAGAAAATAATGACGTTATGCTGTTGGGCTGGTATAATAATGCTGTGAGGCTGGTATGAAATTTTTTCCAGGGCTGGTTTTTGAAAGCATGGGCGTCCGCAAGGTTACTCAGGTGGCTACGTACCATGTCCATATAGCCTAGAGAATGTACATCTTTTTACATTGCAATACATCTGTTGTTGCCATATTTTTTATCTTGATAAAAACAGCCTATACAGTGACAGTATCAGATCAAAATATGGCCACAACAGATGTATTGCAATGTAAAAAGATGTACATTCTCTAGGCTATATGGGCATGGAACACAGCTGCCAGAGTAACTTCCAATACAAAGTGAAGATGAATTATCTGTTATATAACACATATGTATTACCAGTGGAAAGATTTTCATGAGATTGTCAAAAAGGGGCGGAGCATGAGTGGCCTTGAAATGATGCCCCCCCCGGAAAAAGTTCTGCGGACGCCCATGGTCTCCCATAGAGGATTTGCCCAAGCCAAGGCTCAGAAAGCAAAGAAATAATAAAGCATACTTTGCTTCTATCCATGTAGAACACCTGGGGCAGCATCTCTAAGTATATCCCAAACCCTCTGCATTGAGCTGGATCACCCCCAAACCAGGCAAACCTCTTAGAGAGGTAATAATCAAAGTGGGTGCCTGCACAGAGACTGGAGCAGCAGTCTGGGACGGCCCGCAACACTGGTTGCACTGGAACAGCCACAGTGGGAGGATCCAGGTGAGCAGTACGAATCAGGAGCGTCTGTAACACCATGGAAAACTGATCCATGGGGTGGTCTTGCTCATCCAATCTGGAAAAAAAAACCCCTAGTTAGACTTATCGGTAACGGTATTTCTACGAGTCTTTCAGGACAGCACCTGGAGAGAGCGCAGCTCCACCCACTTTACCAGGAAACACTGCAGATCACTTTAAAAGACCGGACACTTCCGCCATGGCCTCAGTTGTTCATAGAGTACCTCCGCCATGCTGAAATTAAATAAGCAGAAAACATAGCAATAACACCACATTTATCAAACACAATATAGGGTGGGTCATCGGCGCTGTCCTGAAAGACTCGTAGAAATACCGTTACCGGTAAGTCTAACTAGGGTTTTTCTCCCTTTGTCTTTCAGGACAGCACCTGGAGATGATAAGAGAGTACTTACTCTAGGGAGGGACCACCGCCTGCAGAACCTTTCTGCCAAACGCCTGGTCTGAAGCTGAGAGCAGGTCCAACCTGTAGTGGCGTGTGAAGGTGGTGAAGCTTGTCCACGTAGCCGCTTTACAGATTCGATTCGGAGAGGCTCCTGCTCTTTCCGCCCAGGAAGTTGCTACTGCCCGAGTAGAATGGGCGACAACCCCTGCGGGGGGTTCAACCCCGGATGCACTATAGGTTTCCCTAATAGCCATTCGTAGCCACCTAGCTATAGTATTTTTGGACGCACTATAGCCCTTCCGTGGTCCTGAGAACGCTATGAAAAGGGAGTTTGACTTCCTAAACTCACTTGTGATCTCTAGATAGTGTAATAGACACCTTCTAACATCTAGGGTATGGAAAGATTTCTCTGTAGCGTTTGCAGGTGAAGGACAAAAGGTGGGTAGAACTATTTCTTGCGTCCTATGGAAGGCTGTTGAGACCTTTGGAAGGAAGTCCGGGTCAGTTTTAAGAACAACCCGGTCCGGGAATATGCAACAGAAAGGCTCCACTATTGATAAGGCCTGTAGTTCGCCTACTCTTCTAGCAGATGTAATGGCCACTAAAAGGACCAACTTAAGCGACCACAACCTGAGAGTCGTTGCTGCTGGGGGTTCAAAAGGTTCCTTTGTCAATGCCCGTAGAACCAAGGACAGGTCCCATTTAGGGAAGAACTTAAATGGCACGGGCCTAGCTCTGGCCAGAGCTTTAAAAAATCGAATAATAAGCTGTTCCTGAGATAATCGTCTCTCAAGGAAAACCGATAAAGCAGCCACCTGTGTCTTTAGGGTACTGGCTGCCAACCCTAGTTCCATGCCCTCATGGAGAAATTCAAGAACTGAAAAAATCTCCTGGGGAGGAAATTCCTTTGATAGGCACCAGGAGTTAAACCGTTTCCATGTTTTAAAATAAATTGCCCTAGTAGTATCTTTTCTACTTCCTAGGAGGGTTGTGACTAACTTATCAGATAACCCTTTTCTCTTCAAAATTTGCTCCTAGGTAACCACCCGGTCAAATTGAGTTGCCCGATGTTCGGATGCTGAAGAGGTCCCTGGGTTAGGAGATCCTTTCGAAGCGGAAGAACCCAGTGGGGTCCCACCGCCATCCTCTGTATGGTAGCAAACCATGACCTTTTGGGCCAGAAGGGGGCCACTAGGATTAGACTCGTGGATTCCCCCTGCAATTTCTTTAGAACCAGAGGGATCAATTGAAAGGGGGGAAAAGCGTAGCACAGGTGGAAATCCCACGGGTGTGCTAGGGCATCGAGTCCGCTTGCCTGATCTTGTTTGTTTAAAGAGAAGAAGGCCCTCACCTTGTTGTTGCTTCGTGACGCAAATAGGTCTATCTGAGGTAGGCCCCATCTCACAGTCAGCTCTTGAAAAACTTCGTGGTTCAGACTCCATTCTGATTCCCGAACTTTTTCCCTGCTCAGAAAATCTGCTACCACATTCAGGTCCCCTTTGAGGTGCACTGCTGATATGGACCTCAGGTTGCCCTCTGCCCATGACAGAATCTGGCTGGCCAAGGATAGCAGCACCTTGCTCCTTGTGCCCCCCTGCCTTGTTATATATGATACAGCTGTGGCGTTGTCGGAAAGGATCTGGACATGGAGTCCCTGAACCACTCTCTTGAAGGCCCATAGCCCGAGCAGAATGGCCCTGAGTTCCCTCCAGTTGGAGGACCTCCTGGACTCCCTGACTGTCCAGTTCCCCTGGGCCATCTGCCCTTCTAGGTGGGCACCCCACCCCCAGGAGCTTGCATCTGTAGTCAGCCTCAGGTCTACCGGAAAACACCAAAGTAGACCTTTGTCCAGATTTGAGTGATCCCTCCACCACCAGAGCTTTCTCTGGACCTGAGGGGGCATCTTGAATTGTTTCTCCAGGGAGTCCCCGTAGGACCAATTTGTCAGAATTGCCTGTTGGAGCTCCCTTGCATGCAAGCGTGCCCACTGTACCGCGGGAATGGATGATGTGAGGAGGCCCAATACAGACATGGCTGCCCTGACAGAGATAGGCAGGTTTGTCTGGGTCCTCTTCACAGCACTCTTGACCTTTTCTATCTTCTCTACTGGTAGAAAAATCCTTTCCTGCCTGGAGTCGATGGTGTACCCCAGGACTTTTATCGACTGGGATGCAATCATGCTTGATTTTTCCCTGTTTATTAGCCATCCGAGGCCCTCTAAGTGTCTTACTGTTCTCCCCAGGTCCCTCTCCAATAGCTGTTTTGTATTGGCAAAGATTAGAAGGTCGTCCAAGTATGGAACGATTGATATACCTTCTACCCTGAGGGGGGCTAGGGCCTCTGCTACGATCTTGGTAAATATCCTTGGGGATGAGGATAGACCGAACGGGAGAGCTCTGAACTGGAGATGTATCACCGAGCCTCCCGTCCTGAGTGCAAACCTCAGATACTTCTGTGAAGCTATGGCCATGGGCACATGGAGATATGCATCTCTTAAGTCTATGGACGCCATAAAACAGTTTGGCATCAAAAGACTCTTTACCGAGAAGATTGTGTCCATCCTGAATCTTTTGTATTTGATTGATTTGTTTAAAATCTTCAGATTCAGGATCAGTCTGAATTTGCCCGATGGTTTTTTTACAAGAAAAATGTGTGAGTAACAGCCCAATCCCCTCTCCTCGGGGGGAACATCCATGATCACTTTTTGCTGCATCAGTTCCCCCAGAATAGAGATCATGGCTACGGACTTCTCTGAGTCCTGAGGAGCCTGGGTTACGTAAAACTGTGCGGGAGGGCAGTGATCGAATTCCAGTCTGTAACCCCTTTCTATTATACTGAGGATAAACAGACTGTCCGTCACTGACTTCCACTGTGGAAGGAAGGCCTGTAACCTCCCTCCCACAGCTGGAAGACTGTCACTGGTTTTTTGGGTTTGGGGTAGGGGGACGGAATAACACTCCCGACTTGCCCCTTCCCCTCTGAGGCTTCCAGGGCCTCCTATATCCTGTCTCTTTGGTCTCAGAGGTTTTTCGAAAAGCACGAAAATTCTTTGTGCTCTGGGGAATCACCTTCTTTTTAGGAGGAAAACCCTTCTTTTTGTCAGCCGTTCTATCCAGAATAGCTTCGAGGTCAGGGCCGAATACCAAGTCTCCCTCGAACGGAAGACCACATAACTTGGCTTTTGAGGCAGTATCTCCTGCCCATGTCTTAACCCATAAGGCCCTACGGGCTGAGATTATAAGGGCTGAGGACCTGGCTGACATTTTAATTGACTCTGCCGAGGCATCCGCCATATACCCTACTGCCTTTAAGAGAACAGGCAAAGTATCGAGCAGGTCCTTTCTAGGTGTTCCTGCCTCAATATGATCTTTTAGCTGTTCTAGCCAGTGCTCTAAATTTCTGGCTACTACAGTTGAAGCCATTGCTGGCTTGAGGTTTGCTAATGTTGAGTCCCAGGCCTTCCTTAGCAGGGAATCAGCTCTTTTGTCCATGGGATCCTTGAGGATACCCATGTCCTCGAACGCAAGGTCCGTATTCCTTGAGACCTGGGAAAAGGCTGCGTCGAGCTTAGGTTTCTTGTTCCACACCTGTGAGCTATCCTCCTCAAAGGGGAACCTGCGTTTGAGAGACCTAGAAAAGAAAGGAGGCCTCTCAGGGTCTCTCCATTCCTTCTTGACAGTTTCGGATAGAAACTTATGCACAGGGAAAACTCTGCGTTTCACCTCGCCCAAACCCTGAAACATCTTGTCATGTAGTGACAGTTGGGCCTTATCCTCTGTGATATTTAGAGTCGTGTGGATATTTTTCAGTAAGTCATCCACCTCCTCCAAGGATAACTTATACCGGGATGAAGAAGCGGAAGCCTCCTTTGCTTCCTCGGCCTCCTCCTCTGAAACAGAGGACATAGCGTGTTCCTCCTCCTCCTCCTCCGAGTCACTGCCCCCCCTGGGTGCAGGTGCTGATGAGTGTGAACGGGGCGCTGAGCTACCGCCCGCAGCTGGGCGTCTGTCTAAATAAGACCGGAAAGATTCAAAAGTGTCTGATAATTCTTTCCTGAAAGAACTTAGTAGCTCTCCCTGCTGAGACGCAGGGGTACTGGAGGCTGCTTCTTCGTTGACTAAGTCGCTTATGCAGGACCTGCATAGCACCTTAGTCCAAGAATCTTTTAGAACATTTCTACATGATGGGCACCTCCTCTTGCTAGGAGGGGACACATGCTTGGTCTTTTCTTTTGCTTTCTGAAATATACCAAGAAAAAAGATGCCAAACCTGAGTTACAAAACACAAAGTAGACACAGGAAGATATGCTGCCAAATAGAACAGATTTTAACTGATTTCACATTCTATTTGCTCTTCAGCCAGTGAATCCCCCCACAGACTCACTAAACAAACATTGAAAGCATTATTCCTACATAACATTTCTAGGAAAACAATGCTGCAGGCTTCCTCAAGTCAGGAAGGGAGAAAAAACAAACAAGCTCTAACATCAATGACAGAGACCGCTGCCTCTGCTAACCTGAGCCTGGCTGACAATTGTGGCTCCTGCTCCTGCCACCGCCGATTGATCCTCCTCCATCGTCAGTGAGGATCGAATGGCGTCTGGGCGCTTTATCTGTTTGAATTCCGCGCCTCCCGGAAGTTATGTCAGCCGAGGAGACCGGCCCCCTCTCCCTGCGTTCCAGCGGCCGGAACCGGAAGCCGCGTCGCGCCGTCGAAAGTTCCGCCCCCGGCCGGAAATGACGCACTCGCCATCCGGACCCGGAAGGCATGAGCCTGACGAACGGCGCGAGATATGAATCTCGGCCGCGTACCAAACCCAGCCGCCGGTCTAAGGAAGGAGGAACCTCCACAGCCTGACCCCCCTGGGTATGAAGGAGAGCGGGCACCGAAGCGACCCCCGCGCGTGAAGAGAGGAAGCTTGGCCAGGTCTGTACCAACCGCGCAACAGTGGCATGCCTCAAACCCTCCCCACCTGGAGAGAGCGCAGCACCCCTTGGTTCCCTGCAGCGCTTCCACCATGGCCGGAGGAAACACTACAACTGAGGCCATGGTGGAAGTGTCCGGTCTTTTAAAGTGATCTGCAGTGTTTCCTGGGAAAGTGGGTGGAGCTGCGCTCTCTCCAGGTGCTGTCCTGAAAGACGAAGGGAGAAAAATAACCACTAGGTGGATTGCCTGCATCTTCTGAATTCATGGCCTTTGGAACCATATATCAGACTGGGACAGAAAATGCAGTAAAAAAAATAAATATAAATTACACCTTTTAGTAGAATGGTAAAAATGGTATAGAACAGTAAACTTGGTCAAAACATAGCCAGGGATCGGAAGCCAAAGCGGATAGTCAGACAAGCCAGTAAATCAGGAAACCAAAGATTAGCATAGTCGGAGGCAGCAGAACAGGATAAGGAACCAAAAGGTACGGGCAAAGTCTTCATCAGGAACACAGCAGAGAATCTCCAGATAGGTTTAACCAAGGCAAAGGCAGGGTAAATATCCAGAAGGGGCTGGATGTAGCAGGTAATGATAACCAGGTAAGCCACGTGAGGATCAATGATTGCTGACAATTGTCTGGCAGCTGAGCTGCCTGAGCACAGAGACGGGAGCTGCTAAAAGCCCAGCCCTGGCACTCATAGACCTTTTACTGTGAAAACACCAGAATCCTGAAACCAGAGTTTAGGATTACCCAGACCACTCCACCAAGCATTGAGAGAGTGACCTAAAGCCTAGCACACACGGGACAAATGTCAGACAGCATTGGCTGGTTCAATAAAAACCAGGTGACATATGGCCCATCTGTACTACAGCCGCTCCGAAGGGGCATGACCGAAAATGGTCTGCCGATTGGCTCCCAGTCAGCCTTTCCAGCCAATGGCTGAGAACACTGATCAGAGTGTTCTCCCAGTCCCTCCTGTCAGAACACAATAGAGCAGCAGTGGAGATTGTTGTACCAACATTGCATAGTTAGTACTGTGGCTCAGACCTGAACTGTCAGGTTTTTTTTGTTCAGCTCACTGGGTTGAACCAGGCTTTACAGTCATATTCTAGTCAGTTATTGTAATGGAAATTTGTAGGTTCTGTATATAATTGTATTCTATTTTATATGTATTGCACAATGCCCTCACTGTGCACACGGCACTAATAATGTTTTCAGTACATGTTTTGCATTCTTTCGAGTTCTGATTAGAATAAGCCTGCCTATGTAACGCCCCTTGTTACCATAAATGTACAATTGTAATATTAATGTGATACCTACGTAATCATGTGTATAAAAGCCTTCAAATGCGTCATAATAAAGGAGAACGGTTATTTGGAAAGATGCTGAGCGTATCTTTTGTGTCTGTTCCCTACTGCAGTAGTTATTAATTTGGAACCACTAATCAATATGAGGATAGGAGTTGCCTATCATCAAAATATCCATTTCAGTTATATTCCCTGAAGGCTTTCACTCCAGGTTGTCAGATCTCCCATATAGATGTGAGTACACCATTGCATTTTACCTTCTCTCCCTATATTTCATCCAATTATCTGTCAAACTACTACACCATAGTAGTTTTTCTTTTCACTCCCTAGATCTCCCTGCCAAAGAGGAGAGCCACACCACACCCCTGAATGCTACCTTAAGCCCAGTACACACTAGTAGTATTTTTTTCTTTTGAAACCCAGTAGGTCTGAAAAAAAAAAAAGGAGGAACTGACAGCTCAGGAGGAGGTTCTGTACTAACTATCCAACATTAGTACAACTATCTCCCCTGCTATTCTATTGTGTTCTGACAGGGAAACGGCCAGAAGCTGAGCGGCAGACCTTCAGACATGCCCCTTTGACAGAAGCTTGTGTTCTGTTAAATAGTGCATCTCATAAAGCCTCCAAAAATCTGCACTTGTACAGGACGTAACGTCACTCCAGATGATAAGATGTTGATCAGCTGGCATGACATCAACACTGTGTATAGTCTGAGGCATGATCCGACAAGCTGCAAAGCGCAGAGGGAGAGTCAAACCGCTCTTTCTGCACATGAGCGACGTCATAGACAGAGTCACAGGCAGAAGATTATTGTTGTTGGGCAGATTTGAGTGTGTTGCAAGGTAGATTTGGGTTGATGCGGATTTTGTTGCTCATGCACAGAGACAGACAGCAAGGCAGAATGTGACAATTCGATTCTCCTTCCACGGTTTGCAGATCGTCGGATAATGCCTTCGATGATCTGCGCATGCACAGTGTTGACGTCACGCCAGCTGATCAACATATCAGCTGGAGTGACGTTACGCCCTGCGCAGATCATCGGAGGCATTATCCGACAGGACACTGGCCGACTTCTGTTGGACCGACTGCGGTACACACAGGTCGAATGTTGGCTAGTTTTCATTGAACCAGCTGATGCCTCCCTACATTCAGTCAATGTGTACTAGGCTAGAAGAAAAATCTTATAATGAGGTCCGAGGAGAAATTGATACTTCCAGGAGCATTGATCTGCTGTCCCTCACTGTGCTGAGTGGTTCATTCTGCCATCCTCTATACCACTACAGTATTCTGTAGTGATGTGGAGGCAAACAGGAGGAACCACGGAGCGCAAGCAGTGGGAAAGGAAAGTATTATCTTCATTTGTGGGTAAAACCTTTTTTGAAAAACGTTATTTTCCTGACAGTGTCACTTTAACCACTTCCAGCCCAAGGACGTCATATGACATCTTTGACTTTCAGTGGGGATATCTGAACGATGCCTGCAGCCACAGGCATCACTCAGATATCATCTTTTAGAGCTGGCAACACCGTAAGAACAATCATGGCAGCAGTTCAGCCACTTGATCGTCCTTACAGATGTGGGGAAGGGACATCCCCCCCCCCTTCTGCCGCCCTCCGGTGCTTCTCTTGGCTCACCTGTGCCATCTGTGTCCCGGGTAAATGAATGATGATCATAGAGATTTCCGGTGACCAGATGGTCCCCAGTTATCTCTATTACCTTCAGAGGCCCGGGTGCGAAAGTAAACAAAGCCAAGATCTCGGCTGAAATCAAAAAGATCGGTCTTTTTTTTCTTTTTTTTTCATCTCAATCTTCCAGCCTGGAGGAGAGATGTGGGGTCTTATAGATCCCACATCTCTCCACAAAGAGGACCTGTCACTCACCATTCCTATTACAAGGGATGTTTACATTCCTTGTAATAGGAATAAAAGTGATCAAAAAAAAAAAAATAATAATAATTTAAAGACAAAGTGTAAAATAAATAAATAAAAATATTATAATATATAAATAAAAGCCCATGTGCTTGCAGAAGCGAACTCACACACAAATCTCGCCCACATATGTAAACGCCGTTCAAATCACACATGTGAGTTATCTCTGCAAGCATTAGAGTGAGAGAAACAATTCTAGCACTAGACCTCCTATGTAACTCTAAACTGGTAACCTGTAAAAAAAATTCAAGAGGCGCCTATGGAGATTTTTTGGTACCAAAGTTTGGCACCATTCCACAAGTGTGCACAATTTTAAAGCGTGACATGTTAGGCATCTATTTACTCGGCGTAACATCATCTTTCACATTATATAAAAAAATTGGGCTAACTTTACAGGTTTGGTATTTAATTGATGAAACAGTCCCCCCCCCCCCAAAAAAAAAACGTGTTTGAAACATTGTTGTGCAAATACCGCGTGACATCCGCCATTTTATTCCCCAGAGTTTCTGCTAAGAAAAACACATTTAAAGTTTGGGGGTTCTGAGTAATTTTTTAGCAAACAAAATTATGATTTTTACACGTAGAAGAGGAGTGCCAGAATAGGCCCAGTATGGAACTGGTTAAAGCGGAGGTCCGCCCAACGATGCAAAAATAAAAATCCAGCAGCTACACATACTGCAGCTGCTAGCTTTTAATAATAGGACACTTACCTGTCCTGGAGTCCAGCAATGTCAGCACCGCAGCTGATGTTTCCATCAGCTGTTGGGTGCTGCCACCGCCATTACGGGTAACAGAACCCAGTACTGCAGCCTTTCGGCTTCATGCCGGGAACCCTACTGCCCATGCCCAATCTCCGCTACACTTTTCTACTGGCAGGGGGAAGAGGAGGGAGCCGAACCGTCAATATCCATTGTGGCACCGGGGGGGAGGAAACAAAATGAGCAGAAGTTCTACTTTTGGGTGGAATTCCGCTTTAAGCTTCCCACACATTACACTTTAACTGTACAATGTAATGTACAAGTGATTGTAAACCATTCGTGTTTTTTTTTTTAAATAACAAACATATCTTATTAACCTCCACTGTGCAGTTTGTTTTGCACAGTGGGCCCCAAACCTTGTTCCCCTGGTTACGCTTGCGGCTCCTCCTTGCATCAGTAAATCCCCTGGGAGAAGCGCTTTCCCTGCGGGTTACCTTGCAACTGTGCTCCCAAGTCCAGCATTTGCGTGCATAGACACAGAATGCCAGACTTGGCCCCTGCATCATTGGATTTGATTGATAGCAGCGGGAGCCAATGGCTGTGCTGCTATCAATCTATCCATTAATCAAGGCACTGATTATTAGTGTCCTGATTATCAGTGCAGTCAAAACAGTGACCACCAGTGCTGCCAATCTGTGCCCCCAAGTGCTGTCAGTGTCACCTAACAGTGCGGCTCATTAGCGCACATAAGTGAAGGAGAAAAATTACCCGTTTGAAAATTTTTATAACAAACTATCTTCGCATGTGGCTCACAGCAGGAGTCCGGTGCATGTTCACCTTTCCAGGTCCAATTTCAGCCCAAATTTTTGGCTGAATACAGACCTGATATGGACCAAATGGTGCAGAGGGCTCCTGTGCAAATTTGCACCGGAGCCACAGCGGAGATATATGAAACAGCTCCATAGCGACTCAGTTAAAATCTCCTGTGAAAGAAATATATTAAATATTTATTTATTTATTATTTATATATATATATATATATATATATATATATATATATATATATATATATATATATATATATATATATATATATATATACACACACATATACATACATATACACTCGCGGTGCTTCTCATTGCAATCCTTTGCTAATTCATGCTTATTTTAACCTACATCTTGTAAGTACCTTTTTTAATTTGCACAATAAACACCTTTACCATACAGTACCTCACTATACTCCCCTTCCTTTATCTCGTTTTGGGCACCATGATCCACGCATGACTGTCATGAGCATGGGAGATTTCCTTGTATCCTGATGTGAATTTGCCACCCCTGGCCAACACTCTAAGCCGGAACGACCCCTAGACTGCAAAGCTGGGGGTCCATTTCATCCGGTGAGTGGGGACACAAGAGGGAGTGTGGCACACTTCGAGTTTTGGAGCACGATCGCACTAAATAATTGGAGCACATCATTCACCAATATATGGACATTCACCTACTCATGAATTGTTTTCACTGTATTTAGTGATATATTATTTTCATCACTGCGAGCGCTGTAATTTATTAATTTCATTGGTCAAAATCTCCTGCTATTGCAAATTTTTTGCGGAGAACCCGCATCCAATTCATGATAGTGTGAACCCAGCCTCAAAGTTTTCTTTTTTGTTTTTTGAAATTTTCGGTCTTTATTCGTTTATTCAGCAAAAAATAAAAACCCAGTGGTGATTAACCACTTCAATACCAAGCACTTAAACACCTTCCTGCCCAGACCAATTTTGAGCTTTCAGCGCTGTCGCACTTTGAATGACAATTGCACGGTCATACAACACTGTACCCAAATAAAATTGTTATAACTTTTTTCCTACAAATAGAGCTTTCTTTTGGTGGTATTTGATCACCTCTACAGTTTTTATTTTTTGCTAAACAAATAAAAAAAGACGAAAATTTTGGAAAAAAAATATATGTTTTTTTTGTTTGTTTCAAAACTTTGTAAATAAGTAATTTTTCTCCTTCACTGATGGGCACTGATGGGTCTGCACTGACGGGCACTGATAAGGCAGCACTGATGGGCACCGATGAGGTGGCACCAATGAAGTGGCACTGATGAGGTGGCATTGATGGGCACTGATAGGTGGCACTGATGGGCGACATGGATGGGCACTGATAGGTGGCACAAATTGGCACGGATTGGCATGGATAGGCGGCATGGAAAGATGGCACATGTGGGCATGGATAGGATGGGCACTGATAGGCGGAATTGTATTGTATTGTATTATACTGTACTGATGGATGCCAATCAGTGCCAAACAATAATGCATGCCAATCAGTGATGCCCATTGTGGGCACTGATTGGCATCCATTGTGGGCACTGACTGGCATCCCTGGTGGTCTAGGGTGGCATACCTGGTGCTGGGCATCCCTGGTGGTCTGGTAGCATCCCTGGTTGTCCAGTGTGGGTATCCTCGGGGGGCTGCGCTGATAATCGATCAGCACAGACCCCCCCTGTCAGAGGAGCAGCCGATCGGCTCTACTCGCATCTGACAGACACGAGTGAGGAAAAGCCGATCACTGGCTCTTCCTATTTACACTGTGATCAGCCGTGATTGGACATGGCTGATCACGTGGTAAAGAGTCTCCGTCAGAGACTCTTTACCGAGATCATAGTTGTGGGGATTTTGAAACCACTATGCCGCTGTGTTTCTGCTATAGGGCAGGCAGCAAGTGGTTAAATACCACCAAAAAAAAAAAAGCTATTTTTGTGTGGGAAAAAAAAAAAAAAAAAAGGAGAGAGATTTTGGGTTTGGGTACAGTGTTGCATGACCACACAATTGTCATTCAAAGTGTGACAGTACTGAAAGTTGAAAATTGACCTGGGCAGGAAGGGGGTAAAAGTGCCCGATAGGCACGTGGTTATTGTTTATACCTGCTAGATAACTCCTCTGACATTTAGGCCCCATTCTCACTGGGCTTATTACAATGTACACCCATACAAGGGCTTGGGAACTTAATAGACATGTGCATTCGTTTTCGTCCGAATTTCAGGTATTTTCGTTTTGACAAACGATAACGAAAGTGCAGAATCCGAAAAACGAAAGATCCAACATAAATAAATGCTTTATTTTCATTTTCGTTGTTACAACAGTTCGATATAGAATAGGAGATTCGACGTGACTCTGACAATAACAATCTGTGTCTATTGAACCTGTGGTCAAATGTGCCTAACCTTACCTCTATTAGTCCAAGATTATATAGAGAAAATATTTGACATAGAGAGAAAAGATTTGACAGAGAGAAAAGATTCTAAAGTGCTAATTTTAAAGGTTAATCTGCAAGTTACTGTCCTAAAAAGTGTCTGGGGACCTGGGTCCTGCCCCATGGGACATGTATCAATGCAAAAAAAGTTTTTAAAAAAAGGGACGTTTTTTCGAGAGCAGTGATTTTAATAATGATTAAAGTGAAACAATAAAAGTGTAATATTCCTTTAAATTTCGTACCTGGGGGGTATCTATAGTATGCCTGTGAAGGGGTGCATGTTTCAAGTGTCATTTCTGGAGGAAAAAAAGTATTTTAAAATCACTCGCGGCTATAATGAATTGTCGGCTCCCATAAGACAGAGAACACTCATTGAAAGTTATTGATAAAAAAATAAATTAAAAAAAAGCGTGGGATTCCCCCAAATTCAATTACCAGGCCCTTCAGGTCTGGTATGGATATTAAGGGGAACCCTGCTTCAAATAAAAAAAAAAAAATTGACGTGGGGTTCCCCCTAACTATCCATACCAGACCCTTTGTCCAAGCACGCAACCTGGCAGGCCGCAGGAAAAGAGGGGGGGACGAGAGAGCGGCCCCCCTCCTGAACTGTACCAGGCCACATGCCCTCAACTTTGGGAGGATGCTTTGGGGTTGATGGGGACAAGGGCCTCATCCCCACAACCCTGGCCGATGGTTGTGGGGGTCTGCGGGCGGGGGGCTTATCAGAATCTGGAAGCCCCCTATAACAAGGGGACCCCCAGATCCCGGCCCCCCCTGTTTGAAATGGTAAGGGGGTACAAAAGTACCCCTACCATTTCACAAAGAAAGTGTAAAAAAAAGTTAAATAAGACAAACACACTTTTGAAAAAGTCCTTTATGCGTGCTGGGATAAAGGGTCTGGTATGGATAGTTAGGGGGAACCCCACATCAATTTTTTTTTTTTAATTTGAAGCAGGGTTCCCCTTAATATCCATACCAGACCTGAAGGGCCTGGTAATTGAATTTGGGGGCATCCCACGCTTTTTTTTTTTTATCAATGACTTTCAATGAGAGTTCTCTGTATTACAGGAGCCGACAATTCATTATAGCCGCGAGTGATTTTAAAAGACTTTTTTTTCCTGCAGAAATTACACTTTGTGCAGGGACAGTTCTAAGCACGGGAAACATGTGCCCCTTCACAGGCATACTATAGACCCCCCCCCCCCCGGGTACGGAATTTAAAGGAATATTACACTTTTATTGTTTCCCTTTAATCATTATTAAAATCACTGCTCCCAAAAAAACGTCTGTTTTTAACATTTTTTTTGCATTGATACATGTCCCCTGGGGCAGGACCCAGGTCCCCAAACACTTTTTAGGACAGTAACTTGTATATTAGCCTTTAAAATTAGCACTTTAGATTTTGAACATTGGAGTCCCATAAACTTTAATAGGGTTCTAAAGTTCACACTAAGTATGCTATATAGAGTTTAGCAGCTCCGTCGACTCTTCTTTATACATTCGACAGACATCATAAGCCTTCAAAGACAGATTCGACCGTAATTCATGTGGATTTTCGGACGAATGCAATTTTTTAATGAAAAACTAAATAAATAAAAAGGAATTTCGGGAGTAACTAAATAAATTTATTTTTCGTACGAAAACGAAATTCCGAAACAAAATATTTCACTCTGCACATGTCTAGAACTTAATGTGTAAAATATTTGACTATTAAAATAATTTTTTGCTATAATGGTTAAATGTTCTATCAGTTCACCTTAAAGTCAGTCAGTAATTCTAAAGTACCATGCAAACTTTCAAATATATGTTCTTGAGTTGCAATGTATGAGATCACAACAGTATTTCTAGTGCAACTAATGAATACATGCATTATAATAACACTTAAGGCCCGTACACACGGTCGGACTTTTTTGAGCTGTTTTGGAGCAACATCCGACTGTGTGTACGCTCCATCGGACAAACTTTTTCTGTTTTCATCGGACTTTTGTTGGCTGTGCGAACGGACAAACTTTCTGGCAACAAAAGTCCGATGGAGCAAAGTCCGACCGTGTGTACGCAAAAGCATCGGACTTTTGTACAAGGTACAAACACGCATGCTCAGAACCAATGCAAAAGATCAGACTACAATACAGAAGTTCACCAAAGGTGGCGCTGGAGTCATTGAACGTCCTCTTTTGAAGCGGCGTCAGTACGTTGTGACGTCATTACGTTCGTGTTTGTTGTCAAAAAGTCCGACCGTGTGTATGCAATACAAACTTGTGGACCACGCCCTTTGTACAAAAGTCCATGGAAAATTTTGTACAAAGTCCGACCGTGTGTATGAGGCTTTACAATTACATTTTGTAATAACATTATTATATTTTTATCTACTTAAATTATATTGTGCTTCTTTTATGAGATTTTTTTTTATTACTCGACAATGTGGCATATTATTTGTAAACTTTATGCTAAGTGTTATATGGCACAAATACAAAAACACAAATCAAGAATATGGAATATTTTGCACTTGGTGTTTCCATGTAAGGCGTCTTTCCATAAAGTGGTGGAAGGCCCTAGCTGAATAAATCCATTAACATACCTTATCTCATAAAAATTTTAGTAATAATTGAAGACAGACTGAAGAACAACTATAAAGCAAGCAACAACGTGCAAGATACTTACAGTAACCACCTTTTATTCATCTACCAACATCAAACTGAAATGTTATGGGCTATAGATTATCACTGCTCATGGAGCTGCCTCATTAAACAACTCTATATGTTTTGTAACACAGCAGAAATTACTGCATTGAAAATTTTTTGAACTGCAACATTTTTTTGCACACAAAATACTTTAGAAAACACAAATATTACATTTATAATTCTTGTTAAAAGTTATTATATATGCATAATTTAATGAAAGTATACTTACAGTATGAAGTAATTCCTTCCTTTTAGATATTTGTCACTTTCTACTCACATCCCGGAAAAAAAAAGCAATCTATCCCATGAAAGAGTAGAGCAGTGCACTTGGTATTCCAAATTCAGACTGACTTCACTGTGCTTCTATTAATCACAGCGATTACACTGTGTGTGGCCATAAATGGTAAGGTATGAATCCAATGAATTTCCTTAAAGGTCTGTTTAAGATTTTAAACAATTAAACTGCCATTAAAACCCTCACACAAATAAAAAAAAAATGTAGATAGGTAATCTAGGCACAATATCTAAATGCATTAAAAAGCTAGAAGTGCAGTGATTTATTTTAATAAGGCCATACGCTTCTGAACAACCTGCAAACATAAAATAGAAGACTTTAGAAAGTTAGCCTTGTTCTTCCTATATTTCTTCTGGTGTGATGTATGGGAAATAAGCACAAACGTAGAGTATTTGCAAGAGTACAGAGGAATCAGTAAGCAGGAAAGAAACATTAGAGGTCTAGGCTTATGCTGTTATCAGCACAGGTGTTGATCTAAGTAATTGTTATCAGCAGTGTTGATTTCATTGGTAACTGAGATGCTAGTACTGTTAGCATGTAGAAGTAGAACAATATAGGTATAGTCACCTTCCATGATTTATGTAACAAATCATATCACTCTTGTTTTTAGTTAAAATAGAACTACTGAATTTTGTTACGTTACATAAGCTATAACAATTAATAATAATTTATTGGATAGAAGATGAAACTAGGGAGGACTTCTATTCATTTCTTTATTTTCCAAAATTGACTGGGCCTGATTTAAAAAAAACAAAAGTGAACAAAATTATTTCTGCAAGTAGTCACAAGTGGTGGAACTGCACAATTATACATGCACAACGCATGTGTTTACCTTTATTCAGCTGTTGCAGCACATGCTGTATACAAGCACAGCTTGTACATGCACATTAGTGATCTACATTTTTTTTATTCTTGTAGATGTTACACAGCAGGGGTTGGCAACCCGCACCTGGCCCGCAACTGCTAATTGTCTAGCTTCTCAGTGCCCATGATTAATTGGCCGGCGGACACGTTCGCCACTGTCCTCTTTATTGGACAGCAGCGAGCGGCTGAAATCGCAGGGCTGGATGGGGGTGGGAACCGCAGAAGTTAACCTTTTACATTAAACAGCAGGTGATTGGTTGCCAGGTGATCCTAGCAACCAATCACCAGCCTGTTAATATATAAAAAGGTAAAAAGTTAACTTCAGCTGTTCCCATCCCCATCCAGCCCCTGATACCAGCCACTCTGCGTTACACCTGTGTACGGTAGAAGAGTTCTACCTGTACAGTGTGTGTGTCCGTGGGTGCAGGGAGCAGAGGACACTATGGGGGGCAGAGGATACTATTGGGGCAGAGAACACAATGCTGGGGTGGAGGGGACAGGGTATACTGCTTTGAGGGGGCACAGGAAATGTTCTAAGGGGGGGAAAAGACACTATGAGAGTGATGTGAAGGGGGACAGAAGACACTGAAATTGGGGGGACCCTATTAGATACTGTGTTCATGGAAAATTTGAGCGCCACAGTAAGCCCCATAATGCACTGTGAGATTGCAGTTCATTGCTGTATTATGATTGGCCAAAGCATGCACCTGATGCAATCATAGTTCATGGAAATAAGTCCACGCCCCACACTATATAAGGCTGCTTACACGGACAGAGAGATAGGTTGGAAGGCTGGCCGCAGGCGAGCCTGAATTTGTAGGAGGAGTCTGAGGGCTGTAAATCCCTCCTCCTCCATCAGAGCCTTCGTCAGCTCATTTCTGGGTTGAGGCACCACTGGAGTCTGCCCATCCTCCGCATCACCCCCTTCCACGAGGGGGCCTCCTGCCTGTTGTTCACGCGGGGGGGATTCAGCCACCATCAGCTTGGCTCCACAAGGGGGCCGCGCCGTCCGCCCGCTTCTCCCACTGTTCCGCCGGGAGAGGGGGGGATTCGGCTGCTGGCCTGCTCCCCTGTCCTGGGGGGGTCTGGCTCCACGGGGGGGCGCCCACCCGCTTCTCCCGCTGTTCCGCCGGGAGAGGGGGGATTCGGCTGCTGGCCAGCTCCCTTGTGGAGGGGGGATCTGGCTCCACGTGGCGGCCGCCCGCTTCTCCCACTGTTCCACCGGGAGGGGGGGTTCGGCTGCCCGTCAGCTCCCCTGTCCTAGGGGGGGTCTGGCTCCACGTGAGGGCCGCTCACTTCTCCCGCTGTTCCACCGGGTGGAGGGGGGGTTTGGCTGCCTGCCAGCTCCCCTGTCCTGGGGGGGCCTGGCTCCACGTGGGGGCCGCCCACTTCTCCCGCTGTTCCGCCGGGTGGAGGGGGGGTTTGGCTGCCCGCCAGCTTCCCTGTCCTTGGGGGGGTCTGGCTCCTCGAGGGGGCCGCCCGCCCGCTTCTCCTGGTTTCCGCCAGGAGAGAGGGGGTGGGGGGGTTTTCGGCTGCCGTCAGTTTCCAATATAGAGGGGGCACCCTGCCATACTGCACATATTAGAAGGATTACTGGGTCTCAATATAGGGGAGTATTGCTGGGATTGATCCGTCTCCTATATTTATTGTACAGATGTGACCCCTGACATATCCAATATAGGGGAGGATTGCTAGGACCGATCTGTCTCATATATTTATTGTACAGATATGACCCCTGACATATCAGGGTAGATCAGGCTCCACAGGGGGCCACCCGCCTGTGTTCCCCCGGGAGAGGGGGGCTTCGGCTAGCCGCCGGCTCCCCCTCTCCCCTTGCATGTGCAGAGCGCCCACCAATCCTCTTGGTGAGGGGGAGGGGAGGTGATCGGCCGCCGCAGGCTCCCCCTCTCCCCTCACATGTGCAGAGCACCAGCCGTTTCTCCCAGTGTGTGGGGGGGGGATTGGCTTCCCGGCAGCTCCTCTCTTCCTATGCACTCTGCTTGCCTCTGGTGGCCTCCCGCCGATTCTGGGGGGGGGATTGGCATCTGTGCCGCACACCTGGTGGGGGGTCAGTGTTCTGTCCCCTCCTGCTCCTCTCCTCTCGCTCCACCAGTAGGGGGGGGCGATGGTGCTCTGGTGGTGATCGGTCACTGACATCTCTGCTGCTGTGACAGAGGATGTCAGACCACCCACAGCAATCATTATTACAGCAGGTCTGCCAGGGTTGCTGCTGTCTCTTGTGAATTTACTTCTTTGGTCTATGTGTCGATCGCAGCCTGCATTCTGTCCAGGTTTCGGTCGTAAGCGTTTTTTGTCCAGCATTTTCGGTCACAGCGTTTTCTGTCCAACATTTCTGTCAGTATTTTCGGTCACAGCGTTCTGTCCAGCATTTTCTGTCATAACGTTTCTGTCCAGGATTTTCTGTCATAACGTTTCTGTCCAGCATTTTCTGTCTCAGCCATTTTCTGTCCACTTGTCGCTTGCCAGCCAGTTCACCTCCCGGGAACTCTTGTCATGCTCCATGGAGGGGATGCCCACACGCTTCCCGGTTTTCATGGGGGGGGGCACTCACCTACCTGTTCACCTCCCAGCACTCTCGCACCCCCCCCCCCCGCACGTCCAGGCACCCATTTCAGTCACGGGGGTTTATCACGGCGCTCAGCCCCAAGTTTCTGTCTCTGCGTTCTTCTGTCATCACGTTCTGTCCAGGGGTTTCCATCATATCGTTTGGTCCAGCTTTCTGTCAGTTCGTTCGGTCCAGCTTTTCTGTCATATCATTCGGTCCAGCTTTTTTCCGGCATAGTGTTCTGTCCTGCATTTCCGTCATAGCTTTTCTGTCCTGCATTTCCGTCATAGCGTTTCTGTCCTGCATTTCCGTCATAGCGTTCCTGTCCTGCATTTCTGTCGTAGCGTTCCTGTCCTGCATTTCTGTCGTAGCGTTCCTGCCCTGCATTTTTGTCGTAGCGTTTCTGTCCAGCATTTCCGTCATAGCGTTCTGTCCTGCATTTCTGTCAGATCCGTACGGGCTGAGGTTTGTTTCATTTTGTTTGTCGTCCCTTTATTTTCTCTCCCGTATAACACACGTCATACGGTGCACGCTCATTTCTTTGCACGTCTACTCACCACGGTTTGTGAGTATACTAGGCCGGAGGGTTGTTTGCTACCTGTCTGATTTCTGTCATGGCGTTTTGTACGTAGCTTTTCTGTTAGCCAGGGCTCATTTCCTGGTCTGTCACGCCTACGGACCATACGGGCTGAGGTTTCGTTTCAATCAGGGCCGGATTAACATAGGGGCTATTGGAGCTGCAGCTCCAGGCCCCTTTCTCAAGATAGGCCCATTAGCCCAAAAAAAAAAAAGGATTGACTTCGAGGATTATAGCTCGGCAATCAGGAGTCACAGAGACCCCATATTTGGGGGGTAGGTAGCCAAAGACCCACTCCAGCACTGGTTCAAATATGGGGCTGCTATCATCTATGGTTCCGGAGATACTGGGCTCCTTGCACAGCCTGTCAGAAGCTACATACAGAGCGGCAGTATAAATACAAGCTGGAACACTCTGCAGCAGACGGAGAGGATGAACTCACAGTGCTTATAATAATTATTTGTATATTACTTATGATAATTAACCCCTTGCCACCCAGGCCCATTCTGAGACTTCTCTCCTACATGTAAAAGTCATCATTTTTTTAAGCTAGAAAATTACTCAGAACCCTCAAGCATTATATATTGTTTTAGCAGACACCCTATGGAATAAAATGGTGGTCTTTGCAACTTTTTATGTTACACAATATTTGCTCAGCAATTTTTCAAACTTTTTTTTGGAAAGAAACAGTTTCATTCATAAAAAAAAAAAAAACACAAAAGTTAGCATGATTTTGCTTTACATTTTTTTACAGGTTACATGTTTAGAGTTACAGAGGAGGTCTAGTGGTAGAATTATTGCTCTCGCTCTAACGATGGTGGCGTATGTAACCTGTGTGTATCTGGCTCTGATACTAACCAGTGCCTACCCAGGGACTGACTAGTATCTCTCCCCAGCCTGTCCCCACACACCCTCTCACCTGCTGACCTGTGAATGGGGCAATCACTCCCGCAGTGTTATTGTGTTCTGCCAGTCAATACAATGATTAGTGTTGCTAACTATAGCTGGCAGCACTGATTATTTTGGGGAAAACCTGAAAGGCTGGTTGTACTCACGTCGGTTAATAGGTTGACTTGTGTAAAACCAGCTAGCCCATACATAGATCGACTATGGCTGGTCTCTGCTTAATTGGTGTAATTTCAATCCATGTCTGGCCCACTTAAGCACTACGCAGTCCCTAAACATCCTTCCACAAACCTTTACATTTTTCCTTCCCAGATCACTTCATCCTCCTCTCCTATACATAGTGCCCACTGTCATACTCTCCACACTTCTCTCCTATACATAGTGCCCACTGTCATACTCTCCACACTTCTCTCCTATACATAGTGCCCGCTGTCATACCCTTCACACTTCTCTCCTATACATAACACCCGCTGTCATATCCTACACACTCCTCCTCTCTTGTACATAGTGCCCGCTGTCATACACTTCTCTCCTGTACATATTGCCCACTGTCATACCCTCCACACTCCTCTCCTATACATAGTGCCCACCGTCATACCCTCCACACTCCTCTCCTGTACATACTACTCACTGTCATACCCTCCATACTCCTCTCCTATACATAGTGCCCACTGTCATACCTCCAACACTTCTCTCTTATAATCCACAAAATGTTTATACTCTCGTGCACTGCGTCTATAATTTGTATAAACACAAGCGCTGATACACTATTGCGTATCTTTACTGGAGACTGTAGAGTTTCAAAATACTGCTGCTGCTTGGATCCCCTATTCATGAGAATATCTTAATACAAAAGTCAACAAAAGACCAGTTGTCAGTAGAGATAATATGCGACAACCACTTCTCTCTTATACATAGCGCCCACTGTCATACTCTCCACACTCCTCTCCTATACATAGTGCCTACTGTCATACCCTCCACACTTCTCTCCTATACATAGTGCCCACTGTCATACCCTCCACACTCCTCTCCTATACATACTACTCACTGTCATACCCTCCATACTCCTCTCCTATACATAGTGCCCACTGTCATACCCTCCATACTCCTCTCCTATACATAGTGCCTACTATCATACCCTCCACACTTCTCTCCTATACATAGTGCCCACTGCCATACCCTCCACACTTCTCTCCTGTACATACTACTCACTGTCATACCCTCCATACTCCTCTCCTATACATAGTGCCCACTGTCATACCCTCCACACTCCTCTCCTGTACATACTACTCACTGTCATACCCTCCATACTCCTCTCCAATACATAGTGCCCACGTCATACCCTCCCTCCACACTCTTCTCCTGTAATTACTGCTTACTGTCCTATTCTCCACATTTCTCTCCTGTACATAGTGCCCACTGTCATGCCCTCCCCTTTCCTGTACATATTGTTGACTGTCATACCCTCCACACTCTTCTCTTATACATAGTGCCCAATGTCATACCCTCTACACTCCTCTGCTGTGCATACTTCCCACTGTCATACCCTTCACACTCCTCTCCTGTACATAGTTCCTTCTGCCATACCCTCTGCACTCCTCTCCTGTACATAGTGCCCACTGTTAGACCCTCCACATTCCTCTCCCTCACCTGCACATACTTCCCACTTTTATACCATCCATACTCCTCCCCTATGCCTCTTACCCACAAAAACTGTTCTTTAAAATGATACTGAATATCCTCAATGTTACCAGCTCTAGAATGGGCACTTTTGTCAGTTCAACTAAAGGAAATCTCACAGTCCTCATATTTGTTCTGCCCCATTATTAGTACTTATTTCATTTTGTAATTACTATTGTGATGTATAGTGGAACACAGGGGATGTCAGCTACTCTAAATATAGCACTTGTAAAAAAAGCGTCCCTGAAATTATTTTTGAAATGTTGACTATGCACTTAGGCACTGCCCAAGGGCCACAGGGTCAGTAGGGGGCCCCATGAGAGTCTCCTGTGATATTAAAGTGGTAGTAAACTTTTCTAACATTACTACTTTTTAGAGGCCCTGGGGTAGGTTATGCTATAATGTACAAGTTTGCCCAGCATATTAGCACATTAGGGTACACTTACCTGTCAGACTGAGCCCTCCAGTGCTATGCTGTGATCAGTCCGGCGGGGCCCGGGCACTTCTATCTTCACCCGGACTTCCTTCTGGGTTCTGTGCCTTCCGTCACTTGCCTTGGCCAGGCTGCGTTGATGCCATTCCCACACATGCTCATGTGCATCCTCTCTCTCTCACCCCCCTTTCTCTCTCATCCTCCCTTCCTTACCCCTCACACCTCCTTCATCTCCTTTCTCTGTCTCTTTTTCTCTCTCTCTCTCTCATCCTCCCTCTCTCTCTTTAATTTGTTATCACAAAAAATTGTTTGCATTTTTATTTATTTATTGTTTATAAAAGGCCCCACCAAAATCCTCAGCACCAGGCCCATGATGTTCTTAATCTGGCCCTGGTTTCAATTGATTGCCGTTCCGCAATCTTCTCACCCGCATACCATACGTTATACGTTGCATGCTTTTTTCATCTCACTTGTACGTCTACCCACCATGGTCTGTGGGTACACTAGCCCTGAGGGTTGTTTGCTATCTGTCTCTGTTGTTCTGTCATAGCTTTTCCATTTGTAGCATTATTGTCGTTCGTAGTGTATGTTAGCTGGGGCTCACATCCAGGGTCTGTCACGTCTACGGACCCATACGGGCCGAGGATTCATTATTAATTGATTGTCGTCCCGCAGTCTTCTCGCCCGTATACTGTATGTCATACGTTGCACGCTTATTTCATCACTCTTGTACGTCCACCCACCAACGGTCTGTGGGTACACCAGCCCGGAGGGTTTGTTTGCTATCTGTCTCTGTTGTTCTGTCATAGCATTTCGTTTGTAACTTTCATGTCATAGCTTGATGTTCGTAGTATGTCTGTTAGCTAGGGCTCACATCCAGGGTCCGTCATGTCTATGGACCCATACGGGCTGAGGTTTAGTTTTTAATTGATTGTCGTCCCATCTTCTCGTCCGTATACCATACGTCATACGTGTACGTTCACCATACCTTTACTACTACCCACCATGGTCTGTGGGTACCTCAGCTCTGAGTGTTCGTTTTTTAATTACCTGTCTTGGCGCTGCAGGTTGCTCGGGCTCACTCACTACATACACTAGGGTTGTGTCAGCATTAGGTTTACATTCACGCGCTGTTGGTCTTGTCATTTCTGCACTTACATCCTCATACTTGTCAGGTACGTAGGGGTATTGTTTCATGTGTTGGTTGTCTGTTCTCTTTTCGCTTGTTGTGTTTTTCTCTGTTCAGGGTTTGGGGTGGGTTGCGGAGGAGGCCGGTGCACATTCATCCCTCCACCGTCGCATGGGGGTTCAGTGCTTGGTAGCACCCCATTTTTAGGGGTGGGACCAAACTCTTAGCTCAGTTATCGCTGAGGTACCCCTTTCCCGGCCTCAGCTGGGGGGGCAGTATTCAGGGGGTTATTTCCAACTCTGTTCAACCTCTTCCATCCACCAGTGCAGCGCATGTTTCGTGCAGGATTCTTCAACCCAGTTCATGCAGTTTCTCTATGCACTCTTATTTGTTAGTAAGGATGGTGGGGTTCATAGCCCGTTAGGCTTGCACTGAGGTTTCAGCTGCGGCTCCTGTTCTTCTCAGTGCGCCTTCAGGTGATGTTGGAATTTCTCACAGTGGCTTGTAGAACTGGGGGCAGTGTGGTCTCGGGTAATCAATCTGGCCAATGGTTCTTATCCAGAGTTTGCAGTGGGCTTCTCACAAGGTGGGATGGTCTCATAGGTTCATGTTTATGGCTTTCGCTGGGTATTGCATCGGCAATTTGGCCTCATCTGCCAATTCCATGAAGTATCTATCAGGTGACCAGTTTTCAGGACCGACAAACTCCTGTCAAGCTGTCCATTTTTGCGGCTCACCCTCTCTAACCGCCAAGGGAGGGGAGTCGGGGATGTTCTCTTTGGCACGGCTACCAGTTACCGGCCAGGTTTTCGTTGTGTTTCAGACTTCCTGTCTCCTTCCCTTGGCAGTTCCCAGTTAGTGCTCTAGGCAGTTTCTCTCTTACCACTTACAACTTCCCCTTCATTGGTATAGATGGGTAAGCTAGGGGTTTGTGGTCATATTTCTGTTCCTTAGCCTTGGTGTCGGGTAAGTAAGTTGGCCTTCTCTGCATCATTCCTTGGGTCTGCGCTTTCTCCATCCTCTCACTACAAACAGTTGTTCTCACGTCCAGGTTACTTGCCAAACCAGGCTGGAATCCTAAACCCTTTTCTTTTTATTCATCTGGTTCCTGGGCAATTTTTGTAGGTCCCGCAGGGGGTCCTTTCTTTACATCAGGTTCATGGGGCGCTGGAGATCCTCCATGTTAGCAGCTACATACGTAACCCCCCTTTTCTGTAGTCAGCCGGGCATTCGCATTTTCCGGACTAAACGGTTGTTGCGGGCCTTCTTTGTAGCTTTCACATCACACCTACTTTGTGTCTTTTTGCCCTCTTTTAGGCATACTATTTGGCCAGGCCAAGGCACACCTCAGGCCTTGGTAGTTAGGGTCATCGTATTTCCGTATGAAGACTCTGACTACAACTTGATTTAGATTAAACAGGCAGGTTATTCAGTTGGTGGCAGTGTATTTGATATACATACACATGCACACACACATTCAGTCTAATATATATATATATACACACACACATACATACCTCACATTTTTGTTATATCTTTTCATGTGGCAACACTAAAGAAATAACACTTTACTACAATGTAAAGTAGTGAGTGTACAGCTTGTATAACAGTGTAAATTATCTGTCCCCTCAAAATAACCCAACACTAAGTCATTAATGTCTAAACCACTGGCAACATAAGTGAGTACACTTTATACGGAGGTACAGCACATTCCACAAATTCATGAAAGGGGACAGAGTCTACCAGCTGAAAAGGCAGCAGTTGCAGTGCTAGCAATTTGGCAAAGCTAGCATTTAGACGCTGAGCATGTGGATGGCTGGGACTGAATTTCTTTTTACGGTTCAGCAACTGGCGTAGGGAAATTTGCCTGCTAAAATCAGATGGTGGTGTACTGCTAGCAGATTGGCTGCAAGTACTTGGGACACCTATTGCTATACCTTCCTTCCTCTCAGTGTAGGTTTCTGAGAGGACTGGAGGTATAGTAGGTTTGGAGATCCCAGATGAGGAGCAAGAAGAAGTCCACCCTTTTCTTTGATGTGGGTCTTTCAAGTGCTGTTCACTTCATCATATGTCTGGTCAAGCATGTGGTGCCCAAGCGGCTGCTGTTCTGGCCACGCTTGATCCGCTTTAGACATGGGTTGCAAACAGCAATGGTGCGATCTGCTGCACATGTGTCGAAAAGGCCCACACCAAGGAACCTTTAAGCCCCGTACACACGAGAGGACTTATGTCCGACAGACGTCCGAAGGAGTTCTGCTGGAGTTCTGCCGGAGTTCCGACAGAGTTCTGACGGACTTTTCGACTGAGCGGACTTGGCCACACACAATCACACTAAACTCCGACGAATTCGAACGTGATGACGTACGACTGGACTCGAATAAGGAAGTTCATAGCCAGTAGCCAATAGCTGCCCTAGCGTCGGTTTTAGTCCGTCGGAATAGCATACACACGAGCGAATTTTTCGGAGGGACCGGGTCCGGCGGAGTTCCGTCGGAAAAATTTGAAGCATGTTCCATATTCTAAAGTCCGTCAGACTTTAGCGAATCAAAAGTCCGTTGCAGCCCACACACGATCGAATAGTCTGACGGAATCATTCCGTCGGACTTTGGATGTTCAAAAGTCCGCTCGTGTGTACGCGGCATTAGAAGTCAGAGGTGAGTGAGCAGCACCCTGTACCTGTGAAGCTCTGCAGTTTGATGCAATAGGGTGGCTGCGCTTAAGCTGCCCCCTAGAGGACATCCTGCCTTGTTTGAGTTGTGCCTCCTCCTCCGTCCTCCCTCCTTCCTCTTCCTCCTCCTCCCCCTCCTCTGTCAGTGACCTCATGATCCCCTCCCTCCTCATCACTGGAGCAAACATGGCAGTATGCTGCAGCTGGGGGAACATGTCTGCCAGTTTCTGGTCCTTCTGTGGCACCCCCTCTCTAGGCTCACGTTAGTCCCTTCCTCATCCTGGGAACCAACATTGCAGCCTTCAAATCCTCCGTAGAGACAGAAGATGGATGGATTTGCTGCGCTGATTCAGATGAGCCATCGCTGGACCCCGGAGAGATGATCATCCGTCGCTGGATAGCAAGAGTGGATTACCACTGCTGGAATCTTTTTTTTATTTTTTTTATTTTTAATAAAGGAATTTTTCAAAAGTGTGTTTGTCTTATTTAACTATTTTTTACACTTTCTTTGTGAAATGGTAGGGGTACTTTTGTACCCCCTTACCATTTCAAACAGGGGGGTCCAGGATCTGCGGGTCTCCTTGTTAAAGGGGGCTTCCAGATTTTGATAAGCCCCCCGCCCGCAGACCCCCACAACCACCGGCCAGGGTTGTGGGGATGAGGCCCTTCTCCGCATCAACATGGGGACAAGGTGCTTTGAGGGGTCACAGACCCCCAAAGCATCCTCCCAATGTTGAGGGCATGTGGCCTGGTACGGTTCAGGAGGGAGGGGGGCGCTCTCTCGTCCCCCCTCTTTTCCTGCGGCCTGCCAGGTTGCGTGCTCGGATAAAGGGTCTGGTATGAATTTTTAGGGGGACCCCCACGTCAATTATTTTTTAATTTGACGCGGGGTTCCCCTTAATATCCATACCACACCTGAAAGGCCTGGTAATTGAATTTGGGGGACCCCCACGCTTTTTTATTTATTTATTTATTTATTTTTTTATCAATGACTTTCAATGAGTGTTCTCTGTATTACGGAGCCTACAATTCATAATAGCTGCGAGTGATTTTAAAGGACTTTTTTTCCTGCATAAATGACACTTTGTGCAGGGACAGTTCTAAACACCAGAAACATGCGCCCCTTTACAGGCATACTATAGACACCCCCCCCCCCCCCCTACGAAATTTTAAGGAATATTACACTTTTATTGTTTAACTTTAATCATTATTAAAATCACTGCCCCCGAAAAAACGGCAGTTTTTAAAACTTATTTTTGCATTGATACATGCACCGCCTGAAGTGTATTAGAAACAGTACACCACCGAATGCACTGTAGGTATAGGCTACACTTGATGCAAAGTGTGTGTATATGTGTGTATTATATTATTATTCGCCAAGAATCGTTATCGAGATTGAGAGAGAGAATTCTCTCTGCTTTGCTGCAGTCTGCCAAGAATCACAACATTCTTTAGCAGTGGAACTTAAGTATAAACAATGTAACAATTTGTCAAAGGAATAGACCTGTGTATAAATGAGGGAAGTTTAACCACTTAAACACTAAACCTTTTTCTGACATTTGTTGGTTTCAAGTTAAAATCATTGCTAGAAAATTACCACCCGTTGGCTTCTTTTCATGCAAGCTTTCTGCTCCTGAAAGAAACTACAATGTGGGAGACAGAGAACTATTAGCAATAAAAGCTGCTTTGGAGGAGTGGCGGTACCTTCTGGAAGGAGCAGCTCACCCGATCCTGATCTATACGGATCACAAAAACCTGGAGTACCTGAAATCTGCTAGAAGGTTGAAGCCGTGTCAAGCCAGGTGGGCGCTGTTCTTTTCCAGGTTTGCCTTCCATGTCACCTACAGACCGGGTTCAAAAAATACCAAACCGGACGCATTGTCCCGCATGTTCAATGATCCCAAAGTACCTACCTCTCCGGATACTATTCTGTCAGCGGAAAACTTTCTCCTTCTTTAAGAAGATCTTTTAAGTCGGATTAAGCAAGCTTTCAGTGAAGACCCCCCTCCTGCAGAAGCAAGGCTGCTTGCGAAAGACGGTCTGTTCTGGCTTGAGGACAAAATCTTCATTCCAGAAAATCTTCGGGCCTCCATACTCGAGCTCTGCCCCGGCCATGTACTAGCCGGCCATTTCGGTGTCTCCAAGACATCTGACCTAGTGCAACGCACATTCTGGTGGCCGCAAGTTGCAAAGGACTGCAAAAGATACGTGGAGTCTTGTACCATCTGTAATCGCCACAAGGGTAATAAGGCCAGGGCTTGGGGCCTGCTCAAACCTTTACCTGCTCCAGAGAGACCCTGGTAATTAACCCTGGAAAATAATGGACCTTATTGTTGAACTCCCCCCTTCAGAAGGCCATACTGCCATCTTTGTGGTAGTGGATCGGCTGTCCAAGATGGCACACTTCATCCCCTTGAAAGGAACACCGTCGGCACCGGAAACTGCACAAGTTTTTATCAGGGAAGTCATCAGACTTCATGGAGTTCCAGCCAACATCATATCAGATAGGGGGGTGCAGTTTACCTCTCGGTTCTGGAAAGCACTATGCAGTTCCCTTGGCATTGATCTTTTTCATCTGCATACCATCCTCAGACAAATGGGCAGACAGAGAGAACTAACCAGACTCTTGAGCAGTATCTTTGCTGTTTTTCCTCCTTTTCTCAGGACGACTGGTTCTCTCTGTTGCCACTGGCCGAGTTTGCTTATAATAATTCCATCCATTCTACCATCAAGCAGACCCCGTTTTTTGTCAATTATGGTTACCACCCATCATTTCTACCTAACTCTGTTCCTGAATGTTCTGTGCCAGCCGTTCTCAAGACTGTGGATTTTTTCAGTACCAACAATAAACTGTTGCGGGAAACCATGACCAGAGCACAAGCGCTAAACAAAGAGACTTTTGATAAAAACAGACGGGGGAACTGATTCTGAAACCTGGAGACCAGGTTTGGCTGTCTACAGTTAATCTCCGACTCGCTTGCCCTTCAAAGAAATTGGGCCCTAAGTTTCTGGGTCCTTTCGCAGTCAAGAGGAGAATCAATGAGGTGCCATACGAACTGGAACTGCCAGAATCACTTCGGTTACACCCTGTTTTTCATGTTTCTCTCCTGAAACCCGCTCTCTAATCCTTTCCCAGGACGAGCCACAGAACCCCCTGCTCCTATTTTGGTCAATGGTGAAGAGGAGTTCGAAGTGGAGGCGATAATGGATTGCAGGAAGAGAAATAACTGTGTCCAATTTCTCATTAAATGGAAGGGATACGGTTCCCTCATGGGAGCCTGAAAGCAACATACATGCCAAGCATCTGATACAAGCCTTCAAGAGATCCCATCCTGAGAAAATGACTCGGTTGGGCATCCAGAGGCTGCCCCTTGGGAGGGAGCAATGTCAGGAAAGTATAAAGTTAAGGAAAAACCGCGCTCAACAACGGTGGGAAGTAGGAAAGGATAGCAATAGCAGTGGCTACGGCCAAATACTAATTATATTAGGTTGCTGCCACCCACAAAGAAAGAAACTCCAATAGGTGTTTCCTCCAAAAAATAGAACAATATGGTAACCGGGGTAATTGGCGCTACCTACAAATAAAACTCATTATATGTATGCATATCAATATATGATCCCGAATATATCATGCATTCATCTTAAAGAATATATATATAATAAAAGGAGGTATAACCCCAAAAAACTGCTATTCTGCGATTTTTAATTTACAAGCTACTCAGATGTCCCAAAAAACAACAAAATTCCTACTGTAGATTAATTTCTGGGATTGATAGATAGTTCCAGTAAACAAAGAAAAAGGAAAGAACCAAAAACCAAGCGACAACAAACAAGAAAACGAAAGATTTGTATCTATATCGCTAAAAAGCCATATTCTCTAAAATCGCATTATCGCCAAACTAAGGTTAAGTGAGCAAATTCCCAGTAGGTGGCGTGTGTGAATGTGCTAGTGGAATTATAATCCCAAATATGCAAACTGTAAGTGCAAAACGCTAATATAGGTATATATAAAAGAATTTGTTGCCTAAAATCGCATTATCGCCAAGATATGCAAAAAACCAGTAGGAGGTGTATATAGATGTGCTTAATAAAATTAAAATTCAAAATGATACAACCTATAAATGCAAAATGCTAATATAAGCATATATATGAAAGACCAAAATATTAATGGTACATAAAATACGTGTCAGAAAAGTGCAAGTGAAACAACAAAAAACAAAAAGACAAAAAACAAAAAATATATATAAAAAAAAAATATATATATAAAAAATATAAAAAACAAAAAAGCAAAAAAAAATATATATATATAAAAAAGCAAAGAGTCAATTAACCCCTAAATTGGAAAAAACAATCCATAATAACCAAAAGTGCAAAAATAGTGTCCAAATTTCCAAAAAAATCTTCAATGGTGCAATTACAAAAAGTTCAAATGTGACTATAGTGCTTCTTGTGCAATCTCCAACGTGACTTCTGTGTTCCCCCACAAGGTCCCCCACTCACCAGAAGAATGCACCCCTGCAGGGGTAATTCGCCTTGAAATCAAAGTCTGCCGATATCCAGCTCTTCATTCGCATCCAGAGAGAGTTTTCTCAATCCCTGCTGATGTCCAGCTCCTCAATCGCAACCAAGGGAAGATTTCATATATCCTCATAAGAAAAAAATTGTAGTCTCCATAGTGTGATTTGTATAAAAAATCAATTTATTGCCACAAAAATATAAACCAATAAAAACATAAAAATGATAAAACGGAAAAAACAAAAAACAAATCTCATATATTGAGACAAGATGTGGAACCACAGTCCATTAAAAAATATAACCATACGCTAATAGCACTTTATCCCAAAAAACAAAGGACTGGAAACCAAAAAACAATGTCCCAGGGTATAGCCTGTTGTCTAAGGTCACTCCATTTTTATATATATATATATATTTTTTTTTGCTTTTTTGTTTTTTATATTTTTTATATATATATTTTTTTATATATATATATTTTTTGTTTTTTGTCTTTTTGTTTTTTGTTGTTTCACTTGCACTTTTCTGACACGTATTTTATGTACCATTAATATTTTGGTCTTTCATATATATGCTTATATTAGCATTTTGCATTTATAGGTTGTATCATTTTGAATTTTAATTTTATTAAGCACATCTATATACACCTCCTACTGGTTTTTTGCATATCTTGGCGATAATGCGATTTTAGGCAACAAATTCTTTTATATATACCTATATTAGCGTTTTGCACTTACAGTTTGCATATTTGGGATTATAATTCCACTAGCACATTCACACACGCCACCTACTGGGAATTTGCTCACTTAACCTTAGTTTGGCGATAATGCGATTTTAGAGATATAGATACAAATCTTTTGTTTTCTTGTTTGTTGTCGCTTGGTTTTTGGTTCTTTCCTTTTTCTTTGTTTACTGGAACTATCTATCAATCCCAGAAATTAATCTACAGTAGGAATTTTGTTGTTTTTTGGGACATCTGAGTAGCTTGTAAATTAAAAATCGCAGAATAGCAGTTTTTTGGGGTTATACCTCCTTTTATTATATATATATTCTTTAAGATGAATGCATGATATATTCGGGATCATATATTGATATGCATACATATAATGAGTTTTATTTGTAGGTAGCGCCAATTACCCCGGTTACCATATTGTTCTAATGTCAGGAAAGGCTGGCTGGGGACAGTGGTCCGTCACCTGTCTGTGCACGCCTGTGCTGGTGCGCACGTTCACACGCGGTTACCAGCGCCAGGCGGGCTATTTAAACCCAGTTCTCCCTCCAGATCTTGCTGCTTGATCTACAGCGTTCCTGAGACTATTACCTGAATCTGATCTGTTTGTGTATTGACCCGGCCTGACCTGTGACCTTCTGTGCCTTCTGCCTGCCTCTGACTTCTGGCTTGTCTACGACTCTGCACCTGTCTCAACCTCTGGTCCATCCGTGCTCATCTGTTACCGACCCGGCCTGCTCCACGTTCCTGCCTCTGCCTGCTGCATCTGTTCCTGTACTGACTGTCAGGTTTGACCCGGCTTGCCCGACTCTTCTGCGTGCCTGCCCCTGAGTGATCCACCTGTTCCTGTTGGTCTCCTGCTGTCTACTGGTTCCTGCCACTGCCACTGGGGCCTGCTTGTCCAGCTACAGTTCCTGAAGTCAGCCTGATCCATCCTCCGGCTGCTGATCCTGCCAGACACTCGTGCTACCTTTGACTCCCGTGCCTACTGTCACCACTATCAGGGGCCGTGAGTCGGGGACGCAAGAGAGGTCTCCTTCTGCATTCCGGGCTCACCACTAGATACTTGACAGTCCTGTTACCATTTGAGGAGGTCACAAGGTTGGAGAGCAGCAACAATGCATGTATCATTGACTCTGTCCCTCTAGTCTTCCTGCTGGAGCCCATGCTTCGTGAACAGGGCACTTTTTCCTCACCTTTCAAGGCCCCTTTCATCCAGATAGCATCCCTGAGGGCCCGCCAAACACACAGGAAGAAGAGGAGGAGAAGGAGGATGATTGTGTCAGCATAGATGTAGAGGATAACTCTCAGCAGCAGTCTTCAAGAGATGGTTTTCAGTCCCCAGAAATCCAAGGAGTTGTACGTGGCTGGGAGGAGATAGTTACTTAGATCCTTAGTGACTCAGAGGACTCAGAATCAAATGCCTCTGCAAACTCATGCTGCATGGCCTCCCTGATTCTGCAAAGCCTGCGAAAGGACCCTAGGATTTGTGGTATCAAGGAGAGGGATCATTACTGGCTGGCAACCCTTCTTGATCCACGTTACAAGGGTAAGGTTGCAGAACTCATGCTGCCTTCGAGGGAGCAGAGGGTGAAACATCTTCAGGACGTCTTGAAGAAAGATTTATGCAATGCATTTCGAGACACCGGTAGGTTACCATTTCCTGGTCCTGGACAACCTTTGGCTAAGGCTTCATTCAGTCAGAGGAAGAGCTGTGGAGAAGGTGGCCAGCTGACCGATGCCTTTAAACAATTTTTCAGTCATGATATCATGATGCTGATATAACTGATTGAATTTGCTATGGATGTGAGATCCCTTGAAGACTGCCTATACTGCCTCAATCTTGATGATGCTAGCATCCAAAAATATTTTTGGTGTGGAGCATCACCACCACCGAAGGCCCAGTTTTTCTGCCCCTGTTTCATGGGCTCATGTAATTACAATTTTTGATCTAATATTTCACAACGGGGCCCATTCCTGCACCCAACAAGAGTAACTGTGAGGGCTTACAGTGTTCTGGTACCACCAACGCTTCAGGCCCAATTTTCTGCAGACTATATAGGGTAGGCTGTATAGTATATATGGTGCTGTTCAGAGTAAATAGTGCCTGGGGGACCCCCACACCATTTTTTTAAAAATGTGTGTGCGGGGTTCCCCTTAATGTCCATACCAGACATGAAGGGCCTGGTATGTATTTTGGGGGGCATCCATGCCATTTTATTTTGGTATTTTTATCTATATTGGCGGGATCAGACAATACATTAGAGCCGCGAGCAGTTTTAAATTACATTTTTTCCTTTAGAAATGTCATTTTGCTGTGGCACTGTTATAAACATGGGAAAGATGCACTGCTTTACAGGCATACTAAGTACACCCCCAGGCACGATATTTAAAGGAATATTTAATTTTTATTGTTTCACTTTAAGCATTATTAAAATCACTGCTCCCAAAAAAAACTGACATTTTTAAAACTTTTTTTTTGCATTGATACATGTCCACTGGGGCGGGACCCAGGTCCCCAACACTTTTTATGGAAATAACTTGCATATAAGCCTTTAAAATTAGCACTTTTAATTTTTCACGTTCGTGTCCCATAGACTTGTGTCCGAATGGTGTTTGAACAAATTTCCTGATGCCAGACATGGCAGCATACATATGATATAGCTCTGCCCTATATCCACCCACAGGACCTGTTCAGCTCTATAAAAGTCTGACTGAGCGCTACCTCCCCCATTCTCCTTTCTGTCCTCAAAAGATCAGCACCTACAGACCGTTACACTCAGGATAAGCCCTTACCTGCCGACTAAGTCGGAGTCCATCTGGGTTCAAGCCTCTCCCAGTACGCAGTCCCACATCTTAGCCCTTGTACACACAGTCGGAAATTCTGATGGAAAAGGTCCGATCGGATTATATTGTTGGAAAATCCGATCGTGTGTGGGCTCTATCGGACTTTTTCCGTCTGAATTTCCGACGGAAAAAATTTGAGTGCAGGACCTCAAATTTTCTGACAACAAAAACCGATCAGAGTTTTTCCAATCGTTTGTAGAGAATTCCGATCGGACAAAGCGCTACACATGCTCAGATCAAATTACGAGACCAAAGCTATTGGCTACTAGCCGCAACGAAGTCCCGTCGCAATGAACGTCATCACGCTCCGAATGGTCGGATTTTCCGTCAACTTTGTCCGACCGTGTGTATGCAACACCAGGGTTTAGGCACGCTAAATGCACCAACAAGGTGGTAAACCCCTTCTGGTGGTCTTTTGGGGTTGAGGTGTTCTCTAATCAGAGACGACGATCCTCTTGTGGCATGCCTGCTTTGGAGTCCGGATCCAGCAGCTGGGACTGCATGATGTCTTCTCTCCTATGGAACTCTTTTCAGGTCTGTCAATTTCTATAAAACTTTTTTCCTTTTTCTTGCTCTCGTGTCTTTTAAGACCCCATACACACTGTGCAACTTTTGTTGTCTGATTTCCTTTGGATTTGCATGTGGTGCAGGGGCCTGCCTAACTGCATACAGATTGAGGTTCTTAAAGGGGTTGTAAAGTAAAAAATTTTATTTTTTTAAAATAACAAACATGTCATACTTACCTCCACTGTGCAGCTCGTTTTGCACAGAGTGGCCCCGAACCTGCTCTTCTGGGGTCCCTCGGCGGCTGTCTCTGCTTCCTCCCGCAGGTGCTTCTCACGTTAATGCGAGCTCCCTCGCATTGGTGAGAAGCACTGCGGGCGCGCTCCCGTGATACAACCGGCGGCTATAGCCGCTCGCTGTATCACAAGGCCCCGCCCCCCGGCTCGCTGCGTCATTGGATGTGATTGACAGCAGCGCGAGCCAATGGCTGCGCTGCTTTCAATCCATCCACTCCAGCCAATCAGCGGCCAGGCTGAGCGGCGAAGAGGACGGCGGGGGCGAGCGCGGGATTTTCGAGGGGTCAGGTAAGTAAAACGGGGGGACTGGGGGCGCCGGCAGTGTGAGATGTTTTTTCACCTTAATGCATAGAATGCATTAAGGTGAAAAAACATTTACCTTTACAACCCCTTTAAGGTTTGACCTTATATTGTGTGGTTTTGGAAAATCTGAGGGAAAACAATCTGCAGAGGATTGTATGATGTGTAGCCAGTTTAAAATTATCCTTTTGAGTGGATGGGTGTTGGCCCTCCTAATTGTACTAGCCCCTTTTTTTTTTATTATAACAGAGGTGAGAGAGGGCTGACTCTCTCTCTCTCAGGTGTTCTAATTACAGAGAACAAATGGGCAGGTAATGGATGCCTTTCTCACTTCTCTTGTTTCTCTCTGTTGCCATGCAGTCCCCCTTGCACTTTTCGGTTATTCCTCCAGCATGAGCCTAACACCACATAACCAAGACCACCGCAATACCAGGTAAGGGCCAACTTTTGTTAACCACTACAATACAGGGCACTTTCACCCCCTTCCTTCCCAGCCCAATTTTCAGCTTTCAGCGCTTTCAGTGACAATTGTGCGGTCATGCTACACTGTACCCAAATGAAATGGTTATCATTTTGTTCGCACAAATAGAGCTTTATTTTGGTGTTATTTATTCACGACTCAGTTTTTTTTTTTTTTGCGATATAAGCGCAAAAATAGCGGAAATTTGGAAAAAAAACAATATTTTCTTTTTTCTATTTGAAAAGAAATCCAATAAAATCAAATTTTGTCATAAATTTAAGCCAAAATGTATTCTGCTACATGTTTTTGGTAAAAAAAATTCCGTTAAATGTATAATAATTGGTTTGTGTGATCACGGACATATGTACGCAAATGATCATGTACATATGTGTGCAGGTGATCACGTACATATGTGTGCAGATAATCATTGGGACATGTGATTTTAGTGGGACATATGTGGGGGACATGTTTTTATTATTAGGGACATGTGTTTTTATTATTTGGGGACATGTGTGTTGTGGGGGACTGTGTCTGTACTGTGTACTGTGTGGTGTGTTGTGTGTTTACACTACACTGATGATCAGTGAGTAAAAAGCAGCCCATACTCACTGATCATCAGCCGGCTGCAGCGTTCTGCTCTCCTCTCCTCAGCAGTGACTTCCGTGTGAGGAGAGGAGAGCCGATTGCCTAGCAACTGGCTGTTTGTTTACATCACATGACGGCCGTGATTGGACACGGCCGTCATGTGATCAGGAGGGCCAATCACAGAGCCCTCCTGCCGAGCTGAGATGTGCCGTGTCCGGGTGACACGAGCACATCGGGATCGCGCCGCTGCGCGCGCGCGCGATCCCGCTACTCCCTGAAGGACGTTCCTGAACGGCCTATCAGGAGTAGACGGCTCCCACCCGGCCGTATATATGCATTGGCCGGGTGGGAAGTGGTTAAGTATGAAGATGCGGGAAAAAGAGTGCGTTCTGCCCTGACGAGCATGTCTTCCTGTTTATTGCAGACCTGGCCGCTCACACACCCACTCAAGGAGGTCCAGAGGCCCTCTGGATCATCAGGATTTTTCCAAGGCAGACCCCAGTACAAAGGGCGCAAATGTACACTTAAGAGAACGTACACAGCTTCTCCTCCTAGGGCCCAGCACCCGAAAAGGCAAATGTTGGTCATGTGGCGATGACCATATGCCTGGAAAGCTACTTTGCAGCAACTGCTTCAGGCGGCTTGCCAGAGACCAGGCGTATGAGAGTCAGCAGGTGTCAACCTTGCCCAAGAAAGTAGTCTCCAACTCCCTGGTAGAAATTTCCAGTCATCTCGGGCAACCAAGGACAGAAGTGGATGAACAGTGTGGGCCCTGCACCAGGTCTAAACCAAGCCATTCAACCCTCTCTAGCTAGAGGGGTACCAGACACTTCAGGGGTGACTCCAGCCCAGCAGATTAGGCAGGCTGATTCCCCAGACCCAGTATTACAGCCAACCTTCCAGGCAGAGGGAGAAGATATCGCCTCCTCCTCGGCAGAGGATCCTGAAGGTTCAGGCTTTGATTTTGCGCTAATGCCACCATTCATTATGGCAGCAAAAGCTGCACTGGAATACGAGCATCTGGAACCTCCTCCAAAGAAGGAGAAAACCTATTATCACACACCATACAATCTGATTTTTAAATTGTATGACAACTGCTGAACAACATGCATTAGGTCCCTTTATCCTTTCAGGGCACCCCAAATGCCATGCGATTCTGCTATGATAGTCGCATGGGAGAACACGCCTTTAAAAACATTGTGCAAAGCTGGTCACCCCTAAATAGGAACAGAGGCTTCTTTTTGTACACGTAGGGCACCAAGTGAATGGGCTGCCCCATACGAGTTGCAACATTGTGTACAAATCGCTCTTTGAAAATCGCATAGCAGGAACACTTGTCCCCTCTATGTGATATCAAATGCCTCTGAAAAGTGACCTAAGCACAGATTGCTTTTCAGTCCAATAGCAGATCTTGCTGCAAGTGTGAACAAGCCTTTGGGTTCCATAGGAGGAACCTAAAGAAACAGGTAGCTACATTTCCTCTTATGACAGAAATAAGAGGCCTGTTTCAGGAGGAATGGGAAAAGGGGGAGAGAAAATCCTCTTCAACAAATAGGTTGCAGAAGTTGTATCCACTAACAGAGAAGGATGCGACTCCTTTATCTAACCCACCAAAGGTGGATGCGGCAGTCACCATACTGGCCAAGAATGTGACACTTCCGATGGAAGACTCTTCCTCCTTTCACAATATCCTTGATTGACGCATTGACATGGACTTAAAAAAAGTTTTACCTCACGGCAGGTGGTGCTTGTAAACCCACCATTGCTTTAACATCCGTAGCAAGTGCTATGCAAGTGGGGTGAAGAACTTGGAGTATGCGATCAAAAACCAGCTGCCAAAAGAAAAAAATCATCAAGACTCTTGAAGAGATCAAACTCTTGGCGGACTTCACAGGTGAGGCAGCTATAGACACCATGCAATGGTCATCCAGAGCCATGCTCAGCTCAGTCACAGCCAAAAGAGCACTGTGGCTAAAACCCTGGGTGGCTGACCCATTCTCAAAGCAGAATTGCTATAAATTGCCTTTTGATGGGAAGGTGCCATTTGGCCAAAAAAACTGGAGACTACCATCTCCAGGGTTACAGGAGGAAAATCAGGTCTTCTGCCCCAAGATCGAAGGTCCAGAAGCCAGAGGGGCCAAACAAGTACTGGGATTTCTGAGGCTTTCGCCAATCCAAGGACTACAGAAGGCGTTGGAGGGGTACACAGTCAACCTTCATAAGGTCGCAGAGAGCTAAGACCCCTGCGGCTTCCCAAGATACCCATAAGCCTTTATAATGCAAGGCCCACCCAGGAGCCAGGGGGCTCAAAGTGCCCAAGTGCCGGCAAGACCACTGCCAAAAAATGGCAGATTCAGTCCACAGTGGCACAAGGCAATTATTGTCTGTTCAAACGGCAGCCTCCAGAACTACCTCAAGAGGCTGAATCAATTTATCCGAATAGACTCAGGATGGAGTCTCTCCATACCATAATCCAGGTCATTCATCCAGGAGACTGGAGGATTTCAGTGGACTTGCTATCCGCATGTCCTGATCCTTCAGTCATACCAGCAGTTCCTCAGCTTTGCGTTTGAGGGACAGGCATCAACAAAGCCAGCTGGAGCGTACACAGAATATGGTCTTCCTAGGGGCCCAATTCAATACTCTAACAGGCATTGGCTGCACAAGTGATGTCAGCATCCCAGTGCATGAGTCCTCTCGGGACAATGGCTTCATGCATTCCGATGATCCCCTGGGCTCAATAGAAACTCAGTTTTCCAACAAGGTTTCCTGATGCAGTGGAAGAGTTTATCTAGCCCTGCCGATCAGAATCACCAGCTTTAGGCGCCAGTCTTTGGTGGTATACAAAAAAAAAAAAAACACTAAATGGCTTGGTCCATTAGGGCCACAGCCAGGGATCATTGTTACCACAGATGCCAGCACATGAGGGTGGGGCCCACCTGCGAACAACTCAAGATGCAGGACAGAGGGGAGTTTCCCCCTCAGGGCCTAGTTTCCAACATTCTGGAACTTCAAGCAGCATTCATGGTGTTGGCCACCTTGCTGCCTCACATACAGGGTCGCCCAGCCCTGCTCCAGCTGGACAACACATCAGCAGTGTCCTACATACAGCAACAAGGCAGGGAGCACAGCCAATCCCTCTTAAGAGAGGGGGGACCAATCATGACATTGGCACAACAATATCTCTCAGATTTGAGGGCCATATATCTTCCAGGCTATCAGAACTTGGAAGCAGATCACCTATCCAGACAATTCATGGACCCCGACGAATGATCCCTTCACGCCGAAGTGTTCAAACAGATCGTCCACGAGTGGGGATGTCAGCAAGATGGATATTTTGGCCTCATCAACCATCTGCAAGGTGAGCTGGTTCCTCTCATGCTACCCTCATCCATTAGCGGAGGGGACAGTTGCCTTTACCCATCCTTGGGTTGGGCAACTGGCCTATGCCTTCCCTCTAATTTCTGTAATCCTAAAATTCCTGAGGAGATTTGACAGTTGTCAGTTTTTCCTTACTGGCCTCACAGACCATGGGTCTCTCTGGCAATGGATCTCAGCGAGTGCACCCCGATTACTCTGCTGGTGACTCCTCATTTCCTCTCTGAAGGAGATGCCCTACATCTGCAACCATCATGACTGACCTTGGCAGCCTGGAGATTGTAAAGCAGGGGTTACAAGAGTTAGGATGTTCTCCAAAGGATATTAGCACTTTACAGAGTTCCAGAAAGAGATCAACCAATGCCATCTACTCTAAAATATGGTATAGGTTCACAAACTTTGCAGCTGGATGTCAGTTTGACCCTATTGACCCAAATGTATCTCAAATACTGTCTTTCCTATAAACCGGATTGGATTTGGGGCTCAGTTTGCTTAGCAGCTGGCAGTAGTCCTCAATTTTCTAGCAAACCCTCCTCATACTCTGACAGAAGACTGTTCATTATGGGATATAGACTTAAAAATGTCTTTCCTATTAGCCATAACTTCAGGGGGAAGGGTGTCGAACACCAAGAATTGGAGGCGGCAGAAACTTATTCCATGTTCTTTCTAGACAGGGTTGTGCTGAGACCATTGGATCATTTTGTCCCAAAAGTGGCATTGATTTTTTCATCACTCCAGTGAATGGGTGCTTCCAGCCTTCACATGCTGATCTGCACGAGTTGGACATTCCAAAAGTCCTCAAAGCCTATCTCCAGGCTACTTCTACATTCAGAAGTTCTGACAGACTTTTTCATCATGAAAATTTAAAGAGAGGCCTCGGCCAGAACCACCTTGGCCTGGATAGTAAAAAATATTCACTGAGCATATAGAGCCAGAAGGGGTGCTTCAGGGGTGGTTAGAGCTCATCATTCAACCAGGGTGATGTCATCTTCTTGGGCGGAACGGGCAGGATTGTCTCTGCAGACAGTCTGCAAAGAGGCTAGCTGGTCATCAAAAATACTTTGTAGTTCTTAAAATACTACAGGGTGGATCCAGCAGCTCTTACTACAGTAGAGTTTGGAAGGAAAACAGCCAAGCTTTTATGTCTATTCTCAAATAAAGATTAAGTTTGTAGCATTAAACCCTCCCTCTCAAAAGCTCATTATGTATGCTGCCATGTCTGGCGTAAGGAAGGTGGAAAATTGTATTGAGTACTTACTGTGATTTTTCCTTTCCCGACGTCAAGACATGGCAGCATGCGAACCCTCCCTCTGATCTTTTTTGCTTTACACAGAGAATGGGGGAGGTAGTTCTCAGTCAGACTTTTATAGAGCTAAACGGGTCCCGTGGGTGGATATAGGGGCAGAGCTATATCATATGTATGCTGCCTTGTCTTGGGGCCAGGAAAGGAAAATTACGGTAAGTGTTTGACACAATTTTTTTAAATATATATAATGTATATGTAGCGGTACCCCCATAGGGGCTGCTGATTGAGTCTGACTCTAAACCCCTCTGGCTACCCCGACTCTGCAAGTCCTCTCTCACCTCTGACACCTCATGTTTCATTTTTCTGAGAAGCTTGTAGTGTTATAAATGAGAGCCACACACACAATATAACTGAACAAAAGATTACAGTGATGATTCACTATAGTGTATTTACCATAACTTTGGGACCCGTCACTTCACCAGCTGTAATAATAGATGGAGTCTCACACAAATTGTCAATTAACCACTTCAGAAAATTACTAAGAAGATAATTAGTACAATAAAACACTGTGACAATTCAGATATAAAGGAAGACCATAGATGGCAGTCAATATGCACATAAAACTGAGAATTCATTGATTACCATAGGGAGTATATACAGACAGGTGAGTAGTAGGAAAAGTGCTCAATATCATTAGAAACTGGTACTGAACACCTGAAACCTCAATGTATGCACCAAAACTGCAGCAAAAGTTATAAACGTGCAATGGTACTGTAAGAACTATTAGTTCCCGTCTGGTGCACACTCATGCGCATGCACGCGGGTGCACGCAGATGCTTGTGCACATCAATGCGAGTGCGCGGCAGACTGCGTGCTCACGCAGGAGTGCCCCCATGGCCCCAATTGGCGCCATACGGTCTATTTAAAGAAATTCTCTGACCCCAGACGGTTGTTAATGGATCTTCAGCTTGTCCTGATACCTGAATCCTGCTGTTCTCCTGCTTGATACCTATTGACGAACCTGAAGGTATAGTGGGGTTGGAGATCCCAGCTGATGAGGAGCAAGGAGAAGTCCATTTTGTTCTTTGGTGTGGGCCTTTAAGGCACGCTTGCCAACGAGCTGCATGGCAGGTCGACATATGTCTGGTCAAGCATGTGGTGCCCAAGCAGCTGATGTGTTGGCCACGTGAGATAACCTTGAGACATCTGTTGCAAATAGCAGCAGGGCGATCTGATGCACTCGTCTCAAAAAAGGCCCACACCAAAGAACTTTTGGAATAATGCACACAGGCAGCACCCTGCACAGGCGGAGCTCTGCGGTGTGATTCAGTCAGTGTGCTGCTCTTAAGCTGGCCCCCGGAGGGCATCCTGCCTCGTTGGAGATGTGCCGCCTCCTATCAGGCACCCATGTGGAGTCAGTGACCTCATCATCCCCTCCCTCTTCATCACTGGAGCAAACCTGGCAGTATGCTGCAGCTGGTGGAACTTGACTGCCAGATTGCTGTCCTTCTTGAGCATCCCCTCTCTCTGCACGCACGCTACTGCATTCCTCTTGCTGGGTATCATCATCAGAGCCTTCAAACCACTGGGCATCCTCCTGGAGCATGTACCCAACACTGTGCTCAAACAGTTCGAGGGACTCCTCAGGAGGACATGATGGGTCTAGGAAAGGAGTGACTGATGACATTGAGACAAGGGAAGAGGATGCGTTGGAAGCTGCTTTGCCAGTACCCTGTGCCTGGGTGAGAGATGATGAGGAGGGCTTGATCATCCACTCTGCCTTCGGCATGATGCAGCTCAACGCCTCCAGCTGCCGAAAATGAGGACAAGCATGTGCCATGGCCACGTGCTGATGACAATGCACCGCGTCCACGACCAGCACTGTTGCCTCTAGACACAGAGCCTGCTTGCCCTCTTTTTATTGGTTTGTGACTGTCTACCTCTCCTTGTTGGCCTTCCAGACATACTAATGGCCTGCAGGGAGATGAGACAACCAGCAATTGCTTTAGGTGCACACTGATCAGATGACACAGTACACCGACTGTAATTACTGCAGCTGCCTGCCTGTGGTATAGAAACAGAACAATACCAGCAATTGGGGGTAGCTTCAGGTGTATACTGTGCAGGAGGCACAATACACCCACTGTAACTGCTGCAGCTGCCTGCGGTATAGAAACAGAACAACGCCAGCAATTGGGGGTAGCTTCAGGTGTATACGGTGCAGGATGCCCAATACACCCACTGTAACTGCTGCAGCTGCCTGTGTTATAGAAACAGAACAACACCAGCAATAAGGGGTAGCTTCAGGTATATACTGTGCAGGCAGGGCCATCTTTAATATTGCTTGGACCCTGGGCAAAACTTTTCTTGGGGGGGCCCCCTCCCCATGCAGTTTTCGCTCTCCACCTGCTCTGAGACATACAATAAATAGCAGCTAGACTCGACATCAGATTACTGAATCAGATCAGGCAGCTATTGTGATTAGTTGCAAGAGGTTGCAGTGTATCATTACTGCTCACTGACTGGTTGCTAGAGGTTACAGAACATATTACAGCTCACTGGTTAGTTGCTAGAGGTTACAGCACATGATTTCTGCTGGCTGACTGGTTGCTAGAGATTACTGTGGATATGACCTCAGGGGGGTATGATATACATATCAATGCTGCCTCTATTTACATATGAATGCCAATAATTTACATGTAAACACAGGGCCTGCAGGTGAGTCATATGTACACAACAATAGAGAAGAGCTGGGCAGCATTAGTAGCAGCACTTCACACTGAGATATTGGGACACAGCACATGACTAATATCTCAAGGGACAAGGGAATTTAAATCAGGATAGTTGGCAAGTATGAGGCAGCTGCTTTGGGCCCCACAACAATAACAGGCCCAGGGCAGCTGCCCCTTTTGCCCTGCCTTAAAAACAGCCCTGTGTGCACAAAGTTCTGGATTTGCCGAACAGCCGGTGTTCGAGTCGAAGATGATGTGTTCGACTCGAACACCGAGCTCATCCCTAGTAGTGACAATTGTGTCATACAGGTGCTGTACAGTGTCTCAAAAAAAAAAAAACCTTGCCATGTCTCAAATATACACAAATACAGGCCCTTGCTACCAGGCTGAACAAGCCCACAGCTTGTTAGCTTTTACCAACCTCTTTCTCTCACAGACAGGAGTTATCTGATTTCCCAGGCTGAGAGCATTGGCTGTCTCAGGTGAGCATATATTGGCCTGGGGAAGAGGCCGGAGACCCAAACTGGATCGTGGATCAGAGATCCCTAAACCTGTATGAGAGGAGCCTGGGCAATGTATAAACCCCAAACAGGACTTTTCCTGGCTCTCTCTGGGATGCTCTGCTACTACTACATATGTAGTGTGTGTGTGTGTGTGTGTGTGTGTGTGTGTAAAATATATGTGTAAAATATATATATATATATATACACTCATACGTTTAAATACCTTGGCAGAATTTGATTTCTTGGCCATTTTTCAGAGAGTATGGATGATAACACAAACTTTTCTTTCATTAATGGTTAGTGTTTGGCTGAAGCCATTTATTATCAATCAACTGTGTTTACTCTTTTTAAATCATAATGACAACAGAAACTACCCAAATGACCCTGATCAAAAAAGTTTACATACCCCAGTTTCAATGCCATGTATTGCCCCCTTTAACATCAATGACAGCTTGAAGTCTTTTGTGGTATTTGTGAACAAGGCTCTTTATCTTCTCAGATGGTAAAGCTGCCCATCTCTCTTGGCAAAAAGCCTCCAGTTCCTGTGAATTCTTGGGTTGTCTTGCATAAACTGCATGTTTGAGATCTCACTAGACACTGAGATGGCCACTCCAGAACCTTCACTTTATTTATTTGGTCTAATCACTCCAAATGACTTTGTGCCAGAAGGTTTGAGGCTTGTCTCTGTGCTATTTGGCGTATTGTAAGCGGGATACTTTGTGGCATTTGTGTAGTAATGGATTTCTATAGATATATACAGTATCTCACAAAAGTGAGTACCTCTCACATTTTAGTAAATATTTTATTATATCTTTTCGTGTGACAACACTGAAAAAACTGCACTTTGCTACAATGTAAAGTAGTGAGTGTACAGCCTGTATAACGGTGGAAATTTTCTGTCCCCTCAAAATAACTCAACACACAGCCATTAATGTCTAAACTTCTGGCAATAAAAGTGAGTACACCCCTAAGTTAAAATGTCTAAATTGGGCCCAAAGTGTCAATATTTTGTGTGGCCACCATTATTTTCCAGCACTGCTTTAACCCTCTTGGGCATGAAGTACACCAGAGCGTCACAGGTTGCCAATGGAGTCCTCTTCCACTTCTCCATGACGACATCACAGAGCTGGTGGATGTTGAACTATTGAGCCCATATATCCAGGGGTCAAGTCCTGGGGAAAAAAGTGTGGGAACTCCAACCCAAGATCCATTCCCCCACCCAAAAAAATAAATACAGTGCAGCATTTATTGTAAGGTCCAGTTTACAAAAACACAATAAGTTAACTTGTCAAACTAACAGAATAATCACCACAAGAATGGAGGGGGAGAGCAGAACGGAGGGGGACATGGAGGAAAAATGGAGGGAGACAGCAGCAGCACAACGGAGGGGGAGTGGGGGACAGCAGCAGCACAATGGAGGGGGAGTGGGGGAGACAGCAGCGGAACGGAGGGGGAGCCAGCAGCGGAACGTAGGGGGATTGGGGGAGACAGCAGCAGAACGGAGGGGGAGTGGGGGAGACAGCAGCAGAATTGAGAGGGAGCATGCTCACTGTAACTAACAAAGTGTGTGTAACACACTAACCTGGAAGTTTATCAATGACTCTGGCGGACGGAAAACTCGCGCGGACCTCGTGGGCAGGAGGACTCGGAGGCTCAGCTCAGGAGAGGAGAAGTTGAACTGGAGAAGTCTGGCAGCTCAGAGTTGGGCTGCACTGCTAGCAATGTGCTACAGCGGCTGCAGGTGTAGTCGGCGGCGGCCCCGGGACTGTCTGGCACTGACTGGGCAGTGGGCACAGGCTGGATCCTTGCCAGCAGTAAGTGTGGCTCTGTCTGGTGTGGTGTCTGTGGCTGGGCTGCTCTTGCTCTTAGCCGCAGCTCAGCCTAGCCACCAGTTACTCGGGCATTTGCAGGATGTGGCTGCTAAAGGGAACTGAGTTCCTGTTGTCAGAGGCGTAACTAGAACCTTCAGGGCCCCAGTGCAAGAAACCATGGAGGGCCCCCCTGACCTCCAGCCAGGGCTCTTCCCACTGATCCCGGGGGCAGCAGGACCTGGATAGGAGGGGGAACAAATCCCCTCCATTTTCCTCCTGCAGTCACTTAATGCCTATCAGAGGGACAGGAGGAGAAGCAGACTTTTAGTGGCTGCAGAAGAAAAATTGAGGGGATTTGTTCCTCTAAACGCCCCCCCTCCCCCCATCCAGGTGTTCAGTGGCAATTGTGACCCCTGTAGTTACGCCCCTGGGATGAGTGCCAGTGGTGGTGGCGGGGGATGGGATTATTGGCAGCAGTGGTGGTTGAGGAGTGATAGGATCAGTGGTATCCGTGGTGGGGGATGGGATGAGTGGCAGTGGTGAGGGAGAGATGGGATGAGTGGCAGCAGTGGTGGTTGGGTGGGGATGGGATCAGTAGTAGCGGTGGTGGTGGGGGAATGGGATGAGTGGCAGTGGTGAGGGGGGATGGGATCAGTGGCAAGGGTTGTGGTTGGGGGGTGGGATCAGTGATAGAGGGGGTTGAATGGGATGAGTGGCAGATGTGGTGGTGGGAATGGGATCAGTGGAAAGGGTGATGGTTGGAGGGGGGTGGCATGGGATGAGTGGCAGTGGTGGTGGGAGGATGGGATCTGTGGTGAGGGTGGTGGTTGGGGGGGTGGGATGGGATGAGTGGTGGGGAAGGGAATGGTATCAGTGGCAAGGATGGTGGTTGCAGAATGGGATCAGTGGCAGCAGCGGTCATGGTGTGGTGGATCAGTGGTGGTGTGGGGGGTATTAGTGGTGGTGTTGTGGGAGGAGGGGGAATCAGTGGCAGTAGTGTTGGTGTGTGGGGGGTATCAGTGGCAGTAGTGGTGGTGTGTGGGGGGTATCAGTGGCAGTAGTGGTGGTGTGTGTGTGGGGGGTATCAGTGGCAGTAGTGGTGGTGTGGAGGGGTATCAGTGGCAGTAATGGTGGTGTGTATCAGTGGCAGTTGTGGTGGTGTGGGGGGTATCAGTGGCAGTAATGGTGGTGTGGAGGGTATCATGGGCAGTAGTGGTGTGGAGGGGGTATCAGTGGCAGTGTTGTTATTAAGCGATGGGTGCCACTCACTTGCAGATAACTTCGTTCCTCCTCCGTGCTTGGTCTTGGGTGAGCAGAGAGGCTGGGCAGAGCCTGTGAGTGAAGGTGTGGCCTGAGAAGATGGGCGGAGCGGGAGGGGGGACAGAGAAGATGGGCGGAGACTGTGCGGGCGGGGACTGTCCCCGTGAGTGCGGGAGCAGAGGATGGGTGGAGAGAATGGGCGGGGAGGATGGGCGGAGCAGCCGGAAAGGATGGGCGGGGCTTACAGGACTCTCCGTGTAAATGACTATATTCCGGGCGGCGGGCCCCCCTACAATGGCGGAACTCAAGGGCCCAGTCGCAGATGCGACTGGTGCGACCCTGATAATTCCGCCACTGCCTGTTGTGGAAAAAGTACAGGAACTCTGTTCCCATGTGTTCCCGCAGGACTTGAGCCCTGCATATATCCAATTGAGCATGCCCCACAGATGCTCAATAGGATTTAGGTCTGGAGACATGCTTGGCCAGTCCATCACCTTTACCCTCAGCTTCTTTAGCAAGGCAGTGGTCCTCTTTGAGGAGTGTTTGGGGTCGTTATGTTGGAATACTGCCCTGCAGCCCAGTCTCCGAAGGGAGAGGATCATGCTCTGCTTCAGTACGTCACAGTACATGTTGGCATTCATGGTTCCCTCAATGAACTGTAGCTCCCCAGTGCTGGCAGTACTTGTACAGCTTCAGACCATGACACTCCCACCACCATGCTTGACTGTAGGCAAGACACACTTGTCTTTGTACTCCTCACCTGTTTGCTGTCACACACGATTGATACCATCTGAACCAAATAAGTTTATCTTGGTCTCATCAGACCACAGAACATGGTTCCAGTAATCCATGCCTTTAGTCTGCTTGTCTTCAGTAAACTGTTTGCGGGCTTTCTTGTGCATCATCTTTAGAAGAGGCTTTCTTCTGGGATGACAGCCATGAAGGCCAATTTGATGCAGTGAGCGGCATATGGTCTGAGCACTGACGTGCTGATCCCCACCCCTTCAACCTCTGCAGCAAATGTCTATTTCCCAAAAACAACCTCTGGATATGACACTGAGCATGTGCACTCAACTTCTTTGGTTGACCAAGGCGAGGCCTGTTCTGAGTGGAATCTGTCCTGTTAAACTACTCTATGGTCTTGGGCACTATGCTGCAGCTCAGTTTCAGGGTCTTGGCAATCTTCTTATAGCCTAGGTCAGTGATGGTGAACCTTGGCACCCCAGATGTTTTGGAACTACATTTCCCATGATGCTCAACTACACTGCAGAGTGCAAGAGCATCATGGGGAAATGTAGTTCCAAAACATCTGGGGTGCCAAGGTTTGCCATCACTGGCCTAGGTCATCTTTATGTAGAGCAACAATTCTTTTTTTCAGATCCTCAGGGAGTTCTTTGCCGTGAGATGCTATGTTGAACTTTCAGTAACCAGTATGAGAGAGTGAGAATGATAATACCAAATTTAACACACTGGCTCCCCGTTCACACCTGAGACCTTGTAACACTAACGAGTCCCACTAACTAATGTGACACCGGTCAGCGAAAATGGCTAATTGGGCCCAATTTGGAAATTTTTCACTTGGGGTGTACACACTTTTTTGTTGCTAGTGATTTAGACATTAATGGCTGTGTGTTTAGTTATTTTGAGGGGACACCACATTTACAGCACTACTTTACATTGTAACAAAGCATAATTTCTTCAGTGTTGTCACATGAATAGATATAATAAAATATTTACAAAAATGTGAGGGGTGTACTCACTTTTGTGAGATACTATGTGTACACACACACACACACACACACACACACACACACACACACACACACACACACACACACACACGTTCTCTTCAGCTAGTTCAAAAGTGAAATCACTTAACCCCATTTGTTTCTCTTGTGAAGTGTATGTAAACCCTAACAATCATGAACTTCTGTTATTTGGTAATTTTTTGGACTGTTAAACATACCGATAAATGTGTTTTGTTATAGGTCTGGTAAGTTTAAAAAAATACCTGTTGATATATGCTTACAAAATTTCTGTAATAATAACTTCCTGTGCTGAGTGCTATGGATTACATTCTTCTCAGCCATTTCTGAAGACTACAGAACCACATTCTTTTATGGCACAAAGCATGGGTGTAGCATCAGGGGGCCACAGAGGTTGCAATAGCGACCCTGCTCATGTGCCTCTCTGTCGCTTGGGTTTCCATCTGCTCAAACAGTGGTTTGGACTCTCCCCCACCCCAAAGATTTTGTGACAGTTGGTAAGCTCCTTCTCGGAAAAGGGGGAGCCGGCGGGCACGTTGAGGGTGGCGGGGTCTTCAGATTGCCTCTAGCCACACCACACACAGCTGAGATTGGATACTTGTACAGACAATCTGCACAGTAGGTAGCTGGCTGTTGCAGTTCTGACCTATGAAATCATCAGATCGGAAAGGCAGCAGAACTGCAACAGCCAGCTACACATTGTGCAGATTGAGACTGTGTCTGTAAAAGAATCCAACCTCGGCTATGTGCAGTGTGGAGATAAGCAACACTTCAGAAAGCCTTGTCAGCAGTGACACAATCCTCTACCCTGCTGATTCAACACTCGCCCTACTGACCTCTGTCTCATGCCCTGCTGACCCCATCCTCTGCCCTGCAGACTTCTATCCTCTGTTCTCCTGACCCCATTCTCTGCCCTGCTGACCCTGTTCTCAGGCCCACTGACCATTCTCCTCTACCCCAATGACCCTTGTCCTGTTCCCTGCTGACAACATCCTTTTCCATGCCGACCCCTGTTCTATGCCCTGGTACCCCACCCTCTGCCCTGCAGACTTCTATCCTCTGTCCTCTGTTCTCATGACCCCATTCTCTGCCCTTTAGCCCCACTGACCCTTCTCCTCTGCCCCACTGACCCCTGTACTATGCCCTGCTGGTGTCATCCTATGCCCTGCTTGACCCTTGTCCTCTTCCCTGCTGACCCTGTCATATGCCCCGCTGTCACCAGTCCTATGCCCTGCTGACAGCATATTTTGCCTTGTTGACTCCTGTCCTCTTGCCTGCTGTCCCTGTCCTATACCCTGCTGCACCGTGTGCTATTTCCTGCATTCTCCTGACCCCTGTCCTATGCCCTGCTGACACCATCCTATGCCACACTGAACCCTATCATATGCCTTGCTGACACCATCCTTTTCTCCGTTGACCCCATGCTATGACCATTGACCCCTGTCCTATGCCCTGCTGATATGTGATGATGAAGGAACTGGGGGTCATATTTGTGAGTTGTGCAGGTGCAGAAATTGGGGTGATCTAAGGTATGAGGGTGCAGAAAATACAGATGAGGGGTGGAGGTGCAGGATTTGGAGTGATGCCCCAAATCCTGTGGAGGTCCAAGAATTGGTGTAGGAATTGAGGCTGATCTGAGGGCGCAGTTGTACATCCTACTCTGTGTACTCCTGTAGATGCATCACCCAGTCTACAGGATGTAGCATTGTTACTGTGTGCAGAGCAGGGTGGAGGCAGTGCTTCTGTCATTGGCTCGGATACATCAGGGGAGAGGAAGTACATTTACTATACACTCTGTACAAAAATGTTTTAAGTCTTGCACCCCCACATAAAATAAAATAAAAAAACTCCCAAAATCAGTGATGGTAAGTGACACTTTAACACCCCCCCCCCCCTTTCTGATTTCACCTACACAGGGTGACTGGGCAAACTCTTTCCCCTAGTGGTGCACTCGCTGTCCAACCTAGCACTGCTCTCCCTGCCCTGCTGAACTGTGTACGCACACGGGGGGGCAAGCAAACCACACTCTGAGCTGTGAATCTGGATATCAGAGTGCCTGCTGATTTTCCTCTTGTACATACAGGTTTACAAGTCCACCACTTTTACAGCTCGGAGTGCTGCTCAATCCTGCTCATCCTCAACTTGGAGGATTTTGGCAAACAGTGAGTGGTAGTGGGGGGCCCCAGGTCAACTTTTGCATCTGGGGGCCCACAAACTTTAAGTTATGTTCCTGTTATGGAAAATGGTAGAGGGGCAGAGTTTCATAGTCCTATCTAGTTTTAGTTATCCTGACACAGAAGACTAATGCCGCGTACACCCGACCAGACTTATGTCCGACAGACTTTCGAAGGAGTTCTGCCGGAGTTCTGACAGTTCTGACGGACTTTCCGAATGAGTGGACTTGGCCACACACAATCACACCAAACTCCGACGGATTCGAACGTGATGACGTACGACTGGACTCGAATAAGGAAGTTCATAGCCAGTAGCCAATAGCTGCCCTAGCGTCGGTTTTAGTCCGTCGGAATAGCATACACACGAGCGAATTTTTCGGTAGGAACTGGGTCCGGCAGAGTTCTGGCGGAAAAATTTGAAGCATGTTCCATTTCTAAAGTCTGTCAGACTTTTGCAAATCAAAAGTCCGTTGCAGCCCACACACGATCGAATAGTCTGCCGGAATCATTCCGTCAGACTTTGGATGTTGAAAAGTCCGCTCGTGTGTATGGGGCTTTAGTGAGCATCGTCATCCTAGCACAAAAAGTGTGTTACTGGCAGAATCACCAGGTGAAAATAAAGCAAAAAGTTTGAAAAAAAGGAATGTAGCCATGGCATCTAATGACTGGTAAGCTGCATTATACCATGTATTTTTTGTTTGTTAGATTGAATGGTCATTCAGAGCCATACACCACCAGAATCAGTGCAATTCTGCGGGAGGTACGGCCACATGTTTGTGATTAACCTCGGGCAGGAAGCCTGTACTAATTATTGACCGGTTACTATTGTCTATGTCTGTTCACTAGGGATGAGCGAACGGTTCAGCCCTAGCATAAGTTCGGACAGAACTTTGGTTGTTAGGATGTTCTGCAGAACACCAAACAATATGCGGTGTTCGAAGCCGCCAGAACACCGTAAAAGTCTATGGGCTTATATGCAAGTTATTTGGGAGCAATTTTTTCGGGAGCAATGATTTTAATAATGATTAAAGTAAAACAATAAAAGTGAAATATTACTTTAAATTTCATACCTGGGAGGTGTCTATAGTATGCCTGTGAATTGGCGCATGTTTCCTGTGTTTAGAACAGCCCCTGCACAAAATGACATTTCTAAAGGAAAAATGTATTTAACCACTGGACACTCAAACCCCCTTAATAACCAGACCAATTTTCAGCTTTCGGTGCTCTCGCCTTTTGAATGACAATTACTCAGTCATACAACACTGTACCTGTATGAAATTTTTGTCCTTTTTCACAAAATAGAGCTTTCTTTTGGTGGTATTTAATCACTGCTAGGTTTTTTTTTTTTTTTTTTTTTTTTTTTTTTTTTTTGTGCTATAAAAGAAAAAAGACCAATAATTCAGTAAAAAAAAAAAAGTCTTCGTTTCTGTTATAAAATTTAGCAGATTAGTAATTTTTCTTCATAAATTTTGGCCAAAATTTATACTACTACACATCTTTGGTAAAAATAAGTACAAATTGGTGGATATTATTTGGTCTTTGTGAAAGTTATAGAGTCCACAAGCTATGGTGCCAATATCTGAAAATTGATCACCCCTGAAGTACTGACGGCCTATCTCATTTCTTGAGACCCTAACATGCCAGAAAAGTACAAATACCCCCCAAATGACCCCTTTTTGGAAAGAAGACATTCCAAGGTATTTAGTAAGAGGCATGATGAGTTTTTTTGAAGTTGTCATTTTTTTTCCCACAACTCTTTGCAAAATCAAGATTTTTTTTTTTTTTCACAAACTTGTCAGATTATTAGGTTATTTCTCACACACAGCATATGCATACCACAAATTACACCCCAAAACACATTCTGCTATTACTCCCGAGTATGGCGATACCACATGTGTGAGACTTTTACACAGTGTGGCCACATACAGAGGCCCAACATGCAGGGAGAGCCATCAGGCGTTGTGGAGCACCCAGGACAATTATGACATTTCTCTCCTACATGTAAAAATCATAATTTATTTGCTAGAACATTACATAGAACTCCAAAACATTATATATGTTTTTTTAGCAAAGAGCCTACAGAATACAATCGTGGTCATTGCAACTTTTTATCTCACACAGTTTTTGCACAGCACTTTCTCAAACACGTTTTTTTTTTATTTTTTGGGAAAAAAACAGTAAAGTTAGCATGAATTTGGAATTGGTATAGGGAGCTCTTTATCACATCTCCCCTACCTTCACAATTTTCAATCTACCTCCTTTCGCCATCAATAAGTACCCGTGCGACTAAGGCATCAGGACAGGGTCAGGGGAGCTTTTTTTTTTTTTTTTTTTTTTTTTTTTATTTATTTATTTATTTTTTCTTCCCAGGCCAGTGGGCCATGATCAGGGGTGCATGCACTGTCCTGTCACCATTTGAGGAGGCCACGATAATGGTGAGCAGTGACAGTGCATGCATCAGTGACACTGTCCCTCTTGTCCACCTGTTGGAGCACACGCTGCGTGGAATAATGGATAGGGCACTTGAGGCAGAACAGAGGCAGGAATAGGACGACTTCCTTACCTCTCAAGGCCCCCTTTATCCAGACAGTGTTCCTGCTGGCCCACCGATCACACAGGAAGAGGACGAGGAGGAGGAGGATTGTGTCAGCATGGAGGGGGAGCCTGGCACTCAGCATCAGCAGCAGTCTTTTAGGGATCAGAAACCCGTGGACTTGTACGTGGCTGGGAGAAGGTGGCTGTGGATCATGTCGTCCTTAGTGACCCAGAGGAATCCGGACTGAATGCCTCAGCTAACCTACGCTGCATGGCCTCCCTGATCCTGTAAAGCCTGCGAAAAGATCCTCGTATTCGTCGGATCAAGAAGAGGGATCATTACTGCCTGGCAACCCTCCTTGATCCATGTTACAAGGGTAAGGTTGTGGACCTTATCTTGCCGTTGCAGAGGGAGCAGAGGATGAAACCTCATTGGGAGGCCTTGCAGAAAGGTCTGTGCAAAGCGTTCCCAGAGACTGGGAGGTTACAAATTCATGATTCTGGACAACGTGTTGCTGAGGCTTCGGTCAGTCACAGAAGGAGCAGTGAGAAGGTGTCCATCTGACCGATGCGTTCAGACATTTTTTTAGTCTGTAGCTCCAGGATATGATCGGTTCCAGCAACCATCGCCAACTTCTGATTTACATGGTGCAGTAATACCTAGGGGCAAGATCCGACTTGGACACCTTTCCCACTGAAAATCCTCTGGGTTACTGGGTATTGAGGATGGATCACTGGGCAGAGCTTTCACATTATGCAATTGAGCTACTGGCCTGTCCTGCATCCAGCGTTCTTTCGGAACGCACATTCAGTGCTGCTGGAGGATTTGTAACCGATCACAGGGTGCGCCTGTCCACTGACTCGGTTGATCGACCTGACCTTCATAAAAATGAATCAGTCTTGGGTCACCACCAGCTACCAAGCACCTGATGCTGATGTAACCGAATAATTTTTTTTGAAATGTCAGATCCCTTCAAGGCTGCCTATGCTGAGTGACTATCCTGTTATGCTGAGTGACTATCCTCTTCCTCCTCAATGATCATACTGATGGCTTGTAAGAACATTTTTGGTTCTGGGCGCTGCCACCAGTGGCTAAGGCCCAATTTTTCAGCCCCTGTTTAACAGGCACATGTAATTACAATTTGTGATGCAATACTTTGCAGCAGGGCTAATTTCTGTGCTCCAGCTAGAGTATCTGTGAGGGGTTGCAGTGTTGTGGCACCAGCACCAGTGTCTAAGGCACAATTTTGCAGGCACATGTAATTACAATTTATGATCCAATACTTTGCAGCAGGGCTCATTCTTGCTCTCCAACTAGAGTTTCTGTGAGGTGTTGCAGTGTTGTGGCACCAGTGCCTAACACCCAATTGTTGTGCCCCTGTACAATTCTTGCTATAATATTTCACAGTAGGGCCCATTCCAGCGCCCACCAAGAGTAACTGTGAGGACTTACAGTGTTGTGGCAACATCAACACCTTAGGCCCAAGTTTCTGCAGAGCATAAAGGGCAGGCCCCTACTTTCAAACACCCAACTTACAAACGTCTCCTACTTGCAAACAGGAGACAACAGGAAGTGAGATGAAATCTACCCCAGGAAGGGAAATTCTATTCTGTAAGAGTTGTTATGGGAAAAACGTGTCTCCTCGCCATTGATGTTTATCCCAATCCTTCTTTTACTAAAAACCCCAAATTTTCAAAAAACATTTGTCATTGGGACAGAAAGTGAGGTGAAATCTTCTGAAGAGGTGCACAGACAGCAAAAAAAAATGTTACAGGGATTATAACTCTTCCCTATGTTTTCCAAAAAGCTTAAAAATAGATTTTTGGCTGGAGATACACTTTAAAAATGTACCAGTTCAAAATGACAAACAGATTCTACTTAACACAACAAACCTACACACAGTCCCTGTCTTGTCTGTACTGCTGTTCTGAGTATACAGGGCCTGGGGGCCCCACGCCTTTCCTTTTTTTTTATTTGGGTACGGGGTTCCCCTTAACCACTTCAATACCGGGCACATATACACCCTCCTGCCCAGATGAATTTTGAGCTTTCAGCGCTGTCGCACTTTGAATGACAATTCTGCGGTTGTGCTACACTGTACCCAAACATGTTTTTTTATTTTATTTTTTCGTTACAAAACTTTGTAAATAAGTAAGTTTTTTTTTTTTTTTTTTTCTCCTTCACTCTGACTGGGCTGCAGTGACGGGCACTGATGGGCACCGATGAGGTGGCACTGATATATGACAGGCACTGATAGGTGGCACAAATAGGCAGGGATAGGTGGCACGGATGGGCACTGATGGACGGCATTGTAGTGCACAGTATTGTAGGGATGGATGCCAATCAGTGCCAAACAATAATGTGGGCATGGATTGGCATCCATGGTGGTCTAGGGGGGCATACCTGGTGCTGGGCATCCCTGGTGGTCCAATGTGGGCATCCTCGGGGGGGGGGGTAATCGATCAGCACAGACCCCCGTCCCCGTCCCCGTCAGAAGAGCAGACACGACAGAAGAAGACAGACGCGAGTGAGGAAAAGCCGATGACCAGCTCTTCCTATTTACACTGTGATCAGCCGTGATTGGACACGGCTGATCACATGGTAAAGAGTCTCCGTCAGACTCTTTATCGAGATCATAGTTGTGATGTGTCAGGACATTAAAACCATTTTGATATATGGCGGGCGGCAAGTGGTTAATATCCATACAAGACCCGAAGGGGCTGGTTATGGGGAGGGGGTTACCCATGCCATTTTTATCACTGATTTCCATCCATATTGTCAGGACCAGACATTATATTAAAACCACAAGCAGTTTTAAAGGACTTTTTTTCCGTTAAAAATGTCATTTTGTGCAGGGACTGTTCTAAACACGGGGAAACACGTGCCACTTCACAGGCATACTATAGACACCCCCCAGACACGATATTTAAAGGAATATTTCACTTTTTTTTTTTTTTTTCACTTCGTGTCATTAAAATCAGTGCTCCCGAAAAAACATCAGTTTTTAAAACTTTTTTTGCATTGATACATGTGCCCTGTGGCAGGACCTGGGTCACCAAACCATTTTTAGGACAATAACTTGCATATTAGCCTTTAAAATGAGCACTTTTGATTTCGAACGTTCGAGTCCCATAGACTTTAACAGGGTTCTAAAGTTTGCGCAAATTTTCGGTCCGTTCGCAGGTTCTGGTGCGAACCAAACCGGGGGGTGTTCGGCTCATCCCTACCCACCACCATGCTGTAAACAAGACACACTTGTCTTTGTGCTCCTCACTTGGGTGCCGCCACACACGCTTGACACCATCTGTACCACTGTACCAAATAAATTAATCTTGGTCTCATCAGACCACGGGACATGGTTCCAGTAATCCATGTCCTTAGTCTGCTTGTCTTTAGCAAACTATTTGTGGGCTTTCTTGTGCATCATCTTTAAAAGAGGCTTCCTTGTGGCATGACAGCCATGCAGACAAATTTGATGCAGTGTGCGACGTAGGGTCTGAGCACTGACAGGCTGACCCCCCCCCATCCCTTCAACCTCTGCAGCAATGCTGGCAGCACTCATATGTCTATTCCCCAAAGACAACCTCTGTATATGACGCTGAGCACATGCACTCAACTTCTTTGGTCGACCATGGTGAGGCCTGTTCTGAGTGGAACCTGTCCTGTTAAACCACTGGATGGTCTACCGTGCTGCAGCTCAGTTTCAGGGTCTTGGCAGTCTTCTTATAGCTTGGGCCATCTTTATGTAGCGCAACAATTCTTTTTTTCAAATCCTCAATCAGGTTTTTGCCATGAGGTGCCATGTTGAACGGCTATGTGGTGTATCTGGATTTTGCAAAAGCATTTGACACAGTTCCCCATAAACATTTACTGTACAAAGTAAGGTCTGTTGGCATGGACCTTGGGGTGAGTAGCTAACAAAGCAAACAGAATATTGGCATGCATTAAAAAGGGGATTAACTCAATAGATAAAGCAGTAATTCTCCTACTCTACAAGACTCTGGTCCGGCCTCATCTGGAGTATGCTGTCCAGTCCTGGGCACCAGTCCTCAGAATGGATGTACTGGGAATGGAGCGAGTACAGAGAAGCGCAACAAAGCTAATAAATGGACTGGAGGGTATTAGTTATGAAGAAAGGTTGCAAGCACTGAACTTATTCTCTCTGAAGACTAGACGCTTGAGAGAGGATATGATTTCAATTTACAAATACCACACTGGTGACGACCCCACAATAGGGATAAAACTTTTCCGCAGAAGGGAGTTTTTAATAAGACATATGTCCACTCATTAAAATTGGAAGAAATTAGATTTAACCTTAAACTGCGTAGAGGGCTCTTTATTGTAAGAGCGGCAAGGATGTGGAATTCCCTTCCACAGGCGGTGCTTTCAGCGAGGAGCATCAATAGTTTCCAAAAACTATTAGATAAGCACCCAAACTACCACAACATACAGGGATATACAATGTAATACTGACATATAATCACACATAGGTTGGACTTTTTTCAACCTCACCTACTATGTAACTATAGTGAAATTGCGCACAAACATGACTTGGAGGGGCGATGTGAAACATCTCCATAGAGAACTGATTTTTCTTTTCTTCTCCAGCGTTTTGGAGCTTCAAGCTACCAAACGCTGAGGTGTAAATGGGGAAAAAGAGTGCCCACTTGTCCTCCTGTAATGCCCTGAAAGTGAATTAGCTAAACAGTTCAATGGACCACTTACTGTATGTATTTTATACATGTTGATCATATCTCCCCTTTTATCTCTTCTCAAGAGAATAAATTCAGTTCAGCTAATCTTTCCTTATAGTTCAGCCCCTCCATGCCTCTTAACATTATGGTTACCCTTCTATGCACTTTCTCCAGTTCTACAATATAATTTTTGTGAACTGGTGCCCAAGTTATATAGGCCACCTTTAGGTGATGGACACTGGCACACCCTAGACAGGAAATTTTACTCCCTATATAACCCCTCCCCTTACCGGGAGTACCTCAGTTTTTGTAGCAAAGCAATACATGTGTATACCAGAAGAGGGGAGGGACATCTGTGTCCCGTGATGTACTCCAAGAAAAGGATTTTACAGGTAAGCTGTTACAAAAATCCTATTTTCTTTATCGTACATCACGGGACACAAAGCCATAGTAGTAACTATATGGGATGTCCCAGAGCAATGCTATCTGAGGGGAGGGAGACACAAACAAAAGTAGGATGCCATCAGACCTGAGGACCTATACTGCTGCCTGCAGCACGCTGCGCCCAAAAGCGATACACTCCTGTCTTTTTACACCCACCTGATAGAATCTGGTGAATGTATGGACTGAAGACCAAGTTGCGGTCTTGCAGATTTGAGCCATGGAGGCTTGTGATGCACTAACAGCCCTGGTGGAGTGCGCTTTGATTTGAAAAGGTGGAATTTTCCCTTTTTAAACCATAAAGCTGAACAATCATTTGCCAAATCCACTTAGATATAGTGGATTATGATGCTGCCTGTCCTTTTCTAGGACCTTGAGGCAACACAAACAAAACATCAGTTATCTGAATTTGAGCAGTCACCTTCAACTAGACTTTGACTGCTCTCACTACATCAAGAGAATGTAGCAACTTTTCTTCCTTCCGTGAAACAGGGTTCTGGAAAAAATGAAGGTAGAACAATATCCTGGTTTAGCTGAAAATCTGACACTACCTTCGGTAGAAAGTTAGGATGAGGACTCCATACCACCTTATCCTTGTGAATAATTAAATATGGCTCAAGAAAAAGCAGCCAACTCTGATACCCTTCTTGCAGAAGATATGGCAACCAAAAAAGCTAACTTCCCAGCCGCATCTGCTCAAAAGGCTGTTTTTGTAAAGCCGACAAAACCAGATTCAGGTCCCAAGGTTTCAAGGGTGACCTAACCAGCGGATTAAGCTGTGCCCCCCCCCCCCCTATGAAATTACGGACCAGAGAATGTGAAGCAAGTGGTCATTGGAACAATACTAATAAGGCCGAGACCTGACCTTTGATGGTACTCAAGGCCAGCTTCATTTCTGATCTCATTTGTAGAAAGGCAAGAATTCTACCTATAACATATTTTGTAGGATGCCAACCCCTGGATTCACACTAGGAAACATATGCCCCCCAGACTCTATAATAAATTACTCTGGAAGTTGGCTTCCTTGCATTAATCAAGGTAGATATCACCGAACCTGAAAACCCATGATTTTTCAGAATGTGGGTTTCAATAGTCAAACATTAAATTTAGCACCTGTAAAGGTAGGATGGAATACTGGCCCCTGTGAGAGCAGGTCTGGACATGGTGGTAGGATCCATGGGTCCCCTACTGCCATCCTTACGATCTCTGCATACTAGGACCTTCTGGGCCATGCTGGGGAAACAAGAACAACTGACTTATTTTCCTGCTTGATCCTGCGAATAAGACGAGGTAGCATCAGAACAGGAGGGAATGCATAAATCAGTGAGAACTGATCCCACAGGGTCACTAAGATGTCAGTTCCGCGTGCATGTAGATCACTTGTTCTTAACACAAACCTGGACGCAAACAGATCCACATCCGGGACCCCCCATCTTTAGCATATGACCCCTGTGTATTTATGGAAATACTTTTTGATACCATGCCACAAATAAATAAATATAAATTTTTATTAAAAATTTATTGCTTCTCTTTTCAAACAAATTTCGCTGCTAAACCCCTTGAGGGATTTTCCATTTAGTACAACAAATTGGGGTGTGCAGCACCTACGACTCATGTAATATGTGTTATCTATTCTATGACCAGGAAGATCTCGGGGTGAAGGGACCATTCCCCTGGGAACAACTGTTGGCGACTCAATTAGTCCGCCTGTCAATTCTCTATCCCTGGAATGAAGATTGCCGATATGCATGGCACATGCTCCTCTGCCCAAGCTAGGATATGGTTTATCTCTCCCTGGGCTGCATGACTTCTGGTGCCCCCTTGGTGATTGATATAAGCCACTGCTGTGGCATTGTCAGATTAAATCCTGACCAGACATGCTGCCCAAATCTCTAGAATGTTGATGGGTAAGGTCCTTTTGGTCCTGGACCATTTTCCTTGGACAGTCGCTTCTTCCAGGACTGCTCCACAGAACATGGCGATCTTCTACCATTAAAGGTCTAGATCTATTCTGCAGGGAACAGATAGACCTTCTTGTAAAGTGGCTTGGCAATGATTCTGCTGAGCATGCCAAGAGAATCAGAGACATTAATATAAATATATAATATTAATATAATATAAATATGAAATAGGCCTTACGAACATCTAGAACAGACTGATAGATGTTATGGCTCACCAGAAGCTATAGAGAGTACATGATTTAAAAGGATAGAGGACTTCCCAAAAATACCTAGCAGGAGTTACCAGAGACTCGGAGAATCCAGTGACCTGTGTATGGAGTTACAAGATGCTAAAGCAGAAGGAGACATACCTGGCCTTGCTTTTCTCGACTCAGCTAGAGGCATTGACTCCTTAAGCGGGGTTCCACCCTAAAGTGGAACTTCCGCTCATCGGAACCCCACCTCCGGTGTCAGTTGGCACCTTTCAGGGGGGAGGGGGGTGCAGATACCTGTCTGAGCCCCTGTACACACGGTCGGAGAATCCGTCGGAATGTGTCCTATCAGACCGTGTTGTCGGATAATCCGACTGTGTGTGGTATGCATCGGACTGATTCCCTCGGAATATCCGTCGGGCCCAATTTTCCAACATGTTGGAAATATTTCCCGACCAACTGGGCCGGTCGGACATACTCCGATCATGTGTAGCCTACTCCGACGGATAAGGTGCCACGCATGCTCACATTCAAATTTAGACACGGAAGTGCTCGTTCAGGTAAAACTACTGCTCGTAAGCGATATAGCACATTCGTCACGTTGCAATGTTAAAAATTCTTTCATCAAGTGCATTCTCTTGTTCTTTACAATGCTGCAAGAACCAACTTCTTTTGATGCTCATAGTCACACACACTTCTCCCGAACGGATTTCATTACTCTTTTTTAACCATTTCAGCAATACAATTTTATTTTGCGTCACATCTACACAATTTTTTATTTCTTTTTTGGATGTTTTTTTTGGGGGGATTCCCTAAAAATCTCCTTTAAAGACAGTTTGCTAATTTCTCCTTTTTTTGTGTTTTTTTTTTTTTTTTTTTGTGTGTAAACTTACAACAACATTATTCTATTTTTGATATTTTGTTTTTTCTTTTTTAATCTACAGGAGGTTGTTTAGTGTTGGTACCCCTTGTTGTTTATTTCACTTTGTATTTTTGAAATGTACCTGCCTGCTCACAAATAAACTGGCCTTTTGGAAGGAAAACACATACGCAAGTTTTTCTTCAAACAAAAAAACCCTTTATTTTGGTCGCTAGAAACTAAAAATAGGAACGCAGCACTGGAGAAACTTCTTAACTTTGGTGCAGCCTTTGGCCCCCAGGGCAGACATGAACAAATTCTAATTGAAAAAATTGGTGGCCTGAGGAGTAGATATCTCAGGGAGAGAAGTCTGGTCCCGAAGTCCTAGAGAGCAGGAAATTCAGATGCCATTTCTGTCCCCAGGATGTGGATCTTCAAGAGGCTGCATCTTCTGGCAGACCAGACTCAACCCAGGCCATCACTCTCTCGTCTTCCTTTGGCACTTCCCACCAGGCATCCTTCCAGGCTGTGGCTGGGCTCCTGTAGCTGGGGCAGGAGGAGGAGGGCATTGGTCGACCTCCTGGCTGCCACTTGCCACAGCCTCCCCCCGACTGAGGTCTTCCTGTGTATGAAAAGGGGACATAGTTTTAGTTTTTTGATCATCAATCGCACCATTTTGTGCTCCTGGCTTTTGCAAATTGAATGTTACCAAATAGAACATAGAACAGACTATCATTCTGAGCCCAGCATTTTTCTTTCCCGTCCCAATCATTTTTGGTCACTACTGTCTATTGAGATGTAACCCACTTTGAGAAATCACAACTTACTGATCAATAAGAACATCTATTTAACATCATTAAAATGTAACACAAGAAATATGTTCAACAATGCAATACCTGTCTCAAGCTGGGCCCCACCACATGTTTCTGCCTGGAAGGCCCAGATTGGACATCAGAAGCCTCAGCTGAGGGTGAAGGATGCCTTGAAGGAAGCCTGGAGAGTGGTGGCCTGAGTGGTGGCCTGGGTACCCCTTGGTCTACCAGAAAATGCAGCCTGTCAAAGTGAACCATCCTGGGGTAATAAACAGCATCTGGATCTCCTGCTCTCAAGGACTCCAGGTTCTTCTTTCTCTCCCTGAGATATGTAAGCTTCATGGCCCCAATTTTCCCATTCAGATAGGCCATGTCTGCCGTGGGGACCATGATCCGCAACAAAGCAAGCAGTTTCTCCAGTGCTGCGTTCCTCTTTGTTCTGTCAGTATAAAACTTGTTGTGGAACTGCCACAGGCAGGGCATCTCCATGTACAGTTCTATGAATAGCCCCATAAAGTTTTCATTTGTGAAAGGATCCATATTGTCTGCAAGACACAACACAAGACAAACCCTCAAATACTAATAATGCAATTAAAAACCCTCCTACTCTTGTCCCAACATCGGCCTAGATAGAAGCAGTCTAGTCTAGTGAAGCACCAAGTTAAAAATGTTACCTTCGTTTCCACGTTCGTCGCGTCCGCGCCTCACTCTCTTCCCAGATCGTATGGACGATACACACGTGTTGCGTTTTATATACAGTCCGCATGCGTGAAACTCCGCCCGCCCCTTCGCTTCCCGCGCAGTGGGGAGAGCACAGGTGTGCACTAATAGTTCCACTAACGAGGAGGAGGGTGAGGAAAGCCCGGAGTCTGAAATGTCCCCATCCAGGAAGACAAGATTTAAGGCCTCAAATATGTCTTTTGGAGAGATGTTGGAGATGGTCAACATATTGAACAGGACCGACTATGATGGGAAGTATGGACCTTACCCAAACCCAAAAATCAGAAAGGCCAAGATCATGAATAAAGTTGTGAAGAGTCTTCTGAAGAATTTTGGGGTACACCGATCCAAGGATCAACTGAGAAAACGCTGGTCAGACCTGAAACTGAGGGAGCACAAGCAGTACATAAGGATCAAGCGTGTTCTTAAAAAAAGTAAGTAGTTGTGTGTTCATATGATTATTCTTGCTTGCATACTGCTCCATGTGCTTTGATTTCATGTTGTGCATTTTAAAATGGCCACTTTCAAAGTCATGGGTTCGTTTGTATGAAACCTCGTTCTGCAGGGAAGTATTCCAGCTTAACAAAGTGTCCCCAATAATGTTCTCACCTTGTAACTCGGCCCAAAAACACAATTGTACAACACTTCCAAGCAATGTTTCTGATTCCTATTTCGGCCCTCTGTGTGCTAATTAATCTTTGTTTACATTCTCATAGGGGAGAGAAGACTCGGCAAGTATGAGGACACCAGGGACCATACCCCTCCCAAAGAAGGGCAACTTCCAAAAAGCAGAAACAGAGGAGCAGGAGCAGGAGGAGGAAGGAGAGATCGTGGAGGTTGGACAAATTGTCACCACAACACGTGAGTGTCGGAGAACACAGCTTCCGGTAAGCTCATCAATGTATATCACCATATTTGGATTACATGGTGTGTTTGTTTGCTTTGTTTTGTAGGTGATGTGGAAGAAGATTCCCCTTTTACCAGTGAAAGTGCCCAGATCTTGATCGGGAGATAATGGGGTGCAATCAGGATTTGGAAATTGTCCAACTAAACATCAATGATGTTAAAAATAAAATGAAGAACATCATTGATGTTTTGGGGAGAGTGTGAAACAAAAAAAAACTAGATAGGGTTTTATTTTTGCTATTTAAAAAAAAAAAAATGTATTTTGCGAAATTAAAAATTTGGAAGATGCACAGAGTGTGTAAACATGCGCTATCTCCCATCATGGGGGATCAATGTACGTGTTTTGTGGAAAGTGGCTGAGATGAAGGGGTTGCAGCCCCAAAGCATGTACATTGATCCCCCATGATGGGATATAGCACATGTTAACACACTGTGTGCATCTTCCAAATTAGTTCTTTTCAGGGGTGACACCCCATGTGATGAAGGCAATATCAGCCCAGTTTGTACATACTCATGTCTGATATTGTCTTCACTTTTCCAAGTTGAAATCTGTTGGGTTGTTGTAAAAACCTTTTCAAAACGCACATGTGAATGTGCTTGTATTAAAAAGTTGAATTCTCAACAATGTGTGGCTTCCTTTTTCATTGCGCATAAAATGTATTTGTAGTCAAATTTGAGTTTGTGCTGAGAAGGAGTGTGATTTACTAAAGGCAAGTCCACTTTGCACTCCAAGTGCAGTTTCAGGTGTACTTTTGCAGTGCACTTGTAGTGCATAGTGGATGTGCCTTTAGTAAAAAACACCCACAGTAGGGATGAGCTTCGAGTTCGAGTCGAACTCATGTTCTACTCGAACATTGCCTGTTCGCCTGTTCAGCGAACAGTGAACAATTTGGGCTGTTCGCAGCAAATTCGAAAAGCCGGAACACCCTATGCAAGTCTATGGGAGAAATCTAAAGTGCTCATTTTAAAGGGTAATATGCAGGTTACTGTCCTAAAAAGTGTTTGGGGACCTGGGTCCTGCCCCAGGGGACATGGATCAATGCAAAAAAAAGTTTTAAAAACGGCCGTTTTTTCAGGAGCAGTAATTTTAATAATGATTAAAGCGAAACAATAAAAGTGTAATATTCCTTTAAATTTCGTAGCTGGGGGGTATCTATAGTATACCTGTGAAGGGGCGCATGTTTCTAGTGCTTAGAACTGTCTTTTAAAATCGCTTGAGACTAAATTGTCGGGTCTCCGTAATACAGAGAACACTCAATGAGTGTTCTCTGTATTAGCCGACAATTCATTCATTCATTGATAAAAAAAAAAAAAAAAAAAAAAAAAAAAAGCGTGGGGGTTCCCCTAAATTCAATTACCAGGCCCTTCAGGTCTGATATGGATATTAAGGGGAACCCCGCATCAAATTAAAAAAAAAAAAATTGACGTGGGGGTCCCCCTAAAAATCCATATCAGACCCTTTATCCGAGCACGCAACCTGGCAGGCCGCAGGAAAAGAGGGGGGGACGAGAGAGCGGCCCCCCCTCCCTCCTGAACCGTACCAGGCCACATACCCTCAACATTGGAAGGATGCTTTGGGGGTCTCTGACCCCCTCAAAGCACCTTGTCCCCATGTTGATAAGGACAAGGGCCTCATCCTCACAACCCTGGCCGTTGGTTGTGAGGGTCTGCGGGCGGGGGGCTTATCAGAATCTGGAAGCCCCCTTTAACAAGGGGACCCCCAGATCCCGGCCCCCCCCTGTTTGAAATGGTAAGGGGGTACAAAAGTACCCCTACCATTTCACAAAGAAAGTGTCAAAATGGTTAAATAAGACAAACACACTTTTGAAAAATTCCTTTATTAAAAATGAAAAAAATAAAAAAAAGATTCCAGCGGTGCTAATCCACTCTTGCTATCCAGCGACGGATCTCCGGGGTCCAGCGATGGATGATCATATCCAGCGACGGGGGATCTCTCAGTCCAGCGCTGTCCATACATCCTTCTTCTGTCTCCACTCCGGAGACACTGCAGAGAGCCCAGCGCTGACGTTTCTTATATTAGGAGGGCGGGGCCACCCGTCACCTGACCACGCCCCCTCTGACGCTGGTGAAGGGAGCCAGGGGTTCCCCAGTGACGTGTGGGTGACCCCGCCCCCTCTGATGTAACGGAAACCTGCGTTACATCAGAGGGGGCGGGGTCACCCACACGTCACTGGGGAACCCCTGGCTTCCCTCTCCAGCGTCAGAGGGGCGGGGTCAGGTGACGGGTGGCCCCGCCCTCCTAATATAAGAAACGTCAGCGCTGGGCTCTCTGCAGTGTCTCCGGAGTGGAGACAGAAGAAGGATGTATGGACAGCGCTGGACTGAGAGATCCCCCGTCGCTGGATATGATCATCCATCGCTGGACCCCGGAGATCCGTCGCTGGATAGCAAGAGTGGATTAGCACCGCTGGAATCTTTTTTTTTTTTTTTTTTTTTTTTTTTTTTTTTTTTTAATAAAGGAATTTTTCAAAAGTGTGTTTGTCTTATTTAACCATTTTGACACTTTCTTTGTGAAATGGTAGGGGTACTTTTGTACCCCCTTACCATTTCAAACAGGGGGGGGGGGGCCGGGATCTGGGGGTCCCCTTGTTAAAGGGGGCTTCCAGATTCTGATAAGCCCCCCACCCGCAGACCCTCACAACCAACGGCCAGGGTTGTGAGGATGAGGCCCTTGTCCTTATCAACATGGGGACAAGGTGCTTTGAGGGGGGTCACAGACCCCCAAAGCATCCTCCCAATGTTGAGGGTATGTGGCCTGGTACGGTTCAGGAGGGAGGGGGGCCGCTCTCTTGTCCCCCCCCTCTTTTCCTGCGGCCTGCCAAGTTGCGTGCTCGGATAAAGGGTCTGATATGGATTTTTAGGGGGACCCCCACGTCTTTTTTTTTTTTTTTTTTTAAATTTAACACGGGGTTCCCCTTAATATCCATGTCAAACCTGAAGGGCCTGGTAATTGAATTTAGGGGAACCCCCACGCTTTTTTTTTTTTTTTTAAATCAATGAATGAATGAATTGTCGGCTAATACAGAGAACACTCATTGAGTGTTCTCTGTATTACGGAGACCCGACAATTTAGCCGCAAGTGATTTTAAAAGACTTTTTTTCCTGCATAAATGACACTTTGTGCAGGGACAGTTCTAAGCACCAGAAACATGCGCCCCTTCACAGGCATACTATAGATACCCCCCAGCTACGAAATTTAAAGGAATATTACACTTTTATTGTTTCACTTTAATCATTATTAAAATCACTGCTCCTGAAAAAACGGCCGTTTTTTAAAACTTTTTTTTGCATTGATCCATGTCCCCTGGGGCAGGACCCAGGTCCCCAAACACTTTTTAGGACAGTAACCTGCATATTACCCTTTAAAATGAGCACTTTAGATTGTGAACGTTCGAGTCCCATAGACTTTAATAGGGTTCTAAAGTTCACACGAAGTTTAGGTCTGTTCGCAGGTTCTGGTGCGAACCGAACAGGGGGGTGTTCGGCTCATCCCTAACCCACAGTGAGGTGTAAATTTGGACAATCATGCCATTTTCCAGCCATGGTGCTGAAAATGAGCACGATTTGGGTCAGTAATGCACTACATACATTCTTTAACAAAAAGAAGGTGTGTGTAGCAGACCCACAACATAATAAGTTATCTGAAGAAGAGACTGTCCCCTCATCTCGCTCTGAACTTGGGTTTGCACTGTTGGTGAAAAAGGCACAACTTAAAAAAAAAAACTGGCAAAGTGGGAGGCCACAGTCTGCCATTCCTGTGGCGTTGAAGGACACTGTGTAGTGAAACAAGAACAACAACTAGTAATCTGACAAATCAACTTTGCAAGCAGATTAGACACCCACATTTTTGGTCAAAATTCTTATAACATTTTGTGAAGTGAGTATTTAAAGCGCCTAAAGTATAAGGTCCCCTAATGAGAGTCATAACCCCCCCCCCCCCCCCATATGGTGGGCCCTTGCTAAAAAATGAGGGGGGATGTTTAGGACAGGTAACCCTCTCCACTTGATGGAGAGCTGAATGGCTAAATAATGTGTAATACTTTGGGAAGCCCCTCCTTACTTACACTATTGGCAGCCCACGGGACAGGTAAGAAGTGTCATAATAACTAAATGGAAGCACATTTTGACATTCTGCTAGTACATAGCAAGAAAATTAATGTGTTAAAAAAATAAAAATAGCATTTGAAAGTATTGAGGCAGGCCCTTACACTACATGCTTTGGTGAATTCGTCCATAAATGTGATCATGAAAAAGGTAGGTATAGTGTGTATTGGGTTTGGTCAAGTCATCAGATAGATTGCTATCAGCTGAGCTAGCAGTTGGGGAGAGGGGGGTTACTAATGAGTTTGGCACAACTCCAAAAATAAAAAAAAGGTCACTTTGCATGAATTGAAGCACACACATCACATTTGTAGAGATTTTAGGGGGTGTTTAGGGGAAAGCAATACTATGGAGCTGACAAAAGACATTGTTAAGTGACTAGACTATAGTTTTATGGGCCAAGAAGAGCATGGCGGGGAAGTTAGTGAGGCAAATATGCCTGAGGACAAAGGGGCAGAGTATATGAATTAGAGCATATTGCAATGATGGTAATTAGGGAATGAGGAAAGAAATGCATGACATTAGCAATCATATAATACATAGAATGTGATGTTTAAGGATAAAACTTAGCATAATATAGTCCTTCTGCAGGAGCTGAATGATGGCAGAACAGGTCTCTAGAATAATGATCCCCAGAGCCTGGGGGGAGATGCCTGTAGAGAACTTGAGGTCCTGAAGACTTCTCCCTGTCGCCAAGTAGCACAACGTGGCAATGAGCCTCTGCTCCGGAGTGATGGCTTGCCACATGCAGGTATCCTGCCTACTGATATAAGGGGTCAGCAAAGCCAGCAGACGGTGAAAAATGGGGTCCGTCATCCTGAGAAAAATCCTGAAATGATCAGGATTATTCTCCCGGATCTCACGGAGCAAAGGCATGTGCGAGAACTGGTCACGCTGGCGCAACCAATTCTTGGTCCACAAACGCCTCCCCTCCCTGTTCATGGACCGGGCTTGTGTCAAAGTAAGAACCTCAACACTAAGGCCCTGCACAGCACAAACTGTACGACGAGCACGTAGACTAAACATGGTTTGAAAACGGTTGGCTGGTCAGAGCGGACACCAGAAAGCACCGATAAACAGCAAGGCCTGAAAGAACGACCTGAATAGCAGAAGCAAGCAGACAATAAAAAATGCAAATCAAAGCGTACTATACCAAGATATAGTCCACAATGAAAAACAAATACTTAATGACTGCACGCACTGATTATCAGATACGCAAAGACAAGCACAATCTGAAGAGCAGTAGCGTTCTGAATCACTAATCTGAAAAGCGTGAATCGTCTCTCACCAAACTTCTACTAACACGCGATAGACACGAGATCAGCAGAAGGAGCCCAAAGGGTGCCGGACATGGTGCTAAACTTCCCTTTTCTAGTCCCGCCGTACACGGCTTACGTCACCGCGTTCTTGGCAACCGCTAAATCAGACAACTTGGTCTGACCATGTGTATGCAACAGTTTCGGACACAATCCGTCGGACAAAATCCAACGGATTTGGTTGGCAGAATGTCCGACCATGTGTACAGCGGCTGAGACAGGTATTTGCACCCACTTCCAGGCATAGACTCCCACTTGAGTCTATGCTGTTTCTTGTCCCGGCGCGCTGTCTGCTGGGACACACACGGGTCCCGGAGACAGCGCGGACCATTCCCATTGCACTGCATGACTCGCGCATGCGCAGTAGGGAACCCGGGAAGTGAAGCGGCAACACTTCACTTCCTGATTGCCTCACGGAGAATGGCGGCGCTGAGCGATCGATCGGCCTCGGCTGCCGACGTCGCTGGACCCTGGGAAAGGTGAATGTCCATTTATTAAAAGTCAGCAGCTGTAGTATTTATAGCTGATGGCTTTTAATTATTTATTTTCAGTGGAATCCCTCTTTAGCACAAATACTTCATTATGAGTTGCACGAAAGATGGATCACTCATGGCTGTAACTACGGACAAACGCAATGTACCTTTTCCCCCCTTTAGAGAGTTTGTGGACTTTGCAGATATACAAGCAGGAAAAAAAGATGATCCCGCTTTGTGAAGAAAAAAAAAAAAAAAAAAGATGATCCCAGCTTAATTGTTCCAGTGTCTTATGCCACTTCTTTCAGCTCTAAGAAACACAGGGCTCCAGTAGCAGTGCACAATACTAATCTCTTCCCACAGATTTGCAGAGTCTCGGCCAGAGGAACAAGACAGTGACCCTGTGAAGTTCTGCCCTCTGCATAAGATGCAACATCCTCTTCTGAAATGCAGAACCTTCAGAGCAAAGACCACGCGGGACCACAAGGCCTTCCTCAAAGAGAACAACATCTGTTACAAGTGCTGCTCTTCATCAACACACTTCGCCAAGGACTGTAAGGTCAGTGTTAAATGCACAGAGTGTGGCAGCACAGATCACAATACAGCTCTGCTGCCAGGGCCAGCTCCAAGAACCTCCCCACATACCCATAGTGACAATGAGTATGGTGGGGAGGCCAAGGACTCTAGTACAGACACAATAGCAATGACTTCACAGTGCACTGAAGTCTGCAAAGCAATTACAGGTGGCAGATCATGTTTCAAAATCTGTCTAGTAAGAGTTTACCCAAAAGGTGGCAGAGACAACAGAGTTAAAGAGGAAGTAAACCCTGATGAGTTTACTTCCTCTTTTTTTTCCCTGCAAAGGTAAAGCATAATGGACTACTATGCATCGCATAGTAGCCCATTATGTGTCACTTACCTGACACAGGAGCCAGCGAAGTCGCGCTGTCCCCTGTAGTCCGCCGCATCCATCTTGCTGGTGGTGTCTCGCAGCTCCGCCGCTGTCATTCGGCGAAGCCGCGATGACGTCACTCCCGCGCATGCGCACGGGAGTCGACAAATGTGGCAGCTCCATTTTTGGAACTGCCGCGTTCAGTGCGCCTGCGCATGCGCCGTAGACAGCGGTGCCCGTTTTCATGCAAATATCTCCTAAACCAAATAGGTTTAGGAGATATTGCTTGGACCTACAGGTAAGCCTTAATCTAGGCTTACCTGTAGGTCAAAGTGGTTTGTAAGGGTTTACAACCACTTTAAGCTCTATGCCATCTTGGATGGCCAGAGTAACAAGCCACTAGCTAGATCTGTGTTTTTGACATTCTAAACATTAAGAGCCCCAGCTGTCCTTACTCACTTAGGACCTGTGCAGGTACAGTGGAGAGGACAGGGAAAAGGGCTGATGGCCTACAAATAGAATTTATGGATGGCAAGACATCTCTACCCTTACTGACCATAATAGAGTGCAATCAGATCCCAGACAACAGACCTGAGTTTCCCACACGAGATGCAGCAGTTCGCCAGACACGCCTGAGTGACATAGCACATCTCATACCAGAGCTAGATGATCAGGCTCACATAATCTTGCTCCAAGGGAGAGATATCTTGCAAGCCCACAAAGCAAGAAAGCAGATCAATGGCCCTCATAATGACCCATATGCCCAAAAACTGGGTCTTGGGTGGTTCATTATAGGTGATGTTTGACTGGGCGGCACACAAAAACCGACATCTGTCAGTCAATAACTTGCTCACTAGTACACTAGAGAATAGGGATGAGCTTCGTGTTCGAGTCGAACATACGTTCGACTTGAACATCGGCTGTTCGTCCGTTCGGCGAAGTCCGAACATTTTGGTCCGTTCGCGCCAAATTCGTGTGGCGCTCACGGCCCAAAATGCACTGCGATGGCGCAGTGCATTGCTGGCTCATGATTGGCCAAGCATGCACTGTGACCCCGCATGCTTGGCCAATCGCAGCGCCAGCAGCGAGGAGAGCCATGATTGGCCACAGGCAGGATGCCTGTGGCCAATCATAGCTCAGGCTGTGTAGTGCACGCCCCACACTATATAAGGCCGCCAGCGCGGCGGCCTTGTGTAGTGTGTTGCCGTCTGAAGCAGTGGGTGTTCTGTGTACCTTCAACACAGTACACACCGATCGTTTTCGGCCGATTTTCGATCTTGCTGTTGTGTAGTGGTTGTTGTCTGCATGCCCTGACCGCAGTATACACGGCTATATTCACCTCACCTATATAGCTAGTGATCTATCTTTTATAATAGAGCTTGCAGTCAGTGTTAGGAGCTTGTGCATGCTGTCTGCGTGCTCTGTACCCAGTACATACCGCTATATCCACCTACATAGCTGTTCTCTATTTGAGCCCACTTGCCATCTGCAGGAGTTATTGGAAGTTGTGTGTGCCTCCAGCACAGCACAGTATACATCTGTATATACCCCTTTATCTCTGGTGTTCTATAATAAAGGCATCTGCAGGAGTTAGTGGGTGTTGTGTGCCTCTAGCACAATATACACTACCCAACTGCTTTTTTACCCAACTTCCTTCAGGCCATTACCATGTCTGGAAGGCCAGCAAGGAGAGGCAGACAGGCGCGAGCCGATAAAAGAGGGCAAACAGGCTCTGTGTCTAGAGACAACAGTGCTGGTCGTGGACGCGGTGCATTGTCATCAGCACGTGGCCATGGGCCACGCTTGTCCTTCTTCTCGGCAGCTGGACATGTTGAGCCGCAACATGCCAACGACTTGGTAGAGTGGATGACCAAGCCCTCTTCATCCTCCTCATCCTCCTCATCCTCTCTCACCCAGTCTCAGGGTACTAGCAAAGCAGCTACCAATGCATCGTCTTCCCTCCTCTCAATGTCATCATCAGTGACTCCTTCCCTAGACCCACCACGTCCTCCTGAGGAGTCTCCTGAACTCTTTGAGCACAGTGTTGGGTACATGCTCCAGGAGGATGCCCAGTGTTTTGTGGGCTCTGATGATGACACTCAGCTAGAGGAAGGCAGTAGCGTGAGCGCAGAGAGAGGGGATGCTCAAGAAGGACAGCAATCTGGCAGTCATGTTCCACAAGCTGCAGCATACTGCCAGGTTTGCTACAGCGATGAAGAGGGAGGGGATGATGAGGGCACTGACTCCACGTGGGTGCCTGGAAGGAGAGAGGAGGAGGCACATGTCCAACGAGGTAGGATGCCCTCCGGGGGCCAGCTTAGGGGCAGCACACCGACTGAATCACACCGCAGAGCTCCGCCTGGGCAGGGCGCTGCCTCTGCGCGTTATTCTAAAAGTTCTTTGGTGTGGGCCTTTTTTGAGACGAGTGCATCAGATCGCACCGCTGCTATTTGCAACATATGTCTCAAGCGTATCTCGCGTGGTCAAAACATCAGCCGCTTGGGCACCACATGCTTGACCAGACATATGTTGACCTGCCATGCAGCTCGTTGGCAAGCGTACCTCAAAGACCCACACCAAAGAACAAAGCGGACCTCTCCTTGCTCCTCATCAGCTGGCATCTCCAACCCCACTAGACCTTCAGTCCTCTCTGAAACCTGCTCTGAGAGGAATGAAGGTGTAGAATTAGGTGTGTCACAGCCAAGTGCTTCCGGGAACTCTGCTAGCGGTACACCCACGTCCGATTTATAGCAGGCAAATGTCCCTGCCCCAGCTGCTGGAACGGCGAAAGAAGTTCACTCCCAGCCATCCACATGCCCAGCGGTTGAATGCTAGCTTGGCTAAATTGCTAGCACTTCAACTGCTGCCTTTTCAGTTGGTAGACTCGGCCCCCTTCCGTGAGTTTGTACAATGTGCGGTTCCTCAGTGGCAGGTCCCCAAACGCCACTTTTTCTCACGGAAGGCGATTCCGGCTGTCTACCGGCATGTGGAAGGCAATGTCCTTGCCTCGCTGGACAGGGCGGTCAGCGGTAAGGTGCATATTACCGCTGACTCATGGTCCAGCAGGCATGGACAGGGACGTTACCTGTCTTTCACGGCCCATTGGGTCACTCTTCTGGCAGCTGGGAAGGATGCAGGACAAGGTGCAGTAGTGTTGGAGGTTGTTCCGCCACCACGCCTCCAAAATGCTACTATTGGTTGTGACACCTCTCTCCTCCACCCCCTCCTCTTCTTCTTCCTCCATGGCCTCTTCCAGTGCTCTGTCCTTAGAACCAGCGGTGCTTCGTAGGCGTTCCAGGGGCTACGCAAGTACGCAGGCAAAACGATGCCATGCCGTGCTTGTGCTGGTTTGTTTGGGGGACAGGAGCCACACTGGGGCGGATGTTTTGTCAGCTCTGCAGGGGCAGGCCGAGAGGTGGTTGACGCCACGCCAGCTTAAGCCAGGAATGGTGGTTTGTGACAATGGCACCAACCTCCTCTCCGCCCTCCGACAGGGACAACTGACCCATGTGCCCTGTGTAGCTCACATCCTTAACCTGGTGGTGCAGCGGTTCTTGGGCAGGTACCCCGGCTTACAGGATGTCCTGAAGCAGGCCAGGAAACTCTGTGTGAATTTCCGCCGATCATTTAATGCCTGTGCTCGGCTGGCTGAGCTCCAAAAGGAGTTGAACCTTCCCAAGAACTGCCTTATATGTGACATGCCCACCAGATGGAACTCAACGTTGGCCATGCTGCAGCGGCTGCACACGCAGCAGAGGGCCATCAATGAGTACCTGTGCGACTACGGCACCAGGACAGGGTCAGGGGAGCTCGGTTTTTTCTCACCACGCCAGTGGGGCATGATCAGGGATGCATGCACTGTCCTGTCACCGTTTGAGGAGGCCACAAGGATGGTGAGCAGTGACAGTGCATGCATCAGTGACACTGTACCTCTTGGAGCATACGCTGCATGGAATAATGGACAGGGCACTTGAGGCAGAACAGAGGCAGGAAGAGGAGGACTTCCTTGCCTCTCAAGGCCCCCTTTATCCAGACAGTGTTCCTGCTGTGCCACCCATCACACAGGAAGAGGATGAGGAGGAGGAAGAGGAGGAGGAGGAGGATGATTGTGTCAGCATGGAGGTGGAGGCTGGCACTCAGCATCAGCATCAGCAGCAGCAGCAGCAGTCTTGTAGGGATGATTTACAGTCCCAAGAAACATGTGGACTTGTATGTGGCTGGGAGGAGGTAGCTGCGGATCATGTTGTCCTTAGTGACCCAGAGGACTCCGGACCGAATGCCTCAGCTAACCTACACTGCATGGCCTCCCTGATCCTGCAAAGCCTGCGGAAGGATCCTCGTATTCCTCGGATCAAGGAGAGGGACCATTACTGGCTGGCCACTCTCCTTGATCCACGGTACAAGGGTAAGGTTGCCGACCTTATCTTGCCATCGCAGAGGGAGCAGAGGATGAGACATCTCCGGGAGGCCTTGCAGAAAGGTCTGTGCAACGCGTTCCCAGAGACTGGGAGGTTACAAACTCCTGGTCCTGGACAACGTGTTGCTGAGGCATCGGTCAGAAGGAGCGGTGGAGAAGGTGGCCGTCTGACTGATGCTTTCAGACAATTTTTTAGTCCTCAGCCCCAAGGTATGATCGGTTCCAGCACCCATCGCCAGCGTCTGATTTACATGGTGCAGGAATACCTAGGGGCAAGGTCAGACTTGGACACCTTTCCCACCGAAAATCCTCTGGCTTACTGGGTCTTGAGGATGGATCACTGGCCAGAGCTTGCACAGTATGCAATTGAGCTACTGGCCTGTCCTGCATCCAGCGTTCTTTCGGAACGCACCTTCAGTGCTGCTGGTGGCTTTGTTACCGATCACAGGGTGCGCCTGTCCACCGAATCAGTTGATCGACTGACCTTCATCAAGATGAATCAGTCTTGGATCACCCACAGCTACCAAGCACCTGAAGCTGATGTAACAGAATAATTTTTTTTGAAATATCACATCCCTTCAAGACTGCCTATGCTGATGCTGAGTGACTGTCCTGTTATGTTGATTGTCTATCTTCTTCCTCCTCCGCTGATATGTTGGAAGAACATTTCTGGTTCTGGGTGATGCCATCAGCCCAATTTTTCTGCCCCTGTTTAACAGGGGCGTTTAATTACAATTTTTGATGCAATGCTTTGCAGCAGGGCTAATTCCTGCAAATAAAACTAGAGTATATGGAAGAGGTTGCAGTGTGGTGGCACCAGTGCCTAAGGCCCAATTTTTCTGCCCCTGTTTAACAGGGGTGTTTAAGTACAATTTTTGATGCAATGCTTTGCAGCAGGGCTAATTCCTGCAATAAAACTAGAGTATATGGGAGAGGTATCAGTGTGGTGGCACCAGCACCAGTGCCTAAGGCCCAATTTTTCTGTCCCTGTTTAACAGGGACATGTAATTACAATTCTTGATATAATATTTCACAGGAGGGCCCCTTCCTGTGCCCACCCAGAGTAACGGTGAGGACTTATAGTGTTGTGACACCAGCACCACAACCACCAAAGGTCAATTTTTCTACCACTGTTCAACAATGGCATGTAATTACAATTCTTGATATAATCGTTCACAGCAGGGCGCTCCAGCGCCCACCAAGAGTCACTTTGAGGGCTTACAATGTTGTGGCAAAACCAACACCTTGTTCCGCCATTTCTGCAGAGCATATAGGGCAGGCCCCTACTTTCAAACATCCAATTTACAAACATCTCCTACTTGCAAACGGAAGGAGACAACAGCAAGTGAGATGAAAAAAAATGGACGATAAAACAAATTATACAGGGGTGATAACCCTTCCCTATGTTTTCCAAAAAGCTTAAAAATAGTTTTTTTGACTGGAGCTACACTTTAAAAATGTACCAGTTGAAAATTACAAACAGATTCAACTTAACACAACAAACCTACACAGTCCCTGTCTTGTTTGCACCGCCTGTATACTGCCGTTCTGAGTATATAGGGCCTGGGGGCCACACGCATTTCCTTTTTTTTAATATGGGTACAGGGTTCCCCTTAATATGCGTACAAGACCCAAATAGGCTGGTAATGGGCAGGGAGAGCTACCCATGCCATTTTTCTCAATGATTTTCAACCATATTGCAGGAACCAGATATAACATTAAAACCGCAAGCAGTTTTAAATGGTGTTATTTCCGTTTAATGTCATTTTGTGCAGGGACTGTTCTAAACACGGGAAACACGTGGCACGTCACAGGCATACTACAGACACCCCCCAGGCACCATATTTAAAGGAATATTTCACTTTTTTTTTCACTTTAATCGTCATTAAAATCAGTGCTCCTGCCAAAACGGCCATTTTTAAAAACATTTTAGGCATTGACCCATGTCCTCTGGGGCAGGAGCCAGGTCCCCAAACCCTTTTTAGGACAGTATCTTGCATATTAGCAGTTAAAATTAGCACTTTTAATTTCGAACGTTCGAGTCCCATAGACTTCAATGGGGTTCTAAAGTTCGTTCGAATTTGGGGTCCGTTCGAAAGTTCTGGTGTGAACCGAACCGGGGGGTGTTCGGCTCATCCCTACTAGAGAATAATTGTCCTCTTTTCCAACCCTGTCAAAATCACATCCTCCTAAAGGAGATAACCACGCAGCAACCCTGTACCTCTTCTTCTTTTCCCAAGTCCCCTGCCTCTGTAACAGCAATACCTATGATGGTGACCAAGATGACTTAGGATGCACAGTCTTCAAGAAAGCAAAGGAGGACAATCGGGTAGCAATGTCCATTGAGGGTAGGCTCTTCCTGGAAGTTATGAAAAAGAGCATAGAGAAAGATGAGTCTAATAGCTGGGCTATACCTCTTCCCTTCAGGCCACAAAGACAACATATATAAACGCTTCACTTCCCAAGACACAACATTCTAAGAAAGCCAGAGATGAGAGAACACTTCTTTTCCTTCATGGAGAAAATATTCAAGAATGGTCATGCAGAGCTAGCCTCAAACCTTAAAGACTTAGAGGAATGCAGGTATTTATATATTTGGAGTATGGCATTTTGTGCCTACAGACTGCAATCCTGCAGACCTAGCAACCAGATCTGTTAGAGCCAGTCACCTTGAAATTACTTAATGGTTCACAGGTTCCACCTTTCTGCACAGTCCAGACTGCAACACTAATGACTTTGCCACATTTGATTTAATAGATGCATACAAGGATCAGGAAATCCGCCCTCAGGTTTCTACCTTAGTTACAAACTTTATCAAACAGTTTAAAACCCACCGTTTTAGCAGGTTCTCCACCTGGAAGTCACTTGTTCGAGCTATCACTTGCCTAACCTAAATAGCTCAGTCCTACAAAAGTGATCCACTATCTCATGATAACTTCAGAGTTTGGCACCACTGTAAAAAGGTCTACACAGTAGCTGACGTAGAACAAAAACAGAATAATCTCTGCTGTACAGAAAGAAGTCTTTGCCAAAGAAATAAACTGCATTGCCAACCAGAAACCTGTTCATAAAACGGAAAATTGAATACTTACCTTTCCGTAATTTTCCTTTCCTGGTGCCTATCCATGGCAGAATACACATGGTTGGTTACCCCGCCCCCAACCAACCCACAGGACCAATTTAAATCTACAGATAGAGTCACCCCTCCATGCGCCATTGCTGTAACTAGACTCAAACATTTAAGGATTATATAAAAAAATATTTTCCTGGTGCCTTCATGGCAGCACACACATGGTTAATAACTCGCTCACAGGCAGGGTTGCTGCAAAAAAAACATTTTAATTTAGATTATAGAGCAGACAACTGCAACGCTTTCTTCCCGAAGTCACAAGAAGTAAGCACGTCTGGATCTAGACTATAGTGGGTCATGAATGATGACCAACTCGCCGTACAACAGATTGTTTCCAGTGAGACTCGTGCTAACGCTGCCCAAGAAGATGCCATACCCCACGTTAAATTTGTATTGATTGATTTTGGAACCAGAAGCCCACTAGCCAGATATGTTCTCTGAATGAGACATATCATCCAACTTGCCAAAGTCATCTTTGATGCTGCCATTCCCCTTCTTGTGCCCTTAAGGATCACAAAGAGACACTGATCTTTATGGAAGGGGGATGTTAGTCTGATGTAATGATAGAGTCCTTGCTACATCTAATTCATGCAACTTTGAGCTGCTTGGATCTTCTCCAAAGGCTGGGAGTTGGGATGAATTGGTGAATTTGCTGAAGGACCACTCTATCTGGAAAGAACGGGATATAGGGATCCTCAGCTCCCAACGCTTGGATCTCTGAGACTCTTTGGCTGAGGATAATAGCAACTAAAAATGCTGCCTTTAGAGTAATGTCTTCCGTAGGAGCGAATGGAGGAGCTGCAAGTATGGAGAGTACCAAAGAAGGATCCCACTTTGGATATAGCGGCTTTCTTGGAGGTTTTAATCTAAGGACTGCCCTTAAAAAAACATTCTATAAGTGGATCGAAGGCCCATCTGGTGTCTGTAAAGCCCCGTACACACGAGAGAACTTATGTCCGACAGACTTCCGAAGGAGTTCTGCCCGGAGTTCTGCCCGGAGTTCTGCCCGGAGTTCCGACAGAGTTCTGCCGGAGTTCTGACGGACTTTTCGACTGAGCGGACTTGGCCACACACAATCACACCAAACTCCGATGGATTAGAACGTGATGACGTACGACTGAACTCGAATAAGGAAGTTCATAGCCAGTAGCTGCCCTAGCGTCGGTTTTAGTCCGTCGGAATAGCATACACATGAGCGAATTTTTCGGAGGGGCCGGGTCCGGCGGAAAAATTTGAAGCATGTTCCATTTTCTAAAGTCCGTCAGACTTTTGCGAATCAAAAGTCCGTTGCAGCCCACACACGATCGAAAAGTCTGACGGAATCATTCCGTCAGACTTTGGATGTCGAAAAGTCCGCTCGTGTGTACGGGGCTTTAGAGCTCATAAAGCCAAGACCTGAACCTTCAGTGAGCTAAGTCCCAGTCCTAGATCTAATCCTTTCTAAAGAAATAAAAGAACTTCATGGGTTTCTGGTTTTAATGGGTCGAAACTGTTAGCTTCTGCAAATTCCGAAAACTGGTGGAAGCTTTTCTGGCTCCAACTAATATCTTAATCACTCTGTGGGTGCAAGCTAATTTCTTCAGCTTTTCCCGCTCAACCTCCAGACCCTCAAATCCAGAACCTCTGGATGTGGATGCAAGAGGTCCTCCTGGGACAGAAGGTTGTGCGTGACTTGAAGTGTTAAGGGGTTGCAGAGGGAGAGCCTGCGCAGCAGGGTAGACCATGGTCTTCTTGACCAGTAGGGGATGTTCTTCTGTTAGACGCTGAAGGCACCTCAGAATCAGAGGGATCGGAGGGAATGCATATGCCAGTTGGAAGTTCCATGGTTGGACAAGGGCATCCACTCCCACTGAACCTCGGACTGGAAACCTTGTGAAAAAGCAGGCTGTCTTGGTATTGAGGGGGGACACAAAAAGGTCCACTTGAGGAATGCCCCATTGGAAAATGTTTGATTCAAGGACCACTCGTTGTCCATGAACTTCCTTGACAGGCGATCTTCCAGGTGATTCTTGAAAGCTGGTATGTAAGACGCTCTGAGGTTGGTGAGGTTCTCTTCGGGCCTCCTCGTTGGACAATGACCTCCTGTGTGTCCCCCCCCCTTGATTCTGGACATAGGCCACTGCCAACTTGTTGTCCATCTGTAGCAAATGGATTTGCCCCTCAGAGGATGCCAAATGCGATATCGCCATCCAGGCTGCTCTGAGCTCCAGAATTTTGGACACCATGCCTTCCGAGTCGAACTGGCATTTTCCCTGGACCAACTGACCTTTTGAAGTGGGCACCCCAACCCAGCCAACTTGCATTTGATGTAAGAGTGGTCCAGATGGGGCCTAGGTAGCATTGGTTTAGCAGGTTGTGGGGTCTTGTCCACCACCATAGACTGGATTTCATTGAACAAGTTATTAGGATTTTCTGGGATAGGGGGCTCCTTTTTCCACTGGGAGAGAAATCCTCGCTGGAAAGTGCGGAGGTGCCATCAGGCCCATTATACTAGGGGGGTGCAAGAGGAAAACGTTCCCAGAAGACTCAGGCAATTCCCTGCTGACAATGTCTTGCTCAACATCACTCTCCCCACCTTAGCTACAATTAGTGGGATCCTCTCTGGAGGGAGTGACACTGCTTTCTTCAGGTTATTGAAAAAAGCACCCAGATTCATCATTTCCTGAGCTGGAACAAACTGACTCTTCGGATAGTTTATTGGCCAACTGTACCTTGTTAACGTGACTACTACCTCTTGTAGGTGGGTTTGGAGTGTCTCCTTGCGTTGGGACAGAATTAGGATGTCATCTAGGTAGTGTAAGATACATATCCCCTTCTCCCGAAGAGGAGTTAGAAACGCTACTAATACCTTTTGTAAAAGCTCTGGGGGAAGTCGATATGCCAAAAGGCAGACATCGAAACTGAAGATAGAGTTCCCTGACTTTGAAGAAGGGCTGGAAATCGTGATGAATTGGAATATGAAAGTATGCGTCTCTGAGCACAATAGAGACCATCCAATCCTCCGGCTGTACTGCTAGAATTACTGCATTGAGCGATTCCATTTTGAAGTGCTCCAGACTGATGAATTTGTTTAGATGCTTTAGATCCAAACCCGGTTTCCAGCCTCCTGTTTTCTTGAGAACCAAAAAGATTGGGTAATAGAACCCTTGAAAATTTTTCAGACTCTGGAACTGATTACCGCCTCCTGACGTATCGGTGTTTGAACATATTCAATGAGAATCTCCCTTTTTTTTTCTATGGAACTTGGGATCTTGTTGGGTAGAAATGAAGAACAAGGTGGATGTCGCCTGAACCTCCAGAAGTGGCCTGGGAGGACCGTGGAATGACCCACTGATCTGTGCAAGATTCCACCCAAACTTGAACGTAGGTCCTGAGACGAGCCCCCACTGGACCGGTTTGGGTGGGCAGTGAGTCAAAGATTTTTGGTTGGCATGGTAGATGTAGATGAGGATCTTTTTGTGATCCTGAACTGCGGGAGGTGGCTGCCAAAGAGAAACCAAAAATAAAATTTTTATATAATTTATAATATTTTTAAAAACAACTTAATTGTAAATTAACATTTCATAGTTTAAATAAATACCTTGGGCTGGCTCCATCCCCTCACAGCACGAGACTGCCAGGAGATGTCTTCCCACTGAGAGCCTCTGCCATAATGAAGGCACATAGCTCCTTTTTATATAGCCAGCTTATGGCCAGGGTTTACCAAGATGGCCGCTGATGGCTTCACGAGGCTACTGAGCATGTGTCGGTGACGTCACACCCCCTGTGATGCGGCTCCGCCTCTGCAGGAAGTAAAACAAACACAGGAGAGGTCTGTCACAACCCGGTACACGAAAGGGGTACATTGAAACAGTAAACACTGGGCAGTCATATTCACCTGCATGTCTATCCGAGCCATACTGAAGTCATAGGAGGAATGGACACTTTATTAATGCTCTTAGACGCTTCATTGCAATCCGAGGCCCAGTGAAACTCATTCGCTCTGACAGATACTAACTTTGTAGGAGCAGCAAAGGAACTACAAATTCCTTCCAACTTGGACACACTCAGTGTAGATAGATACTTGAGTAAGAAAGTGTCACGTACCTTACAGCGAAAGAGGGAAGGGGGCTCACAGTGGATCAAAAGATTCTAGTGTGGTGGTCTCATCCCTGATACATTTTGAACAAAAAAATCCCCCTATATAAATGGGATTATAAGTGACCACCAACACCACACACAAATCAAAAAGATGAATATTTTATTAACAAATACAGAACAAAAGATACACCTAAATACATTAAAACCGGAGCGACTACTAAGCAAACAGTGTCCCTATGGTGTAGCAAAATGGTATAAACACATAATTACATTAAAAAAACAACCAATAATTATTAATCATACTCTAAGCTGATAACCCCAGACCCGATGCGTTTCTAGTTGCTGAAAACTTTCCTCAGGGATGAAGAACAAAAAGTTGGGTGGTAAGTTGATAACTCTACAACATAGAAGAATGCAATCTTACAATAATTTGCAAAAAATTACATGTGCTAGCATGAATGAGAATGGGGGGGAGAGAAAAAAAAGGGGGATATAAAGTATAATCAAGAGATAACCCACCTGAAATATTAAATCAAAGATAGATGTATTGGGACCATTCCATACAAATGCCTGTCATTGGTTTGTGTGGCTTTGTCCCAGACTGGTATTTGGCCATGACTACTTCCCTTTTGGTCCACCCTTCCTATGCAAAATGAAAAAAGATTATAAAGAAACATACAAGTGGCTACCAAAGGATGTCTAGAGGTGTCTAAGAGGGTCACCCTGTATAGAAGAGAGCCTACACCCCATAAAAGCAACAGAAGAGATCAGAAGGATTCCATAGAGCCACCTCTCAGATTCCTGTCCAAGCTATCACCAAATATTCAAATAGCCCTATACCACATAGTAGTTTGGCCAAAATAGAATGAACTGAACCAATGTGATCCAGATATACGTAGATCACAGATGGCCCAGCCTCCACCAAAGAGAAAAGAGGCCACAGCATGCAGGCATAAAGATGTACTTAAAAGAACAAAAAAAAATCAATCAGTAAAAGACAGACAGAGGTGTGCTAGAGAGTGAGGATAGCCAACAAAAACTATATTACAAACAATGGCTTACCCAATCTTCTGTGTAAAGAAAGAATGGGTTGCACAAATCTGTAGGTGCCTCAATTCTCATATACAAAAGATTTTACTCAAAATAAGCAAAAAGCCTCAATAGGCTCAAGATTTGCAAAGAGAATGTGCCCGCAGGAGAGACTGAAGCCAGGGGCTCGGCCATGCGGCCCATAGATTAATTGACCTATAAAGAGAAGTAGCTTTAAAAATTGATCCTCCAAATGAAAGCACAGTGGGGCAAACAGAAATACTCCCACAAGTCACAGAGTGTTTCCATGTATGTGGCAAAGGGATGTAGCAACATTGACTACTGACGACGGAGTATAAGTATACCCCAGTGGCCCTTAATTAATTAGTTAACTAAAATAATCTGTGTGAGATGAAGTGCACAGTGCCTTGAAAGCCTATTTTTGTTCCTTAAACTGCATCCTATGCTGACACCTTGACTACATGGGGGAGGAGCCGGAATTCAGAGCTAAAGGCAGGCGGAACAAACATAATCCTGATCCGGAGTAGCCTACAAAACAATAGATGCCGCATCGCATTAAGATCACACATTGTCCTTTCCATAGAGCCAATAAGCCAAAGGAAAAAACGGGCAGACAGCGAATCCGCCAGTGCGTTCCATTACCTGGAGCGCATGCTCCGGGCCGGAAGTGACCTCATAAATGTTGTCAAGGATTTTGTGTCAACATCCAGACCGGACGTGACCTCACTTCCTGGCCGGAAAGGATTTCATGTAAGGGGGAGAGGCAACTCCGCAACAACACCACAACGGCAACCACGGAGGAGTGCAGCGCAACAGCGCCACACCCCATCAGAGGCAGCAAACCCGGAAGGGAACCAAAACCGGACCTAGCCATGGCTCCATACCCCACACGGAGCCCCCTACGCGGCCCCCGGGGGGAAATGGATAATCCGGGATAAGAAATTTAAAAACAAAAATCAGGACAGACCAACCAGCCATGGAAAAAAAAAAAAAAAACCCTGCCGGATTTCCATATCCGTTTAACCATTATAATATTTTAGTGTAAATTACCAGTACCCGAAAAGTATGCACCCCTCTATAGCACACCATTATTTGCACTAATGTTGTCACAGAGACAGGAAGTGAGGAGATATCTCTTTAATGGTGTCACTGAGACAGGAAGTGGGGCGATACCTCTTCAAGTGTGTCACAGAGACAGGAAGTGAGGAGATATCTCCTCAATGGTGTCACAGAGACCGGAAGTGAGGTGGTATCTCTTCAATGGTGTCACAGAGACAGGAAATGAGGTGACACCACTTCAATGGTGTCACAAAAACAATAAGTGAAGAGACATCTCTTCAATGGTGTCACAAAGACAGAAAGTGAAAAGATGTCTCTTCAATGGTGTCACAGAGACGGGAAGTGAGGTGATACCTCTTCAATGGTGTCACAGAGACAAGAAGTGAAGATATATCTCTTCAATGGTGTCACGGGAACAGGAAGTGAGGGGATATCTCTTCAATGATGCCACAGGAAGCGGCAAAAAAAACAAAAAAAACCCTTGCCGGATTTCCATATCCGTTTAACCGTTATAATATTTTAGTGTAAATTACCAGTACCCGAAAAGTATGCACCCCTCTATAGCACACCATTATTTGCACTAGAAACAAGGCAGATTATATAATAAGAGAAAGGTGGAGGAAACAGGGCAGACATGGTCAAACAAAACGCACCTCTGCACAAAAATGCAGGTCCAAAACTAATTACACCGACTATAAGCCATCCTATGTGCCTGTGGTAAAGTCTTCCAAAAAGGGTTTGAAACTGACACATTCGTTGAGGCCTGGTGGACTAGTGGCACATAAGTCCACTATCCACCTCGTTTCTCTTTGTAGCAGGATCTTGTCCCAATCACCTCCTCTGGGATTGGGATGGACCCGATCCAGCACAATAAACTTAATCCTAGGGAAGTTGCCTGAGTGTATATCGCGTACATGGTGGCCTAGAGTCAGGTCTGGATTACAAGTGCCCATGCTTAGTACGTGTCTACTCATACGTTTGCTTAGTGGCTGCTTTGTTTTTCCCACATAGAAACAGCCACACGAGCATGTTAATAGGTAGACTACCCCGTGTGTATGGCAATTTGCAAAGTGGAGAGGCTGGGTAAGTAAATTTTCTGATCCATATTAGTAAATTGGCATTGGGGACATCCTCCACATCTGAAGGAGCCCCGCCGTTTGCAAGGGTCACCTCTAAACTTATATTCACTGCTTACCAACTGGTCTTTCAATGACCGGGAGCGTCTGAAAGTAATAGAAGGGTTTTTGGGAATAAATTGCCTAATTACGGGATCAATGGAAAGAATATGCCAATGTCTTCTCATAATTCTCTGTATGGACCTGTGTTGAGCAGTGTACGTCATAATTAACATAGTCGGCCCAGATACCTCTTTGTTAGAAGATTGGTGTTTGTCACATTCTCCTTAAGTAGATTACATCTGTCCTGTGTACAGGCTCGCCTAAAGGCTTTCTTTAGACATGTACGGAAATAACCCCTTTGTAATAATCGTTGTTGGAGCTTTTTGGATTCGATCATAAAAGTGGAGTCCTCCATGCAATTCCTTCGAATTCTCAAATATTGAGAATACAGAATTGATCTTATTAAAGGGATTGGGTGGGAACTGGTTGGAAAGAGTATCGTATTCCCTGCGGTTTCTTTTCGGTGTAAAGAGCTAACCAGATGCCCCTGGGAGTTCTTTGAAATAGTTAATTCTAAAATATTAACCCTGACCCGATCGCACGTCATGGTAAATTTTAAATTGAAAGTGTTGTCCTCCATGGCCCTCATACATCGGGTTAAGGCCTCAAAGGTGTCATTCCAAACGAAAATGATATCGTCAATATATCGATACCAAATAAGTATTTGGTCACAGAGTGCCTGAAAAAGTTCTCCCATTCCCCCAGATACAGGTTGGCATAAGAGGGGGCACAGCAGGTCACCATAGCCACCCCCTGTATCTGGAGGAAATAGGATCCATGGAAAGCAAATGCGCTGTGTGACAAAATTAATTCCAGTCCCTGCAAGATAAAATGGTGTAAAGGCTTATCGTCTCTATGGGATTGCGAAAGAAAGTGTTGTATGACTTCAAGGCCTTTGTTGTGAGGAATCGAACAGTAGAGTGCCTCCACATCCACCGTGACCAAAAAAGCGTCCTCGGGATGTGGAGGCCCTCCAACTGTTGTAGCAGATGTGTTGTATCCCTAAGGGCAAGTTAGTCACTAGAGGACGAAGTTGTTCGTCAATGTACCTGCTTAGGTTTTCGGAGATGCTGCCTTTGCCTGAAACAATAGGCCTACCCGGTGGATTTATAAGGTCTTTGTGGACTTTGGGGAGGCTGTAAAACATTGGAATCTTGGAGTGTTTTGTTTGAATGAATTCCCATGTTGTTTGTGTAATAGTGTTATTAAGATATGCTTGATCCACTAGTAAGAAAAATTTGTTGTCGAATTTTTCAATACGGGTTTTTGAGATTGATTGGTACCATTCTTTGTTTGATAAAATTTTCTGACACATATTGAGATATTGAATATTGTCCATTACTATGATATTGCCACCTTTATCAGATGGCTTTATAGTTATTTGGTGTTGTTTTTCTAGTGTGGCTAGTGCCCTTCTCTCAGATTCAGAAAGGTTGTCTATGCGTGATCTTTTAGGTAGTTTAGAAAGGTCTTTCGTCACCATTGTTACAAAGGCTTTCAAATTGATGTTTTGGGCCAAAGGAGGGAACTTATTTTGACTTCTTCTTTAAAGAGGATTTGCCCTAAATCCCCGTTGTGGTTGGGGTGATGGTAGTCATTAAAAGCTTATCAAGATCGATGGAGTCAATCACCTCCCTATGCTCTTGTTCCTCCAGCAAGGACAACAGATCATCCAAAGCCTGCTTCTCCTTCTCATGAGAAGTTTTGTCTGGTTGTGGTTTGGTGTACAAATAATTCAAAATCAATTTCCGTGCAAATAATTGCACGTCCTTGATGGCTTTAAAGATGTCCGTGTTGGAGGAAGGGCAGAAACAAGCTCCTTACATCCACTGATAGTTCGTATTTGGAATTAATCACATTTAGAGTTTTGTCCGAGATGGGATCCCCCATTTGTTGTCATTGTCTTTCTATGTTATCATTCTTCCCACTTGTATTTGGGGATTCGCCTATCGGGCGCCCCAGTGTAGATGTACAACTCCTTGTATTCCCTGACTTCAAGGTACGATCCGTCCCCCCCCAAGGTTTGTGTGCCTCCGGGGCCTTCCATAACATGGGTTCAGGTGATCGCCCTTTTCGTTTATTAACTGCTTTCTTTGAAGTTTGAGAACATGTGGAGGATGAGGAGTTGAGAGATGAGTTAGAACCCATCTCCCCCTCCTTATGTTTGTAAGAATTTTTGGTCCGTCTAGAGAATGGCTTAGTCCTCTTCTGTTGTTGTCACCCTTGAGGATTCCGGGGAAGCCAGCGGTAGGCCTTTCCTTCATTAAAGGCGACCTTCTCTCTCCAAAATTTATTTTCCTTTAGAGAGATGGAATCCTTAACCAGCAAATCTATATGTGTTTTAATGCGTTACTCCTGTTCCCTATACAAAGATGCTTCCTTAAACATTTCCAATTTTGTATACACTTCTTCAATCTCCTTCTCAATACACTTATCCGTTTTTGATACTCCTCCATTAATAAACGCATCATCGTTTTGGTACACTGGTGTAAATTAGTTTCCCACTTCTTTTTGAAGGTGTTATCCAAATTATCCAAAGTCGAATAAATTTGGATCCTCAGACCTAGAGGATTGATATCGTCTTCTATATAGTGTTCAAAGTTATCTACCTGCCAATAGAGGGAAACTTTATTTTCCACCAGTGATTTTAACTGTGCAAAGAGAGAATTCATTTCAGATTCCTTGGCTTCCTTCAGGCCATGCTCTCTATACTGACCCATCAGGGCATCAAACTCTTTACCTTTAAACTTTTTCTAAGGGGAAAATAAAAAAGAGGAAGAAAAGAGGAGTCTGAAATGACGAGGGCGGCCTCTTGCACGGTCCTGGTCCTAGCACCACTGGAGGTTGAGACAGAAACTGCTAGGGCAGCGGAAGGGTGCAGGTGCCTGCAGACAGGTGATAGCAGATCAGGAACACGGAGCCTTTGAGGAGGAGGTGAGATACTAATCACCGGACTAGTCTGGGAAATGTCCAACGGAGTCACTTGCAGAGTCAGGAACAAGCAGGAGTTGGCAACGAGCTGGCAGAGAGGTACACAAACGGGAGGCAGGCTCTTAGTCGGGGACAGGCAGAGGTCCGTAACAGGCTGGCAGCAAGGTACAAAATCGGAAGACAGAGCCGTAATCAGAAGTCCAAGCCGGGATCAGTGCAGGCAGACAAGGGATAATCCGAAAGAGTAGTAAGGGAGAGGCGAGTGTTCAGGATCAGGATCAGTCAAGCAAGGTAACAGCAGGTACAAGGGAACAAGCTGAGACAATCCAGCACTGACACTAAGCAGGCTCCTCATTTAAATAGGGCACCGTGCGCCACGATTCGTTGGCATGCGCGCATGCACACACATGCCTGTTCAGGTGGATGCACAAGCTAGATCCAGGACTCGTTCATTCCCGCTTGTGATGGAGAACGCGCGTTCGCATTGGAGGAACGGAGATTGGTGGCTGGCATACAGGAACAGGCGTTTGTTACGGAGGTTCCCTGATAGCAAGGCTGCGCATGGTCTTTCAACCCACCTCACTCTTCTCACATGGGAGGCGTTTGGAAAAGGATGTTAGGCATAGCCCGCAGAATTCTGGACTCCATCTTTTTGCAAGTAGGAACTGCAAGGGTTAATCATGAATGCCTAGTGACTTTTATGGCAGAGGTCACAGCCATCATTAATGCCAGATCTTTGACATCAGATTCAAGTGACTCTGAGGATCCAGTGATTCTCAAATCTGCTATGTTACTCACTCAAAAGACTGCCCTTGTTGGTGCTCCAGCTAGAGAGTTTTATGAAAATGACCTTTACAAAATGTCAGTGGAGACAAGTACAAACTCTTGCCAATACCTTCTGGAGTCGATGGAAGAAACAATATATCTCTACTCTTCAACCAAGGAGAAAGTGACACAGTGAAAAAAACGAATCTCAAACCTGGTGATGTTGTGCTCCATGAGAGATTGCCAGATATAAAGGAATGAGTGGCCTTTAGTTCTGATCACCAGAGTACTGTCAAGTGAGGACAAGCATGTTTGTAAAGTTGAAGTCAAGATCTTCCAGCCGAATGAGGCCAAAGTATTTCTAAGACCACTGACCGAATTTGTTATGTTGCTTTCTGCAGAAGACTCTGTTAGTGAAATCACATAGTTAGGTTGAAAAAAAGAGTCCATCCTGTTCAACCACAAAAAAAAAAAAAAATTACATATGTGTGTATATGTGTGTGTATGTGTGTATATATATATATATATATATATATATATATATATATATATATATATATATAATCTCCTACAATCCCATATACCCAATTCTATACCCACAGTTGATCCAGAGGAAGGCGAAAAACCCCAGAAGAGCATGATCCAATTTGCTAAAGCAGGGGGGAAAATTCCTTCCTGATCCCTCTAGAGGCAATTGGATTTTCCCAGGATCAACTTTACCTATAAATGTTAGTACCCAGTTATATTATGTACATTTAGGAACTAATCCAGGCCTTTCTTAAAGCAATCTACTGAGGTGGCCAGAACCACCTCTGCAGGGAGTCATTTTCATGGCTCTTACTATGAAGAAACCTTTCCGTATTTGGAGATGAAATCTCTTTTCCTCTAGATGTAAAGACTGCCCCCTCGTCCTCTTTGTTGACTGTAAACTGAATAACTCGACACCAAGTTCACTATATGGACCCCTTATATATTTGTACATGTTGATAATATCCCCCCTTAATCTCTTCTTATCAAGAGTGAATAACTTCAGTTCCTCTAATCTTTCCTCATAGCTGAGCTCCTCCATGCCTCTTATCAGTTTGGTTGCCCTTCTCTGTACTTTCTCCAGTTCCCCAGAATCCCTTTTAAGAGCTGGTGCCCAAAACTGAACTGCATATTTCAGATGAGGTCTTACTAATGATTTGAACAGGGGCAAAATTATATCTCTCTCTCTCTGGAGTCCATACCTCTCTTAATACAAGAAAGGACTTTGCTCGCTTTGGAAACCGCAGCTTGGCATTGCATGCTATTATTGAGCTTATGATCTACCAAAACCCCCAGATCCTTCTCCACTATGGATCCCCCCAATTGTACTCCCCATAGTATGTATGATGCATGCATATTCTTAGCCCCCAAGTGCATAACTTTACATTTATCCACATTAAACCTTTACACGCACATAAAAAAATTGTGGGCTCCTTGAGGGTAGGGACCAATGTGAGTGTGCAATGTACAGGGATATGGACAATTGTAGACACTCTCACTCAGGTTGAACTGGATGGACTGGTGTCTTTATTCAACCTAACTATGAAACTATAAACTTTAATGGCATCCCAGTCTTAGTCTGTAGAGTTCAATATTGAGTTGACCCACCCTTTGCCACTATAACAGCTTCAACTCTTCTGGGAAGGCTGTCAATAAGGTTTAGGAATTCTTCCAGGAGGAACATTTGTGAGGTCAGGCACGGATATGGACAAGAAGGCCTGGCTTGCAGTCCCTGCTCTAATTCATCTCAAAGGTGTTCTATTGGGTTGAGATCAGGACTCTGTGCAGGCCAGTCAAATTCCTCCACCCCAAACTCACTCATCCATGTCTTTATGGACCTTGCTTTGTGCACTAGTCCAAATCATTTGGTGGAGAGGGATTATGGTGTGGGGTTGTCTTTTAGGGGTTGGGCTTGGCCCTTTAGTTCCAGTGAACTCTTAAGGCGTCAGCATGCCAAGACATTTTGGACAATTTCATGCTCTCAACTTTGTGGAATCAGTTAGGGGATAGCCCCTGTTCTAAAATGCCTGCCATTAGTGCACAGGCAAGGTCCACAAAGACATATATGAATGAGTTTGGCGTGGAGGAACTTGACTGGCCTGCACAATGCTGTAGAACACCTTTGGGATGAATTAGAGCAGAGACTGCGAGCCAGGCCTCATCGTCCACATCAGTGCCCAACCTCATAAATGCGCTTCTGGAAGAATGGTCAAACATTCTCATAGACACACTTCTAAACCTTGTGGACAGCCTTCCCAGAAGAGTTGAAGCTGTTACAGCTGCAAAGGGTGAGCCAACTCAATACTAACCCCTAAGACTGGGGTGCCATTAAAGTTCATGTGCGTGTAAAGGCAGGCATCCCAATACTTTTAGTAATATAGTTTAGTTGCCCAATTAACTAGTACATTGGCTTTTAAGTTGGAGACATCCTATGAAGACGTAATTCCACTGCAGAGCTTGGTGTCATCTGCAAACAGTCCCAAAACTGAATCCTGGGGTATATCCCTAATAACCTTACACCACTCAGAGTATGAACCATTTAGCTACTACTCTTATGAATACACCTTTTAGCTAGTTTTCTGTTTACAAACTATACTTTCTAAGCCTATAGGGCTTTAATTTACACATTAGCAGTGTGTGGGGAATTCTGTCAAATGCTTTGGCAACACACAAATATACTATGCCCACAGCCACTACATTGTCTATGTTTTTAATTACTTCCTCCTAAAAAGAAATCAGATTTGTTTGTGTCTTTTGTAAATTCATTCTGACTATTGCTTAAAAGATTATTTTCTAGCAAAAAAAAAAAAAAAAAAAAAAAATCTATGTGGTCTTTGATGTATCTTCCAAACTACAGAAGTTAAAGTGGATCTTTGCCCATTCCTATTTTACTTTTTATGGTGGGGGGGCAGGACTGCACAGTTTTATTTAGAAAGATAGGTAAATAAACAAGACAACAAAAAAAAGACAGCAGCGCGTTTCTGTAGTGAAGGAGTGGATTGGAGGGAAGTACACGTGTAGGGTGAAATTTTTATTATCCAAGTCCTCTGCTTTCAGAAATTATACAGTATACTGTTTTAAGTACAAGCCAAACCATTTTAAATGTTACAAAGAATATAACAGAATATGTAAAAAAGGAATTCAAGGACGCAAAAATTCAAAACAGACAGATTGCAAAATATAGTAGGACAACTCCCCAAGAATGCTTCAAACATATTAATAATAAAAAAGGTCAGGTCTGAGCATGTAGGCCCTTTACAAAATAATCTTGAGTGTGTGACTGGGGACAAAGAGAAGGCAAATTTCTTAAATATTTTCTTCAGCTCTGTGTATACAAAAGGAGCATGGGGAGCTCATGTCCATAATGGGGGTGGTAGTGACACAGCCCCAAATGATCCATAATGGCTTAAAAGTGATATGGTACAGAAATATTTAAGGTTGAATTTTTTTTATTGTTACAAATCAGGTAACAGTTAAATACAGTAAGAGTTGAGGGGGGAAGGGGGGGTACAGAATGAAGAAGGTTGGGGAAGGGTAGGGAGTGCATTGCTTACAAAACAACTTACAGGCATCTGCACAGTTTGCTCATCAAGTTATACAGTAAAACCCACACAAGAAGGAAATTATCATAAACCCTCCTCTACAGTTATGTCCATACAAGGACCCTGTTCGGGGGGTCTATGTATTCAGGGAGCCTGTGAGCCTAAAATGGTTGCTTACGTGGCATGAGGCAGGTTCGCCGCTTGTGTGACCTCTTGGTCCATCTAGATAGGGGGGGGCAGGGTGTCAATAAGAGGGATTTAACAAGAACGGTCCCAGATAGTCTACCTGGGGGTCCGCGTTTAGCTCTTTGATCCGTGAGACCACTCCGAACAGTCTGCCCGTGCCCCATGTTTGCAAGGCCTCCTTGTCACTAAGCCACACTACTGAGAAAGCGGGCCGATGAGGAGTGAAGGAGCCAGGGATACCAGAGGGACATATAGTTATCCCATTTGTCAGGTGGTTTGGCGTGCAGTTCTTCCATGAGCATAATATCGTTCATGGCATCAGTCCACCTCGCAATCGGGGGGACAACATTCTTTTTCCAGAACTGTGAGATGACATGACGGGCTGCGGACAGAAAGAACCGGAACAGACTCTTTCGATGTGAGCTCAGGGGACCTGGGAGTATGGAAAGTAAAGCTATTTGTGGTGTCGGTAACACACAGACATCATACAAATCATTATGAATTTTGAATACCTTATCCCAAAAGGGGCGTACTTGGTCGCATTCCCACCACACGTGGATATACGTGCCCGCTCCTCCGTGGCAACGCAGCCTCAGGATACATTTTGCTCACCGTGACTGGATCCCTGTACCATCTCGTCAACAGCTTGTAATTTTTTTCTTGCGTGAATCCAGATATGGAAGATTTGTGGGTGATCATAAACGATGTGTTCCAGTGTGTCGTGGATATTTCAGTGCCAAGGTCCCTGGACCATTTTTGTGTGTAATTTGGAAGTGTGTCTTAAGAATGTAGCTGGATGTCCTTGTAGATCAGAGATAATGAGTGTTTAGGCGTTTGAGAGAGACCACACATATCCTCAAAGGTTGTGAGAGGCCTATGTACCTGGCCGGAGAGATGGAGTGACTTACAGTATTGCGTTATAGTTAGTCTGGAGAGCCAGTCTATCTGAATCAACGGTCCGGGGTCTACAGATGCCCAGAACAGACCGGCGGTAGCCTGTACATACTGTTTGGCAGTAGGCCACTGGTCCCTAGAGTAAGAGCCGCATTGTCTCCCTGTGTGCAGTGTCGGGATTGCCGGATTGTCAAATAGGGATGACAACAGGCTCGGATCCGTGGAGATGTGAAGGGCCATTTGTTTGCGGTACCATAGGGTGAGTGCAGCTATCGTCAAAGGGGATAGTCCAGGCATGGTGCGAAATTTCGCACGATAGCCCCATAAGAGGGCTCTGAGGTCAACCTGAGCCATGGTTTGTTCAATTATCGTGGACAGTTTAGTCAAGGGGCGCGGAAACCATTCAAGGAGTCGTGACGAGATGGCAGCTAGGTGGTATAACTGAAAGTCCAGGAGACCCATGCCCCCCTTGTCTTTAGGGGCGCATAAAATCCTATGTCTTAGTCTGGGTGGGTGATTCTGCCAGACAAACTTAACCGCCAAGGAGCAAAGCGTGCGGAAAAAAGCCAAGGGAAGAGTTATGGGTAATGTCTGAAATAAGTACAGTAGCTTAGGCAGGATGTCCATTTTTAGCCCATTCATACGCCCCCACCAAGATAGTTTGAGGTTATGCCAAGATTCCAGCGAGTGACGAATTTTTGCCAACATGGGGCTGTAATTCAAGGCATAGATGTCTGTGCAATTATTAAGTATCTCTGTCCCCAAGTACTTAACCGATTGCGGTTGCCACTTAAATGGGAACCTCTGTTTTAGTAAAGATACTGTGCGTGGTTTCAGAGATATATTCAAGGCCTCCGTTTTTGTCATATTTAATTTAAAGTTACTATGCGCCCCGAAGCGGTCAAGCTCGTGTAGCAAAGCCGGGATGCTAATTAGAGGTTGGGTAATGTAAAGGAGCAGGTCATCTGCATATAATGAGAGTTTGCTGGGGGTCGGGATCCTGTGAATGTCAGGGTTGGCCCGAAATCGCTTGTGCAAGATGTTCAATCGTGAACGCAAACAGCAGGGGCGACAAGGGGCACCCCTGTCTGGTACCGTTTCTGATTGGGAATGACTCCGAGGAGTCTCCATTCGTTGCCACTTTTGCAGAGGGGTTAGAATATAAGGACATCACCTTAGATAGTAATTTTGGCCGCATCCCTATTTGTACAAGTGTCGCTCGCAGGAAGGACCAGTTTACACAGTCGAATGCTTTCTCAGCGTCACACGCCAGTAGACACGTCGGAATGTTACGTTGTTGGGCATATGAAATAAGATGCAACATCTTAGTAGTGTTGTCGCGAGCTTCTTGCTGCGGGATAAAACCAACCTGGTCATTGTGCACTAAGGATGGCAAAAGAGAGGCTAAACGGGTGGCTAGAATCTTGGCAAAAAGTTTGAGATCGACATTAAAGAGTGAAATGGGTCTGTAGTTACTGCAGTGAGAATGATCTTTTCCGGGCTTGGGCAATACCACTATTTGGGCTTGGAGGATGTGGGAAGATAGGGGGTGGGTATTATCTATTCCCTCAAATGCACGAGACATAATAGGGGCCAATTGTTGCGCAAACGTTTTGTAGAACTGTGGAGTGTACCCATCCGGGCCCGGGCTTTTCCCCGTCTTCATTTCCTTAATCGCAGTCAAGAATTCTGTGGTAGTCAGGGGCAGTTCTAAATTGTCAGCCTCCGCGGGCGTCATGGTAGGAAGGGCTGTGTCCTGCACATAACCTTGTAAGTCCAATGTGGTCGTGGTAGCCTGCGTGTCCCTGACAGCGTGCGGTTGGAGGTTATAGAGGGATGAATAATAGTCCCTGAATTCAGATACAATTTCTGAGTTCTTATGCCGTTTTTGTCCTGTATTGGTGACTAGAAATGGGATATTTTGTCTTTGCTGTCTGGGGTGTAAGACCTTGGCCAAGTGTTTCCCACATTTGTTCGCCTGGGAGTAGTGGATATAGCGACCTTTTTTTGCGAGCTGTCAGCGCCCTGTCAGAAAAGATGCGTAGTAGGTCGCGGCGGGTGTTGGACAGTTCCACTAGAGTCGCCGGGTCAAGGGAAGTTTTATGCATGGACTCGAGAGTGTGGAGTCGGTGAAATAAGCGTTTAATGTCCTCTGTATGCTCCCTTTTCAGCCTGGCCCCGTGCTGGATAAAAATGCCTCTAAGCACACATTTAAGGGTTTCCCATTGATTCATAGCAGAGGTCTCATCATGAACATGATTTTGCACAAAGTCAGTAATGGCTGTCGACACCTCTGCAGTACAGATGCTGTCGTGGAACAGATTGTCATTCAGTCTCCACGTGGTTCTACGCGTTTGGTATGGATTGTGCCCCAAAGTGACATGTACCAGAGAGTGGTCTGACCACAACTTCAAGCCTATGTCGCTTTGGGGGTCCAGGTCTAGTAGTGGTTGGGACAAAAATATAAAGTCTATTCTACTGTATGAATTGTGGGCTGAGGAGTAATAGGAGTAATATGTAAAGTCTCTCTCGGAAGGGTGGAAGAGGCGCCAGGTGTCAACCAGAGACAGATCAGCTAAGATCGCTCTCATTTTAGATAGGGAGGAGGAAGTGATGTGTGACTTACCGGTAAAGGAATCCAGTCTAGGCACGAGTGGAGCATTAAGATCACCTCCCAATATCAGCCACGGAGGTGAGAAGTGGAGCTGATCCTAGTTCGGAAGATAAACATTAACAACGGTTATAATCAGCTGTTGAATGGCAATTTTCAAACACAAATACCTCCCCTTAGGGTCTATGTCAACTTCTAACACCTCTGGGGAGAAAGAGCGATGGAAGGCTATTGACACTCCTTTGGTCCTAGCCGAGGGGTTGGTGCTATGAAACCACTTAGTATAGTGTGTATCTTGAAAAGCGGGAATAGAGTCAGAACGGAAATGTGTTTCCTGCAGTAACAGTATGAGAGTTTTAGCCTTATGGAAGTGATGCAGTATCTGCCTGCGTTTCTCTGGCGTATTAAAACCTCTGCAATTAAGCGAGGATACCTTAAGTTCTATGGGGGTTGCCATAATGAGGTGGGACATAGATAGTGTGAAGTGTGTTGGTAGTCTGAGAGCCTGCAGAGCCGGAGTGAATAGAAAAGTATGGAGTGGAGCAGAGGGGAAAAGAGAAGGTAGGTGGGGAAGGAGGGGAGGAGGGTGAGTGCAGTTCTAGAGCAAGATAATGTGCAAATGAGCCTGTTGTGCCCTGAAATAGTGCACATGGGTGTAACCCACCTGGGAGTTAAAGCCCGAGTGGCATGTAACATGCTACAAAAAGTTTTGGCTGGATGGTACCCTCTAAAGTCCATTTTGGTAGGAAGGATGTCCTCTGAAAAACTAACTGAAATTGTAAATGCAGAGTCAACGAAGACTCTGCTAGTCCTAAGGGGGGGGAACCGTGAAACGGTAACATAGTATCCCGCCCCCGTCTAAGTGTAAACACCTAAAAAAGAAGTATGAACAAACAAAAAAAAATGCACAAGAATAATATAGGAGCGTTGCTAGGCAGCATCAAGGCATGTGAGGTTAAACGGCAATCAAGCACCCTTCCAGAAGCAGAGAAGCGTAAACCAACGGTGAACAACTAGAACCACAAAGTGGTTCAAACTCTAAAAGAATCTGTGCTTCCAAGGTGCTATGCAACATATACATCATACACTTTAACCTCAAAATATCTCAAAGATTCGTGGACCGAGGAAAGTCAGCAAATAAGGATCCCCACCGGCCGGTGGGGTTGGGGGAGTCTCATCCATTTGGAGATTTAGAGGTACGGGAACGAGAGCGCTTCTTCTTGGTGACCTTTGTCCAGCCAGTAGACAAGGGGAGGCCAGGTGTGGTTGAATGAAGTGGCTGGGATCCGTATTTGTGGTAGCTCAAAAGTTCCAAGGAAGGTGGGTAAGTCCCCCAACGTGCTGAAAGTCGCAGAATTGCCATTCTGGGTTGCAGAAAGCTGGAAAGGGAACCCCCAGCGATATTTTATTTGTTTGGCTTGCAGAGCGTCAGTATCAGGCTTTAAGGCCTTCCTCATCAGAAGGGTTTGCCTGGACAGCTCCGTCTGCAACATGATAGGGGTCTCGTTAAACAAGATGGTCTCCTGATGTCTGGCAGCTTGCATAATGTCTGATTTGAGATTGAAAAAGTGCACACGGCAAATAACATCTCTAGGATAAGCCAAGTTCTGGTTGCGGGGGCCCAGAGATCTGTGAATGCGATCAATTTCAATCAGGGAGTCCTCAGGCTTGTTAAGCAGTTGGTTAAACACTTTTGTGGCCGCTGCAAGCAAGTCCTTGTTTTCAACAGACTCCGGCAAGCCGCGCATGCGGATGTTATTGCGACGACTCCTATTTTCCTGGTCATCCAAACCATAAAATAGCTGCTGGATTTGGTTAGTGTGTTCCTGCAATATGGTGTCCTGTTCAGATAACCTAGAGATCGTTTCCTCCACTGAGTGTTCAATATCTTCCAATCTATGCCCAATATCCTTGCGGAGGTCATTCATCTTTCTATCATAAGACCTTTCCAGCCTGTTGATATAGGATTCAATGTCCTGCTTAGTGGGGAGGGCTTTGAGATAGGCATCCATATCCCAGCTACCCCTCTGTGCGTGGCCCTGGGGGGACGGGCTCCTGGATGGAGAGGGGCTGCACGGGGGGTCCCCATCTAGGTCCGGGGAGCGGGGGGAGGGGGGCCAGTTGCCCACAGGCCGTACCTGAGACAGCATGTGCGGCCGCGGAGCGGGTCGCCGCCATCTTGGGAGTGGAGGCCGCTCTGTGTCCATCGCCTTTCGCGGGGAAATAGCTCCCTATGTCACCCGTCTTTGAAGTCCCGGAGGAGCGGGGGGTGTTGCTGGGTCCCCTCCTGCTCATGTGGAGCCGTGTGGCGGCCTCGGTCCCTGCTGCTGCCGGCGGGAAGAGAAACGGGAGCGGGAGCTGGTCGCTTACATGTCCGTCCTCGCCATGCGCTAGGCCACTCCCCCCATGGTACAGAAATATTTAGATAGAATAAAGGTGGATAAAGCACCTGGACCAGATGGCGTCCACCCACAGATCCTGAAAGAATTGAGCTCTGTCATTTCAAGACCTTTGTTTCTAATATATAGGGACTTGTTGATGACTGGAATGGTACCACTGGATTGGCACAGGGCCAATGTGGTGCTCATATTTAAAAAAGAATCAAAGTCTTTACCAAGTAACTATATACCTGTTAGTTTAACTTATATAGTTGGGAAGATACTGCAGAGTTTAATAAAAGACCACAGACAAGTTCTTGCTGGAAAAAATATTTTAAGCAACAGACAGCATGGATTCATGAAAGATAGAATTTGTGAAACAAACCTGATTTCTTTTTATGTGGAGGTAAGTAAAACCTTGGACAGAGGGGTGGCTGTGGACGTGGTATACCTGGATTTTTCAAAAGCGTTTGACACAGTTCTCCACACACAGCTCATGTGTAAGGTAAAGTCTACACTCAGGCTTGGAAAGATCAATCTGTAAATGGATAGAAAACTGGCTAAAAGACAGAATTCAGAGAGTAGTTATTGGTTGTTACTCTGAATGGTCCAAAGTTATCAGTGGTGTACCCCAAGGTTCAGTGCTGGGACCATTACTTTTTAATATCTTTATAAATGATATTGGATCTGGGATTAAAAGCAACATTTCTGTTTTTGCAGATGACACTAAATTATGCAGTGGAATAACATCCTTACAGGATGTCTCCAATTTATAAGCCAACCTCAATGCACTAATTGGGAAACTAAGTGGCAAATGAGGTTTAATGTTGATAATTGTAAAATCATGCACTTGAAGAATAAGAATATGCATGCATCGTACATACTAGTGGGAGTATATCTGGGGGAATCGATGGTGGAGAAGGATCTGGGGGTTTTGGTAGATCATAACCTCAATAATAGCATGCAATGCCAAGCTGTGGTTTCCAAAGCGAGTAAAGTCCTTTCTTGTATTTACTCTAGAGAGAGAGAGATATAATTTTGCCCCTGTACAAATTTTTAGTAAGACCTCAGCTGAAATATGCAGTTCAGTTTTGGGTACCAGTTCTCAAAAAGAATAATCGGGGAACTGGAAAAAATGCAGAGAAGGGCAACCAAACTGATAACAGGCATGGAGGAGCTCAGCTATGAGGAAAGATTAGAGGAACTGACTTTATTCCCTCTTGAGAAGAGGAGATTAAGGGGGATATGATCAACATGTACAAATACATAAGTGGTCCATATAGTGAACTTGGCGTTGAGTTATTCACTTTAACCACTTCAATACTGGGCACTTAAACACCTTCCTGCCCAGACCAATTTTGAGCTTTCAGCGCTGTCGCACTTTGAGTGACAATTGCGCGGTCATGCTACACTGTACCCAAATGAAATTGTTATTTTTTTCCCCACAAATAGAGCTTTCTTTTGGTGGTATTTGATCACCTCTACGGTTTTTATTTTTTGCGCTACAAATAAAAAAATACCGAAAATTTTGAAAAAAAAAAGTTTTTTTTGTTTCAGTTTCAAAACTTTGTAAATAAGTACGTTTTCTCCTTCACTGATGGGGCTACACTGATGGGCACTGATAAGGTGGCACTGATGGGCACCAATGAAGTGGCACTGATGAGGTGGCATTGATGGGCACTGATATGTGGCACTGATAGGCGGCACTGATGGGCGACATGGATGGGCCCTGATAGGTGGCCCAAATTGGCACTGATAGCTGGCATGGATGGGCGGCACAGATGGGCATGGATGGGCGGCACAGATGGGCATGGATAGGCGGCACAGATGGGCATGGATAGGCGGCACAGATGGGCATGGGTGGGCACTGATAGGTGGCACGGATGGGCACTGATAGGCGGCACGGATGGGCACTGATAGGCGGCACAGGTGGGCAATGATAGGCGGCACAGGTGGGCACTCATAGGCGGCATTGGTGTTATAATGTACTAATGGATGCCAGTGCCAAACAATAATGCATGCCAATCAGTGATGCCCATTGTGGGCACTTATTGGCATCCATTGTGGCACTGACTGGCATCCCTGGTGGTCTAGGGAGGATTACCTTTTGCTGGGCATCCCTGGTGGTCTGGTGGCGTCCCTGGTGGTCCAGTGTGGGCATCCTCGGGGGGGCTGTGCTGATAATCGATCAGCACAGACCCCCCTGTCAGAGGAGCAGCCGATCGGCTCTCCTCTACTGACAGACGCGAGTGAGGAAAAGCCGATCACCGGCTCTTCCTATTTACACTGTGATCAGCCGTGATTGGACACGGCTGATCACGTGGTAAAGAGTCTCCGTCAGAGACTCTTTACCGAGATCGTAGTTGCCGGGTGTCAGACTGACACCCCGCAACAACGATCGCCGCGATGCACACCCCCGGGGGCGTGCAGCGGCTCATAATCCTGATCACGTCATATGACGTCCGATCAGGATTATGCAACCACTTTGCCACCGTCAATTGCCTATAGGGCGGGCGGCCAGTGGTTAAGGTCATCACAGAGGACAAGGGGGCACTTTTTACATCTAGAGGAAAAATGATTTCATCTCCAAATACAGAAAGGTTTCTTCACAGTAAGAGCTGTGAAAATGTGGAATAGACTTCCTCCAGAGGTGGTTCTGGCCAGCTCAGTAGGTTGTTTTAAAAAAGGCCTGGATTATTTCCTAAATGTACATAATATAACTGGGTACTAACATTTATAGGTAAAGTTGATCCAGGGAAAATCAGATTGTCTCTTGGGGGATCAGGAAGGAATTTTTTCTCCGTTGTAGCAAATTGGAGCATGCTTTGCTGGGGTTTTTCTTTTCTTGGTCACCCTTTGGAGTACTACAAAAAGGTTGGCAGTACAATGTCTTGAGATCTGTAAAACGTACTGGTCACTTTAGGCAAAAATCCCAGCTCTGCCTTCAAAAAAAACCAATCCTCAAAGATTGTGAGGAAAGGCTTCCTAAAGGGCCTGTGTGACAGAACCCACTGTCACTGTGTGTTTTGGAGGGGGATGTGGGCTGGCCTCCTTCCCACAGACTTTGGCCCAGAAGAGACTGAGAGACTTGGGGACAAAATGGCATTGAGATAATGTAATGTAATATAATGCTACATCCCTTCTCTCCCCATCCCCCCTCTTGTTGGTATGTTTAATTGTGTTGGGTCACAGTATGTAGACAAAAGGTCTGGGAGACACCTCCCAGCAGGGGATGTGTAAGGAGGGGCTTCCTTGTCCCCTACCCCCTCTGACAAAGCCATGGGTAGTGTCCCTAACTGTGTTTAAAGGTGTATGTTTTGTTTTTTTGCCTTCCGCCTTCCGTTACAATTAGCTCCCAGTTGGGGTGTCTGGGGGTGGAGGCAATGCCCCAGCGGGTTATTCAAAGCAAATTTTATAATTAATTATTGTCCAAGTTTAAACGTGATGTTTGATGTGTCATTGTAAACCACTAATTGATTGTGTTTTCTTTCTGTATATTCTTCCTTTGAAAAACCTAATAAAAATGTATTGAAATTAAAGGTGTATGTTTTGTATTTAATAAACAATTTATGCTTTGCATGTGTAACCCTCACCACCTGTGTGGTTTGTCTCATGATTGAGGGATTAAGGGCTGGTTATGGCGAGTCTGCAGGCATACATTTTGGAGGATAGGAGGCACAGGTCTGGCGGTGATGCCCAGCAGGGGTATCCGAGATCCGTCAAAGCCTGTAACTCACTTACCCTACGAGCTGAGGTAATTGCCACAAGGAAAAATGTCTTTAACCACTTAAGGACCGCTGTATTGCCATTGTACGTCATCGCAATGGCACAGGCAGGCACAAGCACCTACATGTACCTGCTTGCCTTCCAGCGGTTGGGGGGGTCCGATCGGACCCCCCTCCCGCTGGATACGGCGGTCCGATTCGCTTCAGGAGCGATCCAAGATGAGGGGATGGCCGTTGGTTTCTGGCCATCCCCTCTCGATCGCTCCTGGCGAATGAGAAGCTTCCTCCCTCTGTGTATAGTAAACACAGGCAGGGAGGAAGTGATGTCATTCTCCTCGGGGCAGTCTTTTTGACCGGACTACGAGGAGAAGACAGAAAGTAAGTGTGCACCAACACTACACTGACATGTAGGCACACACAGGCACACAAAAATTTTTTTTTTTAATTCCTGGAACTTGTGGCAAAATATAAAATATTTCATGGACTCAACATGCCTCTCAGTAAATAGCTTGGGGTGTCTACTTTCCAAAATGGGGTCATTTTGGGGGGGTTTTGTGCTATTTTGGCCTTTTATGGCCTTCGAAACTGTGATAGGTAGTGAGGAGTGAAATCAAAAATTTGCACCCTTAGAAACCCTGAAGGCAGTGATTGGTTTTCGGGGTGCCGTACGCAGCTAGACTCCCAAAAAGTCCCACATATGTGGTATCCTCGTACTCTGGAGAAGCAGCAGAATATATTTTGGGGTGCAATTCCACATATAACTATGGCATGTGTGAGCAATATATCATTTAGTGACAACTTTTTGTAAACTTTTTTTTTTTTTTTCTGTGTCATTATTCAATCACTTGGGACAAAAAAAAAAATATTCAATGGGCTCAACCTGCCTCTCCACAACTTCCTTGGGGTGTCTACTTTCCAAAATGGGGTCATTTGGGGGGGGGGGGGGGGGTTTGTACTGCCCTGCCATTTTAGCAGCTCAAGAAATTAGATAGGCAGTCGTAAATTAAAAGCTGTGTAAATTCCAGAAAATGTACTCTAGTTTGTAGACGCTATAAAACTTTTGCACAAACCAATAAATATACGCTTATTGACATTTTTTTTTTTTTACTAAAGACATGTGGCTGAATAAATTTTGCCCTAAATGTATGACTAAAATTGAGTTTATTCGATTTTTCTTATAACAAAAAGTATAAAATTATTTTTTCTCAAAATTTTTCCATTTATATCGCAAAAAAAATAAAAATCGCAGAGGCAATCAAATACCATCAAAAGAAAGCTCTATTTGTGGGAAGAAAAGGACGCAAATTTCGTTTGGGTACAACATTGCATGACCACGCAATTACCAGTTAAAGCAGTGCAGTGCGAAATTGTAAAAAGACCTCTGGTCCTTAGGCTGTTAATTGGTCCGGGGCTGAAGTGGTTAAGGTATGTAATTTGACTGAAATATCCTCCAGGCTCAAAAGGAAATTCTACCAAACTTTGAAGCACCAGGGACAGGTCACAGGTTGGATAACTTCTAACCACTACCGGCCTGGACCTCGATATTGATTTAAAGAATCTAGCTATAGTGGGATTTTCCAAGAGAGAAAATTGTAGAAAAATGCTGATAGCTGCCGCCTGTACTTTTAAAAGTACTAACTGAAAGACCTTTGTCAACACCCTCTCAAAAAAAATCCAAAATTGATGGAACATCATGAGTTAATCTTTGGTTTTCAGATAACCATGAGTTAAATTTCTTCCAGACTTTGGAATATATAGCTCGAGTAATTGGCCTTCTGCAGTTTAGCAGGGTTTTAACTACCTTGTCTTAAAACCCCTGGGCGCTTAGTATCTTTTCCTCAGATACCAAGCCGTCAAGTTTAAGGAAGCCACCAGTGGGTTCAACACTGGACTCTGAGACAACAGGTCTTGTCTCTTCGGTAGTCTGAGTGGAGGCTCTGAGACCAGAGTCTGCAACAGGGAAAATCACAATGTATTTTCTTTTGATGGTTCCCACTACCTCCAGGTACAGGGCGTAGCGATGGGGACTTGTTGTGCCCCATCCTACACCAATCTGTACCTGGGGGAGTGGGAACAACTTCTTTTTGCTGATGATGCTATTCTGGACATGACCAAACATGTCATCAGTTGGAATCGATATATTGATGACATTTTAATTGTCTGGGATGGCTCACCTGATTTACTGACATCATTTCTGGATGTCATGAATCATAACTCTTATAATTTAACTTTCACCATGACATACAGCAATTTTTCTGTTAATTTCCTAGACATTACAATTTCAAAGGAATCAAATGGCACCCTGACCAGCTCGCTATATCGCAAGGACACAGCCTGCAACACTATCCTACACGTTGATAGCGCTCATCCTGTGCCCCTTATTCGATCCCTCCCCTAGTAGTCAATATTTGCATCGCAGCTGCACAGAAGACTCAATATTTTAAAAAAAGGCAAACGATTTGAGAGATAGATTGCTCCTTAGGGGTTACTCCCGTACTTGTTTGAAGAAGGCCTTCAAAAAGGCGACCTTAAAATCTAGATCAAGTTTACTGTTAATTAATCAAATAGTCTTGAAAAGAAGAAGGGTATGGGAAGAATAATATTGTTAAAATCTTGCTATGTGAAGATAAACTCAGCCTTCACTGATTATTCTTATCATTTGATATGACTCCTACTATATAATTTATACACATACAATTCTGTTGATTTGTTTTTGGTTTCTGTACTATTCATTATCTTGCCATGAATCCGTTTGATTCCTTACATGACGTATTTTAATTTTTGTTATGTTGGGGTTCTTTTTCCTTCCATACACTCCTGGTCTTTGTCACCTGACGCAGGGGGTTTGTCTGACCTCTCCATCGGCCCATCACGATGCCATTGCACATGCGTGTACGCTGTGACGTCACATCACACGCAACCATCAACATTATGGTCGCGGTGACGTTGACATTTATGCATGCTAATGCGCAGACGTGAGCGTCCTTCTCTGGACTATATAAGAGCCGTTGGAGAGCTACCCAATTAGCTGCCATGGCTCTGCCCTAGTAGACATACATGGGACTTTGAATTTCTTCCGCTAATCCGGTAAATCTTGTTTTTCCTTATTGGATAATGTTCAAGTATACTTCTTTATTTATTTACTCCTTGGAGGCCATAGTGCTAATACATCACTTTACCTCTTGTTCACACAGGAATTTATCCTGGAATTGAGGATCATTTGTCCCTGTTGTCTTCTGCAAACAATATTTGTGGGCGTGATTAATATTGTTGCTCACTCCATCACTATCCACGGTATGTATATATCCAAACCTTTTTACTCTGTCTGCAAACACGTGGCACTGACATTTAGAGAGCAACTTTTGCTGCTTGTATATGTGCGCGTATCTATTATATGTGCGGGCACGTGTGTGTGTGTGTGTGTGTGTGTGTATATATACCTTAAATGCCTTTAGTAATTCAAAGATATATTTCTCTAAATTATATTATTTTGATTATCCTTGGGAGGTCTCTCCCAATGATTGCTTATGGGATTCTTGCTGGCAACAACCTAGGAGTGGTGATTGGAAAAGCCTACTTGTACCATCTTTTCAGCTATTTCTTATGATAATAAGGGATGTTGGATGGATTTCATTGGCTGCAAGATACTTGGCTTTTATACATGATTTTTTTGCTGCCATATGTGTCTTTTTGCTGTCCGTTGATATATAAAATATTAATGCACATCTTATATTTAGTTTCCAGATTTCTAACTCTTATTGCTTGAATTGAATCCCTGAAGAAGGGCATTAAGCCAAAAACGTTTCCATCAAGCTTCAAAAAGAGAGTTCTCCTATATGTATCTATATCCATCTATTACCTATATGGATTTGTATTCTAAATGATCATTTTCAATTATTTTTAAATGTTGTATAGGTGTATAACAATAAAGGAATTTATATATATATATATATATATTTTTATATTTCATGAGTTTTGTTAGGATTATTCTTCTCTTGTGATCAGTCAAACTCCAGGTGTATTGAGAAGCAGACAATTTATTTCTGATGTTTCACACAAAAGGGAGAAGCTTACAAGGCAAAAGATGCAGTAAGACTCACACAAAGCAATGTATATCCCCCCTTCTAATACCTACAATAATACAGCCTCTATGCTTCTATTGGCTGAGGAAACACAGATAGCGTGCCTGGTACATGATGGTACTTTATTTTGGCTAATTAGGGTTTCCTGTACAATCTTATGCTACCATATATGGTTAAGCCTAATCATCCTACAACTTACTATGGAGTTAGTTAAAACAAAATACAGCAAGTTAATACAACAATGTGCTCAGAAGTCATTTTAAAAATCAGTCTCAGGGTTATTGTTTTTTTTTTTTTAATAGTCACATAATAAACATTTAAAACTTTTCTAACAAGTTTCTAGTCACTTTTTAAAGTCCCACCTCCTTCGGGGTTGTCCTTTTTCTTTTTGCAACAGGGAAAATCATGGCCCCTTGGGCCAAAAAGGGGCTATTAGGATGAGATCTGTTTCTTCTAAAAGAAACTTCCGGAATTAGCCTGATCAGAGGGAAGGCGTAAAAGAGGCTGAATTTTGCATCCCTTTCAGGTGCACTGCTGTAAATGAGGCCAGATTCCCTTCTGCTCATGATAAAATCTCCTGGGCAAAAGATTGAAGTATCTGACGACTCGTACATCCTTGTTTGTTGAAGTATGCAACAGTACCAATTTTGTCGGATAGAATCTGGAGATTGTGACCCCTGATCTCTATGAAATGCCTGCAATGCTCTCTGAACCACTAGAAGCTCTCCGATTTGATAAAGTTCTTGCTTCCCTTGAGGACCATTTTCCCTGCGCCATTCTGTTGCCGAGAGAGGCTACCCGTCCCCAGGAACTCGCATCCGTTGTAATGCTCTGGGATATTCTAATGGACCATGGTAGAACACCTGTTAGGCATAGGTGTGATCTCTGCCACAAGCTTCTTTTTACTCTGGAGGGTTACAAGACCCTTTTTTCCAGGGAACTTTCAACTCCATCCCAGTTCCTTAGTAGAAACAGTTGTAGTGGGTGTTGATGAAATCTTGCCCAGGGCACTGCGGGAAAGCAAGGTCATCAGACCCACTGCTCTTGATTTCCCTCAGTGAAACGCACTGGTCTGTAAGGCTGACATTGTTTGAATCATTTTTGGAGACTTTTTCCTGCAGGAGGAAAACTTTTTTGTCTACTGAGCAAAATTCGTATTCCAAATATGTCACTTTCTGGGCTGGAATCAAGAAAGACTTCTCTTTGTTTATTATCCAGGCTAGTGATTGAAGGAAGTCCTGTACAGTCTGGAGATCCCCTAATAATTTCTGGTATGACTCCGCCACCACTAGGAGGTCATCCAGGTAAGGGATAATAGTTATCCCTTTTAACCTTAGCAGAGACAGTGTGTTTTGGTAAAGCAGGTTTTTGATCAAAAACCTGATCAAGTGGTTTAGTGCATTCCAGTGCCTCTTGCAGACCTGGACCAAAAAGATGATCGCCTGTTAAGGGAAGGTCACATAGGTATAACTTTGAGGCAGTGTCGCCTGACCAGGTTTTAAGCCATAGGCTTCTTCTGGCCGAATTCACCAAGTTTGAGGTCCTAGCTATCATTCTTACCGATTCTGCAGAAGAATCAGCCAAAAAAAAAAAAACTGCACGAAAGAAGAGAGGGCAAGATTTAAGAACCTGTTCTCTAGAGCAGGGATCTCCAACCACCGGACCACAACCCACTACTGGCCCACATAATATTGCAAGGCTACTGGGTGGGTGAAAGCCTGCTGGAACAGAGAGGCAAGTGGGCAGGCGGATGAGAGAAATGGCTGGTGACCAGAGATGACACCATCTCTCTCCGCCCGACTAGCATCACCGCTCTTCCACCCTCGCAGCTTGCAGAAAGTCGGAGGTGTGGTGGGGAGCAGAGAGATGACATCATCTCTCGCTGCCCGTCCCGCATCGCCACTCTCCTGCCCCAACTCAAAAACCCCCACTGCACAGTGGCCTGCCTCTGTGCTAAATGAATCAGTGCCAGCAATTCAGTGAAAATCTACATCTTGTGGTACTGGCAAGTGGCATTCCTCAGTTGGAGGCAGGCAGCGTGGCATTCCTCATCTGGTGGCAGGCAGCATGGCAAGTGGCATTCTTCATGTGGTGCCAGGCAGCATGGCAAGTGGCATTCCTCATCTGGTGGCAGGCGGTGTGGCAAATGACACACTAGGAGCGCCCAGTGATTTTGCATTATGGCGAGTTGAACTATTTCATTTATATTACAATGTAATATAAGTAATAATGTGCTTCAATCATTCTGACACCATACCAATCATAGGGCCGTGATAATTGAACCACCAACACCAGAACACCAGCTATTGCACCAATAAATTGCCAGCGAAAAATCACTTACCTCCCACGCAATTTTCTTCCATGCAGCCGGTCCCTGAATGAATGAAATACTTGTATAGCGCACAATGCGAACTGAATCGCCTCTAGGTCCCTGGTGGCAAAAAGTATGGGGACCACTGCTCTAGAGGTTTCTGCCAAGAGATGTGTTTGTATTTATGTCAACCATACTTCTAGATTTCTGGCTACACAAGTAGAGGCTAGGGCTGGTTTATGATTCCCAATGGCTGAGTCTCAGGCCCTGCGTAGAAGAATATCTCCTCCTTTATACATAGGATCCCTAAGCGTGTTTTTTTGAAACCTTTTGAAAAAGACGTGCGTCTAACTTAGGATTTTTATTTCATAGCTGCGCAGTGTGTTCTCTTCAAACGTAAACCTTCTTTTTGGGTTACCGGAAAAGAACGTTTTTCTCTCTGGATTTTCCCACTCCAGCTTGATGGTATTAAGAAGGGAACTATGCATGGGGAAAACATTAGCCTTTTTCTTATGCAAGCCTTCCTACATACGGTCATGTTTAGACATTTGTATATTCTCCTCCTCCATTTCAAAGGTTGTATAGATAGCTTTCAATAAGTCATCAACATCTTCTAATGATAACTTATACCTTGAGCCCCTGATGGATTGTCTATGCCTGGGCCCTGCATCTGATGCTGATTCTTCCAGGGAAGACCAGGTAGATCTGGCTTCTTCCTCAGAGTCCTCACTCTCTGCTGTGGAGCACTAGGATGGGCTGGAGTCCCATCTGGAGATTGACCCTGTGAGAGGAAACTCTGATCTTAGCGATCAGAGTTTTGAATGAGCTGAACGTAGACGTTAGCTCCTCTCTAACCAAGGTCGGCATATTCTGACAGGAAACCACTGGATTATCTTTGACAAAGCTGTCTATACAAGTGCAACAAACTGCTTTGCTCCGTGAGGAGCTCAATTTGTTTCTGCAAACCGGGCATTTCCTTTTTTGGTGGCTACGCTTGGGCCTTGTCCTGAGTCTTGGTCTGCAAGAAAACAGATGACCCACAATGTAACTTAAGCCACCAATCACTCCATAACACCTCGTGCAGGAGGGAGGAAAATGTGTCCCTTTACACCCATTCCCACTGGTTGGGGGGGGGGGGGGGACACTCTCACAAGAGAGCAAGAGGGTCACAAAACACTCCAGGCTTACCTGTGAGGTGCTGGTGTTGGGGACTGTATTCACTGCCTGTGCAGGTACTGCAGAGGAATCCATCCTGCCCCTCTGGTGGGCTGCAGCCTCTGCTGTTTCTTCATTGTTTTTTTTAAACACCAGAGCCAGTGTCCCCTGTCCATGCTGTTTATGGAGACTGGAACCAGCGTCTCCGGTGCCCGTTGATGTCATATGCCCCAGAAGTGACCCCACTGGATACATCCCGTGGGCCAGCTTGGATAGCAGTAGCTCAGCCCCCTCAAGCGCTGCAGCTTCCTCTTTCCCTTGCACATAGCAGCCACGCTGTCAGTGAGGAAAGGATGCCCCATGCCAACTCTGCGAGCCACGCTATGGGCCTGATGTCACCGTGGTCCTGGCCTTCCCCAAGCACCGAGGACAGGGAGTTGCAGCCACAACCAACCTCCCCAGTGAAGATGCTGCTTCTGGCAGAGGAGAAAGGTTAGTAATCCTCCCAATAGCCATAACAGCCCCTGCTCATGAGACTTAAGGGACCAGGTTCCAGGAACATGTTACACTCCATCCAGAGAAAATACTAATACTGACATGGGGCCTGGAGGACCGCCCTTTTATCTGGTTCAGGTTAATGTCTTTCCTGTCCTAATAGGAGGAGTCCTAGGTCTCATGGGCTGTCCTGGAAGACACTTAGAGAAAATAGGATTTTTGTACTCACCGTAAAATCATTATCTCTGTAATTCACCGACCGACACAGCTCCTCTCTGTAACTAAATTGGTTTGTTAGCCCGCCATTGGGAGAACTAGGCAAAAATTGTAACACAATACGCAGAACTTTAGTCCCGCCCCGGGAGGCGGACCCTGTGCTAACAACCCTCCCTACTGCCCAGGCAGAACTCAGTACATCAACAAGCAGTATAACGTAGAGAAAAGGAGGGGTGGGTGCTGTGTAATGGTCTGTGAATTACGGAGAAAGGGATTTTACGGTGAGTACAAAAATCCTAATTTTCTCTTATATTCACCGACCGACACAGCTCCTCTCTGTAACTAAATGGGACGTCCCCAAACAGTGCCAAACAAGGGGTGGGAAAAAACAGCATTAAAACACCATCCACCATGGCAAGTGGGAACTAGTGAAACTAAACTCACAAAAAAAACAACAGCAGTGTATAGAAAAAACACACCGTCATAACCAGGCACTCAACAGGAAAGATCCCCAACACTGCAACCTTTTTGCGGAAGTAATGCAACAGTGCATTAACAAACAGTACTGCATTTTTATAAAAAAAAAAACAGGAAAAAATCTCAACTGCAACTACACGGCCGCCTGCAAAACTTTGCTGCCAAAACAGGCATCAGCCGATGCACTGACGTCTACCTTGTAGAACTTGGTAAACGTATGGACAGACGACCAGGTCGCCGCCTTACACAGCTGAGCGACAGACGCTTGGTGTCGGAAGGCCCAAGACGTTCCGATTGCTCTTGTAGAGTGGGCCTTGACTGGAAAGGGGGTGCACCTGCCCCTTCAAGGCATAGGCTTGGACTACAATCTGTCTGATCCACCTGGAAATGGTGGCCGAGACTGCCATACCCTTCTTTGGACCAGCCACCGAAACAAACAGTGAGTCTGACTTCCGACAGGGAGCCGTGGCAGACAAGTACACCTTCAGAGCCCTAACCACATCGAGAGCATGAAGGGCCACCTCTTTGGGGTGCTTCGGCTTAGGACATAAGGATGGTAATACAATGTCCTCATTGATATGAAAAGCAGAAACCACCTTCGGTAGAAAAGGATAGTTGCAGACAACACCATTTTATCCCTGTGGATGACCAGATAAGACGACTTGCATGACAAGGTCGCCAATTCCGAAACCCTCCTGCCCGATGTGATGGCCACTAGAAAGACCACTTTCTGTGAAAGGGTCAACAGGGGAATCTCCCTGATATTCTCAAATGGCGGCTTCAGAAGCGCCAACACCAGGTTCAAATCTCATGGGGGTAACGGTGGACGCACCGGAGGGACTACATGTCATACCCCCTGAACAAAGGTACTCGCTAATGAGTGAGACGCAAGGGGTCACTGAAAAAAAAAAAAAAAAAAAAAAAAAAAAAAAGACGGCCAGGGCTGAAATTTGCCCCTTAACGGTGCTCAACGCCAATTTCTGGTCTACTCCTTGCTGAAGAAACAGCAGGATCCTGGATATAGAAAAGGATCGCGGATGCCACCCTTTCTCCTCACACATGGAGATGTAGGCCTTCCAGGTACGATGGTATATCTTCCGAGAAGAAGATATCCGCACCCTCAGCATAGTTGGAATCACCGAGTCCGACAGACCCCGATTCCTCAGCACCTGGCTCTCAATAGCCATGCCGTTAAAGCCAGCGATGGTAAAGCAGGGTGAAAGATTGGACCTTGAGATAGGAGGTCCTCTCGCATCGGCAGTCGCCAGGGAGCGTCTGCCACCAGATGCACCAGGTCTGCTGAGGCCAATCTGGGGCAACCAGGATTACTGGGATCCCCTCGGCTTCCACTCTGCAAAGCAGACGTGGCAACAGTTTTAGTGGCGGAAAGGCGTAGATCAGCTAGTACTGATCCCATGGAGCCACCAGCGCGTCTGATGCGCCTGCCCACGGATCTCTTGTCCTGGACATGAATCTCGGCACCTTCCGATTGAGACGGGAGGCCAATAGATCCACATCTGGTGTGCCCCATTTCAGGTACAGCAGCCTGAATATCTCCGGATGCAACGCCCATTCTCCTGGGTCCAGCAACCCAGTTCGCCTTACAATTTTCCATCCCCGGGATGTAAATGGCTGACAGGGCCAAAACGTGTCACTCTGCCCACCGAAGTATGTGAGCGACCTCATGAGCAGCGGCTGAGCTTCTTGTTCCCCCTTGGTGATTTATGTACGCCGCAGCCGTGGTGTTGTCTGACTGTATCCTGGTCGGACGTCCTTGAAGACACGTCGACCATGTGTGGAGGCACAACCTGATCGCTCTCAATTCGAGCAGATTGATCGGCAACCTGGATTCGTTGGTCGACCAGAGGCCCTGAGTCGACTGAATCCCCATCACTCCACCCCAGCCTGAGAGACTGGCGTCTGTAGTGATCACCGTCCATTTCAGCGGAAGGAAGCATTTTCCGGACTGAAACACCGGGGACCTCAACCACCAGATCAGAGAGTCCCTGACTGGCTGGCTCACCTGGACCTTTCTGTCACGTACCTGGTGGTAGAGCCCGACTTGCAGGAGGAGACCTCTTGCGGCTCCGACTCAAGGGCCCTGGTAGTGTATACAGGTAACACAAGAGTCAAGAGTGGCACGAGTGTCTGGCAGGATCAACAGCTGGATCAGGGGATGGCTGGAATCGGAGGGAAACAGGATCAGCAGGCAGGTGCAGGAAGCTGAAGCAGAGCGGCAGCCAGAGAGGCTGGACCAGGACACCAATGCAGAACTCTGGCAGAGGCAGGACTTCAGGCAGGTGCTGGAACCACTACTGGAGGTAGAGCAGCAGAAAGCACCGGAACAGGAGGCTGGAAGCAGAGCAGTCAGACAAGCCGGGTCGGAGGTCAGGCAGTCAGCGGAGGTACCAATTATCAAGCAGGTGGATGGTCGGACGAGCCGGGTCGGTAAACGGGCAGGCAGCAAAAGCACCGAAGGATCAAGCAGAGGGGAAGTCAGGCAGGCTGGGGTCAGATGCAGGCAGATAGCAGGAGTAGTAGGTAAACAAGCTGGGTCAACAGGTCACAGAAGGCAGGTTCTCAGAATCAGGGTACTCGCACGCTGTAGATCAGACAGCAAGAACTGGATGTGACCAACTGACTTAAATAGCCCGCCTGGCGCCAACGAGCGCACACACGCACGCACGACCGGACTGACCACTGCTGGCAGGATCCTCGTGACATTGCCCCCCCTCAAGGGGCAGCCTCCGGATGCCCAACCGGGCCCATCTTTCAGAGTGCAATCTCCTGAAAGCTTGGATTAAAGTCTTTGCATGGATATTCTCCACAGGCTCCCAAGAATTCTCCTCCGGGCCATAGCCTTTCCATTTAAAATTAAAAATTGAGCTTGGTTATTCCTTTTCCTACAATCCAGGATAGCTTCAACTTCTTCCTCCCCATTCACTATTACAGGGTCCGGAGGATTCACATTCCGGTCAGGAAAAGGATTGGGGACAAAGGGTTTCAACAGGGAGACGTGAAAAACAGGATGGATTTTGAGTGAATCCGGGAGCTCCAGCTCATAAGCCACCTTGTTAATTCTCCTCTTTACAGGGAAAGGGCCCAGGAATTTGGGACCCAATTTCCTGGAAGGACAAGACAATCTAAGGTTCGCAGAGGATAACCATACACGGTCACCTGGTTCAAGCAACAATTCACCCCGCTTCTTCCTGTCGAACACTTCCTTATTCTGCTCCTGGGATCTTGCCATGGTCTTCTGTAATAATTGGTTGTTCGAGGAGAAAAAATGTATAGTTTCCAAGACTGCTGGCACAGAACATTCAGGAATGGAATTAGGAAGGAAAGCTGGATGAAAACCATAATTAGCAAAAAATGGACTTTGCTTGGTAGCAGAATGCATGGAATTGTTATAAGCAAATTCGGCCAACGGAAGCAGTGTGACCCAGTCATCTTGAGAAAAGGATGAAAAACAACGCAGGTATTGCTCGAGGGTCTGATTGGTCCTCTCGGTCTGAACATTTGTCTGAGGATGGTAAGCGGTGGAGAATGATAGCGTAATTCCCAGGACTTTACACGGAGCTTTCCAAAACCGCGAGTTAAATTGCGCTCCGCGGTCGGGATTCCATGAAGCCGAATTATTTCCCTGATAAACATCTGGGCAGTCTCAGAAGCAGAGGGGGTACCCATCATCGGAATGAAATGGGCCATTTTAGACAGCCGATCTACCACCACAAAGATGGCAGTATGCCCAGCTGCAGGGGGTAGGTCGACAATGAAGTCCATAGACAACATCTTCCAAGGCCTGTCTGGAATGGGCAGAGGTTTCAGTAACCCCCAGGCTCTGGACCTACGGGTTTTGCTCCAAGCACAGGTGGTGCAGGACTCCACGTAACTCCTACAGTCCTTAAGTACTTGGGGCCACCAGAAAGTACGCTGGACAAGATCAGCAGTCTTGTAGGCACCAAAGTGCCCTGCTAGTGCATGATCATGGCAAAGTTCGAGAATGGCCACCCGTAAGCATTCGGGTACAAAGATTTTGCTGCCGTACCAAAACAGTCCATCCCTGACCTGTAACTCTGTTCCAACGAAGGGTGTTGACCCCATGGAAGCTTGTTTCAACCCCGAGAGCAGATCTTCCTGTAGCAGGAGAAAGTTCCCTGGGGCCAGGATAGTGTCAGGGGGCGAAGTTTCTTCGGATTTGTGAAACATCCTAGAGAGGGCATCGGGTTTCGTGTTCTTGGAGCCGGGCCGGTAAGTAACATGGAATGAGAACCTGGAAAAGAACAGGGCCCACCTAGCTTGTCGCAGTCTCAGCCTCTTTGCAGACTTCAGGTATTCCAGGTTCTTGTGATCTGTGCAGATCAGGATAGGATGAGCAGCTCCTTCTAACAGGTATCGCCATTCTTCCAGGGCAGATTTTATGGCCAGTAATTCCCAATCACCTACGTCATAATTTCTCTCCTCGGGGGACAGCTTTCGGGAAAAGAAGGCAACTGGAAAAAGTGAAGCTTTGGTACCTTGTCGTTGGGAGAGGACAGCTCCAACAGCGATTTCTGAGGCGTCTACTTCCAGGACAAATGGTAGAGAAGAATCGGGATGTTTTAAGACATCCGCGGAGGTAAACAGTCTCTTGAGGGACTCGAAGGCGGCTTGAGCTTCCGGGGACCAATGAAAACGCACCCCTTGCTTGGTTAGTTGCGTGATTGGGCAGATGATAGCGGAGAACCCCTTGATAAATTTCCTGTAAAAATTGGCGAAGCCAACAAAACGTTGGACCCCTTTCTTGTCAGTGGGAGCTGGCCAGTCAAGAATTGCAGAAATCGTTTGTGGATACATCCTTATTCCTTCTACAGAAATAACTAGGCCCAGAAATTAGATACTTTCTTGTTCAAAAGCACATTTTTCAGCTTTGGCATACAGCCCGTGTTGCCAGAGCCAGTCCAGGACACATTTAACATGTTTGCGATGAGAGTCCAGAGAAGGGGAAAAAAATTAGGATATCGTCTAGGTAGACAATGACAAACAAGTCTAAATAGTCCCGGAAGACATCATTAATGAAATACTGGAAGGTAGCGGGAGCATTGCACAATCCGAAGGGCATCACCAGGTATTCGAAATGTCCAAAGCGGGTACGAAAAGCTGTCTTCCACTCATCCCCACTTCTGATACAAACCAGATTGTAGGCCCCTCTGAGATCCAGCTTAGTGAAGGTAGAGGCAGTTCCCAGTCTCTGAAATAATTCTGGTACCAGAGGAAGCGGGTATCGATTCTTTACTGTTATCTTATTTAACTCTCTGTAGTCAACGCAGGGCAGGAGGGTATGGTCTTTCTTTTCCACAAAGAAGATGCCTGCACCCGCTGGGGAAGTGGAGGGTCGAATGAAGCCTTTCTTCAGGTTTTCGTCTATGTAAATTTTCAGAGTCTCCTGTTCCAGTTCGGTCAGTGGAAAGATCCTGCCAAAGGGAATTTCAGCCCCGGGAAGGAGTTCAATGGGGCAGTCATATGCCCGATGGGGCGGCAGAGTTTCCGCCCCCTTCTTACTGAAGACGTCTAGGTAGTCATTATATACTTCAGAACTGCTTGGCGAAGCTCAGAATCAGAGTCCAGACATAGTAAGGCAGAGGATTCGCCAGGATTCTTCAGGAGACAGTACTGCTGGCAATAAGGAGAGAAAAATGTGATCTCCCCGGTCACCCAGTTTATAGCAGGGTTATGGGCCTGCAACCATGGCATGCCAAGGATGATTGGAAACAAAGGAGATGGGATAATGTCCAAGCGAAGCAGTTCCTAATGCAGATTGGAGACAGAAACTGAAAGGGGGGTAGTCTCTTGCGCAACTGGTCCAGATTTTATTGTTGAGCCATCGGCCAGGTGGATAGAGAGTCCTTGAGCCTTGTACAGCAAAGGGATTTGGTGTTTACTGGCAAAAGAAGAGTCCATGAAACAGCTACAAGCCCCCGAGTCAATGATAGCGGGGACCTGCAAAGTCCTTCCTGGGAGCTGCAACGAGACAGAAAGGGCGAGGTGAGAAGAGGTCTTAAGCCAAGCAGTAGTAGAGCCAGACGAGACAGACATGCACTTACGGAGCTTGGCAGGACAGTTCCTGACATAGTGCCCAGGTTCCCCGCAGTAAAGGCGCAAGTTGTTGACCCGACGACGTTGGCGTTCCTCCATCGTGAGAGCAGGGCGAAGGACTCCGAGCTGCATAAGTTCGGAAGTATCAGGTGCTGGAACAGGACTAGGAGTGGGAGCCGGATGAGAGTAGTTAGGTACCCGAGGCAGCATCCAGGAGGGACGAGTAGACCCAGCACCTCTTTCAGCTCTTCGCTCCCTCAGCCGTCGATCAATTTGAATGGCCAGATTAATCAGGGCATCCAGAGTTTTTGGGACTCCCACACGAGCCAGTTCATCTTTCAGTGGGTCTGAGAGCCCCATACGAAACTGGTAACGAAGGGCAGCATCATTCCAGTCCGTATCTGTACTCAAACGGCGGAACTCAGCGACATAGTCCTCTACGGCCCTACGCCCCTGTTGAAAGGTATGCAGGGCGGCTTCGGCCGTGGCGGAGAGTTGAGGGTCCTCGTAGAGCTGGGCCATCGTATCAAAGAAGGTGGTCAGGTTGGTTAGGACCTCTGCTTTCTGTTCCAAACGATGAGCCCAAGCTTGAGGATCTCCCAGGAGCAAGGACACCACGAATCCCACTTGGTGGCCTCAAGTGAGAAGGTGCGAGGCTGTAGGGCAAAGTACAGTTCACAAGAGTTCCGGAATGCTCTGAATTTACTTCGCTCTCCAGAAAACTTTTCAGGCGTGGGAACTCTGGGTTCGGGAGGCAACATTACCACTGTCGGAGAAGAGGTGCTGGAGACGGAAGCGGACGGAAGAGGCCCCTGAGCGGTTGTGGGTGAAGTGAGAGCTTGGACCTTTTCCTCCAAACGAGTATATCCCGCCTGCAGACTCTTAAAGAGGAAGTAAACCCTGATGGGTTTACTTCCTCTTTTTTTCCCTGCAAAGGTAAAGCATAATGGACTACTATGCATCGCATAGTAGCTCATTATGTGTCACTTACCTGACACAGGAGCCAGCGAAGTCGCCGCTGATCCCTGTAGTCCGCCGCATCCATCTTGCTGGTGGCGTCTCGCAGCCACGACCAATGACAGCGGCGAAGCCGCGATGACGTCACTCCCGCGCATGCGCGTCGCGTCTCGCAGCTCCGCCGCTGCCATTCGGCGAAGCCGCGATGACGTCACTCCCGCGCATGCGCACGGGAGTCGACAAATTAGGCAAATCCATTCTTGGACTTGCCGCATTTAGTGCGCCTGCGCGCCGCTGTCTACGGCGCATGCGCCGTAGACAGCGGTGCCCATTTTCGGGCAAATATCTCCTAAACCATATAGGTTTAGGAGATATTGCTTGGACCTACAGGTAAGCCTTAATCTAGGCTTACCTGTAGGTTAAAGTGGTTTGAAGGGGTTTACTTCCTCTTTAACAGCCTGGGTGAGGCCAGCCAGATGCAAACAAAGTTCGTCCATGGGAGAGGCTCCCTGCGCGGGCTCCGTCATGGCTGCCTGATACTGTCACGTACCTGGTGGTAGAGCCCGACTTGCAGGAGGAGACCTTTCTTATGGCTCCGACTCAAGGGCCCTGGTAGTGTATACAGGTAACACAAGAGTCAAGAGTGGCACGAGTGTCTGGCAGGATCAACAGCTGGATCAGGGGATGGCTGGAATCGGAGGGAAACAGGATCAGCAGGCAGGTGCAGGAAGCTGAAGCAGAGCGGCAGGCAGAGAGGCTGGACCAGGACACCAATGCAGAACTCTGGCAGAGGCAGGACTTCAGGCAGGTGCTGGAACCACTACTGGAGGTAGAGCAGCAGACGGCACCGGAACAGGAGGCTGGAAGCCGAGCAGTCAGACAAGCCGGGTCGGAGGTCAGGCGGTCAGTGGAGGATCAAGCAGGTGGATGGTCGGACGAGCCGGGTCAGTAAACGGGCAGGCAGCAAAAGCACCGAAGGATCAAGCAGAGGGGAAGTCAGGCAGGCCGGGGTCAGATGAAGGCGGATAGCAGGAGTAGTAGGTAAACAAGCCGGGTCAACAGGTCACAGAAGGCAGGTTCTCAGCATCAGGGTACTCGCACGCTGTAGATCAGACAGCAAGAACTGGATGTGACCAACTGAGTTAAATAGCCCGCCTGGCGCCAACGAGCGCACACCCGCGCGCAGCGGAAGGTCCGGACTGACCACTGCTGGCAGGATCCTCGTGACACTTTCGATACACTTTCGATACAGGGACAACAGAGATTTGTCCCATTTTGTCAAAATCTCCTTCTGCAGGACTCTGGTGTGGAACTGGGCATAAAGTACTGCCTCGAAGGAGACTACCTTGAGCTCCAGTACTCGCATGCAAAAGTGGAGCGACGACCACTTGCGGTTCATCAGTAGTTTGACCGTGGATCTGAGAGTCTGCAATATGTCTGAGGGGAGAAAGACCCACACTTCCCTGGAGTCCAATAGTAAACCCAGGTAACTCCAGACGCTGGGTCGGCACAACCACCTACTTCTTTAGGTTCAACAGCCACCCAAATTCACGCAGGGTCTGCATGGTGATCGCCAAATCCTCCTCTAATTCTGAGGCGGAAGACGCTCTCAGGAGCACATGGTCTAGGTAACCCACGATCGCAATTCCGCGTTGTCGCAGCAACGCCAATACTGGAGCCAGTACTTTGGTAAAGACTCGGGGGGCTGTTGCCAGGCCAAAGGGAAGAGCCACAAACTGGTAATGGGCTTCCCCGACTGCCAAAATGCAGAAACTTTTGATGCCAAAGGCATATGGGTATGTGCAGGTACGCATCCTGGATGTCCAAAGACGCCAGGGAGTCCCCTTGATGGAGTGCAGCAACTACTGAGCGAACTGATTCCATTCTGAACCGCTGCACTTTTACAAAGTGATTGAGGGTTTTTAAGTCCAAGATTGGACGTACTCCTTCCTTCTTAGGAACCACAAACAGATTTGAGTAGAACCCCTGGAAGCGTTCCGATTCCGGAACTGGTACAATCACCCCCTGATTCAGCAAGTCCCTTACTGCCCCTAGCAGGGCCTCCTGGCGAACCAGGGATGTGGGTATGCTGGAGGGGAAGAATCTGTTTAGCGGCCAAGAGAGAAACTCTATCTTGTACTTCTTGTGGAAATCAGGTCGCAGATCCATTGGTCGGATAACCGGGAGGTCCACCGGGCTGCAAACTCCTGAAGGCGACCCCCCACAGATACGCGGGTGGGGGCAAACCTTCATGCAGTAGCACTTTTGTTCGCAGGCTTGTTAGGCTTGGGGTTCCAGGGACACTTTTGACCGTCCGTGGACGTCCTGTCGGGCTGGGAACATTTGTCGAAGCACCGGGTGGACGAAAAAGCCGCTTGTGAGTGGAAAAAGAGGGCCCTTGCCTGCGGCGTGGATCCTTAGCCTTCCTGGCCTGTGGGAGTAGTGTACTCTTACCACCCATGGCATTCTTGATAATGTCATCCAACAAAGCTCCAAAGAGCCGGTCGCCAAGGAAGGGAAGATCCGTCAGGGCTTTTTTGGATGCCTGGTCAGCAGACCAGCATTTCAACCAAATCAGGCACCTCAGCACCATAGCTGACACTGAAGCCCTGGATAGCAGAGGGAGAGTATCTAGGGCCACGTCACAAACGTACTTAAGGCCTTGCACTAGTTGGTCTGCTAGTTCCACGCAGACAGGGGAGGCGTTTTGCTCTCCCAATTCACGGTGCTAAAGTTTTGCCCACTCAGTCAGTGTCTGCAACACCAGTGCGGATGCCAGTACTGGTAGCACGGCTGATCCCACAACCGTAAACAAGGAACGAGCCACCGCCTTGGCCTTCCTATCCGTGGGGTCCTTGAATGCAGGAGATCCCTCAACTGGGATCGTGGTTACTTTATTTAACCTAGATACTGGGGGGTCCACGACCGGAGGAGCTGAAAATTTTTTGAGAAGGCTTTCCTCAAAGGGGTAACGCACCGCCATGTTTTTGGGGACCGAAAAGGTCCTGTACGGCCGACCCCATTCCCTGTAGATGAACTTCTCAAAATAAGCGAAATACAGGAACACCTTAGGTGAACGTGCTGGCTTGCGGGACCCAAAAGGGACAGGTGCATCAGCAGAGGGATCCGCTGGCTCCTGGATCTTCAGGGTATCATGCACAGCTGTGATAAGTGCTTCAACAAGTGCTTTGTCGCGCTCCGGACCCGGATGGGCAATCATCCTCACTGTCCGAATGGTCCTGGTCAGCCTCGTCTGATGGGTCAGAGCAGGGGTCACCAGCCGCAGCAGGGCCCGAGTCTGCATTGGAGCTCTCCCCAGAGGACGGGGGGGGGGGGGGGGGGTAGGGGCCTTTTACGCGCACCTTTCCTTCAATGCATTGCCTCTATTTTAGCAACAAAGGAGTTAAGGACCCCCGTCAGGGTGTCCATGGGCACAGTGCTATCCGCAGGTGACCCGGTTGCAATAGCCTGGATTTTGGGGGAAGAAACACCAGTTTCTGAAGCCATGCTGACCCTACCCTGTCTGCCACCTGCAAGGGGACTTAGGACAGTGAAGGTCCCACCCTCCTGCTGCCGCCACCTGGGGGGGGAGGGGGGTTCCTAGTGCCAGACTCACCACCCTGGGGCGTTCTGTGATGGTCACTAGCCGTGCCTGTAGACCCGAGGAGGTTACCCAAGTGCAGAGTGAGGAAACTGTGCCGGCAGCAGCTGTAGACAATAGTGGTGAAACGATCTGCAGAGCTTGCACCAGCGTTCAGGGAATTGCCATCCAGCATCCTGTATACACAGTGGACACAGGAAACAGCATGTGAGAGCACATGTAATGCTGTCACAAGAGAACTGTGGTGAAAAGAGCGCTTGGGCTTCAAAAAAAATGGCCGCCAATGCAACTAATAGGACAATCCTATAGAAAATGGCTGCTGAGGCTCACAAGGGGAACCTGCTTTGCCCATAGTCAAAATGGCCGCCGGACAGCGCCATGAGGTGTCAGGAAAACAAACAAACAAAAAAAAAAAAATCACAGAACAGTGCTGCCTGCATTTAGCAAGAACACCTCCACAGACACATTTTGGGACCAACGCTAGCCGCACAAAGCCCCCTACAGGTGAGGGACCCAGCGAACCCCACACACACACACACACACACACACACTGCCCGCAGCACATGCAGCCACCCCCCTCAGAGGGGGGGGGGGGGAAGGAGGGGAGATAGGGACGTGGGAGAGAAGAGAAGGTGAGGTGGCCCCCGAATCGACCTCCTAGGGAATGCCCAGCTGCTCACCCCACCGAAGCAGGGAGAGCCGTACTTACCAGTCCTGAAGAGCTGGGAGACATTCCATCACAGATCTACTCCTGCGCAGTTACAGCGTAGCTGTTGGCCCGGTATACTGTGATCCAGACATCAGTAGTTCGGTCATATGTATACCCCGGAGCATTGAAGCTCACCGACCACCTCTGGAGCTGAGGTATGTCGTGGCCTGCCGAGCCTTAGCTGCAGCCTGCACATGCTCGATGGCTGGACTGGGGAGACTACAAGGATAACTTAACCAGCCTGTCACCCAGCCGGCAGTTGATAGAAGATCCCAGAATCTTTCATCTTGCGCAAAAACATCAAACCTGCATCAAAAAAAATAAACCATAGGGCCCACAGGGTTCCTAGGTCATTCTCCTTCACTAGACAAAATAAAACTTGTTCTGCCTGGGCAGCAGGGAGGGCTATTAGCACAGGGTCTGCCCCCCAAGTTCTGTGTATTGCGTTACCATTTTTGCCTAGTTCTCCTAATGGCAGGCTAACAAACCCATTTATGAGAAAAGAGTTATTCCTGCGCCTAATCAGAAAAGAATCCGATATTCGTACTGCTGCATACACTGAAGTGGGGTGCTTGAGTCCCAGTAACAGAGTAAAAAGATAAAAAAGTAGTGATGCACGGTACTGTGACAGGAAATTGGCCTAGGAGGCTAATAAATTCTATAGGCACTAAGATTGTGAGTGATATATATATTCCCGTATAAAGTAAGAGAAGGTATATAAAAAGTTGTGCGTATTTTATGAGGGGGTGGTGGAAGACTCTCACCACTATAGCATAATGATGTTCAGGGTAAGAGACAAATGTAATAAATAAGCATAAAAAAAGGAAAGAATCACAATACTTAGAACTAGTGATCCCTAATGCGATTTGTTAAAACTGACAGAATCGCATAAAGTGCCAGTGCTAGACGATAAATAGAATCATGGAGGTATCTACTACACCATAGAGTAAATAAAACAATATACTTAAAGCAGTCACAAAGAATAGTGAATCGCAATGCGATTTGTTCAAGCTGACAAAATCGCATACAGTGCCAGTGCTAAAAGGTGAATGGGTACGTGAAATGTTCTGCTACACTATAAGGTAAATTATATAATATATATAAAATAGTCACCAACTCAATAAAACATATGTGCAGGAAGTGGTGGGTTGTAGCTGACAAAAGTCGCATAAAGTGCTAGTGCCACAAAAGTGGTAGAACAAGATCCGTGCGGGTGTCCTCTACCATAAAATAATCAGAACAATATTCATGCGACAGTGAGCAGCTCAATAATTCAATTGTGCAGAAAAATGACAGAAAATCAAAGTAAACGCATAAGCAATGTTGGTGTTAGGGGAGTAAAGAAAATCCCTCAAAATAATCAAAAAACTGTGTACAATACCTACAAGAAATTATATAAAAAATGAAACAATAACATTTATCGGAGTGTGTCCATTCTGCTTTGTGCGATAACCAGTGGCGATTATGTCAAAAGTCGCATATATCAACAAATCGCATATAGTGTCAGTGTCTATATATATATATATATGTGCACAGAGCAATATAATCGGTGATGGTGGTGAGAGAGGTGAGTATATCCCACGTGGTCCTGTGTGGTTGGAGTATGGGTGTCCCCTTACCTTACAGCTGTAAGGTAACAGCATGTGATATATATCTCCTCTGAACTCCTGTTCTTTATCCCTCGAGGTCTCGTCCCGATATCCACAGATCCTGGTATCCACAGATCCTGGCGTCTCCTGCCTATCACGCTGTGTTGGTCCCTTTAAGTATTTGCTCAGCAGCACTCAGCGTGGGGGGGGGGGGGGTGGTTTACCTCGGCAATTGGTGCGTATGTACGGGGTTAAAGAAATAAGGAGGAAGGGAGCCCCATAGTGTAGTAATTTTTAACACATATGATGATTTATTACAGCAAAACAGTTTTGTACTCACAAGCAGACAAGTTTCATATGCAGTGTATAAACGAGCCTCGAGCTCGATTGCGTCACTTCCGGTAGCGTCCCGACGCGTGTTCGTCACGGTCACGTGACTTCATCAGGGGGTTCATCCCCTCGACACAGCTCCTCTCTGTAACTAAATGGGTTTGTTAGCCTGCCATTAGGAGAACTAGGCAAAAATGGTAACGCAATACACAGAACTTGGGGGGCAGACCCTGTGCTAACAACCCTCCCTGCTCCTGGGATCTTGCGCGGCCATACAACACTGTACCCAAATGAAATTTTTATCATTTTTTTTCCCACAAATAGAGCTTTCTTTTGGTGGTATTTAATTACAGCTGGGAGTTTTATTTTTTGCTAAACAAACAAAAAAAGATGCAAAATAAAAAAAAAAATCATGTTTCATAGTTTGTTATAACATTTTGCAAACAGGTAATTTTTCTCCTTCATTGAAATGCGCTGATGAGGCGGCACTGGTGGGCACTGATAGGCACAGATAAGGTGGCACCCATAGGCACAGATAAGGCAGTACTGATGTTTTTTTTTAGGGTTTTGATTGTTATGGGTAGTTTGTTTTTAAGTTGATAATACAAAAGCTATGTTACACTAACAACATACCTTATGCTCATTTTAAAAATAAAAGTTAAGCATTAACATTAAAAAAAAGGCAGGCCTAAGTGAAGAGTCAGCAGTGCCGGGCATGGAAGCGGATCAACTCAACAAGCAGGTGCAGCACAACCTAGTGGTAGAGTCACACGTAGAACAGGCATGGCATGGCTGTATTTTTTGCCCAAAGTGGCAGACCCTTCAAGCCTTCAAGCCACAACACAATTTATTGCTTCACAAAACTTGCTTAATCTTCCTCCTCCCAGGCTCAGAGCAGCCTGAATTCCACCAGTGTTGCTGATGCATCCTTCTCCAACACTAATGCCATTACTGTTGAAAAAAAAATGATCCGCACTCCGGTTGTTGCTCTTAAAAATTCTTAATTTTATTAAATAGCCACAGTGAACAAATGCAGATTAAGTCAGTTGACATGTGTTTCAGCCTGTAAGTCCTTAGTCATAACCACTTTACAGACAAAACTTTAAATAAATAGTAGCTCTAAAGATCAGAGCTGTCAATCAAGACCCATTGTCTTGATTGACAGCAGGAAATTATTCGAAAAAAAGAATCATCTGCAGTACATATTAGGGTGATCCATGTATACGCCACCAATTTTCACACACCTTGCGGTGATGTACGTTTATGTGCATATATTCATACACGTATACACATATGCATAAGAAAACACAACATAAAATGAAAAACAAATAAAAAAAATAAAATAATGAAAATAATCCAGGTATGTGAAAAAAAAGTACCAGTTACTTACCGGTAACTGTCTCTCTGGGAAATCTTCCAGGACGGCACACCTGAGAGATGAGAGGCTCCTCCCTACAGGAAACACAATCAATCGACAGCTGTTTTAAGTCCCCACCCTTCCCCTTGATCCTCAGTTTGTAGAGAAGTAACTCCTGAACCAGGTTCACAAGGGAAATCATTCCTCATAGGTACTCACCTTCTAGTGTTCTAGAATTTTCCCTCCTCCAACGGGCGGGAAGTAGGCCTGCCGTCCTGGAAGATTTCCCAGAAAGACAGTTACCGGTAAGTCACTGGTATTTTTCTCAAGTCATCTTCCAGGACGGCACACCTGAGAGGATAAACAAGTACCTCAGGCCTACCTTAGGGTGGGGCCACTGCAAGACCCTCTTGGCGAACCTTGGCTCTGCAGTGAGCTTTAGCTCCACTCCATACGCTCATATGCTTGATGAAGGCATCTTAGCTGGATCATGCGGCTGATCTGCAGGTCTGCTCCACAGATGTTCCTGCCTTTTCCGCTTCAGATGCAGTATCTAGGTGAAATGGGCTCTTAAAAATGGAATCAGAAAACATGTTAAACTTGCAGGTTAGCAATGTTGCCTATCTCACACATCTAACAACCATGGCCTATTATGCCTGTAAGTGCTACTTAGAACCACTAAAAAGATAAATAAGAGACCTGTGTAAGACAAGGACACTACATTAATCAATAAGAGGGCCTGTCTTAACACTATCCTGTTGAGGGAAATAAAACTGCTTCCTTTTTATCTTTATGTCAGCAAAAGACTAAAGGGAAGCCTACTTAAGGGAAATGGATTAACAGAAGCTTGAACCCTGGGTTTAAGGCATGCCCAATCTATGTCCTTACTTACGCCTGAGAGCCTTCTTCAGGAGATTAAAGTCCCTAGCAGGAGTAGACTACCCATATTGCTATGTCTAGTTTTGCTAAAAGGGCAAAATGAAGGCCATGCACCGAGCCAAAACCTATTCGATCGTGTATACATCTTTATACTTCATCCTCAGGCCCTAATACTCCTCTGAACAGAACTCTCCAAGTTCTTACTAAACAGGGCGATTCATTATCCCCTTCCTCCAGTGTCCCATAACCCTACAGGGCTTCAACCCTAGGAAATGGTTCTGGCATCCCTGAATGCAAGTGGTCAAGGTTTTCTGACATGTGGCATCTGCAGCCCGAACTCCTGGCCCCTCCATGGAAAAGAAGGCTGAAATACAAAAAGGTGATACATGCATTATTAATATCACAAATAAAATGATCATAGATTGTGGGCACGGCACAATAGATTTAGACAGAAAGGACACAAGCATAGACAACAATGTTGTGTGCCTGAGTGTGACTAGCTAAACCAATATATCAAATATGGGAAGAGACCCAAATCTGAACCTCAACGTAGACAAACAGTCCTCATAGTTTGGTTTTCTGATGTGCTGCCAAGACTTAAAAACATTAAGACACAAGCAAACCCTAAATGCTGCGTATTTCTAAAGTGCAGCTAGCTAGGTCATAACTGATATATAAATACGGAAAGGACAGGAACCCCCTTTACTGTTGTGCTTTACCTATGTACAGCAAAACAAGGCTATAAATATAAAGACAGAAAGACCCAAACTTCTATGTTGTGTATTTCTGACAAACCACCACAGTTATAAGATTAATATGAACACCAACTCCCGTGTTGTGCATTTCTGCTATGCCACAGGGAAAAATATGGAACACAAGACAATCCTTTCTGTCATGCACTTCTGTAGTGTAGTTCAGATAGAACCAACACTGAGAAAGGACACAAGCAACCTGCAGCATTGTGTTTTTCTGAAACAGAAAGCGCCAACAAGCTTCAATCTTGAGTATTTCTGCTGTGCAACAACATAAAAGCAGACACTGAGGGAAAAGACAGACAGCCTTTACAGCTGCAATCTTTCTGGTCTGCTGCAAAATAAAACAATAATGCCATGATGAGTATTCCTGCTGTGTAGCAAAACCTCAATCAGAAGGGACAGATAAGTTTAGGGTTCCCACACCCGTGCGACCCAACCTGCAACTTGGGACTGCAAGACGCATGAGAAGTCATATACTATGGCTTCCAATGGGTACCATTTGTGTATGTGCGACACCAGCAGTCCCCGATTCCTGGATCCACAGACCTCAAGATTACACAGGTCGCAGGGAAAAAAAAAAAAGCAATTTTCAGGTCGAACAAGTAAGGGGTCCCCAATGCTGTGACTCCCTGGAGGATTGCAGCCAACAAACCCCTGCTGTGTATCCCTAAGATGCAGAAAGGTAGATCCATGAGAAACACTGCTCACTGCTGTGCCTGATATACAAACGATAAGGCAGTAAATATAGGACATACAGGACACAAACATTCAATCTTTGTGTATGTCTGATGTGTAGTAATATACCAATACTGAGCAGAGATGCAACCATCCTCAATGTGTCTCAGCTGAGCAGCAAAAACAAAATCAGAAAAAGACAAGCAACCTTCACTGCTGTGTCCTTTCTGATATGCAGCCAATAAGGCAGTATATGCAAGACATAAAAAGGACAGACAACCTTCAATCTTGTATATGTCTGATGTGCAACAATATAACAATTCTGAATAGAGATAGCACATCCATATTGAAGCGATTTGGCCTTGCGACTCAACATGTCAAATCGCATGGCTAAAAATCAGCACAACACCACTTTGTGGTGCTACATGGATTACCAAAGGCAGTATATGTACTACACCTGGCAGGGGTTCAATTTGTATTTCTGCTATGTAGCCCAACAAATTCGAACCATAAATTTTCACTGCTGCCTTTCTGATAAGGCAGTAATACAGGACACAAAACCTCACAGACCTTAATGCTGTATAAATCTGAAGTGCAACAATAAAAAACACTATGAATAGAGATAGCACATCCATATTGAAATGATTTGTCATGCGACTCAACATGTCAAATCGCATGTTTAAACTCGGCAGCCATTGCTGTTAATAGCACTGTCTGAATCAGCACAACGCCACGCAAATCAGGACCATCAGACTTCACTGCTGTCTTTCTGATAAGTAACCAACAAGGCAGTAAAACAGGACACAAAGCCCCACAGACAGACCTCAATCTTGTGTATGTCTGATGTGCAGCAATATAACCATTATGAGCAGAGATGTCACCAGACTCAATGATGTGCATTTCTGCTGTGCAACACAAAACCAGAAAGTACAGACCACCTACACTGTTGTATTTTTCTGATCTGTAGCCAAACAAAGCAGTACCTTTAGTATATAAAGGACAGCAAACAAGCTTCAGTGCAGTGCATTTCTGATGTACAGCAATATAGCCCTTATTAAGCAGAGATGTCACAAATCTCAATGTGTATTTCTGCTGTGCTACAAAAACATCCCAGCAAGCACAAACCTTCACTACTGAGGTCTACTGGTGTGCAGCCAATGAGGAGTCATGGTCTATCCCTTTATGAAATAACCAACAGGCAATTTATTTCATAGGCATAGCCTGGGCTGTAGATACTAAACCTTCACCACCAGTGAAGGAACAGATCCTAAAATGGTTGGACACCCTACTATTAGTAGTAGTTGTTGTCCTACCTTACCTCCATAGACTGAGCAAACGCTAGACAGCACATATCCAGATGGTGCTGATTAGCAACTAAAGTCTCAATGAGCCCAGCCCTAGAGACCAATTTAAGACCTCTCTAGAAGAGGTGGTTACCAGTTTAGCCTGGGAGGTAAATAGCTATTTGCAGGCTTCAAACAATCAATTATGTAGCTCTTGCATAGGTTTGCACAGAAAATCCTCAATTAAAAGGATGTAGGGAGCGATCTATGGTGAATCGCCTTTAGATCTGCCACTGAGTGGATTGTAGCCCAAACCAAAAAAAAAAAAAAAACTCTCTTCTTACCTCCTACACTATAATATAAACACAGTGTAAAGGTGGAGTGGGAGGTTGGAGCTTATGAAATTTAACTATAGCAGGCAACCCCCAAAAGGAGGATCTGTGACAAGGGAACCCCTACTGTGCCACACAGAAGCTTGGTCTCTGCCCATCCTTGAATGTTAGGTCAGCTTTTAAACATTGTGAAGCAACTTCAGATTCCTAGCAGCTGGGCTAATAGGGCCGGTAACCTAGTGCACCTGCTGACCAGGGGAGCTTCTGAATCCACCAACCACTGCCCAATTAATAACCTGTTCAGTGGTATACCTGGCCTGTAAGTAACTTTGTATCTACCAGGTCCCCTCTGTACGCTATATTCATCCCTACTAAATGTACCACAACTGGGCATGTAGGGAGAGGCTGGCAACCTACTGTTGCGATAACCACAGTGTCTCTGCTGTAAGAGGGAGCTGTGGTTGGTGGTTTTAGCAGTGGTGTCTGCGCTATTTGTATCCCGACCCCAGGTTCTGCACTGCACCAGTCAGTATATACACGGGGAAGGGGGAGCAATGGCCTACCTACCTCTTTCTCATCTGAGGTGGTTTAGGCATACTCGTTCCTCTGCACCACCTGTCCACCATACAGCTTCTCTGATGTAAGAGGGGCTGCAGCTGGTGTTTTTAGCAGAAGCTTAAGGGCTATTTGAATCCAGACCCCAGGTGAGATCTCAAATGCCCAGAAACCCTCTGGCTGGAATTGGGGATTTTGCAGCTAAATTCCCACGGCAAAAGGAAAGTAAAGTACTCACCATTGTCGTCTTCCTCTTTTTGCCACAGCCAGCGGGCTTGCTTTTCCATCCTTATGGTCCACACGCAAGGAGGATAGCCGCCAAAGTGCTCCCCCCCAACTGCTGTCCCCATAGGGAGGTGCCAGGTTAGGCTGTGTCCTGCACTGTACCAGTCAGTCTATATACATGGGGGGGGGGGGGGGGGGGCAATGCCTTCCATTCCTCATTCCCATCTTCATATCTGAGGTGGTTAAGGCAGACATCCACCATAGTAAACTGGTGCCTCCTCGCTCTAGAGAAAGGAGGATGTGGGCGCCTGCTCCTACTGACTCTCAGCCTTCCCTCCTGGGTAAGAACGCCGCCGCCATTTTCCCGAAGTTTGAAAATGACGCGGGTGCTTGTTGCCACGCCCTCTCCGGCAGCCCACGCGAGCTACCGGGGACCCATGAGTCGGGGACAAGATCCCCCTGGAAAGAACCGATGGCCAGCACCCCCGTCTGAACAACCACCTGTACAGGTAAGGAGGGGGAGACAGGATAATGGCCCCTGAAGTTCTGGGTACACCACTGTACCCAGGGTCCTTCAGCTCTCAGGGGGGCTCTTCCAATTTCTGCTGAGGAAAAGATAGGGGAACCCCCCAGGAAGGACAAGAATATCCTACCAGACCCAGAGGCTTCCCAGGCTTGTGGTCCGGCTCCCAGGGGGAGACCACCAGCCCCAGGCTTCGGGTCATTTGGAAAAAAAACAAACAGTTTCGCTGTGTAGGGAGAAACACAATCAAAAACTGAGGATCAAGGGGAAGGGTGGGGACTTAAAACAGCTGTCGATTGATTGTGTTTCCTGTAGGGAGGAGCCTCTCATCTCTCAGGTGTGCCGTCCTGGAAGATGACTTGAGAAAAGACCCCAGAGGAGAGAAAAGGAAAAACGAGAGGAAGTGCTAAAGAGAGGAATTCTTAATGCAAGTGCAAGCCCAGATCCCACCTCAAGTTTAACCCCTGAGGCGATTTATTTATTTTTTTTATCTAAAAATCCACCATGCTTCTCTTCCTAGTAGCCGCCGGCACACTCACGACCCAGTCTTGCCATCCTTTGATGGCTTCCATGACCGGGAACACCCTTTTAAAACAACATACTGATGTGGCATTGGTAACTAGGCCCTTGCCTATTTTCAGGGTACTCTGCTATTTACTATTCAAGCCCCAAGCAGGCCATACCCTGTCCGAGACTGAATCTATGGTTTGAGTGCTGCTAGTCTGGAGTCCCAACCACTAAGCCACTGTTGATACAATGTTTAGGATTTTCCTGGGAGGGTAGTAAGGCTGATGCTTTTCCATACATCCGTTTGGTAAGCTGGTGATGAGTGGTCGGGAAGGGTAGGCTTGCAAAATCAAGCCGGTGACCATTCCTTACCATCCCTAGAAAAAATTATTTTGAGGAGACCACTACCCGCTATGGGAGGAAGGCCTCCAATCTTCCTTCGGACTGTTTGGGATGACAAATCCATACATTTTGCCCCGCTTTTCTGACCCCAAGACCTCTTTGGAATGCGGTCTTTGTGACCCTGAATTCTCTCTGAGAGCGAGACTTATTCCTTGCTTGCTTCCCCATATTACACCAGATGGCAAAGAACTCTCACCCATCAGCCATCCGATCTAAACGGTTTCCAGACCAGGACCAAACCAAGCCCCCCATGAGAATCCCACAGAACTTAGCCTTGGATGCACTGTCCTACTGCTAAGCTTTAACTGAGATGACTAGGGCTGAGGATCTGGCAGACATATGCAATGAATCAGATGAGGCATTCGCACTATATGCCACCCCCCGTGAGAGCATGGGAAAGGACGACAAGATTGTCTCCGTCCTGTCCCTATGTGTGCATCCTCTTGTCCATGGGATCTCTACCAGGTAAGGTATGTATGCCTGGAAACCTGATAGAAGGCTGCGTCCAGTCATGGTACCCTATCGATAAGACCAGTGGGCAGGTGCAATACTCTGCTGAGCTGGCGGGGGGGCAGCCTGGGGCTGAACCCGACTGAAAATAGGGGCATGCTGGGGATTGCAGTTCCTCAGGCTCCCTGCAGAGGGAATGCTGGGCATTGCAGTTCCCTAGGCTCACCGCAGAGGGCATGCTGGGCATTGCAGTTCCTCAGGCTTACTGCACAAAGGGCATTGCAGTTCCTCAGTCCTACTGCACCAAGTGGGCATGCTGGGCACTGCAGTTCCTCAGACTTACTACACAAAGGGCATGCTGGGCACTGCAGTTCCTCAGGCTTACTGCACAAAGGGCATGCTGGGCACCGCTGTCCTCCAGCTCACTTTTAAAACCAAATGCAAGGCCATATTCCAAAGCAGAATGTCCCCAGGAGTGCCCCTAGGACCAAACGCCTCTAAGGTCCCAGTACCACCTCCCAACCCCCTCGACCACCAGAGGGGTCTACACCCATGGAGCTATCGAGTAAAAGGGAAAGGGAATGCCCACCCCAGGGTTCCTCTCACCTTAGTGGCTGGTGCTGGCATTATCAGGAGTAGTCTGGGCTGCAGACATCTCCCGCTGAGGATCGTGGTGTTCCCACCTTCCTGAGCTGCTTGCTGACATCTAAAGTGTTTGCAGGCTTGCTCCAGCCAGAGCCTAGCCCTCTCTCATAAACAGCAGCCCCGGCAGAAGTGCACGCCCCCACCGGACGTGACTTCACTACGTCGTCTGGTCCAGCTTCGAGCTCCCTCACTTGTCACACAGAATGCGATGAGGAACGGTGCACCACCGACAACACCCCCTTGGACAGAATGAGAACGGGACCCCCAAAGCTTCTTCCTCACCCTCAGGAGAAGCTGGGTTGGCTAAACAGCAGACCGAATGGTACCTACCCTAAGGCCCCGCCAACGAAAAATAGAGATAGGGAGAGCTTCTCTCCACAGTAAAAACTAGGGGTGCACCGAATGAGTTTTTTGGTGCAGAAACCGAAAATGAAAAATACACTAGGCCGAAAACCGAAACTGACTGATACCGAAAATTACTGTTTTTAAAAAATATTTTTATACAGGAGATGGTCAGAGACTGGGGACATGGTACAAGAGATGGCCAGAGACTGGGGTCATGGTACAAGAGCTCAATGCAGCCTCGCAAGTGCCCATCAGATGCAGCCAGCCAGTGTCCCCTGTGCAGCCAAGCCCAGCCTGCCAGTGTCCCCTGTGCAGCCAAGCCCAGCCTGCCAGTGTCCCCTGTGCAGCCAAGCCCAGCCTGCCAGTGTCCCCTGTGCAGCCAAGCCCAGCCTGCCAGTGTCCCCTGTGCAGCCAGTGTGTTCAGCGAGCTGCCACCTGTTTGATTACAGCGACGGGAACATCACAGCTTTCATTTCAATAGCTGTGTGTTCCCCGCTGTGCCCACCATCATATACAGCCCCTCCCACTTTTCCGGGTAACTTAGACAGATCACCCGTCCAATCCTGAGACGGGTGATATGTCTATCAAAGTGCCCGGACAAGGGGGGAGGGGCTGTATATGATGGCGCTCACGGCAGGGAACACACAGCTATTGAGATGAAAGCTGTGATGTTCCCAGTATCTTGTCGAATACTGTCCCCCATCAGGTAGTGCTCGCCCTATACTGTGCTTGCGCAGTACGGAGGACAAAGGAGACGCTGAAAGATTCCGAAGGTGAACAGCTGATCGTCCGCGCCTGCACACTGAGTCCAGGTTCAAGCCCCACCATCCAAGTGGACAAAGTTAGAATAAAAATATGCCGAGGGAAGAGAGGCCATGCCCGAACCGCGGCGAGTGAAGTGAGGGGCCGTTACAAAGCGGTGACCATTAAGTGCACAGGCGCCATGTGCAGCTGATGGTCAGCTGTTCAACTTTGGAGACTTTCAGCATCTCCTTGTCCTCCTTGCTGCGCAAGCGCTGTGCCTGCGCAGTACGGGGCGGATACTATCCAATGGAGGGGACCTTTCTATTCAGAGCACTGGCGCTGTAATCAAACAGGCGGTGGCTCTCCTCGCTATACGACAACCTTGTAATTGGCGGCACCGGGGGTGGAGCCCCACCCCATTTTCGGACATTTTTCTCTTTCGGCAAATTGCCGAAAACTGGAGTTAGTACTTACCGGTAACTCCTTTTCCGGTGGTCTTCCAGGACAGCCCTTGAGAGATGGAGCTCCTCCCATCGACACAGGAAACACATTGCCACAGTTCAAAAGGCGGTCCCTCAGGTCCCTGGTCAGTCATTCACCAAGAACCGAAGGATGGAACTGAAAAACATATAAACCATAACAGGTAATAACATTAGTACATCACTATAATCAAATAAAGGGTGGGATCGTGCTGTCCTGGAAGACCACCGGAAAAGGAGTTACCGGTAAGTACTAACTCCAGTTTTCCCAAGTGTTCTTCCAGGACAGCCCTTGAGAGGATCCCCAAGTACTTACCAGATTAGGGGGGGGACCACGGCCTGGAGGACTTTCCTCCCAAAGGCCTGATCCTGACTAGACATTAAGTCCAGTCGGTAATGCCTTGTAAAGGTGGAAAAGCTTGACCATGTGGCTGCTTTACATACCTGCTCCGGGGTGGCACCAGCTCTTTCTGCCCAGGATGCAGACAACGCTCTTGTGGAGTGAGCTTTAACACCCTCAGGAGGATCTCTATTCAAGGCCTTATACCCCTCTGCTATAGCTAGCCTAATCCATCTAGCTATGGTTACTTTTGAAGCTTTCTGTCCCCTACGCTGTCCGGAAAAAAAGGACAAAAAGGGAGTCTGAGATTCTGAATGGATTTGTTACTTTAAGGTATTCTAGAATACACCTCCTCACATCCAATAAATGAAAACGTTCCTCTTTCTCATTTGCTGCATTTTGACAAAATGAAGGGAGGACAATATCTTGGGACCTATGGAAGCTAGATGCTACCTTTGGTAAGAACCCAGGGTCTGTCTTTAGTATGACTGTCTTCTAGGATCTGTAGAAAAGGTTCCCTGATGGAAAGGGCTTGGATTTCACTGACCCTACGGGCTGAAGTGATTGCCACCAGGAGTACTGTTTAAATGTAATAAGCCTTAAGAAGGCCTCTGAGATAGGCTCAAAGGGTGACCCCAAGAAAGCTTTTAGTACAACTGCTAAATCCCAGGATGGGACTTTGGTGATTCTGACTGGCTTGCGTCTAGCGACTGCCTTACAGAATCTAGCGACAAAAGGATTTTCCTGTAAGCGTTCATCTAGGTACACACTTAAGGCAGCTATCTGTACCTTAATAGTACTTAGGGTTAAACCCTTGTTTACGCCTTCCTGTAAAAACTGTAGAATATTAGCCGTATTTATGTCACGGCTATTCAGCCAGCTATTAAATTTTTTCCAGACTTTTTTGTAAATAGCCCTCATGACTGGTTTGCGACTCTGTAGTAAGGTCGCAATTACCTCATCTGTCAGGCCCTTACTCTTTAAGATTTCCTCTTCAGTAACCACGCTGAAAGCTTCAGTGTGGCGACCTGTGGATGGTAAAGGGGTCCCTGCGACAGGAGGTCCTGTCTGTAGGGAAGCCTTAGAGGCGGACAATCTGTCAATTGTAGCAACGTTGTGAACCATGGTCTCCTGGGCCAAAAAGGTGCTACTAGAATCAAACAGGTTTTCTCCTTGAGGAATCTTGCTAGGACCCTCAGAATGAGATGAAGAGGGGGAAATGCATACGCCAGACTGAAAGTCCATGGAGTTTGCAAGGCATCTACAGCCAGGGGCTGATCTCCTGGGTTTAGCGAGAAAAAATTTGGAACTTTTGCATTCTTTTTGTTCGCAAAAAGGTCTACCTCTGGTTTTCCCCAGTGAGTTGTTATGAGATTGAATGCCTCTGGGTGTAAGGACCATTCTTGGTTCGAAATCTTTTGTCGACTCAAGAAGTCCGCCGTGTTGTTCAGTTCCCCTTTCAGGTGAACTGCAGAAATAGATTCCAGATTGGCTTCTGCCCACTGGAAAATGCGTCTGGCTACCAACATCAAACGAGGACTTTTGGTACCTCCTTGTTTGTTTATGTATGCTACAGCCGTCGTATTGTCTGAACGGACCTGTAGATGGTGACCCTGTATTGTGGGGTGAAAAGCTAGAACAGCTCTCAGGATTGCTGTTAGCTCTTTCCAATTGGAAGAGAAACATTTCTCTTCCGGGGTCCACTTGTCCTGGACCCAGTTTGAGCCGAGGTGGGCTCCCCAGCCCCAACTGCTCGCATCCGTTGTTAGTGTTGAAGTGATAGGAAGGACCCAATGAACCCCTTTGTTTAGGTTCTCCCTGTCCTTCCACCACCAGAGGGAGCGTTTTATCTTGAGGGGATCGATACCTCCTCCTCCAGATCTCTGCCCTTTAATTGTTCCAACAGAAATCCCTGAAGGTCTCTCTGGTGGAACCTGGCCCATTGTACGGCTGGAATGGCTGCCGTCATAAGACCTAAGACAGACATTACTTCCCTCACCATACATTTGGGGCTGCATTGAAGAAAAGATATTCTCTGCCACAGATTCAAAATCTTTTCTTCTGGCAGTATAATTTTCTGATCTACAGACTTGATCCAGTAACCCAGATACAGGATCTCCTGTGTTGGGGTTGTCTTGGATTTCTCCTGACTGACAATCCACCCTAATCGACTCAGGTTGAGTTGAGTCAATTCCAGATCCTGAGAAAGACTGAGTGTGCTGTTAGGAGCAGATCGTCTAGATAGGGGATAATTGAGACTGATTGAAGCCTCAGTGGAACTAAGGCCTCTCCGAGAACCTTGGTAAAGATTCTTGGGGAGGATGACAGACCGAAGGGGAGCGCTCTGCACTGAAAGTGGTAAACCTTTGTGTCTATCTGCACTGCCATCCGAAGGAATTTCTGGCATTCCTCCCTTATTGGAATATGCAGATAAGCATCCCTTAGATCCAGGGTCGCCATAAATATCTCTTTCTGCAGGAGATTCTTTATGGAATAAATGGACTCCATCCGGAATCTCTTGTAACGGATGGAGCGATTCAATGGTCGGAGGTTCATAATTAGCCTGAATCTCCCTGACGGCTTTTTTACCACAAAAATGTGCGAGTAAAAACCGTCTCCTTGTTCCTGAATAGGGACTGGTGTCAATACCTCTTGATCCACCATTTCCCCTATCAGTAAAGGTAAGGCCCTGGCCTTTTCTGAGTGACTTGGAAGCTTTGTCACCAGAAATTTGGAAGGAGGGCTGCTGTGGAATTCCAGCGCATGACCCCTTTTTATTATGTTTAAGACAAACTCGTTCGAGGTTGTCTCTTCCCATTGTGGAAGAAATTTGCTTAATCTTCCTCCCACAGGAACCCTGACGTCACTGGGGTTTGGGATCCTGATTGGGGCGGCTAAACAATATGCCCCCTTTTCCTTTCCCTTTATGTCCCGACCAATGTTTTTTGGGGGTTGAACTCTTCTCTGATTTAGAGGGTTCCTTAAAGGGACGAAAAATTTTTCTTTGAAAATTTTTCTTTTTTGCGGGAAAGGTTTTCTTTTTATCCGCCGTCCTTTCTAAGGCGGAGTCTAATTCAGGCCCAAAAACTAAGTCTCCTGTAAAAGGGACGCTGCACAGGCGGGTTTTAGACGCCGTGTCTCCCCCCCAAGTTTTCATCCATATTGACCTCCTAGCTGCCACTGAAAGTGCTGCTGACTTGGCCGTAAATTTTACGGAGTCCGTGGAGGCGTCAGAGATGAAACTGGTGGCCTTAAAAAGCATAGGGAAGGATTTCAGAAGCTCCCCCCTAGGAGTGCCTGCTTTTAAATGTTCCTGTAGTTGTGATAACCAGAACTCCAGGTTTCTAGCTACACAAGAAGTGGCTAGAGCTGGTTTTAAGCCTGCCATAGAGGCATCCCAGGCCCTCTTTAAGACAATGTCTGTTCTCCTGTCCATGGGATCTTTCAGATGGCCCATATCCTCAAAGGCCAGATCAGCTTGTTTTGAGATTTTGGACAGAGGGGCGTCTAGTTTAGGATTTTTATTCCAGACCGCCTCTGGGCTCTCATCAAAAGGGAACCTTCTCTTAAGGGATTTAGGAAAGAAAACCTTTTTATCTGGTTCTGACCACTCCTTAAGGACAAGGTCAGAAAGCACCTTATGTATAGGGAAAACCCTTGCTTTCTTTTTTCCCAGAGCCTCATACATCATATCATGTCTGGATAACTGAGTTTCTTCCTCCTCAATTTCCAGCGTGTCATAGATAGCCCCCATTAGCTCATCTACTTCCTCAAGAGACAATCTATACTTTGAGGCTTTGGATGTTGCTTGATCCTCTTCCTGATCGGAATCAGTGTCAGAGGAATCGGGGCTAATCAACGTGGGGCTAGGCTCCCTGAACATACGGGGCTCCCCTGAGCTGGGTGTTGTAAAGCATGGTGAGGAGGAGACTGCAGTTGTTTTACTCGTGGAGGCAGCCGCAGCTGACCCCACGTCAGTGATTAACTCTCGGAGGGACTTAAAGGTCGACGCCATTTCCTCTTTAAAGGAGCCCAAAAATTTTGCCAAAGGGGAATCTGTCTCAGATTTAAGCAGGTTTGTAATGCATTGCTTGCATAGGGCTTTGTTAGAGCCAGAGGACAACCTATTCCCACAATTAGGGCACTTTTTGCGGCCTGCCTTGTCTTCCTTTGGCATCTCTTTAACCTGAAAATAAGAAGACAAAGGATTTTTAGCGCCAGCCCCCTGTCCCTCCTTAGAATCACCACTAACTGCACACAACCTAGACTGAGTAACCACCACCGTGGGGCACTACAGAACCCATCCTACAAACACCACCGCTCCACCAGAGTAATAGCATGCCCGGCAGCCTACCTGGGATTGGCTGGTGCCTGTCTCCGCCAGAGTGTCCTGGGGAATAGTCTCCATAGTCCCCCTCTGGTGCTCCGGATCCCGCCGCTAGTCCGGTATTGCTGGACGCTGGTCGGGCTTTACAGGCACAGCGCTGGCTCTCCCTCTCCCCCTTGTACCCTAGAGACCCGGAACCGGAAGTCTCGGCACACAGAGATGACGCGGTTCCGCCGGAAGTGAACGCTCGGCGTCTCCGACCCCCTGCAACGAGGAGGGAAGATGGAAGGTTCCACTCACCACTCCTGGGGGAAACCGGCGTCATTCTGCCCCTGGCCACCTCGGCACTGGAAGGAGGAGGGTAACGGGTCTGCTCCGGTTCAGCTGGACGGTACCCGAGCCAAAGAAAAAAGGTATGGACCCAAACTGCAGCCATAAACCAGGACCCGGTCCCTTAGGCTTGCAGGTTCTCAGGCAGCCCCTGAGAGGGGCCTCCAGGTTCCTGGCAACATGTTCCTCCGACGGAGGAAACACAAATGACTGACCAGGGACCTGAGGGACCGCCTTTTGAACTGTGGCAATGTGTTTCCTGTGTCGATGGGAGGAGCTCCATCTCTCAAGGGCTGTCCTGGAAGAACACTTGGGAAATGGCCATTTTCGGCCGATATGTTTCGCTGGCCGAAATATTGCGCATCCCTAGTAAAAACCGGTTTCAACCTCCCCAGTTGATCAGCCCTGGCTCCCAGCGATGTCCCCCCATCAGAGGAAACATTGAAACTGAAGGCTCAGTGGGGCAGGAGAGACTTAAATCTTGAAGCTAAGGCAGTGTTTCCTGTGAAGGGAGGAGCCAAGGTCTCTCAAAGGTGGCTGTCCTGAAAGTTTAGGGAAAAATCTGTATACATACTAAAAAGGTCACGTGATCTCCCGTGTCTGCCAGAGCCGGCTGCAGGGGAGAGTAGAGAGAGCGCAACAATGGCTGGCAACATCACCCATAGGCTTACAATGGCCCATCCTTTGTTAGCGCTCCCTTCTCTTCCGAGGCTGCTGCTGGCTGACAGAGGGGAGCCGGATCATGCAACTGGATCATAGTGGCCTGAAAATAGGTAATACTCAACATAGGGCAGGGCTCGACAAAACCCGGGCGCCAGGTCGCATTGGCGACTAGAAATAGCGACCTCGCGCCTGGGGCAGCACAGCTGGGGGTATCCTGTCTCTGTGGACCCCCCCAGCGTGATCGCGTCGGGCCGTTCCGCCGGCGGCCGAAAATTTAGGCCGCGGCTTTGAGGCCTTCTGCGGTCCTATGATTCCTTATGGAATCTGGCGCCCTCTTGTGGTCGCCGTTGGTATGACAAACCAGCAATGCCTCTGCCTGTTTTATATTACCTGCCTCTTCTTCCCTTTATTTAGAACCCCCTAAACATTATATATATTTTTTATTCCAACACCCTAGAGAATAAAATGGTGGTTGTTGCAATACTGTCTGTCACACCGTATTTGTGCAGCGGATTTACAAGCGCACTTTTGTTGGGAAAAATAATTTAGTTAATAAAAAAATAAGACAACAGTAAAGTTAGCCCAATTATTTTTTATATTGTGAAAGATAATGTTAAGCCGAGTAAATTGATACCCAACATGTCACGCTTCAAAATTGCACCCGCTCATGGAATGGCGACAAACTTTTACCCTTTAAAATCTCCATAGGCGACGTTTAAAAAAATTCTACAGGTTGCATGTTTTGAGTTACAGAGGAGGTCTGGGGCTAGAATTATTGCTCTCGCTCTACCGATCACGGCGCTACCTCCTATGTGTGGTTCGAACACCGATTTTATATGCGGGCAGGACAGGGCGCGTTTAAAAATTATTATTTTTTCTGCTTATTTTAACTTTTTTTTTCCCACTGTTCTTTTAAAAAAAATGTTGTGTCACTTTTATTCTTATTACAAGGAATGTAAAAATCCCTTGTAATAGAAAAAGCATGACAGGTCCTCTTAAATATGAGATCTGGGGTCAGAGAGACCTCACATCTCATATTTACACTAAAATGCAATTGAAAAAAAAATTGTCATTTGAAAAAAATTAATAAAATGTCCCTCTAAGAGCTACGGCGGCGCTGCTATCTTCCCCTCACTCGTCTCCATGTCAGGCCAGGGACAGGTCCGGATCGCCGTCACGGACCTGGCTCCTAACTTTTTAAGCTGGCTCCTAGATTCCAAGCAAATTTGTCAACCCCTGACATAGGGGTTAATTTATTCAAGGCAAATAAAGTCTGCACTTTGGAAGTGCAATTGCACCCATTTTCCCCAGAGATTAGTGAATGTAGTGCAGCTCTGCCGATTTCCATCATCCAATCATGTGCATGCAATTGGGCATTCTTTACATAGTGAAGCTTCACCACATTCACCAAGCTCTGGGTAAAAATAATACAACTGAACTTTCAAAATGCATAGGTGTGGATGTACTAAAGGCAAGTAGACTGTGCTCTTTGCATGTGCAGTTGTGCCAGAACTTAGTAAATGAGGGGAAACTCTGCTGACTTCCTTTCTCCAATTCTATGCAAGCAAAATGCTGTTTTTTTTTCCTTGCATGTGATTGGGTAGTCTTTGCAAAGTGAAGCTTTATCTTATTTACCAAGATCTGGAGCAACTGCACTCGCAAAGTGAATTTTGTTTCACCACATGACATCTCAAAACTTGTTATAGGCAAACTTTTAAGTATAAAAAAAAAAAGAAGAAAAAAAACTGACTACCTCGCAAATAGTAGGGAGCAAATAACTAAGCTACCTCAATATAGATTCAGAGTACAATCTGTAGATAGAAAACAAAGTTTCTGTGACATTAAGTGTAGGTTATATATTTACATAGCTCCCAAGTGTTGCTCATTTAGAGGGACTTTACCTCTTTTGAGACCAAATCCCTCTGTCCCTGGTGCAGCTTCTGATCTCCATAAAAAAAATATACTATTTTAGGTGTAGATCTCTATAAAAAAAAAAATATACTACCAAAAGTGCACTAAACATTTTATGCAACCTCTCTAGCTCATGGTTTCTCAACTCCAGTTCTCAAGTACCCTCAACAGGTCATGTTTTTCAGGATTTCCCTCAGATGAAACCGCTGTGGTAATTACTAAGGAAACTGATCAGATCCCCTGTGCAAAATAATGGAAAACCTGAAAATATGACCTGTTGGGGATACTTGAGGACTGGAGTTAAGAAACATTGCTCTAGATGACTGTATTTGCTATTTTGAAAAGCCAATACTAGGCCTAGTTCACGCTAGTGAGTGTTGAGTTGCAGAGAATCACATTGTTTCAATGGTATCTGTTCACATCAATGCAACTCTGCATGGATCGATTTTGGAAACGTTTCCTGCGCAACATTGGCCTCATAGAATATACAACCCTTATCAAGGTTGCAACCAGGCAGGCATAGAACACTGAGCCGTGGTTCACATTGATGCAATTTCAAATGTGAATCGAATCGCACTAAAGAAAAATAACATTGGTTCCTATAGCCTGTTCACATTAATGCAACACAGCTGCAATCTGACTTTGGAAAAGGGTCTTGTGCTTCTTTGGTGTGATGTTACTGTCCATAGATTTCAATGAGAATGCTTTCAAATCATGAGGCTGTCCTATCATTCCAGCAGCTGTTGTTCCCCAGCACAAAAATCGGAGCTATATCTAATGCTCCTTTCACACTTGTAAGACTTGAAAGTCACGCATCTTGAAGCAATGCATGTTTATCCTTCAGATCTATGGACCTCAAGTCGCATCAAAGTCAGACTAAACTAGAGCAGAGACACAGGGGGGAAATCGCACAGATATGAACAGTACTGGAAATCGTGGGGTATGACTTGTCATGCGACTTTGTAATCCCAAAACATGTCACACAAGTGTGAAAGGAGCCCAAAACAAAATCGCATCAAGTTGCACTACAACGTGAAAATCAGATAAAAATTGCATTGCATCAGTGCACATGCCAAGTTGGATGGAAATCTTATTATAGCGGTGTAAACGTAGCCTAAAGGAAAAATAGAGGTCAAAAAGCGTTTATGTGGTTTATCCAATCATTTTCTGTCTCGCTGTAGCCAGGACGTGTCCTTTGCCTACATGCTGTGCGCAAAAATGAGTCCCTCAGAAAGTTGGGAGGTGTCTCTCTCTCTCTATAGATATATATCTCCCATATATCTAGGCAGCGGCTCTTTCCCTACAACAACCAAACACATCAAACCGGGTAAACCTCTTGAGCTCCGTAGGCATTACGCAGACACGGCGACATTCCCGGGGAACACCACACTTCCCACACCCCAAGCAGCCATGAGGCATTATAGGCGTGTCCGCTGCACCGACCAATGAAAGTTTGCCTTATTTCCAGCTGGCGGGCCAATGCGATGGTGAGGTGCTGGCGGCAGGAAGTGAGCTCATGGACCCATGTGAACAAGCTTGGATTGCAACACATGCACCAGCAGCCGCGGCGAAGAAAGAAGCCGGTTTCTACGTCACATCTGGGAGCTGGGGCTGCTTCCTTTGAAAGCGGGCGTTGAGCTCCACACGGAGGGCCGAGGATAAGGGGGGGGAAAAAAAATAAAGCAGGTGAGGGTCGCGTCTCGCGGTAAGGCTGACATAGAATGAAGAGGCGCCTGTGACTGGCGCCGTGTAAGCTAACCGTGTGGTTTTGTGTTGGAACAGCTCTCTCGGCTTTAGACAGCAGGAGGAGAGAAGATGGCGGACGATCCGAGTGCGGCAGACAGAAACGTGGAGATCTGGAAAATCAAGAAGCTGATTAAGAGCTTGGAAGCGGCCAGAGGGTGAGTGTGGCTCGCTGAGTGCAATGACGAGCGGAGACGTGGAGGAGGTGAGAGGGAGAGCAGGCCGCAGGAGGGCGAGCACGCCGCTGTCCAGCCATCTCCACTGCGCCGGCCTCACCCACCTGTGTACCTGAGGGTTCACCACAACCATGTACCTACCTGAGGGCTCATCGCCTTCTCCTCTACGGCACGACCACTCCGATCAGCTGTGGTGCCTATGGAGGAGGATGTCCACGTATTCCTCTCATCTAACCCACGATGGGCACACCTGTTGTAATCAGTTATGTTTTCATTTTCAAACCGGGGGGGAGAGAGGGTAGACTTACATTCCAAGTACACATCTAAGAAATGGGGAAAAAAATCTAGGAGGACCGAGTATATGGCTGGCCAGCATGCAGGAAGGACAAGCGTGTTTCTTTTCTCTAGTAGCATGTACACAGGTTTGGAAACAAAAGTCGGTATATGGTTGCTGTGAGCAACAAATCCATTTATTTATTTTTTCCTCATTAACATTGTTTGTTACGCTTGGTGAAGGCCCGTTCACAGTGGCAGCTGTGCTAGATCACAGATGCTAATGTGGGGAAAGAGGACAGTGGTTCAGATCCCGGTACATAGCACAGGTTTTTTGATAGAGCTATATAATTAATTTTTGTGTGTAGTAGTTTGGTATCGGAGTGTCATTAAAGGTTTTTTACTAGAGATATATAATTTTTTTTTTTTTTTTTGGTGTGTAGTAGTTTGGTATCTGAGTGTCATTAAAGTGGAGTTTCTTGCAAAAATGGAACTTGACCTTTTAAGGGGAGGTGACCCCCCTGGCATGCCACTTTTGGCATCAGTTTTTTTTGGGGGGGGGCATGGAAACCCTCTTTTTAGATGGTTCCAGCTCCCACTTCCTCTTGGGGTGCTGGAAGCAAGTTCACTTCTTAACCCCCCCCCCCACAGCAATAATCCTGGACAGGTCCCAGATAATTGCCCGGTCAGTCAAAGCGTGCAGAATGCCGCTTTTAAGGCCCCTTTCACACTTGTGTGACTTGGGACTGCTAAGTCGCATGACAAGTAATTCCTCATGATAACCATTCATACATGTGCAACTTCAACATAGTCCCTGTACTACTTTGGTCTGACTTTCATGCAAGTTGAGGTCCATAGACCTCAAGTTTATATAGGAATTCCCTGAAATTGCGTGACTTTTAAGTCGCGGCAGTGTGAAAGGGGCCTAAGGCCTCTTCTTTAAAGCATGGCACTTTTGAGGAGGGGGGGAGTGGGTACCTGATTTTGACAGGTACCCACTCCTACTTATATTCCGACCACCCAGGCCAGGGGTCTCCAAACTAAGGTCCTCCAGTTCAGGAACTATAATTCCCATCATGCCTAGTCACGTCTGTGAATGTCAGTTTTACAATGCCTCATGGGCTGTGTAGTTTGCGCAACAGCCGGGGGGCCATAGTTTAAACGTCCCTGGGATATGCAATTGAAACACAAGTCCCCCCCCCCCCACACTCCTTCCTTGCATTCTTCTGGGACACATCACAGGTCCCAGAAGACTGCTGGGCCAATCACAATGCCCGGCTCGCATGCCCTGTTGGCAACCAGCTGTGAAGCCACAAGCGGTCACAGCCCAATGTCCACAGTTGGGATTCCGGATCCAGGACCCCAAAGACTAGTGAAAAATTAGCCAGAGTGAGGACGACGCTGGATCATGGGACAGGCGAATGGCTGTTTATTGAAAGTCTGCAGCTACAGTTTTTGTAGCTGCTGATTTACTTTTTACACATGGAATTATCCCTGAATTACAATCCATACCTGGAAATCTGCATTATATTGCATAATGCAGCTTGTAAGTATACGTAGGCCATAGCTGTGTGTGCAGAGAATCGTTGATCGCCGTGGTCTTCTTGTTCCTCCAATAAGCAGCTGCCCTGCTACATGATGGACTCAAGGCTTGGCATTCATAGAATCGCTTTTAATTTTAATGCAAGGCATTCCATGATTAAATGAGGTGAAAAGGCAGGACAGCATTGTGCCTGGTGTGTTTGTTTTTTTTTGTTTTTTTTCTCTCATTTGGGGAACACGTTGGTGTTCATTGAGGGGAAAAATGGTGTTGTGAATGGTGCCCATGCAGCTGCTTGGCACAGGATCCTGAAGACAGCACTGGCTACTACAGTGATTGCGTTCTTCCACAGCGGTTTAACAAGTATTTCAAATGCATACTTGCATTTGGTCCAGGCTGGACCATTGTAACTATGCATTAAAACCCATATCTGGAATTCGGCTTTAAAGCTTAACCCTGGTTTTGATTTCGCTTTAAATGGTTTGTTTTTGAGTCATCTATTTTCATTACTGATACATGTGCCTACTGTCAGCACTGTATTAAAACGGAGCTCTATTTAATAAAAAAAAAAAGTCAGCAGCTACAAATCCTGCAGCTACTGACTTAATAATCACTCACATGTCCCAAGGTCCAGCGATGTGGGGGAACAAAGCTTCGCTAGTCTCCCCCCTCCTCTGTGGCGCCGGCATTGTTACTGTGTGTGCCCGGCTGTGGCTTCACAGCCAGCCACGCACTGCGCAAGCCGTGACTGGCCAGGCAATCATCTGGGATCTGTGACATGTCCCAGATTGCCGGGGGGGTGGGGGGGATTTGATCTTCACTTCTCTAAAAAGAGGGTAGAGGAGGGTATTATGGCGCTCGCTGGGGATCCCAAAAAATATATTGTAATATGATCACAAAATGTATTGGTCGTCTTTATATAGCCAAAGTATATCGATTTTTTTTTTTTTGTGTGAGTTTTGGGTATATCCACACACCAGTATCCTCAAAGAGAAGTTCAGGGTCTTTGTAGATCATCAAAGTGGTCCATAAGAGGAGGATCAGCAGTACAGGCTGTACCTTAAAGGGCTGCCAGTCTCTAAGCAAGAAGTAGCTCTAGGAAACAATGGAATAGAGAGAGACGGCGCCCTCTAAGTGCAGCAATAAAGTTGCTAAAATTTATTAAAAATGGTTAAAAAACACTCACATTAAATTAGTGGTGTACAGGCACATCAGGGATGTAATGTTTCATCCGTATGTCCATGGGGGCGACTCGCAGGGCTGTAAGGCAGGGTTTCAGGCATCTGACTTTATGACCGATGGTTGGTGTTTTGGTCTATTCCTTGTGTTTCCTCGGAATGGTCAGAGCAGACAGGGTAGTGCTGGTAGCTGTAGTGCCTTTAGTCCGATGTTCAAGGAGTCGGTGTCCTCAGGAGACGGGCTGGGCAAAGCGGCGCTTCGGAGCATGCATGCTCCTTCATCAGGCTTTAGGTGATGTGTGTGTGATGGAGGCGAATTTGAAGAATAAGTGGGAGGGGCAAAAAAAGGGCGGTTAGTAACAGAGCTAATATATATCGGATAAGTGGGATCATACAGAGAATCAGTGTAATAACAGTGTAATTTATAAAACAGCAGAGCGTGCAGGGAGGTATGCCAGACATGCCGAGATGCGGCGTGTCTATAGCAGTGGCGCGCCGAGTGAAGGGGGGTTGTCATGGTGACGCGTTGTGCGCACCGGCTGGCGGGGATTCCCTGTGCGGCGTGCGCGTCATTGGGTGACGTAGGAGAGAGGGTTGTCATGGGAGCGGAGCATGCGCAGTAGCGGGAGAACCAGTGAGACTGACAGAGAGGGGACGGGGAAAAGTCCGTCCGTGCGGGACATGCGCAGTAGCGGCGGAAGAGGTAGAAGATGTGACAGGGAAAAGAAAAATGGAGAAAAAGAAAAAAAGGGGGATAAATAAAAGATAAATGATGAACGGAACTAAAAGTAAAGATGGAAAAGTAATAAAACATAATAAATAATGAGGAATTAAATAATAAGCAAAATAATAGAAAAGAAGAATTAAAAATTATAAAAATATATAAAAGTATATAAACGTAATAAATAATAAAATATAATAAGATGATTAAACAATAAAAAAAAAAAAATATATATAATATATATATATATATATATATATATATATATATATATATATATATATATATATATATATATATATATATATATATATATATATATATATATATATATATATATATATATATATATATAGTGGTAGATAATAAATAAGTAACAAAAAATAATAAATAAGTGATAGAATAATGCGTAATAGGGGGGGAGGGGAAGAAAAGTAGGGGCATGAGGTATCGGGGTGAGAGTGCGCATGTGACGCCATAGAAAAGTGGGAGGAGATATCAATACAATGGACATTAAAAGGATACTGCTCAAAAAAAGAGAACACCTTATAACAACACCTTATAAAAATGCACTCGACCTCGTAAAATTACAAAGGTAAGACTCCATATTAGTATAAACATATGCATATCGGGATAATGAGTTGTATGTAAAAATATATGAAATATATATTCATATAAGAAGTATAAAGAGAATTTGAGGAAAAAATAATAAAAAAATAAAAATAATAATAAAAATAAAAATAACACATATATATGTATAATATAAACATATATAAAAAAAGATGCATATAAGAACAAAAGGAAGGCAATGAATATAGATAATTTAATTAGGTACATGATTTTCATAGGAGGATGTTGATTTCAATTCCTTCGTTAAGCCCCCCAGGGGTTAATGTGTCTAATTTATAAATCCAATAATTTTCTCTTTCGCATAAGCGTTTATATCGTTCAGCGGTTGGAAATGATGAGGGAATAGATTCTATTACCCAAACCCGTAGACCCATGGTGGATTGCTCATGATATTCTTTGAAGTGTCTGGGGACACTATGTTTATCTTTTCCTTTCTCAATTAAGTTGCGATGTTCACCGAATCTTCTCCGAAGTGCACGTATAGTGCGGCCTACGTATAGTAGGCCGCAGGGACAGGTGAGGCAATATATTACGTACTCAGAACCACAATTGAAGAAGTCGGGGATGGGGTATTGTTTCCCTTTATGAACAAAATGTTTTTGTTTATGGTTGACGTGGGCACAGGTAAGGCATAAGGGTTTTTTACATTGGTACATCCCTTTAATATCGAAGAAGGTAGTAAGGGTGTTAGCTGGGGGACCGGGATTTCTTATTTTACTGGGTGCTATTTGTGATTTGATGTCTTTGGCCCGTCTGTAGGTGATGATTGGTTTTTCACTTAAACTGTGTTTGAGATGGGGGTCTTCCTGTAGGATGGACCAATGTCTTTTGATGATTTTTTCCATGGTCTTAAATCTGTTATGGAATTTGGTGACGATTCTTGTCGACTGAACGGTGTTATTGTTTGGAGTATTAGCAGAGGGTAGTATATGAGGACTTGTCTCGGGGGTAAAACTGTCGAGATAGTATGAATAGGCATCATTGACTGTCTGGTCAGGGTAACCTTTATCTTTAAATTTTTTTTATCAGAGTTTGACTATGAGAAATGTAATCTTGTTTTAGTGTGCAGTTGTTTTTGAGGCGACAGAATTGGCTTTTAGGGATATTTTTTAGCCATCTTGGGTGGTGGCAACTGTCAAAATGTAGGTAGGGATTTCCAGAAGTGGGTTTCGTATAGTTTTGGGCACAAATAATGTTGCTTTTATGGAACAGTTCTAGATCTAAGTTACTGTGGGTGCCCGGCTGTGGCTTCACAGCCAGCCATGCACTGCGCAAGCCGTGACTGGCCAGGCAATCATCTGGGATCTGTGACATGTCCCAGATTGCCGGGGGGGGGGGGGGGGGGGATTTGATCTTCACTTCTCTAAAAAGAGGGTATCCGCTTCCCACCCCTCCAAATTTAAATGCCAAATGTGGCATGTCAGGGGTTCACCTTCCCTTAAAGCAGAAGTTCAATTTTTGGGTGGATCTCTGCATTGTATAATTGCATGTAGTATCTGCTTACAGGCTGTGTTCTGGTAGCGGGACAGGGATTTCCTGTCCCGTTCCTGGAACAAGGTTGAGTCAGGCTGAGTGCTGCACAGCCATTTATAGGCTGCTTTGTATTTTATAAATACAAGACTTCCTCTGGCGGAGGTGCAGGCAAATTACATCTTGATCCCCACCTCAGCCAATCTGTGGAAGCCTTTGTAGTCATAAAAAAATACAAAGCTTCCTGTTAATGGCTGAGCATCGCTCAGCTTGATTTTATTTGTTCTGGGGAAAAGGGTGGGATGTTCATGTACTGCAGCTGGAACACAGTTCTCTAAATTGTGTGTAGCTAATGCTTCATACAGTTTTTATACAGGACTGACAGCATACACATGTATTAGTAATGGTCCATACAAACTATTTCAAATAAGACCTGTAAGACAGTCATAGTGAGCTAGTATGCCGGCGACACTTCTCCCCAGAGTTACTTCCTGGTTTTGCTGCTCTGGTGCTGTGATTGGCTGGAGCCGTGATGGCGTTACTCATGCGCGCGGGAGCCGCCGGTAACGGCACACTGATGCACATGTGTGCCATTGCTTCAGTGCGCATGTGCCAATGACGTTGGCGCGTGCAGATACAGGGGATATGGTTTAGGGAATATCCGGGATAGCTACAGGTAAGCCTTAATCTAGCAAAAAGTGGATTGTAATAGTTTACAGACACTTTAAGTGAATCTCCACTAGAGATACACCCATATATTGGCATCCGAAAATGTCAGTTTTTTTTCCAAAAGAAAAGGATGCGCCACCGAAAAAGTGAGTAATTATTTTAGCTGCAATTTTAGAGTTTGCGGTGCATTTTTCATAGGTCGTGACTCAAGTGCAAAACAGGCACATTTTTGCCACATTTTCAATGCATTTCAATGGGGAGGTTAATTTTTTGGTGCATTTTTATTTTTTTCTGACAAAATATGCACCAAAAATGCAGCAGGCAGATTTTTAACACCACAAGGGACCAGTGTGAAGACATAAAAGGGATGCATTCTTGTGTGGTCTAATTGCTATACACAAATTTTTGTCCAGAGTTGTGCCAAATTTAGTTTTTTTTTTGGTTCACCGCTGATAGTTAAACTGCATAGTCTGTGTGGAGATGGCCATCTTGGCATAGTGAGATGGGGTTGTTAACTCGTGTTAGCGCCACCAGCAAGGATAATGGTGAGCCGCACAGTAGTGACAATCTCAAATCTCCCCACACCAGCAGCCAAAGGCAGCAGTGCCATAGATCTCAGACAGCACATATACAGCTATGAGACTAAAGACACAGGAGTTCATATTTACCCTCACATACCAGGAAGTTCACAGCTGGTTTTCAGGAGGAATTCCATGTAGTGAACGTGGAATGGGAAAGATTAAAAGTATGGGGATTTAAAAAAAAAAAAAAACACACTTTGCCTAGGTCGGTGCTGCCTCTGCAGTAAGAACTAAGTGATCAAACAATGTTGATCATTCAGTTCTTCGCTCTGAGCAGTGAGATGTGACTGTGAGTCACAGGCTTTATGCTGGGCTGTAGAGGAAGTGGCTGGCTGAGTGTCCTAGCTGCGCTGAGCCAGTTGCAGATCCAGGCATGTGGGTGGATCCAGACTGTAAAGTTGGGGTCTTTCCCCCCCAGCCAGGACCTGCTGAGTGACTTCAGCCAACCACAAGCTTTAGCCTCCTGCCAGCTGAAAACTGGTCACAGAACAAAGTGGACTCCTGTGATCCATAGAAATGATGTGGCCAATGACTATGTTGGCCATACTTCTCCTTTTAGGCCCCTTTCACATGGGTGCTCCGATCAGGTCTTCCTGTCAGTTTTTCAGTGGGACCTGATCGGATGCTCCACGCAACTCTATGAAGCGGCAGAGGTTAGCGGTGACATGTCTGCTGACATCCGCCGGGTATCCGATCCTGTCTGTGCAATCCAGATAGATGGAAAACAGGGTTTTCATCCATCTGGAGGATCGGATAAAAACAGACAGACGGTCCGTTTTCATCCGATCTCCCATAGAGGAGAGCGGGGCTCTGACAGGTCCATCTCCACACAGTGAGCGGAGACGGACTTGTCATCCATTTGCTCAGCAAACATCTCAATCCCCCCACTGAGCAAGCGGAATCCATATAAAGGACAAGCCCGTGTGAAAGGACCCTAAGGTTTGGGTGTAAGATGAGTGTAATTGGAAACCTAGCGAGGGGAATCTATACAAAGTTGAAGCTGCCACAATAACCTGGAGCAGTTGTGCATGTCAACCAATTGGCTTCAATCTTTCATTTTCACAGTTTTTAACTTAATCTGAATAAGGCTGGGTTCACACTGCTGCGGGGGGAGATCCGGATGTGATTCGCACCGCAAATCACATCCGATCTCCGTAGCGAGGCGAGTTCAGCCATACAGATAGTATGGCTGAATTCGCATCGCTCCCGCAGCAAACTCGCACGGGACCCTTTTTTTGGTCCGCAACAGAATCGGATCGCATGGCGGTTCACACCATGCGATCCGATTCCTGTGCGAGTCGGCAGATCGCACTGCGATATGCGGACGGATCTGGGGGTGTCATTAACATATCATTGACACTCCCAGCCGTCCGCATAGGGCAGTGTGAACTGCCGGCGGGAGTAATGCGATGCGGGAAAACGCTGCGGATTCGCGGCGTTCCCGCATCGCAGCGGTGTGAACCCGGCCTAAAGAAACTGGTTGCTATCCACAGCAATGTGCTTCAGTTTTGAGTAGTTTCTCCCAGTGTTTGAGGCTCTGCCTGTGCTTTCAGACTAGACCATTGGGTCCTCCTAGCAGATTGTTTTTCAGATAATTATTATTATTTTTTTAAATCAACAGTGTGGCAGATACATAAATGTTCGAAAAATGAATCTGTTACCTGTTAAAGCATTCATCTATGGTGTGAAGATGAGACCAATTTAATATCTTAAGCTGCCTATAAGCTGCAAATTTCACCCAGTTCCTGGTCAGCTGGCTGAAATTCACCATAGATCCAACTGACCCAGGATTTTTAGTGTTAAAGTGGGATACCGAAATGGACATACGTATTCACCTATATGGCTTGCATGATTGGTCCAATGCTGCAGCCGTCCCCCCACACCAAGAAATGAGCAATCATATGACCGCTGATTGTTAGTTCTCAGTCTTTAACCACTTAAGGACTGCTGCATGTAAAAATATGTCGGCAGAATGGCATGTACGGCCACAAGCACGTACCCGTACGCGCTTGCCTTCCAGCTGGTGGGGAGTCCGTTCGGACCCCCTCCTGCTGGCTGCGGCGGTCCGTTTCGCTTCAGGAGCGATCCGGGATGAGGGGATGGCTGTTGGTTTCTGGCCATCCCCTCTCGATCGCTCCTGGCGAATGAGAAGCTTCCCCTGCCTGTGTAGTGTAAGCACAGGCAGGGAGGAAGTGATGTCACTCTCCTTGGGCGGTCTTTTTGACCGGACTGCGAGGAGAGCAGAGATGGTAAGTGCACCAACACTACTGACACGTAGGTACACATAGGCACACAAATCCCCCGTCACACTGTCACTGATTGCAGTGATCATTTATTTACTGATCACTGCATTTCAGTTGTGACAGTATACAGTGTCAGGGCAGTTAGTGTTAGGTCCAGGGTAGCCCCCTACCCCCCCCCCCCATAAAGGTTTAACCCCCTGATTGCCCCTAGAGTTAACCCTTTCACCCCCTTTTGCCAGTGCCACTGAGCGATTGTTTTTCTGATTGCTGCATTAGTGTCACTGGTGCTGCTAGGTAGCTAGTTATTTTTTTTAGGTTCACCGCCAGGTTTTTATAGTGTTGGGTACCCCCATATATTACCCAATAAAGGTTTTAACCCCCTGATTGCCCCTAGAGTTAACCCTTTCACCAGAAATCACCGTATAAGTGTCACTGGTGATGCTGGATAGCCAGTTATTTAGGTTCCCCGTCAGGTTTTTATATAGCGTCAGGGACCCCCATATACTACCTAATAAAGATTTTAACCCCCTGATTGCCCCTAGTTAACCCTTTCACCAGTGATCACCGTATAAGTGTTACGGGTGACTCTGGTTAGTTTGCTTTTTATAGCATCAGGGCACCCACCATTTATTACCCAATAAAGGTTTAACCCCCTGATCATCCGTCGGGTGATATCAATTAGCTTTTAGGGTTTAGGTAAAGCATACACCTCCCGTAGTGGTATAGTATCTGAACAGATCAATATCTGATCTATACTAGCGTCCCCAGCAGTTTAGGGTTCCAGGAAACGCATTGTTAGCGGGATCAGCCCAGATACCTGCTAGCTCCTGCGTTTTGCCCCTCCGCCCAGCCCACCCAAGTGCAGTATCGATCGGTCGCTGTCACTTAAAAAACACTAAACGCATAACTGCAGCGTTCGCAGAGTCAGGCCTGATCCCTGCGATCGCTAACAGTTTTTTTGGTAGCGTTTTTATATTTAAATCCTGAAGGCGGTGCTTGGTTTTTGGGGTCCCGTACGCGGCTAGGCTCCCAAAAAGTCCCCCACATGTGGTATCACTTTACTCGGGAGAAGCAGAAGAATTTATTTTGGGGTGTAATTTCACTTATGCCCATAGGATGTGTGAGCAATATATCATTTAGTGACAACTTTGTGCAAAAAAAAAAAAAAAAAAGTTTGTAATATTCCCCCAACTTGTGGCAAAATATAAAATATTTCATGGACTCAACATGCCTCTCAGTAAATAGCTTGGGCTGTCTACTTTCCAAAATGTGGTCATTTAGGGGGGTTTTGTGTTATATTGACATTTTATGGCCTTCGAAACTGATGGGTAGTGAGGAGTGAAATCAAACATTTGCACCCTTAGAAATCCTGAAGGCAGTGATTGGTTTTCGGGGTGCCGTACACGGATAGGCTCCCAAAAAGTCCCACATATGTGGTATCCCCGTACTCAGGAGAAGCAGCAGAATATATTTTGGGGTGCAATTCCACATATAACTATGGCATGTGTGAGCAATATATCATTTAGTGACAAATTTTTGTAAACTTTTTTTTTTTTTTTTTTTTTTTTTTTGTAATTATTCAATCACATCAAAAAAAAAATATTCAATGGGCTCAACATGCCCCTCAGCAATTTCCTTAGGGTGTCTACTTTCCAAAATGGGATCATTTTGGGGGGGGGGGGGGGTTGTACTGCCCTGCCATTTTAGCACCTCAAGAAATGAGATAGGCAGTCATAAATTAAAAGCTGTGTAAATTCCAGAAAATGTACTCTAGTAAAAAAAAATGTCAATAAGCGTATATATTTATTGGTTTGCGCAAAAGTTATAGCGTTTTCAGTCTTTTTCCTTTTTATATTGTAAAAAATAAAAATCACAGAGGCAATCAAATACCATCAAAAGATTTGTGGGAAGAAAAGGACGCAAATTTCGTTTGGGTACAACATTGTATGACCGTGCAATTACCAGTTAAAGCAGTGCAGTGCGAAATTGTAAAAAGACCTCTGGTCCTTAGGCTGACAATTGGTCCGGGGCTCAAGTGGTTAAGCGACAGTCTTGGTCCCCACGTTTTTCAACACACTTTCTGAGCCCAGGTCATCCTGGACCCACTCCTGTCTGTGACTACATTGAAATTAGCAAAAAAAAAGTTCTGTGGGGGAAATCTGTGGATTAAAACTGAAAATTGCAATGGACTTTGCTTTTATTTATTTATTTATTTTTTTTTCTCCAATGGGCTATTTATATAATTTTGGTACTAACGCCTCTCTGCCTTTTTTTTTTTTTTTTATTTTTTTTTTTTCCCCTCCCATTTATTTATAGACATTAGATAATTTGGGCTACTTATGCTGAGTGGACACTGCTCTGAGCAGTTGGATGCAAACAGACCGAATGTATGTTTTATCCTAAACTGCCATCCAATCTGATTGGGTGGAGGGAAATGGATCCCCCTTGCGTTTTTTTGTTTTTGCCAGATTGGATTGGAGATGGGGCAGGTGCTTCCACAGTTCAGATTCTCTTTAACCAGCCAGTGAAGCAAAATAAAGTATTTCCTTATCAACCCCCTGCCCAGTCTAAGTTGTGTGTGTGTGTGTGTGTGTGTGTGTGTGTGTGTTTTTTTTTTTTTTTTTAACCTCCCCACCCCCTCATGAGTTTCCAGTTATGGAAAATACCATATGGAGAAGTTTTTTCCTGACCTTGCTCTATATCAGTTCTGTGTACTTCATGTTTTTTTGTTTTATAGCTTGTTTAAAAAAAGTGAATATTTCCCTGGGTTTCAAAAACAAAAAAAACTGCTGAACCCTCTTACTTTTAAGTTTATATAGTGCTCATAAAATCCAATTGTCGTTTCTCCATAATTGTATTTGAGTTTTTTTTTTTTTTTTGTTCAGTCCAAGCGGGAAACTCTCTTATGGCAGTTTGCAGATAAAGATCACTGTGCTCAGAAACAGCTGTGGTCTCTTTACAGTAGTCAGAAACATCTCTTGCCTTGTCACCACTACAGTTCTGCAATCAGCAAAGTTCCTTGCTGATTGCAGCACTGTAGTAGTGACAAGGCAGTGAACTGTCAGACTATGATATTAAGACGGTTGCCCTCACAGGGCATAGTGGTCTTTGGGTACATGTGGCTGCCCCAGCCATAGGAGTTTTCAGCTTTCTGCTGTGACACATTAAAGAAATTAAGAGGGTTTTTTTTTTTTTTTTTTACAAACTTTTATAGGTTTTAAAACACATTTGTCCTCCCTGGTAAACTACAGGGCAGTTGAACAAGCAAACATCCAACTACCTTTTGACATACAAACATGTTGTCAGATTTATGGAGTTAATAGGAGGTGGGGTGCTGTGGATGCAAGTTCTGTATGTGGAAGTGAAAACCGTGAATAATGGGCAAGGGTCCTGTCTCTGCAGCTTGAGTGCTTGTGTGTACTCTAGATATTGGATAAATTACCCATTTGAACTGTATTGTAACCTCTGTCGGTACCTAGAGAGAAAGTAGTAGTTCAGTTTTTTTTTTTGTTTTGTTTTTGTTTTTTTAATATAGATTATACAGGGGATAGTCAGTCTGTCTCTCAGTCGATGTGGTACGGGAGATGGCCAGAGACTGGGGACATGCAACAGGAGATCAATGCAACCTGCCTTAGTATGTCAGACAGGATCAGGACAGTGTTGGAGCACTTTCCTTGGTTTTGCCTTGCTATCTATGGAGAAAAGCTGTCAGCATACTGCATTAAGGAGCAGCTTGTTGGTATATTCGGCAGGAGGAGCATGTTAAGTGTGCAGGACATGTTTTTCTTTTAGTACATTGGATTGGACATAGGCAGGTGTAAACACACAAGTCCACCATAGAGCTGAATGAAGGGTCTGATTGGGTCCGCCTGAAAAATTAACAGGTGGACCCGATCGGACCGATCTGTTGAAATGGGCCTAAGGATGCTTTCACACTGGTGTACTGCATTTTACCTGCACCTCAAGTACAGCGTAGTGCATCTGTGGATTTCCTGCCTTTCTGAAAGTGCACCAAAACTCCTGCATTCAAGCATTATGATGCCCTTTCAGAAAATGCACCAAACCTGCAGATAACAGTAGTCTACGACTCAGTGCAGATAACCCACCGGTGCACTGCGATGCACCTGCAGATCAGTTTAATAGTAGCCCAAAGTAACCAGTGTAGCACTAGAACAGAGGTGGCCATTGCTTATGTGATTTTAATTAAAACAATGACCTTCAAACACAATTTCCCTTCAGGAATTGCCCTGCAGGTATCGCTGGCTGTTGCATTTGGTATCCCCGTGACAGAAACTGGCGATATACAGGAAGCACAGACTCTGCTCTCTACTGCAGCCTCATGCTTCCTCTTCCACCGGCTCTATTCTCAACACTGATGCTCTGGGATGGGGGGTTTGAAACTTGTATTCTGGGCTTGCTGACCTGCCATCCCAGAGCAGAAGGTTGTCAGAAACATCCCCTGCGTTGGAGCCACCTTTAGGTTGCAGTAGAGCTGCAAGATTAATTGTTAAAAAATTGCAATCTCGTGTTCTATCAAGAAATGCCCCATGTCGAAAATCTGCTAAGCGCTGAGGGAGAATGTAATTGTCAGATTCTTTCTTGCTATTATGGAGAGGGTTTTGTGTGTTTTAACCTGCCCTTATATACCGCCAAAACACGCCGTTTATCACACTGAACCCGCTGTGCAACAGACAGAAAACACGGCCTTCAATAGAGGCAAAACCCACCCCACAACAGCGAGGCAAAATCTTGACAAGTATGTTCTCCCTCCACTGTTTGCATAGTGTCTGATAGGGCCTCCTACGATCTGCACATGTGTCTTCACTCCGTCACATCAGCTGATGAGGAAATCGGCTGGAGTGCCGTTCTGTACTGCGGATGTGCAGAATGGCAGAGACATTTTTCGATGTAGGCCACTATTCGATAGAACACTGGCATTTCCTTGATTCAGTGTAGAGCCATTCTTTCCTCACAGCTGTCAAACGAAAAAAAAAACATTGCTCAACGCTGAGATAAAAAGAAACCCAGTATCATTTGGTTTTTTTACATCAAAGGGATGAACTTCGGTCTGCAAATGAGGGCAATTTAACCACTTAGGCTTCATTCACATCTGAGAGTAGCATTTGGGCATTTTTATGGGAGTTTATTTGTACTTTTTTTTTTTTTTTTTTTTATGCAGGGTTTTTGAGCTTTGGCATTCATTTTCTCTATTGGCTAATAAAAAAAAAATTCTGTTGTATCATTTGTTGCTAGGTATTTCAGCTTTTTTTTTTTTTTTTTTTTTTTTTTTTTGCTTTTCCTTAGCTCTTATTTCTTTTATGATCATTATTTATTTTTTCCGTTAAGGTTAGGAGTTGGAGTTCGGATTAGGGCTTGGGGTGTTGCCTATCTTGGTGGCCGAGTCAACGAGAGGGCTTCCCTTGCGGCTCTGGTCCGAGTACCCCTAAATGTGGTGACCAAGGTACTGCAAGAAGCAGGAGTGCCAGTAGCTTGATAGCAGGTGACTGCCGCAGTCAGACGTAGCCAAGGTGAGCTGGTGTCATACACAAGACAACAAGGTAGTCAGAGGGTGCCTACGTGTCAGTTCACACTGGGTATTAGCTTAAGCATTGCAGTAACTGCATGGGAATTGGTAGCTAAACTAGCTTCCTGACAGGGGGTTATTTTGTTTGATAATGCACACCTAAATAAAAATGAATTCAATAATTGAATGCTAAATAATAGTACCCCTTACCTTAACCCAAACACAAAATAAATTTGATAATAAAATAACAGAATAAAATGGCAATGGTTGAAATATTTTGTCGCACTATATTTGTGCAGTGGTCTTTCAGAAGCAGTTTTGGGGGGGAGGGGGGGGGGGGTTTCCTGTCTGTACATCCAAAACAACTTGTGTATAGCACTGATAACTTTACAGGGCCAGTAAAACTTAAGCCGGCCATAGACTGTTTGCCAAGTTGATCAACTTGGGTACAACCAGCCTACTGGATTTACTTCCGATTATCACTATTGGCTACTAGTCTTCTCCTGGTGGGGATGGCTTCCTCCATGGTTGCAGGAGCCTGTGGTTGCGGGAAAGAAATTCACATGATCTATGGCTTGCCTTGCAGAGCTGTTTCGGGCTTCTTGGCCAATAGAACAGGAACAGCCATAGATCAACATTTGGCTGGTCCCTTCTGAACTGGCCGATTTTCAATCGGTCTGTGGCCAGCTTAAGACAGTGTTCAAATGCAATATAACTGAGGAGATATCTGCCTCTGGACTGATTTATTTATGGTAAACATTTTTTAATCCCCTCCTGTTCTCAAAAAGAATGAAGTAGAATTTTTTTTTTTTTCAAATGCTTACCATAATTTTCTTTTCCTGATGCCAATACATAGCGGCATACATACAATATAGTTCTGCCCTTATATCCACCCACAAGACCTGTTTAGTTCTATAAAAGTCTGACTGAGAGCTACTTCCCCCATTCTCCATATAAAGCATAAAGATCAGAGGGCGTGTTTGTATGCTGCCATGTATTGGCGTCAGGAAAGGAAAATTTACGGTAAGCATTTGATGCACTTTTCCTGACGCCAACATGGCAGCATACATATGATGCATAATGAGCTTTTGAGAGGGAGGGTTTAATGTTGCAAACTTAGTCTTTGACAATAGGCACAGAAGCTTGGATAGTTTTTCTCTCACTCTACTGTAGTAAGTGCGGCTGGATCCACCCGGTAGTGTTTAAGAAAGTATGATGTAATGACCAGCTAGCTGCTTTACAGACTATCTCCAGAGACACTGATGCCCAAGACATCGCCCTGGTTGCGTGAGCTCTACCACCAGAGGATCCTTAACGGCCGCTCTATATGCCCAGTGAATAGTTTTTACTATGCAGGCTGAGATTGTTCTGACGGAGGCCGCTTTCCCTTTAAATTTTCCGGTAGGTATAAAAGTCTTGTCAGAACGTCTGAATGTAGAAGTAGCCTGCAGATAGGCTTTGAGGACTTTTAGAATGTCGGACACATGCATATCAGCATCTGATTCCACTGTGAAGGCTGGAGGCACCCATTTGGAGAGATGAAATTTCAACGCCACCTGTGGGACAAAGTGATCCAATGGTCTCGGCACAGCCCTGTTTGGGAAGAACATGGAATAAGGTTTGGCTGCCCTCAATTCTTGGCGTTCTGTAAATATTCCACCCGACGTTATGGCTATTAGGATAGTCCTTTTTAAAGCGGGAGTTCCGCCGGTCTTTGTTTTTAAAAGTCAGCAGCTTCAAATACTGCAGCTGATGACTTTTAAAATAAGGACACTTACCCGCATAGCGCGCCCGCGATGTCGGCACCCGAAGCCGATCTCTCGATCGGCTCTCAGGTGCTGCCGTCGCTATCTTCGGTATGGGAATCGGGAAGTGAAGCCTTGCGGCTTCATTTCCCAGTTCCCTACTGCGCGTGCACGCGTCACGCTGCGCAATAAGGATGGTCCCCGCTGTCTCTGGGATCCGTGTGTTTCCCAGCAGACAGCGGGGGACCCACAGGAAGTGGCGTAAATACCCGCAGAATCTGCGGCTATCTATGCCAGAAGTGGGTGCAAATACCTGTACTATACAGGTATCTGCACCCCCCTCCGCCCTGAAAAGTGCCAAATGTGGCACTGGAGGGGGGGAGGGTTCCAATGAGCGGAAGTTCCACTTTAGGGTGGAGCTCCGCTTTAAGGTGATATCCCATAATGAACAGTTTCTTGTCAGAGCACAAGGAGGGTTTCCTAGAAAATTGAGGACTACTGCCAAATCCTATTGAGGGAACCTATTTCTCTTGGGAGGGTGTAGTCGAAGTGCTCCACCAGCAAGTTTGCTGCCAATTTCTTTTGGGTAAAAGCCGAGATTGCTGAAATTTTTCATTTAAAGCAAACTTGGGCTGAACCCCAAATCCAATCTGGATTGCAGGAAAAACGGGATTTGAGATGCATTTGGGTCACTAGGGTCAAACTGACATCTGGCTGCAAAACTTATGAGCCTATCCCATATTCTGGAGTAGATGGCATTGGTTGACCCCCTTACTGGAACTCTGTAAAGTTCTAATAACCTCTGGAGAACATCCTAACTCTTGTAACCCCCTGCCTTACAATCTCCAGGACACTAAGGCCAGTCGTGATGGTTACGGCCGGATGTAGTTTATCTCCTATAAACAGTAGATGAGGAGTCGCTGGCAGAGTGATTAGTGGGCACACACTGAGATCTATTGCCAGGGAGAACCAATGTCTGCGAGGCTAGTAAAGTAATACTGCGATGACTGTCATATTCTCTTCAAGAATTTCTGGATTAAAGAAATTGGAGGGAAGGCATAGGCCAGTTGCTCAAACCAAGGATTCAGGTGCTTATTGCTGGAAAACTTCGTTTCCAGTGAGCCCAGGGGATCATCAGGATACATTAGTAACATATAGTAGGTGAAGTTGAAAAGACACAAGTCCATTAAGTCCAACTTGTGTGCGATTATATGTCAGTATTTGTATAGCCCTGTATGTTGTGGTCGTTCGGGGGCTTATTTAAAGCGGTTCTCCACCCAAAAGTGGAAGTTCCGCTCATCTGATCCCTCCCCCCTCCGGTGCCACAATCGGCACCTTTCAGGGGGGAGGGGGGGTGCCGTTACCTGGATAATCCAAGTATCGTCACCCACTTCTGGGACAGACCCCCCGCAGATGCCCCGCACCCCTGTTGTTGTGTTCTGGGAAACGCACAGTTCCCAGGACACAGTGGGGACCAGCAGAGACACGCAGTAGGGAACCGGGCAGTGAAGCCGCAGCGCTTTACTTCCCGATTCCCTGACAGAGGATGGCGGCGGGGGCAGCAGAGAGATGAGCGATCGCTCGTCATCTGCCGCCAACATCGCTGGACCCTGGGACAGGTAAGTGTGATTTTATAAAGTCAGCAGCTGCAATATTTGTAGCTGCTGGCTTTTAATGTTTTTTTTTTTTTTTTTTTTTTTAAAGGTGCAGAACCGCTTTAATAGTTACTCGAAACGATCAATGCCCCCCACTGAGACCACTGCCTGTGGAAGGGAGTTCCACATCCTTGCCGCTTTTACAGTAAAGAACCCTCTATGTAGTTTATGGTTAAACCTCTTTTCTTATTTTAATGAGTGATCACGAGTCTTGTTAAACTGCCTTCCGTGAAAAACGTTTACCCCTATTGTGGGGTCACCAGTACGGTATTTATAAACTGAAATCATATCCCCTCTCAAGCGTCTCTTCTCCAGAGAGAATAAGTTCAGTCCTTGCAACCTTTCCTCATAACTAATATCCTCCTGACCCTTTATTAGCTTTGTCCTTCTTTGTACTCACTCCATTTCCAGCACATCCTTCCTGGGGACTGGTGCCCAGTACTGGACAGCATACTATAGGTGTGGCTGGGCCAGATATTTTTTATTTTTTAGAGCGGGAGAATTGTTTTAGCTCTGGAATTCCCTTTTTTAATGCATGCCAATATTCTGTTTGCTATATTAGCAGCAGCTTGGCATTGCATGCCATTGCTGAGCCAATCATCTACTACAGGAATATGCAATTAGCGGACCTCCAGATGTTGGAAAAACTACAAGTCCCATCATGCCTCTACCTCTGGGTGTCATGCTTGTGGCTGTCATGGAGTCTTCCTATGCCTCATGGGAATAGTAGTTCTGCAACAGCTGGAGGTCCGCTAATTGCATATCTCTGATCTACTAGAACCCCCAGGTCCTTTTCCATCCTAGATTCCCCCAGAGGTTCTCCCTCCAGTGTATAGATTGCATTCATGAAATCATCGTCCCGAGAAGACTTGTGCACTAGGATACTGACATCACTGGTGCAGCCAATGCCTGATGGAACTACTCCCTGATTTTTGGGGGGTTTCTTAAAGGGGTTGTAAAGGTAAATGTTTTTTCACCTTAATGCATTCTATGCATTAAGGTGAAAAAACATCTGTGCCGGAGCCCCCCCCCCCGTTTTACTTACCTCACCCCTCGAAAGTCCCGCGCTCGCTCCCGACTTCCTCTTCACCACTCAGCCTGGCCGCTGATTGGCTGGAGTGGATGGCTTGAAGGCAGCGCAGCCATTGGCTCGTGCTGCTGTCAATCACATCCAATGACGCGGCGCGCCGGGGGCGGGGCCGTGTGATACAGCGAGCGGCTATAGCCGCCGGCTGTATCACGGGAGCGTGCCCGCAGGTGCTTCTCACCATGCGAGGGAGCTCGCGTGAACGTGGGAAGAAGCCGAGACAGCCACCGAGGGACCTCAGAAGACCAGGTTCGGGGCCACTCTGTGCAAAACGAGCTGCACAGTGGAGGTAAGTATAACATGTTTGTTATAAAAGAGAAAAAAAAATACCTTTTACAATCCCTTTAAGCAGCAAAGAAACTGTGGCTGCCTGAGTATTGAATTGGCCTCTAGGTTGATCATATTGTTTCTAGGCTCCAGCTGGCTCTGGTTAATGGGCCCCCCCCCCCCAAAAAAAAAATCTGAGTAACTACTGGTATGATGAAGGATCAAGACATGTTGGGCATCCTGCAAGTTGATTGAAATTGTCCAGTCTCCTGGATTATGGTATGGTGAGATTCCATCTCGAGTTTCTCTATCAGGATAAATTGATTTGGCCTCTTGAGGTTGTTCTGGATGCTGCCGTTTAAACAGCCAATAATGGCCTTGCACCACTGTGGACTGAATCCAATTATTTTGGCAGTGGTCTTGGCAGAACTGGGGCACTTTGAGCAGCATGGCTCTAACTGCCTCCTGGGAGGGCCTGGCGTTTAAAAGGGCTTCTGGGTATCTGAGGGAGCCGATGGGGCCTTTGCTTTCTGCGATCTTACGAAGGTTGACTGTGTACCCCTCCAACCCCTTATAGAGTCCTCTGGACGGTTGTCCCCACTGGCGTCTTGGCCTTCAGTCTTGGGGCAGAAGATCTGATTTTTCTCCTCTAAACCTGGCAGTCTCCAGTTTTTGGCCAAACAGCCCCTTCCCATCAAAAGTTTACAGCAATTCTGCTTTTGAAGATGGGTCAGCTACCCAGGGTTTTGGACAACGCTGAGCATTGGCTTTGACTGAGCTGAGCATGGATTTGGAAGACTATCGAATGATGTCTATAGCTACCTCACCTATGGAGTCCGCTGGGAAGTTTCTCATCAAGGTCTCATGCTTTCCTTTTTTCCTTTTCTTTGGTTTTTGATCGCTTACTCCAAGTTCTGTGCTCACACTTGCTACGGATGTTAAAGCAACGGTGGTCTTGCAAGCCCCACGTGCTGCTATGTAAGACTTTAAGTCCATGTCAATGTGTCTATCAAGGATATTGCAAAAGGAGGGAAGAGTCTTCCATCGGAAGTGTCACATGGCCAGTCTGGTGACTGGGTTAAAGGAGCCGCATGCTCTGAGTGGATACAACTTCTGCAACCTATTGTTTCAGGAGGAATGGGAGAAAATCCTCCTCAACCAAGGAGGCCTGTTTCTGTCATATAAAAAGAGGGTTGAATGGCTTGGTTTAGACCTGGTGCAGGGCCCACCCTCTGTTCATCCGCTGCTGTCCCTGGTTGTCCTATCTGAAGATTCTGCCAGGGAGTAGCGGACTACTTCCTTGAGCAAGGTTGACACCTGCACATGCTGACTCTTGTACTCCTGGTCTGTAGCAAGCTGCCTGCAGCAGTTGCTGCAAAGTAGCTTTCCTAGCATAGGGTCATCTCCACATGACCAACATTTGCCTTTTGGGCACGAGCCCTCAGAAGAAGCTATGCGCTTTCTCTTAAGAGTACGCGTGCACCCTGTTGCACTGGGGTCTGCCCCCCCCCCTCCTCTATCCCCATTGCTAGAATAGAAATACTTGCCTGTCATTGACTTCCTCAGAATGAGATTCTCTGGATGCCTGAATCACAAGGCATCAATTACCTGCCCATTTGTGCCCCTTTTAAATGGAGCACCTGAGAGAGGGCGAGATACTCGGCCCTCCCCCGCCTCTGTCCTAATAAAAAAATAAAATAAAAACATACAATTGGAGGGAAGCCAACGCCTATCTACAAAAGGACACTTTTAAGCTGGCTACACATCATACAATCCTCTGCAGATTTTTGTCCTTCATATTTACCAAAACCACACAATACGAGCCTCAATTTGTATGCAATCAGGCAGGCCCCTGTACTACATGGTCCTGGCAAATCTAAAGGAAATCTGACAAAAGCTGCTCAGCTGTGAATGGGGTCTTAAAGACATGAGAGCAGGAAAAATAATAAAAACGTTTTATATAAAACCGAAAGACCTGGAAAGAGTTCCATGGGAGAGAAGACATGCAGTCCCAGCTGCTGGATCCAGACCCCCACAGAAGGCATGCCACGAGTGGTATATCATCTGATTGGAGAACCTCACCCCCCAAAAAAACACCAGGAGGGGCTACCCACCTTGTTGGTGCATTTAGTAGTCTAAAATATGGGACTGCGTTCTGGGAGAGGCTTGAACCCAGACGGATGCCGACTTAGTCGACAGGTAAGGGCTTATCCTGGGTGTAACGGTCTGTAAATGTTGAGCTTTGAGGACAAAAGGGAGAATGTGGGAGCTAGCTTTGCCAGAGCTAAACAGGTCCTGTGGGTGGATATAGCGGTGGAGCTATAGCATAAGTATGCTGCCATGTTGGAGTCAGGAAAGGCAATTTTTGTGCAATGTGTAAACAATATTTTAAGCTCTGCTATGTCGAAGGAGAGATGTAGCTAATATAAAGTAGTTATTATTCCAGTTTGGCTGCAAAGTGGAACTACCCTTTAAATGCCTAGTTTACTTGGTACTGCTAAATGCAAATTTTTGATGCCAATATACAGGAACCTGAGCCCTACAGACCCAGGATTATGTGATGGAACAACCACTCAAGTTGTGAGTATGCCAACACAGAAACCCTGCACTTCATGGCTGGACTGGGGTGACTACTAGGACCTAGGATAGCCAGCCTGTCATCCCGTCTTGGGACTGAACTCTAGGTATGGTATGATCTTATTGGCTCCTGTCTAAATTGGCCCTAGTATGTATATGTCTGAATATTGAGTTAGAAACCTTAGATTATAAGCACATGGAGGTCAGGGACCATGTGTGTGTATATGTATAATAATTATATTTTTCTTGTAAATCACGGGACACAGGGCCATAGTTACTGTATGGGTTATATCGCACTTTCTGGGGATGGACACTGGCACACCCTAGACAGGAATTTTATTTCCCCATATAACCCCCTCCCCTTACTGGGAGTACCAGTTTTTTTTTTTTTTTTTTTTTTGCCATGGTCTTAGGTGTTGGTCATGAGTAAAGATGTGCTGTGCTGAGCTGGAATATTCCTTACTCGGGCAAGCCATGCAACTGGATCCATTCAAAATGTCTTTTCCAGACCGAATTGCATGGTACCCGGGCCTCGTGTTTGAAGAAACAAGGTGTTGCCTGTAATGCTTCTCTTATTAGAGAGCTGAACCATGGGATCCAGTATTGTTTTTTTTTTTCAGCCATATTCCTGGTGGGGTGCTTTACAGGCCCAGGGCTGTGTCTCCCCTGATAAAAAGGGGGCCCCAGTCCCTGATGGTTTAACAGCCCACCGTGAGAGGTGAAGATTGGGTCTGTTACCACAGAACCCTGCAGCTGGATAAGTTAAGGGAGATTCCTAAGGAATTTTCCTAATTCTTGTGGGTATTTATCTCCTTTTTTTTAAAGTAAATTTTGTTATGCCTATAGTAATCATCGGGGGGGGCTGTCAAGAGCACATACCTGATTGCATGCTTGTCAGTCTCGCCTCTGTGTCAAGCTGCATGCTTCCTCCAGCCCAAGCCCCAGGTAAGACTCGGGATGGTCCCCCCCCTTCCACCTGGACAGGACGAGGATGGCTTGCATCTGAATGTAGGTTGATGCAGGCATTCCCAGGGTGCATTTACTTTGCATCAGGCTGAGCTTAACCACTTGGGATCCGCGCTATTGCCAAATGACGGCATTAGCGCGGACCTACATTTCCGGGACGACGTCTATTGACGTCGTCCCGTGTACGAGCGGCCTGCGCGCCCCCTGAGGGGCGCGCGCGGCGCGCTCTGTGATCGGCGAGTCCATGAGACTCGCCTGATCACCGATCCGTGCAAGGGGTCGATCCCGACCCCTTATCACGTGATCAGCTGTCAGCCAATGACAGCTGATCATGTGATAGAACGGAGCCGGTAATCGGCTATTATTCCTCCTCGCGCTGACAGCGCGAGGAGAAAAAAAAAAAGCCGATCACCGGCGGCCGTGATCGGGACATCAGTCCCGATCACGGCCATCAATACAAGGGACCACCTGCCACCTGCCAGTGCCCACCTGCCTCCCGCAGTGCCATCCTGAAGTAAAATAAAAAGCAAAAGTCAGTGCCACCCCACAGTGCCACCCCATCTGCCTCAAAGGTGCTGCACCCCAGTGCCGCCCATCAGTGCACCCCAGTGCCGCCCATCAGTGCACAGCAGTGCCACCTATCAGAGCCACCTATCTGTGCCCATCAGTCCCATCTATCTGTGCCACCCATCCGTGCCATCTTATCTGTGCCCATCTTTGCCCATCAGTGCCGCCTTATCTGTGCCCATCGGTGCCGCCTTAACTATGCCCATCAGTGCCCACCAGTGCAGCCCATCAGTGCCCACCAGTGCAGCCCATCAGTGCCCACCAGTGCAGCCCATCAGTGCCGCCTAATCAGCGCACTTCAATGAAGGAGAAAAATGACCCGTTTGCAAAATTTTATAACAAACTATTAAAACATGATTTTATTTTTTTTATTTTTTGCATCTTTTTTTGTTTGTTTAGCAAAAAATAAAACTCCGAGCTGTAACTAAATACCACCAAAAGAAAGCTCTATTTGTGGGAAAAAAAATGATAAAAATTTCATTTGGGTACAGTGTTGTATGCCCGCGCAATTGTCATTCAAAGTGCATCAGTGCTGAAAGCTGAAAATTGGTCTGGGACTGAGGGGGGTTTAAGTGCCCAGTAAGCAAGTGGTTAATAGCAGTGCCAGTTGCTGGACTATTGCTGAGCAGTAGGTGCATTTTCTTGGCTGCACCTCTGCGTTTGTGCTCGGCACTAACCAGAGGGAATGGTACAAATACCGCAAAAAATGAGGGCACAAAAGGGTCACCCTTGGAGCCTAAGGACAGCCCCTCTACAAGACATTCTCTACGGAGGCTGGTCAGTGAGCCATTGGAGTCATCAGGGGCTGCAATTGCTTCCGACACTTCAGCATCTGCGTGTGTAACTGAGGTTTTTTTCCTTAACAGTGGATTAGAGGAAAGGTTAGTGACTTTAATCGCATCTTCAGAGTGGCAGAAAGCGCATTAGGTCCCCTTCTACCACCCAGGATCCTCAGGAACAGTGGGAGGGGGAAATGAATCCCCCCTCAGGGAAGCATGATGATACTGACTCCTCTTCTGAGGGATAAAGTGGGGAAAGGACCACCTTCACATGCTGAGAAGTTGCTGGTACATTCTCTTGGGCCCCTTTCACATGGGGTGAATCAGTAATGATCCGCCCCGTGATGATCCGCTCGCTCAGCGGGGATCGCTCCGTTGTCCCCGCTGAGCCGGCGGCGGACAGGGCGGTCTCCACACACTGTGCAGGGACCGCCCTGTCAGCTCTCCGCTCTCCTCTATGGGGATCGGACGAGCACGGACCGTCTGTCCGTGTTCATCCGATCCGCTCTGCAGACAGATAGAAAAATAGGATTTTCCTCCGTCTGCAGAATCGGACAGTAGCGGAGGCGGATGATATCGGGTGTCTGCGGATGTTCATCCGCAGACACCCGCTATCCCATAGGGATGAATGTATGCCCGTATTTCATCCGCAAACAGATGGATGAAATACAGACATATCGTCCGCATGTGTGAAAGGGGCCTTACTGAAATGGTCCGCTCCACATTTTAAGCTACCCAAAACTGTTTGGGTTCACTAAAGGCTCCTCAAGCTTTGTGTGCATTTCCTGTACTTTCATTGCTGGAAAAGCTTATATTATGCGTGGGGTCACCCAGATGAGCTCGCAAACAGTTTTAAACACTTTATCCTATGGAGGTAACCTTTCATTAAGATGTGAATATATATAATTTTTCCCCTTGGCAAGTTCAGTGGCTCAACCTGCAGGGGTTATGTCAATCCTTGAGAGACCATTTGATTATAGATACAGCCTAGAAGAGGGTGTTCTTACCCCAGGCAAAAATCGGCACCATAAAGGAGCTGGTTCAGGTGGTCAGGGCAGAGAAGGGTCCTTCTAATCCACCTTTTGAGGTTGTTGGGAAAGATAGTGGCTTCATTCAAATCAGTTCCCTATGCTCAGTTTCATTCGAGACTGCTGCAAAACAGTATCCTGTCGATTTGGAACAAGAAGATCCAAGCACTAGATTTTCCAATGTGTTTTGTTACCAAAAGTGCACCAGACTCCGTGGATACCCAAGAATTTGCAGAAGGGGAAATCCTCCTTACCAGTTACCTGGAAGGTGGTAACCAATGCCAGCCTTTCAGATTGGGAAGCAGTCCTGGAAGAGACATCGCTATCGCAGGGACCAGTGTTCCATCCTGCTTTACAAACGCTAAATTTAACAGTTAGGATATTGAAATCCACATTCTGAAGAATCGTGGGCTTTCAGGCTCAGTGATATCTACTTTGATTAATACAAGGAGGCCCGCTTCCAGAATCAGAGTCTGGAAGGCATATGTTTCTTGGTGTGGATCCAGGGGTTGGCATCCTAGAAAGTATGTCATGGATAGAATCCTTGCCTTTCTGCAGCTGGGGTAAGAGAGGAAACTGGCCTTGAGTACTATCAGAGCCAAGTCTCAGCCTTATTGGTATTGTTTCAATGTCTGTTTTATTCACAATGAATGAAATACTTGTATAGCGCACAATGCGAACTGAATCGCCTCTAGGCGCTGTGGCGAGATTTGATCTGCTAAAAGAGGAAGGTATTGAGTTTTTTCCTAAAAGCCAGGTGATTTTCTTCTAGGCGGATGTTGATTGGTAGAGCATTCCATAGCCGAGGCCCTTGGAGAGGGAATCTCCGATCCCCCTTGGATTTATACCGGGCTTTGGGCACGAGGAGGAGGTTTTTGTTGGCTGATCAAAGACTGTGGTTTGGTGTGTAATGATTTATTTTCTCAATTGGGTACTGCGGAGCTTCTCTATGCACACATTTGTGGGTGAGGCAAAGGGTCTTGAACGTGATCCTTTTTACGGTTAGCCAAGGTAAGCTCCTCAGCGAAGGAGAGATGGATTCCCAGGGTTTTTTCCTGTTATCAGCCCTGCCGCCGTGTTTTGGATCAGTTGTTATCACACAAGTTGATATTGTGGTCATCCTATGTAAAGCGAGTTTGCGTAGTCCAGTCGGGAATTAGTGATTGTTCCAACTGCCACTTCTTTGGTCCAAAGCTTTATACAGGGGGTAACGTGGCTTAATCCACCGGTTAGAGCACCTCTGAACCCTTGGGACTCGCATTTTTAGTTCTGTTACAGAAACAACCTTTGAGCCGATACGACATATTCCACGGCTCTAATCAGTATGCCTATTGGAGATGACAGCTCTAATCGGGGGCTTACAAAAACACCCCCGCCGCTGTAATTCAGATGCCCGGGGCCGGACATCTGTATAGGGGGTGGCAGTGGCGACAATAGATTCGTGCATTGCTTGAATCTACCTATCTATTGGTGATAGAGCGGACGGCGCTCCTGTGCTCTCCATATACGCACCTCCACTGGTCTTGAGCAACACTATATACAAGACGTCAAACTGCTTATTAAAGTGTTACTAAACCCAGAACCCTGTGTTCATTAAATCTGGTTTCCCACAGTACACAGGACATGGAAATGCAAACGTTTTAGTAAATCTAAACTTCTAAATACATTTTTCATCAGCAGTATATATATCAGTCTTGTGACTTCTATTAGTGCCTGTTTAACCACTTCCCGACCAGCGCACAACGATGTACGTCGACAGAATGGCACGGGCAGGCATATTGGCGTACATGTACGTCCAATATTCGATGCCGCCGCGCTGGTCGGGACCCCCGTGAGTCCGGTCGCGGGACCCGCGGACTCGATCGCTGCGGGCATCCCCGCGATCGTCTCACGGAGCGGCCGAATGGAGGAAATGCTGTGTAAACAACATTTTTCCATTCTGCCTAGCAACTAGTGACGCTGATCTCTGCTCCATGTGATTGGAGCAGAGATCAGTGTACACTAAATGAAAGCCCAACCCCCCCACAGTAACACACCCCTAGGAACACTTAACCCCTACACTGCCACCCACTGGTTAACCCTTTCACTGCCAGTGTCATTTACACAGGAATCACTGCATTTATATAGCAGTGATTACTGTATAAATGACAATGGTCCCAAAAATGTCCGATGGGTCCCCCACAATGTCGCAGTCACAATAAAAATCGCAGATCGCCGCCATTACTAGTAAAAAAAAAAAAATAATAAAAAATGATTAATAAAAATGCTATAAAACTATCCCTATTTTGTAAACGCTATAACTTTTGCGCAAACCAATCAATACTCGCTTATTGCGATTTTTTTTTTATTTTTTTTTTTTTACCAAAAATATGTAGAAGAATACGTATCGGCCTAAACTGAGGGAAAAAAATGTTTTTTTAGATATTTTTGGGGGATATTTATTACAAAAAGTAAAAAATAATGCGTTTTTTTTTTCAAAATTATCGCTCTATTTCTGTTTATAGCGCAAAAAATAAAACCGCAGGGGTGATCAAATACCACCAAAAGAAAGCTCTATTTGTGGGAAAAAAAGGACGTCAATTTTGTTTGGGAGCCACGTCGCACGACCGCGCAATTGTCAGTTAAAGCGACGCAGTGCCGAATCGCAAAAAGTGGTCTGGTCTTTGACCAGCAAATTGGTCCGGTCTGAAAGTGGTTAAAGCTTGTAGTTTTCATTCTGCTCGGATTGTCCTATCAGGCTTCAGGACCCCTGTCCCTCTCGATAGACCTGATTAGCCCTGTTAATCACATGCACTCTCCCAAGAAAAAAAAAAAAACACTCTAGCTATGCTCACCAGACTGAGCATGTGCAGCTGGTCCCCTATCCTATGTTCTATCAGATGGCTTAGAGACAGTAAACGGTGGGGAGGAACAGAGGAGACAGAATCAAACAGCCTTTTTACACAATGCAGATATTCACTGGAACTTAGGGGTTTAAACAAGCATGCTTAAAGAGGAAGTAAACCCTGATGAGTTTACTTCCTCTTTTTTTTTCCCTGCAAAGGTAAAGCATAATGGACTACTATGCATCGCATAGTAGCCCATTATGTGTCACTTACCTGACAAAGGAGCCAGCGAAGTCGCCGCTGTCCCCTGTAGTCCACCGCATCCATCTTGCTGGTGGCGTCTCGCAGCTCCGCCGCTGTCATTCGGCGAAGCCGCGATGACGTCACTCCCGCGCATGCGCACGGGAGTCGACAAATGCGGCAGCTCCATTCTAGGAACTGCCGCGCTAAGTGCGCCTGTGCGCCGCTGTCTACGGCGCATGCGCCATAGACAGCGGTGCCCGTTTTCGGGCAAATATCTCCTAAACCATATAGGTTTAGGAGATATTGCTTGGACCTACAGGTAAGCCTTAATCTAGGCTTACCTGTAGGTCAAAGTGGTTTGTAAGGGTTTACAACCACTTTAACATCTTATAAAGACTGATTTCATTGGTTTAGTAACACTTTAATGGAAACACAAATTATGGGTTCTAAAATGGTAATAGCCTGTTGTGCTACATCACACACTGCCATATTGCTGAGGAATGTTAGAGCAAAACTGGCAAATGAGATGCATATGTAATTTATAATCAACTGTAGTTAACTTGAAAATTAGGGGCTCCAGGTTGGAATAAGATTGAATACATTCCACATTATAGTATATTGAATGCTAGCCCCAGTAAACAGTTTTTATGTAATAAAGGTCATACAGTCCCACCTAGGTAATGGTGTATAGGGCAGCAGTTTGTGTTTGTATATAATTTTTAATTTGAGAACAAAATGGGGGATGTTCTAATTTTTTCGTGCCACGTTAGAATTTGCGCCTTGGTTTTGCTAACTCAATTTTGGTGCTCAGATACGATACGTGTGTGTGTGTGTGTGTGTAAGATGTTACACCGAGCAGACTCTCCTCCAAAACTGCTGCCCTCCATGTCCATTCACACACAGCTGTGGCTTAGCCCCCACCCCCTCTGTCCTTGTTGGCGTTGAGAGACAGCAGCGGGAGTCGATGGCTCCTGCTGCTGTCCCATCTAGTCAGGGGAGTCCCCGGAGAGCTGAGGTTCTCGTGCACATGGATGGTGCTCGGGTACGTGTTAGCGGTGGGGTTGGGTGGGACTAGTGCACTAGTCCCTTCGTGCATAGAATGTGCATAGACCATGAGCTTTTTATAACCAGTTTAACAAAAACCTGAAGATCAGTTTTAAAGTGATTCTGTAGCACTCTTTTAGATGTCTGGTTGTATTACAGCATTTCCTTTAGGAAGATTCATTCTTATACCAGAAGGTCCTGTGTTGGTAGCTTCCACTTCAATTTCAGAGTGGATTAATTGGCCTCTTGGTTACCGAACAGTTGGTACTAGCTGATGTGAGGGATCTGCAGCTGCTAGTAAAACTATTTTGTGGCTTAGCATTGACTGATTTTAAGCTAGTTTTGTTAATGAAGCTGACCCTTTCCTCGGTGGCCTCAGTAATGGCACTTGTCAATGTGTTCCTGCTTCCAGAGACTAGTGTGGTCAGTCATCCCTCATTCACAAATTCCTGGATAGCAGTATGGTAAAGGGTCACGCTTTCTGACTACTATGCCCAGCAGCATAGGATGGATCGGAATAGGACCAAGTGCTAGTGTTGTACCGAAATTAAAGTTCCAGTGCCGAAACCACCCCAATAATTCAGAATGCACTTTTGTGTTGCAGTCCATGGGACACAGCAAGCTATTAGCACCTCTTTTTTTTTTTTTTGTATTACATGCTGTTTATACCCAGATGCTGAGATATTTGTTTTCTGTAGTCTGCAAAAAAAGGTTGATCCTCCAGGGTGGATTTGATTTAAATCACAATTTTTAAAGGGCAACTGTCTGTCCTGTAGCGGCGACTCCTCTGACCCACTGTTGACTCGCCGACCATCCCATTCACTTTAATTGGATGGCTGGTGATGCAGCAAGGTGAGGGATGTGGCAGCAGGTGATTGGATGCCTAACAGGCCCTGCCATGATGGATCTAAAATGACAGGTGCTCTTTTAAATGTAAGCTCTTATTCTTGCTGGTAGTCAGAATCTTTAATATTTACAAACATTTAAGGTTCCTATTTAGAATAAGCTGTCGGGTTAGTAAAACAGCGATGTCAGAACAGATTCAATCAGTTTGTAGTGTACATAGATTTGCAAAATAAGATAAAGGAATAGTTACATAGTTGGGCTGAAAAAAGACACAAGTTCAACCACAAAATATATTCCTGAACTTTGTTTCATCTCCCGGTTATTGTGAAATTGTGTGAATGCATCAGTGCATGTTATCTCAGCTTGGATTCATTTAGTTTAACCAAAAATTTAAATATTGCAAACTATACAGCCTCATGCTCCATTTCATGTCTGAAAGAACTAATTGATGCATCTTAAATAGAAAACTTTTTTTTAGATAGTGTTTTTTTTTTACATTTTTTTAATGTGCGCCGCATACTAGCTCATTATGAAATACTTGCCTTAGAAAAAGGCGCCGGTATCTCGCCCGATCCCCGCCAAGGCAGCTGACGTTTTCATAGTTTGTAAGGTTGAATAAAGACACCAGTCCATCCAGTTCAACCTAAGTGAGTGTCTACAATTGTCCCTGTACATTACATACTCGCATTGGTCCCTACCCTCAAGGAGCCCACCATCCAAAGTCTCTATTCATATACTAGGGCCAATTTTGGACAGAAGCCAATTAACCTACCTACATGTCTTTGGAGTGTGGGAGGAAACCCCCACAGGCACCCGGAGGAAACCCACGCAGGCAACATGCAAACTCCAGGCAGGTAGTGTCATGGGGTTCGAACCAGCGACCCTTCTTACTGCTAGGCAAGAGTGCTAACCACTACACCACTGTGCCGCCACAGTGTCTTCTGGGTGTTGAGTGTTGTCACTCCCCCACATGCGCACGCGAGACCTCTTTCCGTCCTGGCGTCTGCTGGACTTCCGGCTGAGAATCCCCCGGAGCAGATGTGCCTCTGAAGTCAGCAGCTCACTGCGAGGGGAATATCTCCTAAACCAGGCATCACTAAATGGCGGACCGCGGGCCGAATCCGGACCCAGTAGCAGCCATATCTGCCCCGCAGCCTCACAAATAGTTGCCTGCATGTTTTCTCCCCTCTACCGGATTGCCAGCCTGCCGCTAAAATGCTTGATTTACATGGGAGGCGTGGCAGGTCTCTCACTTTCATCATCGCATCACTCCACCCTTCTCCCCCTCCCCACACTGCCCTACCTTATTCACCCAAGCCTGGAAACACTGCAGGTCCGGACAAAGGGTGGGACTTATCACATTACGAAGTGGGTGATTGATTGCTAGGCAGTGGGGCGGTCCCAGCAACCAATCACCTCCCTTTAACTTGAAAAGTCCCGCCCTTTGTCTGGACCTTCCCGGCTTGTGTGAATAAGGTAGGACAGTGGGGAGGGGGAGATAGGGGGAATGCTGTGATGATGAAAGGGACAGTCTGACTCTGTAATGTTGAGGGAGGACTGTAATGGAGGAAGTCTGTATTGGGGGTCCTGTGGTGGAGTGGGGAGGGATGTGAAGGGGGACTGAGGGCACTGATGTAAGGGCTTGTCCACACTTGTGCAGAGATCTGTTTTTCTGCCCTAGAAAAACCCAGGTATCTACAATGGCAATAGAAAACAATTGTGACGTGCACGGGAGGCTGTAATGTGAAGGATCTGAGTCATGACCAATATGACATTCGGACCTCCGCGGGAAGAAAATTTTACTGACCGGACCCCCGTGAATTTTAATTCAGTACCCCTGTCCTAAACTATACAGGCTTAGGAGGTATTCTTTTTACCTACAGGTAAGCCTTATAGGCTTACCTGTAGGGGAAAAAGTAAAAAAGTTGACTATACTATCGCTTCAAGAGTTCATGGCTTTTGAAAGGGAATCTGTTTTATTAAAGTGGTTGTAAACCCTTTACAATCACTTTCTACATCCCCTGTAACAGCATGTGCTAACATCATCTGCACTGAAGCAACGGGACATATGCGCCATTGCTTCAGTTAGTGTGCCGTTACTGGCTGCTCCTGCGTGCATGTGTGGGAGTGATATTGCTGCTCTGGCCAACCACAGCGCCGGAGCCTGTGATGCCCGGAAGTAACTCCAGGAGCGATGTCGCCGGCCAGAGCTGTGTACGAGGACCGCTGCGGGGGCTTCGATCTAAGGTAAGTAGTTCATAATGGGCTAGAATGCTATGCATACTAGCCCATTATGCCTTTTTTGTCTTGCAGGGTTTTTTTTTTTTTTTGTGGGTTTACAACCACTTTAATGCACTACAAATCTAAAACTTGCTACTTTTTTGCTTGTTTCATCAATTACCTGCACAAGTACCTTGTTGTGAGTGTTCAGTGCCAACATTTTGGTTGTAGAGGTTCCTTGTTATATTAATAGTGCATGGATCACAGGCTCCTGTGGTTTCATCCAAAGGTGAAAGTTGCACTTTTGGCCTTTATTCACACCAGACATTTTTACGCCCCCCCCCGCCTTTAAATGCTACTCAATGTTAACCTATGTGTCCATGCACACAAAGGCTTTTAGAGGCTGTTAAAGGCGGCAGGGGGGAAAAAAGTGTGTTCAAGAGCAGTAGAGCTTGAGCAGAAAAATGTTTGTTTGAACGGCTGTTAAACATTGGAGCTTGAGCGTTAATTCATTTAGATGACGAGAATAAATAATTTTTCTCTTTCGTTCATTGAAGGACACGGCTCCAGTAATCTTGACCATTGGGTTATTACGCCACCTTCAGGAGTGGACTAGGCAGAACATGTAATGCATGTGAAAATGGCAGAACTGTACAGTTCCACCCAGGGTGCTTCCTGCAGCTTAGGTTTTTTTTTTTTGCCTAGTGAAGAAGGACCTAGGCTCCCTGCGAGACCACCGGTCCTGGGGGTTTTTTCCGGAACATTTTACCTTTTGCGCAAGACTTTAAGATCCTGTGATCTGCTATTAACAGCCAGCTGGGTGACAGGCTGCATAATCTAGATCCTTGTAGTCTCCCCAGCCTGACCATTGTGCAGACCCTAGCTATGCGTTGGGTCAGCCACGACATGCCCCTCAGGCTCCGAGGGTGGCCGGTGAACGCAATGCTCAGGAGCACACATGACCGGACTACCAATGCCCTAGTCACAGTGTGAAGTGGCCAGCAGCCACCCCGTACTGCTCGGGAGTGGGTCGGTGATGGGATGTCCCCAGCTTGTCCGGATGGCAAGTACAGCCCTTCCTGCCTCGATGGGATTGAGCAGCTGGGTATTTGCCTGGGAGGTCAATTAGGGGGGTCCCTCTCTTCTCAGCTGCCATCTTGTTTGTAATGTCCCTTGTACAGGGTGGCCATTTTGTTGTAGCCCAGCATGGTTTTTATCCTCAGCGCTGGCACCTGCTGCTCAGAACGGCACTTTTTTTTTGCTCAGGACACCCGGGAGCTGATACTGGATGCAGACACCTGTGACTTAATGGCGCAACACTCGGTCGGGGTGGTGAGTCCTGCGGTGGGGGCCCCTCAGTCTGCAGCAGCAAGGAGGGTGGGATTGTGCACCTGTCCCAAGTCCCCAAGGGTGGCAGACAGGGTGGATCAGCAGTCCGACAGGTCAACCTCTGAGGGGAAAAAAGCGTCCCTGGACTTGCGAGCAAAAGTGCTACCGCATGAAGGTTTGCTCCCGCCCGTCTCTCAGTTGGGGGGGTCGTCTTCAGGAGTTTGCAGCCTGGTGGGCCTCTTGGCTGTCCGACAAATGGGTCTGTGAACTGACTTCCTCTGTCTACAAGATAATTTCTCTCTTGGCCACCAAACCGGTTCTTCCCCTTCAGCATACCCTTAATCCAAGCTCGCCGGGAGGCCCCATTGGGCGCAGTAAGGGACCTGCTAAGCCGCAGGGTGATAGTGCCTGTTCCGGGAATCGGAAAGGTTTCAGGGGTTCTACTTCAATCTGTAGTCCCCAAAAAGGAAGGGTTGCGTCCATTCTTGGACCTAAAAGCCCTCAATTGCTTTGTAAAAGTGCAGCGGTTCACAATAGAATCAGTTCGCTCAGTTGTTGCTGCACTCCATCAAGGGGACTCCCTGGCATCTTTGGACATCCAGAATGCGAACCTGCACATACCCATATGCATCAGAGGTTTCTGCGATTTGTAGTAGGGGAAGCCCACTACCAGTTTGTGGCTCTCCCTTTTTGGCTTGGCATCAGCACCCCGAGTCTTTACCAAGGTATTGGCTCCAATTTTGGCGGCGTTGCGACAACGTGGGATCGCAATCGTAGCTTACCTAGACAATCTCCTCCTGAGAGCAGCTTCCGCCCATCAGAATTAAAGGAGGATGTGGCGATCCCCACGCAAACCCTGCAGGAATTTGGATGGCTGTTGAACCTGTCGGTGCTTATACCGACTCAGCACTTGGAGTACCTAGGCTTACTGCTGGACTCTGTGGAAGGGAGAGTTTCTCCCTTCAGACAAACTGCAGACTCTGAGCTGCAGTAAAGCTATTAATGAACCGCAGGTGGTCGTCGCTGCGCATCTGCATGTAAGTCCTGGGCCTCATGGTGGCCTCCTTCAAGGTGGTACCGTACGCCCAGTTTCACACCAGAGTCTTGCAGAAGGAGACCAAATGGGACAAATCTCCGTTATCCCTGGATCGGCACATTTGGGTGAGCTAGTCAGTCAAAGGGACTCCCTGCTCTGGTGGCTGAGGTCCCCGGCACTTCGGTCTGGGAAGTAGTTCCTAAAGAACCGGGGCCTATCGGACTAAGTGATTTCAACTGTTGAGGGCAAAAATCTTCTTGGAAGATATACCATCGTACCTGGAAGGCCTACATCCCCATGTGTGAGAAGGGGCGGTGTCCACGCACCTATTCTGTTTCCAGGATCCTGCACCATTAAGGGACAAATATCAGCCTTGGCTGTCCCCCCCCCCAAATGGCCTCTGGCATCTCGCTCTCTAGTGAGCACTTTTATACAAGGGGTCCGGCATGTAGTCACTCCGGTGCGTCCACCCTTGCCCCTGTGAGATCTGTACATGGTGCTATCAGCGCTTCAGAAAACGCTGTTTCAGAACATCAGGGAAATTCCCTAGACTTTCTCTAGAAAGTGGTATTCCTAGTGGCCAGTACATTGGCTGGGAGGGTTTCGGAACTGGAGACCTTGTCTTGCAAGTCGCCCTATCTGGTTAGCCACAAGGATAAGGTGGTGTTGCGTCCGCAACCTTTTCTGCCGATGGTGTTTTGGGGGTTTCACATCAATGAAGACCTTGTGTTGCCATCTGTGTCCTAAACAGACACATCCTAAGGAGGTGGCCCTGTGCCCCCCCCCCCAACTCTCCTGTTAAGGAGCACCATTGCTTGTGGGTCAAGTTTTATTGCTGTTCCCACACCTCGTTATGACACTGGGGACATCCCTACGGTCAAGATTACTGGAACTGTCCGTCAACTAAAGAAAATAGGATTTTTGTACTCGCCGTAAAATCCTTTTATCTGAGGTTCATTGACAGACACAGCACCCTCCTATTGATTTACGTTGTACTGCTTGTTGACTTGCTGAGCTGCAGGAAGCAGGTTGAGGGGTTATTACCAGAGGGACCGCCCCCTGGGCGGAACTGTAAAGTTCTGTTATTTTCACATGTATTACATGTTCTGCCTTGTCCTCTCCTGAAGTTGGCAGTCAAGATTACTGGAGCTGTGTCCATCAATGAACCTCAGAGAAAAGAATTTTACGGCAAGTACAAAAATCCTATTCTGCCCAGTGAAATTAAGCCCAAGAATTTGATACCTGTAAAAGCTTAAGACACTTTAAAAAAAAATAAAATAAAATATTTCTGCAAAAATGCTGCTGCCTTCTTAGAGGTAAATGAACGTCCTGTGTGCATGAGGCCTAGGGCCTCGTGTTTCATTTTATTAACTTAAAGCGGAGTTCCACCCAAAAATGGAACGTCCGCTTTTTTGGTCCTCCCCTCCGGTGTCGCATTTGACACCTTTCAGGGGGGAGCAGATGCCTGTCTAATACAGGTATTTGCCCCCTCTTCCGGCGATAGATCGCCGCAGATTCCACGGTGATCTATGCCATGTGGCCTCCCTCTGCTTGCCCGTAGAGGACGAAGGCTTCACTTCCTGATTCCCTTACTGAAGATGCCTGCACCCAGGAGCAGTACTTGTAGCTGACTTTTTTTTTTTTTTTGTTGAACTCCGCTTTAAGTCAGAGGTGCCACATACAGCTGCCAATACCAGTGAATGGCGATGCATAGCCATACTCTTGTAAGCCTAATCACTTCTGCTGAAACACGATGGGGATGTTGCTTTGAGGCATTTTGAAGCCCTATAATATATTAAAGTACTCCTTAGACTGTGTCTCTTGGAGTAACAGAGGAAGATTACTACCTGCAGAGGCAATGGCAGTTTGACTACTTTGGGCTTTAAGCTAATAAACGTCTTGCAAATTTAGGCTTCACAAAATTCTTAGCTAGGAATGTTATTTTTTAGTGACATTTTGACTTGCACCTTAATGAATGTAAGTAAATGTCCCTTGTGCTGAAATTTCAGTTTGACTACTTGGGCTTTAAGCTAATAAACGTCTTGTGTGAATGCGGCCTAAAAGTAGATTTCACACAGTTATGTTGTAGTTAATATAGTTACTTGCCTGTCGTTTACAAACCCCTTCATTTTGATTCCTACAGGAATGGCACCAGTATGATCTCTTTGATCATTCCTCCAAAAGACCAAATTTCAAGGGTGGCCAAGATGTTGGCGGATGAGTTTGGTACAGCATCAAACATCAAGTCTCGTGTGAACCGCCTTTCAGTACTGGGAGCAATTACATCTGTCCAACAGAGGCTTAAACTCTATAACAAAGGTGGGTAATTTATGACATGCAGCCTCCGGTATATAGTTCAAGACGTGAAAATGTCTCGCATATGTTATCCCATAAGTAAATGTTCACTCGTTGCATGTTTTACCTTACAGAGGAGGTCTAGAGTTAGAATTATTGCTCTTGCTCTACCGCTCGCGGCAATACTTCACATGCGTGAAATGTGTTTTGCTTCTGCATGTGACCTCTTTGGGACGGGGTGTGTTTTTTATATTTTTTTTTTCACTGTTTTTGAAAAAAATAAAGGTCACTTTTATTCCTATTACAAGGAATGTAAACATGCCTTGTAATAGAAAAAAAAAAGCATGACAAGGTCTTAAATATGAGATCTGGGGTCAAAAAGTCCTTAGATCTCATTTGGACTAAAATGCAAAAAAAAAAGAAAACTCAAAAAAAATGTGCCTTTAAGGGGTATGGGCGGAAGTGACGTTTTGACGTTGTTTCTGCCCTCCTATGGTATCACTCGTCTCCATACACGGAAAGGTCCCAACCGCCTCTGCCACTACCGACTGCTCCGGTGAGCGGCGGGAGGGGGGGGTGGCATCTCTCCCGCCACCAATAGCTGATCTCGTGGCGAAGCCACCACAGACTGCCATTATCGGAAACGGAACTGCCAACTCTAAAGATGGATACCTCGGTTGTGGCTGCTGCTGTTGCCGAGATATCCATCTTCAAACTGCCGACGTAAATGTACATGAGCCAGTTGGTAAGTGATTAACATCGATGACGGCTTGATGTCTTTTGTGGTATTTGTGGATGAGGCGCTTTTTCTGATGGTAAAGCTGCCCATTCCTCTTGGCAAAAAGCCTCCAGTTCCTGTAAATTCTTGGACTCTCTTGCATGAACTGCAGAGTGGCTCAATGATATTGAGGTCAGGAAACTTAGATGGGCACTCCAGAACCTTCACTTTTATTCTGCTGTAGATAATGACAGGTAAACTTGGCCTTGTTTTCGATCATTGTCATGTTGGAATATCCAAATATGTCCCGTGTGCAGCTTTCTGGCCGATGAATGCAAATTTTCCTCCAGTATTTTTTGATGAGCTTTTTGGTGTTTTAGACCCTGTCTTGAAGCTCAAACTAATCTGAGGATGGCCTTTTGGTCATCGTTTTTTGTTCTGTTTTATTTTTTATTTTTTCCCCTCTTTAATTCGGTGATGGTTCTAGGTTGCACTGATGGGTCTCCTGTTCTGTTTCCATGAATGCCCAGGATAGGCAGAATGTGAGAGGGGGTTAATTTATTTATAATATATATGTTAAAACTAAATCGGCTGGTGCTGAAACTGCATGCCTGAGGCCTTGGCAATAGGAATTGCTCACACCTAGTGGCACCAGTGAATGGGCTGACCAGCGGTGTAGCGTGGGTTGTCGGTGACTGGGGCAAGGCAAGTAATTTGTGCCCCCTAACCCATGGACTTTTAGCACTCTGAGTTCATTGCACTAGGGTCATGGTTTAGGGGGAGGGGTTAGTGTCTAGGGTCACCATCTTTATCGTCTGCACTGCCTGGTCATGAGTTTTTGGGGGGGGGGGGGGTGTTATGTATTGGTAGATAAGGGTCTGTGCCTAGCAGTGTTAATTTTGTTGACTAAAGCGGCTAAAGCAACTGAAATTACTAAAATACGTCTAAGACTAAAATTGCATTTTAGTCAAATGACCAAGACTAAAACTAAATTGAAATTTGACTTCAAAATTAACATTGGTTTGTAGTGCATGTTCATACCTCAATGTAATATTAGATTTTTCAGTCCAGCAGTATAGAATGTTTGCAAATTGTAGAGAATTGTTAACTAATGCAGTACAATTGAATTGCACCCATTAGATTTTAGACAACTAAATCCTGTTATCTTGGATGGCCTTTATACTGAGCCCTCCAACTGTCTGGATTTCACTACCATGGGCTGACCAGGGAGTAGTAGACTGCCCAGATCCAAGTCCAGCTCTGGGCCATTGCGGAGCCTGTTCAGCGCCACAGGTTCCTGCTCCAAAGTGAGGCCAAGAGTCTCTCAGGCTAGCTCAGCCTGGACCTGAACCCAGTGATCCTGTAGGAGGAGCTCCAGGAGCTGGAGGCTTGCGTTCACAACTCCTATGGCAGTGATGGCGAACCTTGGCACCCCAGATGTTTTGGAACTACATTTCCCATGATCATGCATTCTGCAGTGTAGTTGAGCATCATGGGAAATGTAGTTCAGAAACATCTGGGGTGCCAAGGTTCGCCATCACTGTCCTATGGTGTCACCGAGAGCCATACAGGGGCTCCGCTCCACCCCTGTGAGCTTTGCTGACCTGCTTCACATCTCCCTAACTCACCCTCCACCAACCCACCCCACACACGTGTGGCACAATACACCTGCTGACCTCCTGGCAATGACAGCATGGAAGTCTGTTCCATGACACCTGGCGCTCCTCAAGAGGTTGTAGCATTGATTGCTTGGTCTGCATAGGACCCAGCACACTGGTGATGGTGCTGGCGGCAGGAATAATTTTTGTACCCCTCCTAAATCTTGCGCTAACATTACCACGCTACACCACTTGGGATTACAAAAGTGCTCAGGTACCAAACAGCAATTTCTAATCTCCATGGCGAACTAGCACCTGGTATTCAAGTCCTGGCAGAATACAAGGTATGATTTTGATGTCCAGAGCAGAGAAGAAAGGGATGGATGACGCAGCCAAAGATGAGGCAGTGCTTACAAATTACACAAGGAACTTGTAGAAAGAAAGTGACAGTGAGGGATAATTGACAATAATGGCATGAGTGAAGGAGTAAAATATCTCCTAAAGTTGTTTTTATATCGGGATTTTGTGGCAGGTATAGATGGGAGAATATTTTCACTTCTGACAAGTTCTCTGACACGTGAGATTACAGCAGCTGAAAATTTGTCTGGGAGAGGCGTTCTTCTGCCTATGTGGAGGACGATGTCCCTTTCCTCCAATTGGCTGTCACACAGTGTAAGTACAGACTCTCCCACCCACTGAAGGAGGAAGAAAGATTTCTCCCATGATCTGCACTTTTAAAGCATGTAGAAAGGGTAAGACAGGAGATATACAAATAAAACTTTTATGTAGGAGGACTTGTTTCATCGCTATCATATGAGTATATGTGAGGGTTTACAACCACTTTAATGTATTAAAGTAAAAAACCTGGGTGCTGCTCTTAAATCCTCCCGCGCCCCCCCCCCCCCCCCCCTTTAACTTACATACAATTATTTTCTTTTAATACAGAATGTTTTAGCGTTGTTGCTACCTTGCATGGTAACTGTTATCATGAATGGTTTCCACGTTCTAATCTACTTACAAAACACATGGACGGTGCATTTGATACATTTTTTGCATATTGTGTTTTTCAGTACCACCAAATGGCTTGGTTGTTTATTGTGGAACAATTGTAACAGAAGAAGGAAAAGAGAAGAAAGTAAACATTGATTTTGAGCCTTTCAAACCAATCAACACATCTTTGTACTTGTGTGACAACAAATTTCACACTGAGGTATTGTACTAAAATGTACTTTAAACTTAATTTTCGTTTATTGTTTTGGTATGTGTATCTAATTTTAGGACCTTGAGCCTTTTTCTAGCTTTTTATATCAGCAGAACCCTTAAAATTATTTCCAGGTCTTGGAGAACCACTGCTTAAAGAGGAACTGCAGTCTGCTCACATAATTTGTAATATCTTTGCCATTTTAAAGCTTCCCTCCAACCACTTTATATATTTATATACTGTGATTCTGTACTTGCTAAATATACTGCAGAAATCTCCCTCCACTGAGTCTGGCTGCAACCATTTTACTGTGGGCAGCTGAAGCTGCTGCCTGTTCACTTTCTGTATTTACACAAACTGAGGCACACCTCCAGCTCTCATTGTCCCTCTTATGACTCATCCCCCCCCTTCCTGGCACACTCACAAGAGTAAAAAAAAAAGCTGTTCATGATGTCATAAACTTGGGCTTTTCACCAGACAAACAAAGTGGGTTGTATAAGGTATTTACTGGCAAAAAAAGTTTTACTATCCAAAGTTAAAATAAGGGCAGAAGATTTAATAGATGTAAAGCGGTGGCGACACAGTGGTGTAGTGGTTAGCACTCTCACCTAGCAGTAAGAAGGGTCACTGGTTCAAATCCTAACCGTGACACTACCTGCCTGGAGTTTGCATGTTCTCCCTGTGCCTGCGTGGGTTTCCTCCGGGTACTCCGGTTTCCTCCCACAGTCCAAAGACATGCAGGTAGGTTAATTGGCTTCTGTCCAAAATTGGCCCTGGTATATGAATGGGGACCTTGGATTGTGGGCTCCTTGAGGGTAGGGACCAATGTGAGTGTGCAATGTACAGGGACAATTGTAGACACTCACTCAGGTTGAACTGGATGGACTGGTGTCTTTAGTCAACCTTACTAACTATGAAACTATAAAGCTGAAAAAATGATTGACGTTCCGCTTTAAGGAGCTCATTGGAGGTTAATGGGGGGGATGCCCTTTTTTGCATTGGTGGTCAGGTGGAAAAAATAAAATAAAAAATTTCCTTACAGTGGCAGGCCGATTTTCAATCCTTAGGCCAGGTTAATACTAGTGCATTGCGGTTTGGGTGCAGCATGATTTGTATTCGTGATTTACACATACTTTTTAAATGCACTCCTATTGACATTTTAGACTGCTTTTTCTGAAAGCGCATCAAAGATGCAGCATGCAAGACTCGTGAAAACACATGGTCTAATGGGAGAAACCCCTAAAATGTGCATAAATCGTGCTGCACCCAAACTGCTGAATATCGGTATGAATGTGACCTTGGGCAACTGAAAAGCTTTGATATTTGACTTTAGAACTATGCAGACACAATTTAATGAGTCATTCATCGACATATCCGAGAACCCCTAGCAACCATAACCCTGGTTGAGAATGTCTACTCTATTTGCTGTGATCATAATTGCCGTTGATGCCTGACCTGTTGGTATGTGTATGTATATGTGTGTATGTATGTATGTATGTATGTATGTATGTATGTATGTATGTGTGTGTGTATATGTGTATATATTTATACATGCTTTGGCCTAAACACTCAAGTGTAGACAACCTCAGAAGTCCCCCCTTGTGCTGAAACCACAAATCTCCATCTTGAGGCTCAGTCTTGGAATTTCTAATGGGACTTTTGTAGTTCCATAACTGGAGTGCTCTAGGGGGGACCTTAGACTTAAAGCTAGTCAAGCTTTGCCACATAGCAACCTATAGGGGGTGAATAGAGAATTTACCATCTTGATCCCTTTTAACAACTGGTAAGTGCTAGGACCATGTCTGCATTGGCTGCAAAGCTACGCAACCAGCATAAGTTTTGAAGTGCAGATTTACATTCTGTAGGGGGGTGACCTGATGTAGCATGGCGTAAAGAGTGCAGATTGAGAGCTGCACGTTCTCCTATAACTTGATCCTGCGGGACTAAATTGACCCTTAACTCAGTATGGACTACCAGTACAACTCAGAAAATACACTGTGCCAATGTCTCCACCGAAGAGAGCTCTGAGTGCGATCGCAAAACTTGGCAAAGATGACCAAGACCCAGCGGGGAGGGACGATTGGTGCCGACTCGCTCAGCGGAGACACCGTTCGCATCCTCGATGCTGTCTCCCTTTGCCAGATGACCCTCAAGTCCAAGATCGAAGAGGTTAAGATTGACATCTGCCAAGATATGCACAAACTGCCAGAAAGATCGGTCTAACCCCCCCCCCCCCCCCCCCACACGTTCCTTGAAGAACTAATTGCCAACTTTGATAGAGGCCTTCTCCTCCACGTTCTTGGTGGAGCTCCCCTATGGACTTTCATCGCAAAGCTACTCAACTATTGGGACAGAGATGCCATCCTACGCCTCACCAGTGAAAAGGGCAACATCCCATTTGGCAAGTCGCACATTGCAGTGTTTCCAGACTTCTCTGCAGAGGTCTGAAAAGGGTGCAATTTTCAGAACCCAAACATCAACTCTGCAACCACCATCTTGCCTACGTCGTGTTGTTCCCAGCACACCTTCGTGTTATCCGGGACGCCAGGGCTTATTTCTTTGAGGATCCTTCTGCAGTTATGCCATGGCGGGAGAATCGGAACACAGCCGCCCCTGCACAGTCATGGCTCGCAGAGCATATCCATCCACAGATGATCCTTACTGAACTGAGATCCACGTCAATGATGCCCATTCTAGAAACTGAGCAAGCTATGGCCTGTTTTTCCCCTTGTCCCTCCTGGCTGCATTTTGCAGTAATCCTGGAGACATTGACAAGTTACTCCTTGCTCAACTCCCCTGGCCCGCAGCATTGCTGATGCACTGCTGTTCTTGGTGCTCCGCCTGTGTACTGTCCCCAAAACAGAGCACTTTTCAGCCACTCTTGAACAATGTACCTGCACCCCCTCAACATCCAGATAATTGTTCTGCATTACTGCGCACTCCTGTTAACTTTTCTTCACCCGCTATGACGGCTACTTGTGCCCCTGGATTTCAATCCCAATTGCAGTCTCTGCGTTTATTTTCCCTCTGCCCATGGACAATGGTGCACCTCGCTGTCCACTTGATAGGTTTCCCTATCCTAGTTTTTATTTATTTTTTTCCCCCTACAGTGTCTGACATGCGCTGTATTGCATTTTATGCTGCTTTTTATTAATGATGCTACCAGTCTGCCCAGCTTTATGTGGCCCCCTGCATGTCTGCTACTGACGCTTTACCACTGTCTCCTGCAGGGCTCTGCTACGAGACGGGCAATGAGGCCTTTGCTTCAATGTATATATGCTGATTGCACCTCGTGTGAATGTGGACTCGAACCACCCTCTGTTAATCCGACTGAACAGCCAAACGCAACTGTTATGATGGCAACCTTCAAGTTAGTTGCATGCAATGTGAGAGGTCTGAGAGCTAAACATAAGGCTCGCCATTCTCTCCCACCTCAAACAAATGTGAGCAGACACATCTGTTCTCGTAGAGATCCATATTACAAGCCAAATGCAAATGTCACTGGAAAAAACCCTGGGTGGGCTGGATATACCAGGCCCCTTACACAAACAATTCCTCATTGCTAAAACGGTCTAGTTTCAACTTCATGGTTTCCGCCCCCCCACACACACACACACACCTGCATCTGGAGGTTGAATCTGTTCTGGCTTGCGGTCCTCACTGATTTAGAGGCTGTACAGTGTGAATGGATGCACTATTTTCACTCCAATACAAGTTCGGCCTTGACCAGGATGGTGTGGGAGGCGTTCAAACTGCATGCTCGCATGATCCTCTACACGCATAAATAGATACAAAGTCGCCTCCAAATTTATCCTGCAACAAGCCGAGGAAAAACTGCTCCTTTGAGCAGGTATTCCTTGCTTACCCGACAGCTTCTAACTGCCCAGCTACGCCTGCATTCCAGACTCGGACCATCTACATTTTGAGAAGGCCAAGAAGAGAATTTTTTTTTTTTTCAGCAAGCAAACATGGCGAAAGGACAGGGAAACTCCTGGCATACATGGCTCACCTAGATCATAGCCCCCCTGTAGTGGTCCAACTCCTATCTGAAGCTGGAACTACCCTCATGGACCCAACAGAGGTGGCCCAGGAGTTTAGATGTTTTTTATTATGACCTGTACACTTCAAGAGCTAGCTGCCCCGTATGAGCGTAGCTTACTTGGAACATACTTTCCCTCCCTCACAGCCCCTCAAGTGGGGCTCCTAGAAGCACCCATAACAGAGGAGTGTATCGCGGAGGCGTTAGCGTGCTTGCCGCCATCTAAGGCCCCTGGCTCTGATGGCCTTCCATTAGAATTTTACTCCCAGTTTCAAGAGGCTCTCCTTCCCAAGCTACAGGCACTGTATTCCCATATCTATGAATCTGGCATGCTCTTGCGTACCATGGGCGAGGCTCTAATTGTCCTCAACCCGAAGCCAGGAAAAGACCCTCTCTACCCCGAATCTTATCGCCCTATCTCCCTCCTGCAATTAGATGTTAAAATATTGGCCACAATTCTTGCCCTTTGACTCAACAAAGTAATACTCGGCCTTATTCATGCTGACCAAACAGGATTCACGCCCAACAAAATCACTGCGTTTAATCTTAAAAGATTGTGCATGAACCTCCAAGCTACACATAACGTTGGCTTGAGGGTGGTGGCTAGCCTAGATGCCGTCAAGGCATTTGATTCAGTGAAATGGGGCTACTTGTGGGAAGGTCTCTGTAGATTTGGTTTCGGTCCTAAATTTATCAAGTGGCTCCAACTCCTACCTTTTATCAAGCTCCCACCACCTAGCTCCAGGTAAATGGAAAGAAGTCTAGTCCCTTTTTTCTCTGTCCTGAGTGCCCCATCTTCTCTATGCTGAATGCGCTGGTCGTAGAACCACTGGCCATTGCCAGAAGGTGCATCCTGACATATGGGGCCTCCGCATTGGTAATTTGACCTGAGGTGCTCAGTCTCTATGTGGACGTTATGCTCCTCTACTTGGAAGATGTAGGCCCTTTGCTAACTGCAGCCCTGCACCTAATCCAATACTTTGCAGCTTTCTCTGGACTACAGATTAATTGGTTCAAATCCTTCCTATAGATCTCACTGCCCCTACCGCCGCACAGGAGGCTCTCCCCCTAGTGAGGACCAACCAATTCAAATATTTGGGCATGCAGTGCTCCTGCTCCCTCTCAGATTACACACATTTAAACTTGGAACCACTGTATGCTCTCCTTAACTAGTAGCTGACCGCCGGCCGTCAAATGACGGCCAGGCGGCGCAGCTATTGTGGTGGGAGGCCGTCATATGACGGCCTCCCGTTTTAAACAGGGATGCGCGCGATCGTGCGCGCGCATCCCTGTTTCTTCGGTGGCGGCGTGTCACGGAGACACCGCTCGCCACCGAAGGGGGTGAACAGCCATTCGTTATGGCTGTTTAACACGTGATCGGCCGTGATGAAGTCACGGCCGATCACAGATGGTCACACCCCGAACGTGCACGGCGCATGCGCGCTGCGTGTGCACGTCGGTGGCGGCGTGTTCCCCGGGAACACTGCTCGTCACCGACGCTGGTAAACGGCCATTGGCCGGCTGTTTACCCACGTGATCGGCTGTGATCCTTTCACAGCCGATCACTAAAATGTAAACAAACCGCGGTAACAGGATGTTACCGGGTTCTCCTCCTCACACACCGATCGTGTGTGAGGAGGAGATTGCGGTAACATCTCGTTACCGCATACAGTGTACACCAAACATACTGCTTTCCCCCCCCCCCCAATAAAGAGGACCTGTCACCACCCCTCATAGTACCTGTCAATCACAGTCCATCAGAGTACCTGTCCCGGCCCATCAGGGTACCCGGGTACCTGTCCCGGCCCATCAGGGTACCCGGGTACCTGTCCCGGCCCATCAGGGTACCCGGGTACCTGTCCCGGCCCATCAGGGTACCCGGGTACCTGTCCCGGCCCATCAGGGTACCCGGGTACCTGTCCCGGCCCATCAGGGTACCCGGGTACCTGTCACGGCCCATCAGGGTACCCGGGTACCTGTCCCGGCCCATCAGAGTACCCGGGTACCTGTCCCGGCCCATCAGAGTACCTGGGTACTTGTCCCGGGCCATCAGGGTACCTGAGTACCTATTTGCAGCCCATGTCTCATAGAATATACGTTGGGGTGTTTACTTTCCAAAATGGGGTAATTTTGTGGGTAATTTCACTGTCCTGTGGTCCAGGACCTTCAAAAGTGTGATGGGTAGGAATGAAATGAGATGTCATTTATGCTCCTAGAACGCCTGAACGTACTACTTCAATGTTCGGCCTCTCTATGTGGCCAGGCTGTGTAAAAGTCCTACACATGTGGTATCGCCATACTCGGGAGGAGTAGCAGAATGTATTTTGGGGTGTAATTTTTGCTATATACATGTTATGTGTTAGAAATATCTTATAAATTGACAATTTTGTGTAAAAAAAAAAAAAAAAATGCGTTTTAATTTTTTTCCACATATTCCAAAAACTTCTGGAAAAAAATGAACCGTTCAAAAGACTCATTATGCCTCACAGATTATACGTTGGGGTGTTTGCTTTCCAAAATGGGGTAATTTTATGGGAAATTCCATTGTGCTGGTACTCCAGGGCCTTCAAAAGTGTAATAGGTGGTTGAGAAATGAGATGCGTAATTTTTGCTCATAGAACGTCTGAAGGTACTACATCAATGTTAGTGCTCTGTATGTGGCCAGGCTGTGTAAAAGTCTCACACACGTGGTATCGCCGTACTCGGGAAGAGTAGCAGAATGTATTTTGGGGTATAATTTGTTGTATGCATATGCTGTGTGTGAGAAATAACCCGATAATATGACAATTTAGTAAAAATAAATAAAAAATCTTCATTTTGCAAAGAATTGTGGGAAAAAATGACAACTTAAAAAAACTCACCATGCTACTTACTTAATACCTTGGGATGTCTACTTTGTAAAAAGGGGTCATTTGGGGGGTATTTGTACTTTCCTGACTAGTTAGTCTCAATAAATTAGGTACACCTGATGTACTGAAGGCCTGATCAGAAGTGATCAATTTTCAGTGATTGGCACCATAGATTGTAGACTCTAACTTTCACAAAGACCAAATAATATATACCGTATATACTCGAGTATAAGCCGAGATTTTCAGCCTCTTTTTTGAGGCTGAAAGTGCCCCCCTCGGCTTATACTCGAGTCACCGCTGTCTGACTGCCCGAACAGCGTGTCGAGCAGACAGACAGCGGCCATTCTACCTTTCAAAAGCCGCGCCTCCGGCTCCGCCTCCGCCTGTGATAGGCGGAACACTGAATTTCCCAGCAGCCTGTGTTCCGCCTATCACGGACATCGTCTCATCCTCGTACTACGGACGAGGATGATACGATGTCCGTGATAGGCGGAACACAGGCTGCTGGGAAATTTAGTGTTCCGCCTATCACAGGCGGAGGCGGGAGGCGCGGCTTTTGAACAGGGGAATGGCCGCCAGGGCGCCGACGAAGAGCGGCGATCCTGGCATGGGACGACACGGAGGCTCGGGACGGGACGACACGGAGGCTCGGGACGGGACGACACGGAGGCTCGGGACGGGACGACACGGAGGCTCGGGACGGGACGACACGGAGGCTCGGGATGGGACCGGACGGAGGCTTGGGACACAGGTAGGCTGGACACACAAGGCTGCACGGACAGATGGCGTTCTTGGCAACACTAGAGCTAATGAATCCTCTGGCACGTTTAATATACTGGTGCACTGTTATAAAGAGCTAAGATTGTTATTGAGTGTCTAGAATTATGTGTTTAACTACATCGGAGCTGCAGAGTCTGGTAAAAGTGATGAATTCAGTGTTTCCAAAGCTAGAAAGGGTAGTAATTTAAATATTTGCATATAGCAGGGAACCTAGATGGCTAAGCCTTGAAAGCTTGAGCTCATTGATGATCAGCATGATTCTGTGTCTCTGGTAAGATAAATGGAAGTGTGTCACTGACTTCAGAGGATGACACATGATCTAACCAGCAGGTTTACCATGATAGCTCTCATAAACCCACATTTATGAATCTTGTAAAAATATGAATAGCTCTGAATGAGAAATTCTATTGTTTTATTAAGAAGATAATCTGTTGAGATGCCATATGTTTTAGACACAAGGAACACATTCTTTTTCCAAAGATATTATATTGTATATATATATATATGTATAGATATATATATGTACACACACACACACACACACACACACACACAGGGATGGATGGACACACACACACACACACACACACACACACACACACACACACACACACACACACACACACACACACACACACACACACACACACACACACACACACACACAGGGATGGATGGATGGATGGACGCACACACACACACACACACAGGGATGGATAGATGGACACACACACAGGGATGGACGGACACACAGGGATGGACGGACACACAGGGATGGACGGACACACAGGGATGGACGGACACACACAGGGATGGACAGGCATATCTCACCCTCGGCTTATACACGAGTCAATAGGTTTCCCAGTTTTTTGGGGGTAAATTGGGGGCCTCGGCTTATACTCGGGTCGGCCTATACTCGAGTATATACGGTACTAATGTGGGTTATTTTTACCAAAGATATGTAGGGGTATAAATTTTGGCCAAAATTTATGAAGAAAAATTACTAATTAGCAAAAATTTATGACCGAAGCGAAGAAAAAGGCATTTTTTTTCACAAAATTTACGTTTTATTTATAGCACAAAAAATAAAAAACCCACTAGTGATTAAATACCACTAAAAGAAAGCTCTATTTGTGTGGAAAAAAGGACGCAAGTTTCATATGGATACAGTGTTGGTTGACTGAGTAATTGTCATTCAAAGTGTGAGAGCGCTGAAAGCTGAAAATTGGTCTGGTCAGGAAGGGGGTGTAACTGCACTGTATTGAGGTGGTTAAACATAAAACACAGGTCTGGTCCACGCTCCCTCCGTCATGGGCCGCATCAACCTAGTAAAAATGATTCTCCCCAAACTAGTCTACCTCTTCTGGCATGCCCCAAAATACATCCCAGCTCACATGTCTAGAGCTATGGAATCCATCCTCAACACATTTGTCTGGGGCTCCTCCAGGCACAAGCTTTCATGGCAGACTTTGAAGCGCCCTATCCATTTGGGGGGCACCGCCCTTCCCGACCTAGCATAATATTACATAGCCTCCCAATTATCCCATCTTTATTACCTCAACCGACATGACCTATTACCTCAATATACATTTTATGCGTTATTGTACGTTGGTGCCTGTTTCACCCTACATGTTGTATTGGGTTAGCACTCTCGTCTGGCAGTAAAGGGTCACTGGTTCGAATTAGGGCTGCAACTAACGATTATTTTCATAATCGATTAGTTGGCCGATTATTGTTTCGATTAATCGGATAATAACCTTAAAAAAAAGTGGTGTATAATTTAGTTAATATGTAGTTTAAAAAGACAATTTATTCTTAAATATCTCAATGCAGTGGTAAATATAAATAACCAACTATATGGTTAGGGAGCAAAATATCTAATCCACTCTGAGAATGACAGAAGAGATATACTATATATATTAGAGGGGATATATACTGTATATACCAGTACTATTAGAAGAGATATACTGTATATACTATTAGAGGCTATATGCTATTAGAGGAGAGATATACTGTATATACTATTAGAGGAGAGATGTACTGTATATACTATTAGAGGGGAGATATACTGTATATACTATTGGGAGATATACTGTATATACTATTAAAGGGTCAATCTAGTAAATATCAGACTCATTCAATTTAACCCCATTTTGTTACTGGCTGATTAATCGATTATGAAAATAGTCATCGATTAGTTGTCGATTAATCGATTAGTTGTTTCAGCCCTAGTTCGAATCCCACAACACTACCTGCCTGGAGTTTGCATGTTATCCCTGTGCCTGTGTGGGTTTCCTCCTGGTACTCTGGTTTCCTCCCACACTCCAAAGACATCCTGGTAGGTTAATTGGCTTGCGTCCAAAATTGGCCCTAGTATATGAATGGGGACCTTGGATTGTGGGCTCCTTGAGGGTCGGGACCGATGTGAGTGTGCCATTTACAGGGATAGGAACAATTGTAAACACTCAGGTTGAACTGATGTCTTTATTCAACCTTGCTAACTATTTAATATCCTAAATTGACTTTTATGATCAAACTTATACTTTGATTAAAAAAAATATACATTCTGTAATTGTAACATGGTAAGCCTTAAAATTGCACGCCCCTGTAAAATTACAACAAACCTGATTCCCAAAATTGGCTATAGGTAATGCTTTAAATGCCTTAACAGATTAGTTTACAGTTAGCTGTATATGATGGCCCTAGAGTTATTTCTTACTCCATTGTGCATTGCAATACCTAAATATGTAAAACGGTTTCACCAGAAAGCTACTATTTGGCTTGACGAGTGTACATTCACAAGCCCTTGCTACCAGCCGCCATTTTATAAACAATTCTAGCGCTCCTGAGCTTGTTCATGTGACCCCAGATCGAAATTGCCTGCAGGCCTAATGAATTCTGTGCAGACATGATTGTCATCTGATCGATCTTGTCTCTGGCCCTTTTTTTTACATAATCTGTGGAAGAATTAGAACCTTTCCAGGTTGTTTCTGTATCTAAGATTTTTCTTCTCCATTGGGATGCAGGAATTTAGATACTGCTGCGTTACACTGCCGCCTACAGATGGTTTGGACACCAACACAACAAAAAAATAAAAATTCTGAAGGTTTTTTTTTTTTTTTTTTTTTTTAACACTTGTTCCTCCATTGACTCACTATATTGCTGCTTAGAGTTTTCAGAGATCACCTAAAGGCAGACAGAGTAGAGGTCCAGGACAATGACATGGGACAAGATGAGGGAGCTAGAGTGTAGGAGGTGACATTGCACAGCTAAAATGGACACTTGCCTTTTGGGCACTGGGTTTTAGCATGCTTATGCTGTAGGTGGAGGTCAGATATCTAGGAAGCATATTTATATCTAGCACATCAGTGGTTCCTGCGTGTTTTTTTTTTTTTTTTTTTGTTTTCCTTGTATGCAAGCAGCACTTTATTTGTGGCTTTTGCCTTTTTAGCCTGCCCACCATCCCTCGGCTCTTTTTATCAAGGTGATTTCTGGCACTGCTACACTCTTCAGGAAGCCACATTGTAATATCTGGAAAGCCTATTTTTTAATGATTCTGTCCCATCTTTGGCAGCCAAGGATTTAAAGGCTGGGTGTTTCTACTACAAATTTGCATGAAGCTATTGGACTACATTGTGGCCTCAATTGAGGCTGGGATGTTTGCCCAGCTTCCCTCCAGGCCTCTTGCACCTCAGAGTGCCGACTGCATTGAATAAGCTCCCTCCATCTCTGAATGGGCCCATGTGCTCTTGTCCCAAGACCAGGATATCTCTGACCAGGCCTGCAGTGGAAGCAGAATGTTTTTTTTTTTTTTGGATCTCGATGATTCTCATAATGTGTTCCAGATGATTTGGCTGGCGAGGTATCCTAGGGAAAAAAATGATGGCTTAAGGCCGGGTTCACACCGCTGCGATGCGGGAACGCCGCGAATCCGCGGCGTTTTCCCGCATCGCATTACTCCCGCCGGCAGTTCACACTGCCCTATGCGGACGGCTGGGAGTGTCAATGATATGTTAATGACACCCCCAGATCCGTCCGCATATCGCAGTGCGATCTGCCGACTCGCACAGGAATCGGATCGCATGGTGTGAACCCCCATGCGATCCGATTCTGTTGCGGACCAAAAAAAGGGTCCCGTGCGAGTTTGCTGCGGGAGCGATGCGAATTCAGCCATACTGAGATCGGATGTGATTTGCGGTGCGAATCACATCCGGATCTCCCCCCGCAGCAGTGTGAACCCAGCCTTAATCAGGGCAACACCAAAGGTGGTATTGCCCTTCAAGAAACGGACCCAAATCTGACTTTGGCTGAAAGGCACTTTCAGCCCTGTCTGCAGTCCACATTCTTGCACCTTTTATTTGTGTGTATGGTCTCTTCACCTCTGTGTTCAGGACCTGTGTCCAGTTACTGCTGGGTGACGCTAGATACAGTACCTTGAAAAAGTATTCACACCCTTTTGAAATTTTCCACATTTTGTAATGTTACAACCAAAAATGTAAATGTATCTTGTGTGATAGACCAATCCTTATTTTATTTTTTTTTTTTTTTTTTTTTAACAAATATCTGAAAAGTGTGGCGTGCATTTGTATTCAGCCCTCTGTACTCTGATACCCCTAACTAAAATCTAGTGCAACCAATTGCCTTCAGAAGTCATCTAATTAGTAAATTGAGCCCACCTGTCTAATTTAATCTTTATAAATACAGCTTTTATGTGAAGTCCCCAGAGGTTTCTTCAAGCAGAGTTCTTCCCAAAAGTGGAACTTCCACTTTAACCACTTCAGCCCCGGACCAATTAACAGCCTAAGGACCAGAGGTCTTTTTACAATTTTGCACTGCTTTAACTGGTAATTGCGCGGTCATGCAATGTTGTACCCAAACGAAATTTGCGTCCTTTTCTTCCCACAAATAGAGCTTTCTTTTGATGGTATTTGATGGTATTTGATTGCCTCTGCGATTTTTATTTTTTGCGATATAAATGGTAAAAGACTGAAAATTTTGAGAAATATTTTCTACTTTTTTGCTATAAGAAAAATCGAATAAACTCCATTTTAGTCATACATTTAGGGCAAAATTTATTCAGCCACATGTCTTTAGTAAAAATGTCAATAAGCGTATATTTATTGGTTTGCGCAAAAGTTATAGCGTCTACAAACTAGAGTACATTTTCTGGAATTTACACAGCTTTTAATTTATGACTGCCTATCTCATTTCTTGAGGTGCTAAAATGGCAGGGCAGTACAAACCCCCCCCCCCCCCCCAATGACCCCATTTTGGAAAGTAGACACCCCAAGGAAGTTGTGGCGAGGCATGTTGAGCCCATGGAATATCTTTTTTTTTTTTTTTTTTTTTTTTTTTTGTCCCAAGTGATTGAATAATGACACAAAATTTTTTTTTACAAAAAGTTGTCACTAAATGATATATTGCTCACACATGCCATAGTTATATGTGGAATTGCACCCCAAAATATATTCTGCTGCTTCTCCTGAGTACGAGGATACCACATATGTGGGACTTTTTGGGAGTCTAGCTGCGTACGGCACCCCGAAAACCAATCACTGCCTTCAGGATTTCTAAGGGTGCAAATTTTTGATTTCACTCCTCACTACCCATCACAGTTTCGAAGGCCATAAAATGCCAAAATAGCACAACCCCCCCCCCCCCCCCAAATGACCCCATTTTGGAAAGTAGACACCCCAAGCTATTTACTGAGGCATGTTGATTCCATGAAATATTTTATATTTTGCCAAAAGTTGCGGGAATATTACAATTTTTTTTTTTTTTTGCACAAAGTTGTCACTAAATGATATATTGCTCACACATGCTATGGGCAGAAGTCAAATTACACCCCAAAATAAATTCTGCTGCTTCTCCCGAGTACGGGGATACCACATGTGGGGGACTTTTTGGGAGCCTAGCAACGTACGGGACCCCGAAAACCAAGCACTGCCTTCCGGATTTAAATATAAAATGCTACCAAAAAAAACTGTTGGCGATCGCAGGGATCAGGCCTGACTCTGCGAACGCTGCAGTTATGTGTTTAGTGTTTTGTAAGTGACACTGATACTGCACTTGGGTGGGCTGGGCAGAGGGGCAAAATGCAGGTGCCAGCAGGTATCTGGGCTGATCCTGCTAACAATGCGTTTTTTTGGAACCCTAAACTGCTGGGGATTCTAGTATAGATCAGATCAGATATTGATCTGTTCAGATTCTATACCACTACGGGAGGTTTATGCTTTGCGTGTGGGTGTTAGCGGTACTGGCACTAACCTAGCGCTGCCTGGGGCGACGCAGACCCTGACCCTAAAACCTAATTGATATCATCCGCCGGGTGATCAGGGGGTTAAACCTTTATTGGGTAATAAATGGTGGGTGCCCTGATGCTATAAAAAGCAAACTAACCAGAGTCGCCCCTAACACTTATACGGTGATCACTGGTGAAAGGGTTAACTAGGGGCAATCAGGGGGTTAAAACCATTATTGGGTAGTATATCGGGGTACCTAGCGCTATAAAAACCTGGCGGTGAACCTACAAAAAAAACTAGCTGCCTAGCGACACTAATGCAGCGATCAGAAAAATGATCGCTTAGTGACACTGGCAAAAGGGGGTGAAAGGGTTAACTCTAGGGGCAATCAGGAAGTTGAACCTTTATTGGGGGGTGGTAGGGGGCGACCCTGGACCTAACACTAACTGCCCTGACACTTTTTGCTTTTACAACTGACACTGAATGCAGTGATCAGTAAATAAATGATCACTGCAATCAGTGACCCTGTGACTGGGGGGCGGGGGGGGGGGGGGTGGGTTTGTGTACCTATGTGTTAGTGTAGTGTTTGGTGCACTTACTTTTAGTCTTATCCTCGTAGTCCGGTCTAAAAGACCGCCCCGAGGAGAATGACATCACTTCCTCCCTGCCTGTGTATACAATACACAGTGGGAGGAAGCTTCTCATTCGCCAGGAGCGATCGAGAGGGGGTGGCCAGAAACCAACGGCCATCCCCTCATCCCGGATCGCTCCTGCAGCGAAACGGACCGCCGTATCCAGCGGGAGGGGGTCTGATCGGACCCCCCCACCCGCTGGAAGGCAGGCACGTACATGTACGTGCTTGTGCCTGCCGGTGCCATTGTAATGACGTACATTGGCAATATGGCGGTCCTTAAGTGGTTAAGTACTACTTACCCCCTGACATGCCACATTTTGGCATGTCATAAAAAATAAAAATAAAAATTTGAGTACCTGGTTTTGACAGGTACCCAGCTCCCACTTGCACTCCTGACCGCATAGGTGGAGACTCCTCTCCCCCTAGACAGCCCCTTCCTCTCTGCAATCTTCTGGGACACGTCACAGGTCCCAGAAGATTGCACAGCCATTCACGGCGTGCAGTGTGCACCCGGCTGTGAAGCTGCAAGCTGTCAGTCGGGTGCCCACAGTAGTAATGCCAGCGCTGTGGACAGGCAGGGGGACAGGAGCAAGGCTTTGAGTGCCTGGATTGTGGGACAGGTGAATGTTTGTTAAAAGCCAGCAGCTACACTCTTTGTAGCTGCTGACTTCTAATAAACACAGGGACTGGTGGAACTCTGCTTTAAGGCCCGTACACACAATTGGAAGTAAAAAAATTTCCTAACGATCTGACCGTTTTCTGATCGTTTAGTATGGTGCTTTCGACTGCTGATTACAAACACAATGTCCAATTTTCATTTAATTTAGTACAGTTTTCATCCGAAAAAAAATTGTAAGAGTAAGACTACACATGCTCAAACGAAAGAACACATTCAAAACAATTTAACACATTGCATCACTTCTCAAGTTGAATTCGGTCGTACAAGAATTTTCGTATGTTGAGTAACCTCTTCACTTGTGACATGAGGCTACCATGCAACAAAAAATGACAAATTTGTCTGATCTTTGTGCATGACGGCAAAGGAGCACACCAGACTGGTCAGGGATGAAGTTGTGGGGACTTTTAAACCAGGGTTAGGTTATAATAAAAAAAAAAAAAAAAATTCCCAAGCTTTGAGCATCTCATGGAGCACTATTCAATCCATCTGAATGGAAAGAGTGTGGCACAACTTCACCACCTAAACTGACAGGCAGACAGATTTTTTTTTTTTTTTTATTATTTCTCTTGACCTCTTCATCTATCCGAACCTTGAATTTTGTCCTGCCTGCATCTTGTTCCACTTCTAGGTGTATTGGACAGACAGGTCATCAAGAAGGCGTATGCCTTGAGGCTGTATTCACACAGCAACACAGATCTGCAGCAGCTCTCCAGTGCTGACTGTCATGGGGGAGCATAGTGCACAGTTCAGCATGTCACATGGCTCTTGTTTTGCACAAACTTTGTGATGTACAAAACATACACTTCATTCTTGACAATGTACAGCAGCTTGATGCTCCTTGCTGCCATACATTACCATGTGATTCGGCACAATGCTCTGTGATAAAATGCAGAATGTGTCTGCATTTTATCCCAGCACAGCCATATATTATGTTTCAGTGCAAATGGGTTAAATGAGAAACAGTAGCTTCCTTGTGTCCCTGCAGTAAGATGTTTTACATAGAAGTAAAACATCTGGCACCCTACACAATGTGAATTAGCCCTTTTTATAGGGGTTGTAAACCTTTTGCTTTTTTCACCTTAATGCATCCTGTGCATTAAGTTGAAAACTTCTGACAGTGACCGAACCCCCACCCCCATTTTACTCACCTGAGCCCTTCGTTCCCTCGCAGAGACACGCTGGACGTCTCTTCCTGGGGTTCTCTGCTCTTGATTGGATAGATAGCGCAGCTATTGTCTCCTGCTGCTGTCAATCAAATCCAGCGACTCGGGCACAGGGAGCTGGGCCAAGTCCGGCATTCTGGGTCTATGCATGCAAATGCTGGACCCAGGGAGCTTACCCGCAAGGTAACCTTCCTTGGGAGAGCACTTCTCCCAGTGGGTTTACCGATGCGGGGGACCCCAAATGACGAGGTTTGGGGCCACACTGCAAGACTAACTGCATAGTGGAAGTATGTATGATATTTAAAGTGGTTGCAAACCCACTTTGGAAAAAAAAACTAAAACCTGCAAGACAAAGGCATAATACATTATTTATAACTTTATATTTGTATTTATTTATAACTTCCCTTAGATCGAAGCCCCCCGCAGTGGTCCTCGTACACCGCCCGGCCGGTGACTTCGCTCACGGAGTTACTTCCAGGTATCGTGGGCTCTGGCGCTGTGATTGGCCAGAGCCGCAATGTCACTCCCGCACATGCGCACAGGAGCTTCCGGTAACGGAACAGTCTAACTAAAGCAATGGCACGTACTGCCATTGCTTCAGTGCTCATGTGCCAACTGTGCAGGTTTAGGAGATATCCTGGACAGCTACAGGTAAGCCTTATTATAGGCTTACCTGTAGCAAAAAGTGGTCTGTTAAGGCAGGGCTCGACAACCCGGGAGCCAGGTCACATTGGCGACCTGGGGCAGCACAGCTGGGGGTATCTTGTCTCCGTGGAACACCCCCCCCCCCGGCGTGATTGCGTCGGGCCGCTCCACCGGCGGCCGGTAATTGACCCCCAAGCTTTGAGGCCTTCTGCGATCCTATGGTTCCTTCTGAAATCTGGCGCCCTCTTGTGGTGGCCGTTGGAATGACAACCAGCAATGCTAATGGAGCTTCCCCTGCCTGCCAGCCTATCTCCTTCCCTTTACTTAGAATTCCTAAACATTATATATATTTTTTTATTCTAACACCCTAGAGAATAAAATGGTGGTCGTTGCAATACTGTTTGTCACACCGTATTTGCACAGCGGACTTGCAAGCGCACTTTTTTGGGGGAAAAATAATTTATTTGATTAAAAAAAAAAATTATTTTTTTTATATTGTGAAAGATAATGTTACGCCGAGCAAATCGATACCCAACATGTCATGCTTCAAAATTGCGCCTGCTCATGGAATGGCGACAAACTTTTACCCTTTAAAATCTCCATAGGCGATGTTTAAAAAATTCTACAGGTTGCACTTTTTAAGTTAGAGGACGTCTGGGGCTAGAATTATTGCTCTCACTCTACCGATCCCTCACGTGTGGTTTAAACACTGCTTTTATATGCGCTCGCTTCTGCACGCAAGCTTGGCGGGACAGGGCGCGTTTAAAAATTTATATATATATATAATTTTTTTTTTTTTTTTTTTTTTTCACTGTTCTTTAAAAAAAAAAAAAAAAAAATCTGTGTCACTTTTATTCCTATTACAAGGAATGTAAAAATCCCTTGTAATAGAAAAAAGCATGACAGGTCCTCTTATATATGAGATCTGGGTCAGAGACACCTCACATCTAATAATTACACTAAAATGCAATTTAAAAAAAATTCGTCATTTGAAAATAATAAAATAAATAAAATGTCCCTCTAAGAGCTATGGGCAATGATTTGGAGACAGGTGGGGGGCTATCTTCCCCTTACTCGTCTCCATGTCAGGCCAGGGACAGGTCCAGATCGCCTTCACGGACCTGGCTCCTAACTTTTTTTTTTTTTTTTTAGCTGGCTCCTAGATTCCAAGCAAATGTGTCAACCCCTGTTAAGGGTTTCCAACCACTTTTTTTTTTTTTTTTTTTTTTTTTAATTGGATCTTCTTCTTCTGGCCACTTCCAGTTTCCAGGCGGTGAAATGCACGAGCGAGACAGCTGCTGCACAAACCTACCTGGTGCTAATGATATGCAGATTCCTCCAGTGCTGAGGCAAGGCACCATCTCTGCTGTTAACTTTTTATATTTTAATAAACGGAATTGCACTATGGTCCTGTCCTTTTTCTTAATTTTCTAACTACAAGGAAGATTGCTCCCCAGGCCTGTCCTGTTGACTCCAGCATCCTAAATCAAACCAAGCTTCACCTGACCTGTCTTTTTAATTAAAGGGGGTCAAGGTGGTTTGGCAAGTAGGCTACTTGCCTATATCCACCTGGTGTGTTCAGCCATAAACCGTCCCCATTGTGATGGTGTAAAGATCTGAATCGCGTCGCATCTTTAATGGATGTTTTTTTGTCATACTATCGATCCAAATGGCTGCTTATAGTTAATGTTCAGCTTTATGATTATAAAGCATCAAAGTGCATATACATGGCACTTTATTATTGCACAGCACTATTGCACTTGGTTTATGCTATTTAACCATAGTATATTTACTTAGCGTCCCCTTATTCTATATACAACCCATAGTAATTTACATATTTATATATTATTTGATGTATGATTCTATTTTTATCAATTAGCTTGGGTGATTTTTGGTTTTCACTTGAGATTTAACGTAGTGCACAGTGATATCCCAACCCATGCAGTAATTGCATCCTAGATATATTCGGAAACGCACTGTTAAGGGTTGAAAAGAAGGTTCTGGGCAGCGATATGGACAACATTTGCAGATAGAAGATTCTTGGTAGCACATTCATTTTTAACACACTGACTCGGCCCATCCATCCTGTTCCATTTTTGCAGGTTCACCCTTATGGTATAGAGCAATGGAGTATAGTTAGAGGTATATAAGTGAGGGCAATGAAGTGGATGCCTAAGTATTTCAAGGAGGAATTGCGCCAGGAAAAAAATTGCAGCTGTATTTGTAAGTCCCCTGGAATATTCAAAGGCAGGATCTCAGATTTATTGTAATTTTTAAAAATTTAGATCTCATGAAAGTCTAGCAATTCGGCCATGATATTGGGAAGCAAAACCAGCGGGTCAGACCTAAAACGGTACATTATACGCATAAGCGGGCAATTTGTCCTCCAGACCCCACCTTCAGCCCCCTAACACAGGGATTTAGGTGTATGCTATTCAGCAGAGGTTCAAGGGTGAGTACAAATATCAGGGGGGAGAGTGGACATCCCTGCTGCCATCCGTTAAAAATGGGACAGGTCAGAGTGCACCATTCAGTTGGGGCTCTGACCTCATTTAGTCAGAACCGCCCACAGGAATGTCCAGTCCACCCTGTCAAATGCTTTTTCAGTGTCTGGTCTGTAGTCGGGCCCAATATATCAACAGGATGGCACGATTGGAATAGTCCCATGCTTCTCTTCCCATAATGAAACCTATCTGATTATAATGAACGTGTGTATTATGGGTTTGAGGCGATTAGCTAGAATCTTCGCTTATGTTTTAATATCGTTGTTCCAGCAGCGAAATTGGCCTGTAACTACAGGGAGCAGTAGGATCTTTCCCTTCCTTTAGGAATTGAGATGTGGGCGACTACCCTTTTAGGTATTAGTCCCTGTTGCCAGAGCATTAAATTGGGTACACATTGGGTTAGCTAGTAGCAAGTGAAGAGTGTGGTAATGGGTATTTGTCCTACTTGGCCCTCCACAAGGATAAGGGCGGTGCTGCGCCCACAGCCTTGGTTTTTTTCTGAAGGTTGATTTAACCTTTCATCTAAATGAGGACATTGTGTTTATGTCTTTGGCCGTCACATCCCAAAGAGGTTGCTTTGCATTCTTTGGAAGTGGTCCGAGCTCTGCGGGTGTATTTGTCTGCTACAGCTCCTTTTTTGGAGGTTTGACTCCCTATTCGTATCGGTGGCTGGTCCGGAGAAGGGCCTGGTGGATCAGACAGATTGTGGTTCAGGCTTATGCCAAAAGGGGGCGGACGCCCCCTTTCCTGTCATGGCACATTCCACCAGTGCAATTTGTGCCCCCTGGGCTTTCTGACATCAAGCATCCATTTCCCAGGTGTGTAAGGCGGCGACTTGGTTGTTCATTCATACTTTCACTAAATTTTACAAGGTTGATGTGAGCGCATTTGCGGATGCATGCTTCAGCCTCAGGGTTTTGCAGGCAGCCGTTTTAAGGTTGCAACTTCTTCTGTTGAGGGGTTCTTGTTATGGGTGGAGTTTATCTTTCTGTTCTCACCCCTCGTTTTTGACTCTGCTTGGGGAAGTCCCTAAGTTCAAGATTAAAGGTGCTGTGCATCAGTGAACGAAAGAGAAAATTTAGTATTTTTGTAATCAACGTAAAATCCTTTTCTCTGAAGTTCACTGACTGACACAGCCCCCACCCCTCCTATTTGTACTGCTTTTTGACTAACTCAGCTGCTGGAAGCAAAGTGAGGGGTTATAGCCAGTAGCACTGCCCCCTGGGCGGTACTGTGCAGTTTTGCTGTTTTCACATGTTCTGCCTAGTCCTCTTTTGAATGTGGCGATATAACCCTAAGATCAAGATTAAAGGTGCTGTGTCCATCAATGAACTTCAGAGAAAAGGATTTTACGGTGAGTACAAAAATCCTATTTTTACCTAAACATTTAATCTAGTAGTGTTTTGAAACTAAACTGGCCAAATACATATCGGGTGGGGGATATCCTCAGTTTTAGAAGAAGAAAAAAGTTCATAATTTGTGTTCTCCGTTGCTGGTACTCTGCAATTTTTTTTTTTTCTATTCTTTTACAGGCTCTCACAGCTCTACTTTCTGATGATAGCAAGTTTGGATTCATTGTAATAGATGGCAGTGGGGCACTTTTTGGAACGCTTCAAGGAAATACAAGAGAAGTGCTACACAAATTCACTGTGGATCTTCCAAAGAAGCATGGTAATTTTGAAAAAAAAAATTGGTCTAATAAACTATAGAGATACTTACTTTTTGTAGTCTTTCCCCTTTTTTGTTTCCCTGCGACAACATGCAGTGAATTTGGTTCACCATGACTTGACACTGGAGAAATATAGCCTCCCATAAAAAAAGTGCTGCAGGATTTTAGGGTGCGGGCATTTGATCCCCTGCTAATTCTGTACACTTTTTTTTTTTTTTTTTTTTTTTTTTTTTTTTTCACTGACAAATGATCAGTCTAATTTTTAATGGTAGTTTTACTTTAACAGTGAGATGGAATAAAAAAAAATCCAAAACGCGTTTCAAAAGTTTACAAATTGATTTGCATTTTAATGAATGACATAAGTGTTTGACCCTTTCGCAAAACATAACTTGGTACTTTGTTGCAAAACCCTTGCTGGCAATCTGAGGTCAGATGTTTCTTTAATTGGCCACCAGGTTTGCATACATCTCAAAGCGTAATGTTTTCCACCTCCATGTTTGACCGAGGGGTCATTGTTCTTGGAGTTATAGGCAGCATTCTTCCTCCAAACACGGCAAGTTGAGTTGATGCCAAAGAGCTCAATGTACTTTTTTTTTTTTTCTCATCTGACCACAACACTTTTACCCAGTTCTCCCCTGAATCATTCCAATGTTAATTATCAACCTTCAGATGGGCCTGTACAAATGCGCTTTCTTGAGCAGGCGGACCTTGCGGGTGCTGCAGGATTTCAGCGTTACCAATTTGTTTTTTTGGTGACTGGACCCAGCTGCCTTAAGATCATTGACATACACGATTCTCCCTTGTAGTTCTGGGCTGATTCCTCACCTTTCTCATGATCTTGCATGGAGCCCCAGACCGAGGGAGACTGAAAGTTTTGTGTTTCTGCCATTTGCAAATAATCGCACCAACTGTTGACGCCCTCTCACCAATGTGCTTAGCTATGGTCTTGTAGCCAGTTCCCGCCTTTTGTAGGTCTACAATCTTGTCCCCGACATCTTTAGATAGCTCTTTGGTTTTGCCCATGGTGGAGAGATTGATATCTGATTTGCTCCTGTGGACAGGTGTCTTTTATACAGGTAAGCTGAGATTAGGAGCACTCTCTTTTTGAGTGCTCCTAGTATATCCACTCGTTGCCTGTATAGAAGACACCCGGGAGCCAGAAATCTTGCTAATTTGATAGGGGATCAAATGCTTAGTTCACTCGTTAAAATGCAAATCATTTATGAATTTTTGAAATGTGCTTTTCTGAATATTTTTGTTCTGGCTCACTGTTGAAATAAACCTACCATTAAAATTTTAAACTGATCATTTCTTTGTCAATGTACAAAATCAGCAGAGGATCAATAAGATTATTCCCCCCCCCTCCTCACTATGCCTTATTGCAATTTGTTTTGGATCCTCTGCGAAGTCCTACAAATAACTATCAAGTCTCACCTAATGCAGCTTCCTTTTTAATAGTTTGGGAATGATGCTTAATCGCTCTTGTATTCAGAGCAAGGTTGCCACACTCATGTAGGCTGTGCTTGATTGCACAACAGTGCGATACAATCTTGCAGTGTTGTAGCTTGGCTTTCTAACTACTCCTTCACAAGGTTGTAGCTTAACCAGCACCTAGCCACACCTAATTCTGTCCACTGCTTTGTCAACACTGCCATTGTTGGTGAAACCCCGCCACTGTAAGCTCTAGTGTCTGGGACTGGAAGCACAAATGAGGTTTTGGCTCAGTCATGAAGGGGTAGAGGAAGTTTCTTCTTTGGACAATACAGTACAGGGCACTGGCAGATTCAGTTCCAACTTGATTATAGGCAGGTTCCTTTTTTGTGTGATTGTACTCTTAAAAATGTCAGGCCCTGTTTGGAGAACCAACATATGTCTGTAATGTTTGTTAGCGCTCTGCAGCTAGAGGAGAACCAAGGGATGGTGTAGTGCGAAAGAACAAACCCAAGATCCCTCCTAATTCAGTGCAGTGGAGTGATGGCTACTAACTCGGAAAAGTCATAAATGTCTGCCATGGTTTGATAAAAAGATTTACTGGAAATCAAAGGATTCCGAATGATGGAAAGGGTTAAAATATGTCTGACGATCTCACCCAAACCATCCACTAAATGAGATCGAGGTTCATAATTGAGCACGTTTAGCATTCGGTCAGCCATATTTTAACCCTCTCCATTCTTGGAATCCTTTGCTTTCACAATAAATCTTTTTACCACAAACTGTGTGGCATAGACATTTCTGACTTTTCTGAGGTATTCCTCAAGTGGTTTGTAGCAATCATGTGATTGATCACTGGCAAAAAATAGCCCTGTATAACCCATCCTATACCCAGCAGTTTTCAGTTGTTTGCTAGTGTATTTCAGTGTTGGATGTATCCTGAGTGTACCTTAGTTGTTGCACTTGCCAAATTCATCAACTTTCTTCTGCATTGTTGCCACAGCGGCATCTCATGCAGTTTCTAGATTCCGTACCTGGGCTCCACCAAAGAAGATGTGTGGCCAGCCTGTAAAGTCTCTTCGGGCTCTGAATCATGCATTAGGTGCCCACTAGGGTTGCACCAATACTAGTATTAGTGCCGATACCTAGTATTTGCAGAAGTATCGGTACTTGTGCAAATGCAGATACCTGAAAACCGATATTTTCAGGCTTGGATCTTTGGGTGGGTCTCCTTAGTGTTAAAGAAGTCTGGTAATTGGAGCTGTCCAAAAAAAAAAAACAGCGGCAATGTTAACTAGACATGTGCAGAGTAAAATATTTCGTTTCGGAATTTCGTTTTCGTCCGAAAACTTAATTTATTTAGTTACTCCCGAAATTCGTTTTTATTTCGTTTTTCGTTCAAAAATTGCATTCGTCCGAAAATCCACATGAATTACGGTCGAATTTTTTGAAGGCTTATGGTTTCTGTCGAATGTATAAAGAAGATTCGACGGAGCTAGTATATAGCATACTTTAGAACCCCTGTTAAAGTCTATAGGACTCCAACGTTCAAAATCTAAAGTGCTAATTTTAAAGACTAATTTGCAAGTTACTGTCCTAAAAAGTGTTTGGGGACCTGGGTCCTGCCCCAGGGGACATGTATCAATGCAAAAAAAAGTTTTAAAAACTGCCGTTTTTTCGGGAGCAGTGATTTTAATAATGATTAAAGTGAAACAATAAAAGTGTAATATTCCTTTAAATTTCGTGGGGGGGGGGGGATGTCTATAGTATGCCTGTGAAGGGGCGCATGTTTCTGGTGCTTAGAACTGTCCCTGCACAAAGTGTCATTTATGCAGGAAAAAAAGTCCTTTAAAATCACTCGCAGCTATTATGAATTGTCGGCTCCGTAATACAGAGAACACTCATTGAAAGTCATTGATAAAAAAAATAAAAAATAAATAAAAAACCTGACCCCGCCCCCTCTGACGCAAGGGGAAACCCGGGGTTCCCTGTGACGTATGGGTGACCCCGCCCCCTCTGATGTAACAGAAACCTGCCTGTGTTACATCAGAGGGGTGCGGGGTCACCCATACGTCACAGGGAACCCCGGGTTTCCCCTTGCGTCAGAGGGGGCGGGGTCAGGTGACGGGTGGCCCCGCCCTCCGTATATAAGAAACGTCAGGCCGCCGCAATCCCTGCAGTGTCTCCTCCGCGGAGACAGAAGAATGGATTCGCTGCGCTGGATGAGATGAGCCATCACTGGAGAGATGACCGTCCGTCGCTGGATAGCAAGAATGGATTACCACCGCTGGAATCTATATTTTTTTTTTTTTAGTAAAGGAATTTTTCAAAAGTGTTTGTCTTATTTAACTATTTTTTACACTTTCTTTGTGAAATGGTAGGGATACTTTTGTACCCCCTTACCATTTCAAACAGGGGGGGCCGGGATCTGGGGGTCCCCTTGTTAAAGGGGGCTTCCAGATTCTGATAAGCCCCCCGCCCGCAGACCTCCACAACCACCGGCCACGGTTGTGGGGATGAGGCCCTTGTCCTCATCAACATGGGGACAAGGTGCTTTGAGGGGTCGCAGACCCCCAAAGCATCCTCCCAATGTTAAGGGCATGTGGCCTGGTACGGTTCAGGAGGGAGGGGGGGCGCTCTCTCGTCCCCCCATCTTTTCCTGCGGCCTGCCAGGTTGCGTGCTCGGGTAAAGGGTCTGGTTATGGATTTTTAGGGGGACCCCACGTCAAATTTTTTCTTAAATTTGAGGCAGGGTTCCCCTTAATATCCATACCAGACCTGAAGGGCCTGGTAATTGAATTTGGGGGACCCCCACGCGCTTTTTTTTATTTTTATCAATGACTTTCAAGGAGTGTTCTCTGTATTAAGGAGCCGACAATTCATAATAGCTGCGAGTGATTTTAACCACTTGCTTACTGGGCACTTAAACCCCCCTCAGTCCCAGACCAATTTTCAGCTTTCAGCGCTGATGCACTTTGAATGACAATTGCGCGGGCATACAACACTGTACCCAAATGAAATTTTTATCATTTTTTTCCCACAAATAGAGCTTTCTTTTGGTGGTATTTAGTTACAGCTCGGAGTTTTATTTTTTGCTAAACAAACAAAAAAAGATGCAAAAAAATAAATAAATCATGTTTTAATAGTTTGTTATAAAATTTTGCAAACGGGTCATTTTTCTCCTTCATTGAAGTGCGCTGATTAGGCGGCACTGGTGGCTGCATTGGTGGGCACTGATGGCTGCATTGGTGGGCACTGATGGCTGCATTGGTGGGCACTGATGGCTGCATTGGTGGGCACTGATGGCTGCATTGGTGGGCACTGATGGGCTGCATTGGTGGGCACTGATGGGCTGCATTGGTGGGCACTGATGGGCTGCATTGGTGGGCACTGATGGGCTGCATTGGTGGGCACTGATGGGCTGCATTGGTGGGCACTGATGGGCTGCATTGGTGGGCACTGATGGGCTGCATTGGTGGGCACTGATGGGCTGCATTGGTGGGCACTGATGGGCTGCATTGGTGGGCACTGATGGGCTGCATTGGTGGGCACTGATGGGCTGCATTGGTGGGCACTGATGGGCTGCATTGGTGGGCACTGATGGGCTGCATTGGTGGGCACTGATGGGCTGCATTGGTGGGCACTGATGGGCTGCATTGGTGGGCACTGATGGGCTGCATTGGTGGGCACTGATGGGCTGCATTGGTGGGCACTGATGGGCTGCATTGGTGGGCACTGATGGGCTGCATTGGTGGGCACTGATGGGCTGCACTGGTGGGCACTGATGGGCTGCACTGGTGGGCACTGATGGGCTGCACTGGTGGGCACTGATGGGCTGCACTGGTGGGCACTGATGGGCTGCACTGGTGGGCACTGATGGGCTGCACTGGTGGGCACTGATGGGCTGCACTGGTGGGCACTGATGGGCTGCACTGGTGGGCACTGATGGGCTGCACTGGTGGGCACTGATGGGCTGCACTGGTGGGCACTGATGGGCTGCACTGGTGGGCACTGATGGGCTGCACTGGTGGGCACTGATAGGCATAGTTAAGGCGGCACTGATGGGCAAAGATGGGCACAGATAAGATGGCATGGATGGGTGGCACGGATGGGTGGCACGGATGGGCACTGATAGGTACCACTGATAGATGGGACTGCTGGGCACTGATGGGCGGCACTGCTGGGCACTGATGGGTGGCACTGCTGGGCACTGATGGGCGGCACTGGGTCGCAGCACCTTTGAGGCAGATTGTGGGCACTGTGGGTGGCACTGCTGGATGGCACTGTGGGTGGCACTGTAGGTGGCACTATGGGCGGCACTATGGGCACTGATGGGGGGCACTGATGGGGGGGGCACTTACTTTTATTCAGGATGGCACGGCGGTGGGCAGGTGGGCACTGGCAGGGGGCAGGTGGTCAGCTGTATTGCTGGCCGTGATCGGCTTTTTTCTTCTCTCCTCGCGCTGTCAGCGCGAGGAGGAATAATAGCCGATTACCGGCTCCGTTCTATCACATGATCAGCTGTCATTGGCTGACAGCTGATCACGTGATAAGGGGTCGGGATCGACCCCTTGCACGGATCGGTGATCAGGCGAGTCTCACGGACTCGCCGATGACAGAGCGCGCCGCGCGCGCCCCTCAGGGGGCGCGCAGGCCGCTCGTATCCGGGACGACGTCAATAGACGTAGTCCCGGAAATGTAGGTCCGCGCTGATGCCGTCATTTGGCAATAGCGCGGATCTGTAGTGGTTAAAGGACTTTTTTTCCTGCATAAATGACACTTTGTGCAGGGACAGTTCTAAGCACCAGAAACATGCGCCCCTTCACAGGCATACTATAGACAACCCCCCCCCCCACGAAATTTAAAGGAATATTACACTTTTTTATTGTTTCACTTTAATCATTATTAAAATCACTGCTCCTGAAAAAACAGCAGTTTTTAAAAAAAAATGTTTGCATTGATACATGTCCCCTGGGGCAGGATCCGGGTCCCCAAACATTTTTTAGGACAGTAACTTGCAGAATCTTTTCTCTCTGTCAAATCTTTTATCTCTGTCGAATATTTTCTCTATATAATCTTGGACTAATAGAGGTAAGGTTAGGCACATTCGACCACAGGTTCTATAGACAGCTTGTTATTGTCAGTCATGTCGAATCTCCTATTCTATATCGAACTGTTGTAACATTGAAAACGAAAATAAAGCATTTATTTATGTCGGATCTTTCGTTTTTCGGATCTGTGAAATTCGGACGAAAATGCATTCGGACGAAAACGAATGCACATGTCTAATGTTAACATTGCTCAGCCCTGAAACAAAAAAACATTTTTTTCTTTTTGTGTATTTTTTTGTTCATCTGCAGATCAAAGGGTTGAACAAATGTTCCTCTGTTTAACCCCTTAATAACCCTTACCTTGCACTAATCAGGCTTAATTAACTCCCTATTCTCATTTATTTTCCTGCTCTTCTTTTTTTTTTTTTTCCCCTTTTTGTTCTTGTCTATTTTATAAACAAACCTTTTTTTTTTTTTTGTTTGCTTTGTTGGTGAATATTTTTACACACTTTTTTTCACATTGAAAAAGTGCTAAATTTGAAAAAAATCTATTTAATGTATTTTTATTTAATTGTAAATAACTTTTCAGTGCTTTGTACCATTGCTGACCGCTGATGTTAAAACAAAACCGGTGTGGTAGGTATCGGTAATTGGTATCGGCGAGTACTAAAAAAGTCAAAAAAGTATCGGTACTTGTACTTATTTTATTTTTTTTAAATGGTATCGGTGCATCCCTAGTGCCCACCCTGGCATATAGTGTAGCGCTTTGGATAGCTACAGTGTACTATACAGGTCCGGACAGAGGCGATCTGCACCGGTATGACCCAGTCCCAAAGAGCCCCTCGCTGAGAGGGTATGCCCTCCCGAAGTGAGCAAGGGATGTTGGCTCCTATTTCCTGTGACAGGGGCTCTCCAGGATGGCATGGTACTTTATGCTTCCCTATAGAAATTCCCCTCATGTGAGACTTCATCCAGTTTGGCTCCTGCCCCCCCAACCCACCCACATTAATCCCCACCGTGCAGTCACTGCTGTGGGCAACCCATGGCAGTCCTGCTACCCTCGCTGGTGTTCTGAGCATCTCTGGCTACAGATGGAGCTAGCCACAGTTTTGATTAGTGGTCCCCCATTAATCTGCATTGGCTCCAATTAGATTTACCTTTTCTCTTCACCTCCTTGAGCTCAGCCACACACAGTAGAATCCCATTACATGTGGCACAGGCTACTGGCCCCATAGTTTTTTCTTTGGGATTCTACTGCACATGCACAGAGCTTAGGAAGATCCCAGTGTGCAAGAGCTAAATAAAGTATGTGGATGTTTTGTGATGGGAAAAAATGGGTCAAGTTGGGATCAGGAGAGGTTGGGTTAAAACAATAGCATGTGTGAAAAGATGGTGAACGAGTAATCCCATTTTTTTTTTTGTTTGTTTGTTTTTTTTTTTTTTTTCATTTTTTTTTTTTCTTTTTTTTTGTTCTTGTTTCTCACAGGTAGAGGAGGGCAATCTGCTTTGCGTTTTGCACGTCTAAGAATGGAGAAGCGCCACAATTATGTCAGAAAAGTAGCAGAAACAGCTGTTCAGCTCTTTATTTCTGGTGATAAAGTAAATGTAGCTGGACTTGTGTTGGCTGGGTCAGCTGATTTTAAAACGGAGCTTAGTCAGTCAGATATGTTTGATCAGGTGAGGTTTTTGCCTTAAAGTATTTGTAGTGTAATCATAATCATCTGATGTTGTAATGATGTACTATAGCCAAATCTGGAACAGGGCATATTGGCTTTTCAGCACTTTAAGGGCTGATGTAGATGCCTGCATTGGCGACCATCTGCACTAAGCCTGCATAGTTTTGCATAGTTTTGCCAGTTCAAAACTTTCAAACTTTATGCAGGTGGGATTCTTTACAGTGCGCTCTGCAAAAAACACGTGCACGCCACAGCACCACTCCTTGTAGATTTCCACATTGGGTATATTACCCATCCCTCAGCATGTTGCCCTGTGCTGAGTATTTGTTACAGAATAACTTTGCTTCAGTCCCCACTAAATATCAGGAACCAGTTAGTGGTGGTGATTACTGTCGGCTATAACCATGATCACATGTAAGTTGAATGCTTTGCTCAGCTTGCAAAGGCCCCTGCAGCCTATAGATGGCAGTGTCCCTCTGTTTAGTTGTATAAAAAAACAAAAACGTGTATATGCATGTGATAGAGCGCAAGAGAGAGAGAGAGTGTGTGTGTGTGTGTGTGTGTGTGTATCATATATATTATACATATAATATATACCATAAGCCATTCAGTGCAGTTGCAGTCAGAGCATAGGATGCCAGTCATAATGAAAAAATACAGCAAGCATATACATTCTCTATAGGACAGCATAGTAAGTAGCCCAAGAGGGGCACATGAGAAGTTTTGGAGGACCTGGCTTGATGCCTTACATCAAGCACAACCAGTGGGCATTGTAGTATTTGCATCTGAACGAGTTCTCCAGAACTCAAGCCCCAGTGTCCACAACTTCTGAATTTGCCCAGGCAGCCTCTGTGTTGATAAATCTACCATTTGGAAGAGGGCAACACCCTTATGGGAGACACAAGATTTGAGAGATAGCAGGTCAGGGGATTTCCACAATTGCAAAAGTAGTTTGCAAGCTTGAAAAAGGGCTTGTGTAAATGCCACTTATCTCCTCTGGGATCGTTTTGCTAAGAATGCCATGCAGACAGCACATGGGGTCAAGGGGTATGTTGGTTTGAAATGCACCACTGAGTGTTCAGAACACCCACCCAATATCAGTGCAGTTTCGGCATCGCCACAGTAGATGGATGAGGTCTCCCCTACAATTGCAACACAAGGGGTCAGAGCACCCCTATTTTGCAAGATTTTAGTGGGGGTTTGATATGGGAACTGGAAACTACAGATCGAAATGCCTCATCCCACCTATCCCCTGGAAAGCCTCTTTCCAACAAGTTATCACCTTAATGGAATGTTCTTTCAGGGAGGCATTCAATAATATTGAAAAATGTAACCCTTGGCAGACTCAACTGATTGAATCAGATTAAAAACTGGAGTTGGCGATTGAATGCAGCTGCCTGCATTCCCCTGAGCTCCAACACCATGCTTCAGTTATATGTAGCATGTAGGAGTTTAGGGCAAATTTTTCCTGTAAAGCAGAAAATTGGAGCAGAGTCCTATTTTTGAAAATGTATGATCAGTGAGTCATCCTAAAGCCTTTCCACCTGGCATGATTTTGTAGTTTCGCTAGCTCTTCATAAGTTATTGTACTGTATGGGACCATACTTGGTGAACCCCCCCCCCCTACCTGCTGCAACTGTTTCGACTTGTTCCTTGTTACAATTTTTCTTTAAATGAGGTTATATGTTTGACGTTGTTTTTGTAAGGCTTACTGAACCCCTGGGATTCAAGACACTTCAGAACAGAGTCCACTTGCATAAATGCTAACATAGCAGGGCAGTAGACTCAGGAGAGGGGTAGGCTATGGGTCGATGTGGAGGTATGGAGCTTATTAACCACTTCGATACCATGCTGTAGCCGAAAGATGTCTACAGCGCAGTTCTGTTCTGAGAGGGCATCCATAGAAATCCTTCTGGAACCATGCCCCATGGGGCGCATTTCCTTCAGACACAGCTGATCAGATTGCGCTAAGGGACTGATCACAATGTAAACAGATTTGCCGGTGATTGGCAGTACTTTCCTCATGTGCTGTCACAGCGTGAGTAAAGTGGAGCTGGTAACGGGCAAGTGTGATGACACATGTACACATGGGGGGCACCGATTAGTGCAGCTTCACCAGTGACCACCAGTGAAGGATTACATACCGCCAAAAATGTATTTCATATTGGTACACTGTTGCATGACCTTGCAATTGTCATTCAAAATGTGACAGCATTAAAAGCTGGCCGGGGGGGGGTGAAATTTGCTTGGTATTAAAGAGCCAGCTTGGTCAGTGTAATTAATGGACAATATAGCCTCGATCAAACAGCCAGTGCTTTAGCCAAAATTTGACATCACTTTGCAGTAAGGATCTATAGGACCCTGGGTCAACTGGTGGGTCCCTTACCCAGCTTAAGAGCTGAAAATGCATTAGCATGAGGCATTGGGCATCATAAGAGGTGTTAAACACTCCTAATGTAGCAGCAGTTCAGTTCCCCCAGAATGATTGATTATATACTAGGTCCAAATTAGACAATTCAAAAAACTCTTTGACGTGTGGGAGGAAGTGAATGTGTGTGAAATTTTATACTTTCAAGTTTTTTTTTTTTTTTTTTTTTTATAATTACAAGTTTATGACAATTTGTTTAATTTTTAGCGATTGCAATCTAAAGTCTTGAAATTAGTTGATATATCATATGGCGGAGAGAATGGCTTTAACCAAGCAATTGAATTATCAACGGAGGTCCTTTCAAATGTGAAATTTATCCAAGAGAAGAAGCTAATAGGTATGTTATGTTTTTTTATACTAAAGGATTTGTTTTAGTTCTTGAACTTGAATGCAGTTATTTTTTTTAATCAGATGGGGCTTTTTTTGTTTGTCACGTGTACTATTGATTTGCCTACATGTTTAAGGTAGATACAGAGCTTGAAAAATAAAAACCTTGTAAAAAAAGAACCTCGCCTTCAGAAAGCACCTACTGTATGTTGATCGTACTAGCTATTCAAAAAAAATAACACATTGCTTATGTAAAAAATTTGACTCGCACAGTAACTATCAACTAGAGAAAGCATTGTCGTTAGTTTTAACCTAAAAAAAAAAAAAAAAAAAAAAAAAAAAATCCTATTCCTTTTTAAAGCATGTTATACAGTACTTGTGCTGTGTAATTTGGCCCCCTATAACACCTGAAATACTCGGCTGATCTTGCCTCGCTATACCCTCCCCTCTGTAAACTGACCATGGTATATTATTGCTGCTGAGCCCTGACAAGGTGGTCAGTTTACGCGCATCTGTCATTCACTGCTATCTGCAAAGTCAATGTACAAATAGTGCAACGCTACCATTAAAGTGCTAGTTGCAACTTCCAACATGTACCCTCGCCTTAAAGGGACACAAGGTTCGGTTTTTTTCTGCATTAAACACTGTGTCCCCCATAAACTTGTGCCAAATCAACTCTCGCATAAACATCAGTCATAAACATGTTATACCAGTGGCTAGGATAGTCGCTTGCCGCCAGTCCTACAGTACTGACACTAAGACAAACGTTCGGGGCTCGTATGCTTTCCCGCACCTTTCATGATCCTGTCCCCGTCAGCCTCTCGGGTCCCTTCTAGATATTTCGTCACACACCTTGTGACTTCCTCAGGGAAATATGAAGATTTCGCTGAGGAAGTCGCGAGAGGTGACTAAACATGTAGGAGGGACCTGAGGGGCTGACGCAGATGGGATCACAAGAGGCATGGGATAGTGTACGAGCCACAGACATTTGTCTTTGTGTCGGTACTGGTGGCAAGTGACTATCCTAGCCACTGTTATGACTTGTGTGAGATTTATTTATTTTTCTTTCGATAAAGCACTATTGCATACCCTTGTTCTTTTGCATGATCATATTGAGCTATGCAGATTGAGGAGAGTGGGGCATGCTTAATAGTGACCCAGCAAGTATTGAGCTATAAGACTAAGGAAAACTCTTTAAGGCTTATCTGCTAGATTAAGGTGAGGTTAAATCTTAAACTGTGGAGGTGGCACGATATTGAGAGAGAAGGATTATTCACAGTGAAATGAAGTTGTGGTAGGCGAGTGAGGGTCAGCATGGCGTCAGAAGCTTCCCCAGACATCCCTGCTATTGCAACCGACTCATCTGCAAACAATGTGGTGCCTATGGACGCTTTGTCGGCGGTCCTGAAGACCTTTGTCGCCAGCTTGGAAACTGCGCAAGAGGGGTAAAAAATGCCCCCTGATTGCCACCCCCCGTCTTCTGGGGAGAGCTCTGGTCCTGCGGTGACTGGTGGCCCCTGTTCTGACGTGTCATAGGATGCGGGCCAGGACTGTTCGGCAAGTGAGAATGACTGTGTGTCAGGGTTAGCGCAGGAAAAAGCACTAATAGTAGCACTTATCACTATGGTGTGGGATACCCTGAAAATACAGGATGTAGCAGGAACCTCTACTGAGGAGGCTGTACCTTTTTGGGTCCCTTAAACTGGCCCGTTCGCCTAAGGTTTCCATATTTGACTTGATAAGTTCATCTACACGGTATGGGGAAGTCTGCAGCGGGCCTTTTCAGTCCCCAAAAGAACCCCTTTGAGGAGAGCCTCCTGAAAAAGGCAAGGGCCCTCTTTTTGTGCTCAGAAACTGCTTTAAAATGGCTTACCTGTAAAATCCTTTTCTTTGGTGTACATCAGGGGACACCGTGCCATAGTAGTTACTATGTGGGTTAATAGGTCACCAATAGGTGATGGACACTGGCACGCCCTAAGACAAGAAGTGCACTCCCTATATAACCCCTCCCATTACCGGGAGTACCTCAGTTTTGTAGCCAAGCAATACAAGTGTATACCAAGAAGGGAGGGACCTCTGTGTCCCCTGATGTGCATCAAAGAAAAGGATTTTATAGGTAAGCTGTTTTAAAAATCCTGTTTGTCTTATATTCACCGACCGACGCAGCTCCTTTCTGTAACTAAATGGGTTTTTTAGCCTGCCACTAGGAGAACTAAGCAAAATTGTAACACAATACACAGAATTGTCAGTACTGCCCAGGGGGCGGACCCTGTGCTAACAACCCTCCCTGCTGCCCCAAAAGCCGCCTCCTTCTTTTTTTTTTGCCTAGTGAAGGAGAATGACCTAGGAACCCTGCGGGCCCCTTGGTCCATTTTTTTTGATGCAGGATTTATACTTTTGCGCAAGATAGAAGATCACAGGATCTTTCATCAACTGCCGGCTGAGTGACAGGCTGGTTGTATCCTTGTAGTCCCCCCCCCCCCCCCAGTCCGGCCATCGAGCGTGTGCAGGTCGCAGCTAAGGCTCGGCAGGCCATGACATACCTTAGCTCCAGAGGTGGTCGGTGAGCTTCAATGCTCCGGTCTCTCACCTGTAGGGGGTCTGTGCGGCTAGCTATGGTCCTATGGCGCGTAAAAGGCCCCCGCCCCGTCCCCCCTGTCCTCTAGGGAGAGCTCTGATGCAGCCTCGGGCCCTGCTGCGGCTGGTGACCCCCTGCTCTGACCTATCAGACAAGGCTGACGGGACCATTCGGAGAGCGAGGATGATTCCCCGTCCGGGTGCGGCAAGGCGCTGGTTGGAGCACTTATCACAGCTGTGTGTAATACCCTGAAGATCCATGAGCCAGCGGATCCCTCTGCTTATGTTTTGGTCCCTTTTGGGTCCCACAAGCCAGCACGTTCACCTAAGGTGTTCCCTTATTTGACTTATTTTGACAAGTTCATCTACAGGGAATGGGGTCGGCCGCAAAGGACCTTTTCGGTCCCCAAAAACATGGTGTGCATTACCCCTTTGAGGAAAGCCTTCTCAAGAAATGGTCGGCTCCTCCGGTCGTGGACCCCCCAGTATCCAGGTTAAATAAAGTAACCACGATCCCGGTTGAGAGGACTCCTGCATTCAAGGATCCCACGGACAGGAAGGCCGAGGCGGTGGCTAGTTCCTTGTTTACGGTTGTGGGGTCAGCCGTGCGACCTGTACTGGCATCCACACTGGTGTCGCAGACACTGAGTGGGCAAAAGTTTTGCACCAGGAATTGGGAGAGCAACAGGCCTCCCCTGTCTGCGTGGAATTGGCAGACCAACTAATGCAAGGCCTTAAGTACGTTTGACGCAGCTCTGGATACTCTCCCTCTGTTATCCAGGGCTTCAGTGTCAGCTGTGGTGCTGAGGGGCCTGATTTGGCATCCAAGAAAGCCCTGACAGATCTTCCCTTCCTTGGCGACCGGCTCTTTGGAGCCTCGTTGGATAACATTAAAAATGCCACGGGTGGTAAGAGTACTCTACTCCCACAGGCCAGGAAGGCTAAGGAGCCACACCGCAGGCAAGGGCCCTCTTTTTCCACTCACAAATGGCTTTTTCGTCCACCAACGGGTGGGTGTGGGTCTGGAGGGAGGTGGAGAGGGTCAACACTGGAGTAATGTAACTAGTTTGTGTGTGTGGCCCATTTTCGGTCTTGTGTGTACTTTGTGTGTTTTAAAAGCAATAGATAAAACTTTTCAAAAAATAGTGAGAGCACAGAAAGCTGAAAATTGGTCTGGTTAGGGAGGGGGTTTAAGTGCCCAGTGGGTCAAGTGGTTTAAAACATGGAGAGGAAGCCAGCAGCAGGGGCCACCCCCTTGAACTTTTTAAGGCATACATTTTATAAACCTTAAAATATACAAGGTATACTAATGAAACGGTTAATACATATATACTGTATGTATCAAACCCAAAGCTCATAATTCAGGCACTGCTAGAGTCGAGCCGAGGTCAGTCTGTGAAGATTTGTAGCATACGTCCCGGCATGTTTCGGAAAGGTTTCCTTCATCGGGAGGTTTACATTTGGGTGACTCTTTATCTGCAACATGGATACAGTTACATAGTATTCATACTGTAGTGAATAAAGGTCAGATCGTTTTGCATGGTGAACTAAATGTGTTTTATTTTTTTTTGTTAGGCTTAAAGGTACTTGCATGCAGGGTTCATTGAAGGACATGGGAATATGGCAAAAAAATATGAAAATTCCACGTTGGCTGAGAGGGATCGCACGCACAGCATGGGAACCTGGGGCCGGCCACTGATTGCCCATGTCTTTCAATGAACCCTGTGTGCAAGTACCTTTTTTAAGCCTAAAAAAATAAAATAATTTAGTTCACGATGTAAACCTACCTGCCTTATTGTGTACTCGATAAAAGTGGCACTCTGCTGCTATTTACTTACTCCACTACTTCTATTTTTGCCTTAAAGTCCAAGGGGGATGGCCCCTGCTGCACTTGTTAGATTATATATATATATATATATATAGTGCATCTCTATCCTCTCTATCTTGTGTATTTGAAAACGCATGCAAAAGTGTTTTCTAGCACGGTGATGTGATTTGGTACCATATGTTCCTATTAACTTGTAATTCTGTTGGTACATTTAGTTTTCTGCATATAAATGTTTTCTCACCTTAATGTGTTTATTTACAGGGAGATACTTTGATGAAATTAGCCAGGACACAGGCAAGTACTGTTTCGGTGTTGAAGACACACTAAAAGCAATGGAAATGGGAGCTGTAGAAATTCTGATAGTTTATGAAAACTTGGACATCATGAGATACGTCTTGAGATGTAATGGTTCTGAAGGTTCGTTTTTTTGCTCTTGCTAGCCCCCTCTAATATACTAAAAATGGTATGTATAGGTTTGTATTTTTAAATATGTTTTTTTCTTTAGAAGAGAAGGTCCTCTTTTTAACACCGGAGCAAGAGAAGGACAAATCACACTTCACTGACAAAGAGGTATGTATTTTAAAATATTAATTTACCAAAGTTTAACCACTTGCCGACCAGGCTTTTTCTGGCACTTTTTTTGTTTAACAAGTCTAAATCAGTATTTTTTGCTAGAAAATGACTTGGAACGCCCAAACACCATATATTTTTTTTATTTTTTTTATAATTTTTGGAAATGACTGCTGCAATTTTTTTTAGGTCACATAGTATTTGCGCAGCGGTTTTTAAATGTAATTTTTTTGGTAAATACATTTTAATGAATTTAAAAAAACACTATATACCCCTTTTTCCAAAAAAAAAAAAGTGAAAAATTGTTTTATGCCGCGTAAATACCTAATATGCTTTAAAATTGTGCATGCTCATGGAATGGTGACACACTAAGGTACCAAAAAAAATCTCCATGGGTAACATTTTAAACTTTTACAGGTTACCTGTTTAGAGTTGGAGGAGATCTAGTGTTAGAATTATTGCTCTCGCTCTAACGTTCGCAGTGATACCTCACATCTGGTGCAAACACTGTTTACATATGCGTGCACGACTTTCGTATGCAGGCACAGAGGGATGGGGTTACTTTAGATTCTTCCCCCCCCCCCCCAATATGTTTGGGTCTTCCAACTGGGTCGGGCAGATCTTAAGCCCTTGCAATGCATGACTCGGCCTTAACCAGGGTAGCACAGTGGTGTAGTGGTTAGCACTCTCGCCTAGCAGTAAAAAGGGTCGCTGGTTCGTATCCCAACCACGACACTACCTGCCTTGAGTTTGCATGTTCTCCCTGTGCATGCGTGGGTTTCCTCCCAAACTCCAAAGACATGCTGGTAGGTTAATTGACTTTTGTCCAAAATTGGCCCTAGTATATGAATGGGGGCCTTGGGTTGTGGTCTCCTTGAGGGTAGGGATCGATGTGATTGCAATGTACAGGGATAGGGACAATTGTAGACACTCAGGTTGAACTAGATGGACTGTTGTCTTCAACCTTACTATGTAACCCCTCCCCTAAGGGAGCTCTTGACCTACAGGCATGACACTAATCCGTCCCTGACAATTTATTCTTTATAAAGGATCTGACTCTTCGTGTGTTTTTCATTAGTTCTGGACCCTGCTCATAATAGCACAGTGCCTTTTCCTGGCATCCCCATTGTAGTATACTCACTTTCCCTGACATTTTCATGGATTGTAGCAGTTCAAACACTGAGGGTCTGAGCTTTACCATGTTTTTAGCATTTGTACTCTTAGGTGGTCATTGGGTGAGGCTATTTAGCTCCAATCCTTGTCCTCTCCACTCCCTCGTACTCTTCTAGCATGCTCTTCCCTCCCTCTTTTGCCTAGAGTCTTCCGTTCTCAAACAATTTTTTTCCTTTTTGACTTCTGTCTCTGTTTTGGTAGTTGAGACCATGGCTGTGACACACACCTGAAGTTTTCACCTGTCTCTAACCACCCAGCCCCACCCTCAGTCACTCTACTGCCGCGTACACATGATCAAACAATCCGGTGAAAAAACAATCCCCCCGTGTGTAGGCTCCGGCGGACTTTTTTTACCCAAAAGTACGGCGGACTTGGAAAGTAGTTTTGCACTCCAATCTTTTCGCCGGACTCGCATTTCGGCGTACAATCCGGCAGTGTGTGTGCCGTACTTTTGAGATGAACCGACTTTTCCCGCCTGGAGAAAAGTCCGCTCACTAAGACTTATATGCTGTTCAACAAAAATTTGGCTATTAAATCCTAAATGTGAATTTGTCATGTTGTGTTTTTAGACTGGACAAGAACATGAGCTAATAGAGAGTATGCCTCTACTAGAGTGGTTTGCTAATAACTACAAAAAATTTGGCGCAACACTGGAGATTGTTACAGACAAGTCACAAGAAGGATCCCAATTTGTAAAAGGATTTGGTGGCATTGGAGGTAAATATGGAATACAATTATACTGGATATAGTGTTTAATCCATATCGAAATATGTATGTCTAAAGTAATTGGTTGTGTGATTACATCAACTGAACATCACCCAAAGAATTTAGCACTAAATTTAATAGGACCTCAGTTTCTGAAACTATTCATGACTTAAGCAGGCCATAGATAATTTGATTTTCTTTGCTTCCACCTTAGTTGGAAGGAAAGAAATTTGCTAGATTCCCCCATCAACACATTTAGTGTTGATGGGGTAATGCCTCCCGCAGTGCTATTGTACTCTGCAGGGGGAGGGAGTGCACACGGGGGAGCCTTCTCGTAGGGCAGAATATAAAGGTCACTGCTAGCAGCTATAGCCGCTTGCAATCGCTGTATGTAGAAAAATCGTCAGGCTGACTGTACCCAAGTTTATCGCTGGATCAACTAAGGTACTATCAGCCCTGCCCATACATGGTTTGAAATTTGGCTGGTCCCTGCTTAAATTCAATCCATGTATGGCCAGCTTTATTCTTGGCAGCTTTTTTTTATTATTATAAATCTTTTTAGTTTCTTAAACAAAACCCGACAAAACATCATACTCATTGAACCTGAAATATATTTGTAGAATATCAAGATCAAGAAGAGGATATTTTATCTAGACCATCCCATGTATCCATTCAAATGTCAAGCCTCACCCCATAGTCCCTTCTATCGCCAATAGCCCCAGGCATCCCCTATAAGGAAACTCCCAGATTACGATTCATTACCCCCATCTACATTAGATACCATGTACGATTTGTCCAACCACTTTGCCCAGACGTTATTGTACTTACTGGAGTATCCCCTATTCCTGTAGGTGTTTCTGTACAATAAGATTATTTATCAATTGTTTCCAATTTTAAAGCGCAGGAGAACAGGGTTTCTTCCAGTGCAAAGCAAATGACTTTTCTTGCATAGAATATTGTATTGAGTTGACCAGTGATTTTATTTTGAGTGTGCACTTTGAAACCCAGGATCTCTTCCAAGTTCTGTATGTTGGCATGACCACATTGTGCATACAACTGCCACCTCCCTAAATACTTAACAGCATCCACAATCAATCCAGTACTGTGCATGGCTGCTGCCTCTTCTCTCTACCTCTACTCGCAGAGACTGAGACAGCAGCGGGGGGCCTATGGCTCCTTCTGTCAATCAAGTGCTGTGAGGATAGGGGGTAGTTGTAGAGGAAGAGTCGTGCTGTGTGCGCCTATGGATAGCCAGCAGTTTGCGCTGGGGGGCAGACAGAAGGGGAGTGGACAGTACCAGTGGAGAGACCCCAGAAGAGAAGGTTTAGGGCCACTCTGCAATACCATTGCACAGATCAGGTAAGTAGAAGATGTTAATTTTATCATTTATATCTCACTACTTAAAGGAAGGAAAGATCATGCCTACCTATACTTTTTGTACAGAACGCAATCTGATGTCAAATGACATGTCAGCATTTATTAAAAAGCAAAAAATACCTGGTTTGTGGCACAGCTTCTAAGTAAATCAACTTTGCTGTTATATTGTATATGCTGAATAAAGTATTACATTCTGGCTACTTCAAATTTAATTTACTCAACTTTGATTCTAAACAATGTAACCACTGTTGTGATTGTCCAGAATTTTTTTTTACTTGTACCATTGTTTCACATAAAGCTATTGAAACTACAGGCTTTAAGAAGTGTACTCGTGTGGCGTTTCTGAATTATCCCACTAAAGCTGGCCATAGATGGATTGAAATTTGACTGGTTCAGCAGAGACCTGCTGAATTTTGATCCACTCAACAGAAATCAATGTAACCACCTCCTTTTGTCAAAAAGACTTATTGGAAATGTTTTTCTTGATCAGCTGATGCAGCCCCATGGCTGGGTGCTGATTAGTGTATTCTCACGGGAGTCCTTGCGATCAGTATACAATATCTCAGTGGGGAATATTCCTCAATCCACCTTCAATTGCGTGTATGGAGGTTTTCTCACTTATTTTGAGCAAACAAAAAAGATCCATTTAAAACCGTAACCCAATATAAGAAATACAATGAGTATGCTACCCATTCACCCGAAAAAGTGTCAAGATATAAACTCCACAGGTTTTTAACTGGACGCTTAAATCTCCCTCCTGCCCAGACCAGTTTTCAGCGCTCACTCTTTGAATGACAATTGCGTGGTCATGTAACACTGTACCCAAATACAACTCTGGGTTTTTCTATTTTTTGTTAAAAAATAAAAATAAAATTAAAGACTGCAACATTTTATAACAAAATATAAGTTTTGTTTTCAAAATGTTCAAACAGGTAATTTTTCTCCTTCATTGATGTACACGGATGAGGCGACTAGTTGGCACAGATGAGGCAGCTATGCGTGAGGAGAAAAAACGATTACCAAGCTTATGTTTTCATCACGTGATCAGCTGTCATTGGCTGATAGCTGATCACGTGGTAAGGGACCATGATCGGCCCCTTTTGTATCATCATGATCCGACTTCTGGTGCAACTTCTATTGCAATCAATGGGCTCCCATAGGGAACCATTGATTTTGAATAGAGGAAGAGAAACTCCTGATGAGGCTGTATGCAGTGTTAAGTGGCGTTTAGCAGATTTTACCAGCGTCGGGTGTTTTTACAACTCTAGCGTCGGTCATCAGAACGCCTATGCCACTTACAGCTCCTAAAAGCCTGTGTGTGCATTAGGGCATAGGCTAACATGGAGGGGTGTGTTTAACCTGTAAAAAAGTCACTCCCTTAGATGCAGCTGTAAAAACGCCCATGTGCATGAGGCTTTAACCTTCTTTTGTAGCTCCTGAATTAACGAATAGGTCATATATTTGTGTCAGTAAGTGTTCATTAGTTCTTGGGCCAATATTGCCTTATGAAAACGTTGTTTGTTGCAGGTATCTTGCGGTACAGAGTTGATTTCCAAGGAATGGACTACCAAGGTGGAGAAGATGAATTTTTTGACCTTGATGACTACTAGGTAGTCGACATGGGTCTGGCAATGTGTGCCTAACCCTCCAGCATCCAACCCAAGAAGAAATTTTGTGGTGAAAGACATACATGTCCCTGCCTTAGAATTTGAACATTTCCAGTACTTTGTCTAATAAGCATTGGATATAAGAAATAAAATTCTGTTTTGTCATAATGTAGAGTGAATGCATCTGCAAGGTTCATTCATGCCGCCTGGACATGTTTGACAAATCAGTTTTTACTTGAGAAATCAGTTGATCTTGTATTCTATTATTTTTTATCTTTATACACAGGCAGATACAATGCTTCAGATATCCATGCAAATTATCACCATGTTTTTATTTTATTTTTTATTCTGCATAATGGGAAAACATGTCAAATGTTATATTTTGTTTGGATCTTGGGATAAACAATGGGACTAAGCACACATTTTAAAGTTTAAAATTGTATAGCAGACATTTGCAAAATATATTGTAATCGATTTGTGCTACTTAATTTGGAGGGAAATACTATCCACTGACCTTGGAATAAAATAAAAATGCAATATGTCCCAAGTGCAAAATATCCCATTCTTTGCATGATGCTGTGCATTGCAAGAGGCAGCACAAAGCATGCAGAATGCACAGCATTCACTTCTGTTACTTAAAATAGAAAATATTCAAATTATCAAATGTCTGATAAAGAGCATGGAAAGTATGTATGGTAACCCTTTTACAACCACAACAATTAACAGGTGTAATTTAGAGACAAAAAAAATTAAATTTCCTGACATTAATGATTCTTTGAACTGGTTGCTCAGTTTTATTAATGTATTTTATTAAGTCATTTTTGTGACTTATTATTCCCAAGTATAACTATTTACTCTTCTAGGTCTGTAACTCCAGTTGTGTTGCATGATTTCTTTAAAGTTCATATTGTGCTTCCATAAGCAGCTAACACACAGGAAAGTGCGCAAGTTCTCTTGTAACGTGTAGTTGGGCGCGATTTGCTGTCCATTACTATATGAGCCTTAAAATGAAGAAAAATTCCAGTAGATGCATATGCACTGTGGGTGGGGATAGCCCATTTCTGAGTTTTTATTTGAGGGCATTCAAAATGCTGTAAAATCTTATGCTTAAAGCTGAACTACAATAATGTGACAGTCTTCCCCAGCAATGCAAAGGTCAAATGCTTGTTCAGTCTAGTGGGAGCTGGATATGCATTATTACTTTACTCCTCACTCTGGCACAGTTCTCTCCCCAAAGCTCCATACTGGATGGGGCATCTGCAACGTGTGCAGTGCAAGGCTGTTAACCCTGTATGGTACATGGTGAGGGGCGTGTGTACAATCACAACCGAAGAACCTAAGGAGGATGCAGGGGACCAGTCACATAGTTTGTCGCCTGCCAGAGCCATGAGTAATGTAAGTATTCTAATCTGTGACCCATAAGCCACATAAACAAGTGTTTAACGGGGGGGGGACGGGGGCACTGCAAGGGTTGTTTTGTCACATTCCTGGAGTTTAGCTTTAATTTAAGTAAATGTAGTTTAACTGAGATTTTGTTTATACAAGAGGTGTTTCTGTCCTGCTTCAATTTTACTTGAGAAATACAGAATTCAATCATTAAAGCAAATCTTTTAGGAGATATTTAAACAGCAGTCCTAGATGAGTGTTGACCTATGTTACTATACATAACTTTCCCACTGGTAGTTGTCATTCCACTTCTGCTTAAATACTCCAGCTGCAATGGAACTTTCTATTACATAAGACTGTGTGCGCATCTGCCCCATGCCACAATTCAGTGCCCAGGGCCTTGACATAGGCCTGCCGGAGTTCTCTAAACAGTGCTTGAGTGACAAATGCTAAGGGATTATGCCACCACGTACTGTTGGCTTACAGGTGCACTTGCAGATCAGACAAGTGTCAAACTGGCAATCAGTAGCACAAAATAGTCTATTGTACTGCACTCGTTGCTAAGGTTTAAAAGCTACAGGCACTTGTTTATATGTGGTACATATTGATGCCAACATTGTTCTTTTGAATTTAAAATGACATGTCTGTTCCTGTAAGCGGCATTAAAATAAAAGGCCCCAAACATTTTCTTAATGGCTGTAGAAGCCAACTTATGAATGTTGCAAGTGATCCATGTTTAGTGGAACCCTCTTCATAGTTCTGTATTCCTCAAGCAGAGATGCACCGGCATGGTTGACAACCTCTGGCATGCAAGTCCAACATGGTTTTTGCCCATGCCTGTACACATTGTTGTGATGTTTTGCGTTTCGTAACGCCTCCTGTGCCGTGGTCTCCAGTGTATAAAAAAAAGCCATGTTCCCTTTTGCAAAATATAGTTTAGGTGTTTGATTGCTGTAGGCCTGTGTGCCTGAATACAGTACACTATCTTTATACAAGCAATGCTTTGCCACTGGAGTGTGCATGCATGACTTAGGGGGGGAAAAAAGCAATGGGAGCCAGCATCTGACTTAACCAGATGCTACCAGGGAAAAGAGAATTTAAACAATATGGTAGTGTATATGTGAAGCTTGGGGGATGCCAGCACAGGTCTTTAGGTATGGCAAAACACTATTTTGCAAAACGGCACAGGGCATTTTTAACATGCTGCAGCCCCATGGCAGCATAAGCAGATTTAAGTAAACCTGGCCTCTAAGCAGGAGAAAAACCTTATATGAATTAAAACCACCTTGTACACAAAGCCTCGTTGTCCCCTAAGACCACTCTGTAATACTTATTTTGTATGTTTAATGATCTCTAAGAAAACAAATTTAAGAAAAAAAAAAAAAACTTCAGTGTCATCCTCTCCTCCAGGATTGACGAACTGCTTAATGCCATTGTATATGGGTATATTATAGAGATTTAGAAAAAAAATCAATTGGATGTAAATTTGCATTGGTTTGGAAAGATATTTTACTTATTCCACAACATTACTGTAATATTCAATGCATTAGCCTTTTTTCCTTTTTGCTATATTTGGAAATGATGCCAAAATTTTTATATTTCCTTAATGTGTTCTTTTCAGTGGCACATCATATACATATATGTACAAATAAAATGGGGTACAATTAACTTTATCCTCAGATTGAGTGTTCCCAAGCAGTAATAACTTGGTGTTGTGATGTACAGAAATGGAGAAAAGTATTAAACCATATTTAAGAATATTTGCTGTAGTCTTTTTCTTTTCGCTATATTGTCATTCCCCCCACCCTCCTGGTCCCCTCAGTTATCTTTGCGCTAGTAATAATTTGTTTTCCCTTCACAACAGGGGTGAGGGACTCTAGCCCCACTTGACTGGGACAGAAAACGGACAAAAGTCCCAACTCACCCTCCCCCTTTTTTCTTTTTTTCTTTTTTTTTCCTCCCCAGTGCTTGTCACGATAGAATGTAAAAATATTGTTTCTGTTGGCCCAGGTTTGTTTTTAATTCTGGGCTCCTTGTGAAGTCTCAGGGTTTCCCATTTAAAGCTTACCTAGTCAGAATGCTCTTTAGGTGAAGAACTGGTTTAAAGAGGTGGCCTTACAGTCTTTACTTGGGAAGATTCCTAAAACATAGGTCATTGATGTCAGCCTAATATGACTTGGGAACTGTCCTTTTAAAGCATCAGTGGATCACAGTAGAACAATGCTAGATTTACTAGTATACAAAGTATGCCATTTGAACTCAACCCAGTGAACAAGATAAGAGGGAGCTGAAAGTTGAATTAACACTGGGGTGGGGTTCAACTTCAACCATTTGACTTTCAGTGGTTCTCCTTTACAGTGCAGCAAAAGTGATCCCTTTGTACAAAAAGCCAGCTGCAGCAATGAGCTTGTTTTTACTCACTTCAGTTCATGCCTAATGAACAAGAAAGTAGTGAAGTTGTAACAAAAATATAGTACCACTAATGCTTTTTGCACCTCATATTATATTTGTGTTTCCCATATTGTCTGTTTGCCAGCATAGACCTCAGGTGTGCATATCTTAAAGCTTTTTTTTTTTTTTTTTTTTTTTTTTTTTTTATAAATCCACCAGCTGAAGGGACACTTGTAATTTGATGTAATCACTATCCCTTGTGCTGATTTTAAAAATAATTACCCTTTAAAGTACAACTATAGGCAAAAACTTTTGTTTTCATGTTGGATGGAGCAAGTGAGGGATTATAACCCTTGTTTAGATTTTTTTTATTTTTATTTTTTTTCACCTTAGGTTTCCTTGCAGAGATTTCCCTTCCTCTCCTAATAATCAAACAGTAAGTGTGAGAAAATTAAGGGAATACGCTGGACACCCCCAGGTTACTAGAACTAGTATAAAAATTGGAAAATTTCCCCTCTATTTTCTGGGGGACAACCCAAAATTATGGGATTTTCTTTACATTCACTTTCATTTGATGATGGTAAAAAGGACAAATTAAGAGGGTAAATCTCCAAACAGGGGCACAGATGGCAAAAAACACAGGTATCCTAATCCTCTCCACCCTATCCAAAATGAATAAAGTTTTGACTTTTAGGTATACTTTAAAGTGTATTGCAAGTGTTGTGATTTTTCACAGCTCTAACCTCAGCCTTGATGCAATATATGTGGTATCTCCTGTATATGTTCCATGAATTAAACATGTTACTAGGACCAATTCACTAAAGAACAAAATACTTTCTCTTTATATTCAGACACGGCTCCTCTCTTCGCCATTGGGTTGTTATGCCCACCACTAGAAGAATACTAGGCATTGTTATACAACACTTGGAACTCTTTAGTTCTGCCCAAGGGCGGTCCCGTGGGCAACAACCCTCCAGCCTACCATGCAGTCATCAGTTTTATTTTGCCTAGTGAAGAAGGACCTAGGAACCCTGCGGCCTCATTGGTCCCTGCTGTTTTTTTTTTTTTTTCTTCTGCAGAAGCGTGACTTTTTGTGCAAGATAGCTGATTTACAGGATCAGTCATCAACAGCCAGATGACTGATAGGCTGGATACTCTTATCCTTGTAGTCTCCCCAGTCCAGCCATTGAGCGTGTGCAGGCTGCAGCTATGCGCTAGGCAGGCCACAAGGAAACCTCAGCTCCAGAGGGGGTCGGTGAGCTTTTATGCTCCGAGGCATATATATATGACCGGGCTACTGATGTCTGCATTGCAGTATGCCCGGCCAGCAGCCACCCTGTACTGATCAGTGAGGGTGTCTTTGGAATGTCTCCCAGCTCTTCAGGACTGGTAATTGCAGCTCTCCCTGCAGCTGGGCATTCCCTGGGAGGTCGATTCTGGGGTCCCCTCACCTTCCTCTCTTCTCTCCCTGTCCTGCCTCTTCCCCCCCCCCCCCCCCCTCACATCTGGGGATGCTGCTGAGCAGTGTGTTGTCTATGCAGGGGCTCTCACCTGGGGGGGTTGCGCTGGCTAGCTGTTTCCTGTTCATGCCCCTGGGAGGTGTCTGTGAGGCCATATGGTGTCCTGCGCAGCGCTGTGCTCACCGCCATTGTTTTCTCCCTGTACGTCATGGAGCTGCTTTCGGTGGCCATTTTAGGTGTGGGCAAGAGCAGCATGCTCTCCTGGGCTTCAGTGGCCATTTTCCTGGTGATTGTTCCTATACAGGAAACCGGCAGCCATTTTCTTGAAGCCTGGACACGTTTTTAGTGTTCTCCAGCAGCAGAATGTGTTCCTATGCTCACAGCCATTTAGCCTGTGTTTTATGTCCTTGTGCTGGACAGCCATTTTCTTGAAGCCTGAGCACACTTCAGAGCCGTTTTAGCGCCATTTGCAGCTGCTTCCACCGACACAGCACTGTTTCCTCTGCACCTGGGAGCCAACGGGGACTACAGGCACTAGCTGGATAGCGCAGAACTCCTCAGGGTGGTGAGTTCGGCGGGAAAGAGCCCCTCAGCCAGCAGCAGTATGGAGGGTAGGACTGTCACTGTCCTAAGTCCCCTTCAGGTAGCAGACAGGGTAGGATCAGCATGGCTTCAGAAACTGGTGTTTCTTCCCCAGAAATCCAGGCAAATGCAACCGGGTCGCCTGCGGACTGCACAGTGCCCATGGACACCCTAGCGGCGGTCCTTAATTCGTTCATTGCCAAGATGGAGGCGGCACGCATGCTTTTGTACCCTTTGGGCGAAAGGGTACAAAGAAGCGGCCCCTGCCCCGTCCTCTGGGGAGAGCACTGACGCAGTCTCTGGTCCTGCTGAGGCTGGTGATCCCTGCTCTGCCTTGTCAGATGATGCTGACCAGGACCGTTGGGACAATGATGATGTGCGCGACAAAGTGCTTGTTGAAGCACTTACAGTGCCTTGCAAAAGTATTCGGCCCCCTTGAAAATCCATACAGTGCTGGAGAGAATGTAAATTACCCGGAACAACATTCCATATACAGTGCCTTGCAAAAGTATTCGGCCCCCTTGAACTTTTCAACCTTTTGCCACATTTCAGGCTTCAAACATAGATATAACATTTTAATTTTTTGTGAAGAATCACCAACAAGTGGGACAAAATTGTGAAGTGGAACGAAATCTATTCGATTTTTGAAACTTTAACTAATAAAAAAAATGAAAAGTGGGGCGTGCAAAATTATTCGGCCCCCTTGCGTTAATACTTTGTAGAGCCACCTTTTGCTGCGATTACAGCTGCAAGTCGCTTGGGGTATGTCTCTATCAGTTTTGCACATTGAGAGACTGAAATTCTTGCCCATTCTTCCTTGCAAAAAGGCTCGAGCTCAGTGAGGTTGGATGGAGAGCGTTTGTGAACAGCTCTTTCCACAGATTCTCGATTGGATTCAGGTCTTGGCCATTCTAACACCTGGATATGTTTATTTGTGAACCATTCCTTTGTAGATTTTGCTGTATGTTTGGGATCATTGTCTTGTTGGAAGATAAATCTCCGTCCTAGTTTCAGGTCTTTTGCAGACTCCAACAGGTTTTCATCCAAAATGGTCCTGTATTTGGCTGCATCCATCTTCCCCCTCAATTTTAACCATCTTCCCTGTCCCTGCTGAAGAAAAGCAGGCCCAAACCATGATGCTGCCACCACCATGTTTGACAGTGGGGATGGTGTGTTGAGCTGTGTTGCTTTTACGCCAAACCTATCGTTTTGCATTGTGGGCAAAAAGTTAAATTTTGGTTTCATCTGACCAGAGCACCTTTGTCCACGTGTTTGGTGTGTCTCCCAGGTGGCTTGTGGCAAACTTTAGACAAGACTTTTTATGGATATCTTTTGAGAAATGGCTTTCTTCTTGCCACTCTTCCATAAAGGCCAGATTTGTGCAGTGTACGACTGATTGTTGTCCTATGGACAAACTCTCCCACCTCAGCTTCAGTTCTCTGCAGTTCATCTAGAGTGATCATGGGCCTCTTGGCTGCATCTCTGATCAGTCTTCTCCTTGTCTGAGCTGAAAGTTTAGAGGGACGGCCAGGTCTTGGTAGATTTGCAGTGGTCTGATACTCCTTCCATTTCAAAATTATCGCTTGCACAGTGCTCCTTGGGATGTTTAAAGCTTGGGGAAATCTTTTTTGTATCCAAATCCGGCTTTAAACTTCTCCAACAGTATTACGGACCTGCCTGGTGTGTTCCTTGGTCTTCATGATGCTCTCTGCGCTTTCAACAGAACCCTGAGACTATCACAGAGCAGGTGCATTTATACAGAGACTTGATTACACACAGGTGGATTCTATTTATCACCATCAGTCATTTAGGACAACATTGGATCATTCAGAGATCCTCGCTGAACTTCTGGAGTGAGTTTGCTGCACTGAAAGTAAAGGGGCCGAATAATTTTGCACGCACCACTTTTCAGTTTATTTGCTAAAAAAGTTTAAAATATCCAATAGATTTCGTTCCACTTCACAATTGTCCCACTTGTTGGTGATTCTTCACAAAAAATTAAAATTTTATATCTTTGTTTGAAGCCTGAAATGTGGCAAAAGGTTGAAAAGTTCAAGGGGGCCGAATACTTTCGCAAGGCACTGTATCGCAGCTGTGCGTGATACCCTGAACATTCAGGAGCCAGCGGATCCCTCTGCTGATGTAGCGGTCCCCTTTGGGTCCCGCAAGCCAGCGTGTTCACCTAAGGTGTTCCCGTATCATCTGACCTTATTTTGACAAGTTCATTTACAAGAAACGGGGTCACCCGCAATGGACCTTTTTCGGTCACCCAAATCCATGGCGGTGCGTTGCCCCTTTTGAGGAGGGCTTCTCAAGAAGTGGTCGGCTCCTCCGGTCGTGTATCCACCAGTATTGAGGTTAAATAAAGTAACTACTGTTTTGGATCCCAGACAAATGTCTGACCAAGTTATCTGCACCTGGTCTAATTCAAATGTCCATGCATGCATGTTTAGAAGGAGTACGCTGACACACACTGTTCAGTGAAAAGCTTCCTTTATTGCTCTGGGCATATAGCCCCTTTTATAGTAAGAGGTGACTCATTGTTTGCAAAAGCATCATCTCAGGTGTATTCTGTGCTGTCAAGCAGAGATTGGAGGACCCTTATCTAAGGGGTCCTGGCCAGTTTCATTGTTAACGGTTGTGGGGTCAGCCGTGCGATCAGTACTGGCATCCGCACTTGTGTCACAGACACTGAGTGGGCAAAGCTGTTGCACCGTGAATTGGGAGAGTAACGGGCTTTTCCTGTCTGCGTGGTACTAGCAGACCAACTAGTGCAAGGCCTTAAAGTGGAAGTAAACTCCCCTATCATTTTCAGCCACGAAAGCTGCCATCTTTGCCTCTGTTTAATCTTCAACTGCTATGGTGCTGCACATGTGATTCGTTATGACACCAGCCATTGGATGGTTTGATAGTTTGGCTGAGAGCACAGCCAACGTGCAGTTGGCATGCCTTTTTTTTTTTTTTTAAACTGTTTAAATTGATGGGTTTACTTCCACTTTAAGTATGTTTTTTGTGATGCGGCCCTGGATACTCTCCCTCTGTTATCCAGGGTTTCAGTGTGGGCAGTGGTGCTGAGGTGCCTGATTTGGTTAAAATGCTGGTCTGCTGACCAGGCATCCAAAAAAGCCCTGAAGGATCTTCCCTTCCTTGGCGGCCTGCTCTTTGGATGACATTAAAAATGCCACTGCTTGTAAGAGTATCCTACTCCCACAGAAAAGGAATGCTAAGGAGCCATGCCGTAGGCAAGGGCCCTCTTTTCCCGCTCACAAACAGCTTTTTCGTCCACCCGGAGCTTCGGCTAAACGTCCCCAGCCCAAGACAGCCATGGAAGGACAAAAATGTCCCTGGAACCGCAAGCCTGCAAACAAAAGTGCTACCGCATGATGGTTTGCCCCCACCCATGTCTCGGGTCGGGGGTCGCCTTCGGGAGTTTGGAGCCCGGTAGTCCTCTCGGCTATCCGACCAATGGGTCTGCGATCTGATTTCCTCAGTCTGCCACGAGTGATCACGTGCAGGAGCCCAAACGGACACACTTCCTGACAAGAGTGACAAATCGTGTGTTCCCATTACCTAGGAACCACTCTCCGTGAACACAACCCCTCGAGTGCCCCCTAGTGTTAACCCGTTCACGGTCAGTGAAATTTTTTACAGTAATCAATGCATTGTCAAAAAAATGTGTCAATTGTCCAATATGTCTGCCATTAATGTCGCAGTCGTGATAAAAATCGCAGTTCGTTGCCATTAACCACTTTGCGCCTGTGCTATAGCTATAGACGGCTACAGCGTGGATGCTAACTGCTGGGGGGGCGTCCCTGGACATCCTCCTGTTTACTTCCCCTCTGCCGCCGTGGGCGCGCATCGGGGAAGTTCTGTGCTGGCCGTGTCCCTCGGACACAGCCAGTCACAGATCGCTGTAAATGGCCAATCGCAGCGGCCGTTTACAGCGCGATCGACGCTTCCAATGAGAGATGATGTCATATGTAAACATATGACATCATCTCGTTGCCGGCTCTCCCTCCTTACACAGACAGCATGTGAGGAGGGAGACATGAACTGCTGTGAGATGCAGCGGTTAGTGGGGAAAAAATAAATAAAAAAAAAAGAATATAAAATGCCCATCTGTCCCCAGTGCCATATCAGTGCTACGTGCCACGTATAAGTCATCAGTGCCATCTGTTGTCCTGGTGTTCCAGGGCCTTCAAAAGTGTAATGGGTAGTCAACAAGTTATATGTGTAATTTATGCTCCTAGAACACGTGATGGCGCTCCCTGCATGTTGGGCCTCTCTGAGTGGCCAGGCTGTGGAAAAGTCCCACACGTGATATTGTAATAGGAGTAGCAGAATTTATTTTGGGGCATATGTGGTATACACATGTCATGTGAGAGAAATAAGCTATTACAATGACAATTTTGTGGAAAAAAATTTAAATAAAAATCTTCATTTTGCAAAGAAATGTGGGGAAAAAAATTACAACCTCCAAAAAGCTCACCATTCCTCTTACTAAATACCTTGGAATGTCTACTTTCAAAAAAAAAGGGGTCATGGGGGGGGGGGGGGGGGGGGTTGTTGTTTGTACTTTCCTGGCTTGTTCGGGTCTCAAGAAATGAGATGGGCCACCAGTACAAGTTGGTACGGTTAAGTGCCCAGTGATCTGGGCAGGAGGGGGGTGTAAGTGCACTGTATTTAGGTGGTTAAAATACACTCCTGAATCAGTTGTATATAAGGCAATTATATCAACCCAAAGCTCACAATCCACTGCCTAAAATGAGTTGCAGTCAGTTACAGCATACATCCCAACATGTTTTGGAAATTCACCTTGATATATAATATTCCTTCAGCAGGGGATTTACAATTGGCTGAATTGATCCTTGTCTGTAATATAAATTTTAATCATATAGTAATATTGTTGATGCAGTAATATGGAAAGGTGCAATTAATTACACTGTATCAAGGCTTATAATACATAGATGGGATTCATTACAAATCATATTGAAATAACCAGGAAGGAACAGGCTGGCTGAGAGGTCCACAGAGCTATAGGATGGGCAGTCATGGATTAAAAGCCAATCACTGCAGCACATCTACAAGAGAAGCCTGATTGGAGTCTAACGTTCAAGATAAACTGTGCATAAAATTGTAAAGAGGACAAATTAAATTAGTCCTGTATATGGCATAAAGGAATGTAATAGCTTGCAGCGTAGAGGCTAGGGGGATGTGTATCCCCTGTTAGCCTGCCCCACTTTATCAGCTGTATGGGAAATAGCTGAGTGCGCAGCTCAGGCCATCTCCTAGACATGGAGGCGCGCTGCGTAACCACGTCCATGGGGGTGTGATGACGTCACCGGCGTTGAAAGTCCTAAGAGGGAACACTTCATGCACTAGTTGAATACTTTTTCCCATTCCATACCCTGGCAGAATTTATGATTTTCTGGCCATTTTTCAGAGAATATGAACGATGACACAAAAACGTTTCTTTCACTCATGGTTAGTGTTTAGCTGAAGCCATTTACTATCAGTCAACTGTTTTTAAAAAAAAAAAATATTTATAACAAGGGAGAAAACTGATCCACAGGGATCACAATACAAAAATAAGACAACAGATGTCACAGGTATACATTAAAACAGTCGCATGTAATGCTCCATTGCCCTTTCCATGGGACAGAAGTCACTCAAACATGGGAGTGCAATGTTGGCCCCTGGATTCAGCATCCCCCCTACTTTTTCATTGATCAAAGCAAGAGGCGTGATCCGGGACCACTATGGGAGAAGGAAGTAAAGAAAAAGGCAGATGGAGAAGTGGAGAGAAGGGGGGGGGGGGGTGCAGTGAACATGGATTCTGTGGTTCTTGCCCCTCAAGGCTAAGTCCTCTTGGCTGCCCCCATTAGGGGAAGGGAGTGTGGTCTTATCGGTTCTGGTCGTCTAGTCAGTCCTCCTCCTAAGTTTCTGTCCCTCGTCCGAGTATTTAAACGCATTCCATGCCTGCCAGGTCCTGGAGTAGCTCTCCTGTCCGTTGACTGGTGAGAACCAAATCCTCCATCCTGCTGACTTCATCTACTTTGTGAAGCCATTGTGTTATGGATGACGAGTGGGAGGATTTCCAGTTCAATGGAATACAGGCCTTGGCTGAGTCCAGGAGGTGGCGAACCACAGATTTTTTGTACTTTCGGGCCGGGATGCTTGTCGCACGAAGAAGGAAGAACGCTGGTTCGTCCGGTACTGGCCGGTCTGTAAATAGTTGGGTTATCCGACGGACTTCCGTCCAGTAGTGTTGCAAATCGGGTGCAGGACCAAAAAATTTGTAAAATGGTACCCTCTTTGGCTTGATATCTCCAACAGCGGTCGGAGGTCGCCGGGAAAAGTTTATGTAAGAGGGCGGGGGTTCTGTACCAGCGCGTAAGGATCTTATAGTTTGTTTCCTGGGTTTTAGTGCAGAGGTGGGATTTATGAGAGAAAGTAAGGATATGTTGCGATGTTTGGGTTGTAAAGTGGTTGCCTAAGTCTCTTTCCCATTTTAGAAGGCCTGGGGGTCGGTAATCCCCAGACATTTCTATCAGTAAGACGTAGGTCAGAGAAAGGGTATGTGAAATTACCCCAGTCTCTGTGCAAATCATCTCCAAAGTTGCAAGGTTGTGTATCATTTGGTCGGGGCGGCATACTGCTAAGAAAGTGGCTGAGTTTTGAAGCTCGCAGGAAGTCCAGTTTGTATTGGCCATCAGGATCAGACAGTTCCCTGTGTGACCTCCACCTTCCCGAGGCACTAAAGTGGGAAGCCTGAAACAGGCCTGAGGCCCGGAGGTCTATAAATTTCTTGTCCCACAGGCCTGGTTCGAAGAGGGGGTGTCCGATGACGGGCCTTAAGGGGAGTTGCACATGGAGAAGTCGGGTTTCGACAATATTTGTGAGCAGACTTTGGCCGTAGTACCTATTGGGGTGGCGTGTAAGAGCGGGCGGTAGTGCGGTGAAACACCAGGGTGTCCTATGGAGTGGTATGTCGAACTGGTCCTGCTTTAATTGCGTCCACGGTTTAACGTCTCTGTGTCGGCACCAATCAGTTAACCTGCTGAGGTGGGCGGCCTAATAGTGTGTTCTGACTGCTGGGAACGCCAAATCCCACCCATCCCCCCCAGATTTCGGGAGGGATAGTATTTTCCCGCTTAGTCTCGAGTGTTTCCCTGCCCAGAGAAAACGCACAAGAGAACTTGTTTAACGTAACTACTGGGTATATGAATCGGAAGCGCTTGAAGGAGATAAAGGAATTTAGGCAGTACTGTCATTTTGAGGATATTACAGCGGCCAAACCACGAGTGGAGGCCGCTGCTCCATCCATTTAGTAGTCCTTGTACGGTTTTCAGCAGTGGGGGGAAGTTAAGGTTATACAACTGAGATAGCGAAGCGGGAATAAAAGTGCCCAGGTATTTCAGGGCTACGCTAGTCCACTTGAGCTTAAAGCTCTCCTTGAGTAGCTGGAGTTGGTGCTGAGGTATTCCTATTCCCATGGCTTCCGATTTGGAGAAATTGATTAAGTTGGAAAGGTGGCCATAAATGTCGAACTCTCGTAGGAGGTTTGGCAGCGAGACCAGTAGGTTTGAGAGAGAAAACATGAGATCATCTGCATATGCGGAGACTTTATGCTGTGTTTCCTTGATTTCAATGCCAGTAATGTCCGGGTTAAGTCGGACGTCGCACAAGCACGGGTGAAAGGGGGCAACCCTGCCTTGTCCCATTCGTAATCGGGAAGGCCTCAGAGAGGAAGCCGTTCGCTCTCACCCTGGCCGAAGGGGCGGTGTAAGCTGCAGCAATCCAGTGCATCATCTTGTCTCCCAGGCCCACCCGCCGAAGGGTTTCAAACATGAACTTCCAGTTGATGCGATTAAACGCCTTCTCAGCATCTGTGCCCAAGAAGACACTTGGCGTTTACCTGCTAGTTGCCAGATGGATTAGGTTAAGGACTTTGGAGGTGTTGTCCCTGGCCTCCCTGGTTGAGACAAATCCCACCTGGTCTAGATGGATAAGATGGGGCAAGTGCTGCTGGAGTCTGGATGCTAAGATTTTGGTGAATATTTTTAAGTCAGTGTTCAGGAGGGAAACGGGGCGGTAGCTACTGCATTGGTTTGGGTCTTTGCCCTCCTTGGGAAGGACTGTAATCTGTGCCTGCAGTGATGTGTCATGGAGTTGTAGCCCAGTGCCAAGACTGTTGAACAAGGTCATCATATGTTGGCCCAGAGTGGGTAGTAGTATTTTGAAATAAGAGATTGTGAGACCGTCTGGACCTGGGGCCTTGCCCGGCTTCATAGCTTTCACAGCTTGCTGAATCTCGGGTAAAGTGATAGGCTCCTCCAGGGCTTCCTGGGTTTCCCTCGGGAGTGTCGGCATTTGGGCTAGATCAAGATAATTGACCATATCCAATTGTGAGTGCGGGGGTGAGGTTAAATTGTATAGGGAGCTGTAATAGGATCTGAACTCCTGTGTGATCTGTTGTGGCATAGAGAGCTTCTGTCCTGAGGCAGTTATGATGTGTGGGATGTAGGCCGCTGCCCGCTGGGTCTGTATAGACCGCGCCAACAACTTCCCACATTTATTCCCCCCTTCGTAAGTTTTTTTTTTTTTTTTTTTTTTAACAGCATACCTGTAACGCCGCTTTGGCCTTAAATTGTAAAAGGTCTGTAATTTGTGACCTAACCGTGTCAAGCTCAGCTCCTAGGTCCCTGGTCGGTGCCGACTTATGTGCTAGTTTTAGGTCTCAAAGTTTAGCGAGTAGCGAGTCTAGTTGGGCCGTCCGTGCTTGTTTCAGTCTGGAGCCATGTTTAATGAGACTTCCCCTGATAACTGCCTTGTGGGCTTCCTATACCACCCCCATATTACTGTCAGGGGTTGCGTTAGTAGCAAAGTAGTGATCTAGCTCCGTAACCACGTCGGCTAGGACCGTCGGATCCTGTAGTAGGCTCTCGTTAAGGCGCCATGGTGGGCGTTGTCACGATCTCGTATCCGATAGAGTGAAGGAGATGCTAATCGGGGCGTGGTCTGACCAAGTAATTGACCCGATGGAGGTACTCTTGATCACATGTAAGTGTTTGTGGGGTATCCAGAAATAATCAGTACGCAAATAATTTTGAAGGGGTGCAGAGTAGAAGGTGTAATCGCGTTCGCTAGGGTGGAAAAGACGCAACGCATCTACGAGTTGCGCATTGTGGAGTGCCTGACCGATACGTTTGCGCATCT